>NC_141696.1:577660101-578377601 GCF_964263255.1 Lissotriton vulgaris
AGTGCAGAGTGGAGCTTCAGAGTGGAGATTCAGAGTGGAGCTTCAGAGTGGAGCTTCAGAGTGCAGAGTGGAGCTTCAGAGAGGAGCTTCAGAGTGCAGAGTGGAGCTTCAGAGTGGAGCTTCAGAGTGCAGAGTGGAGCTTCAGAGTGGAGCTTCAGAGTGCAGAGTGGAGCTTCAGAGTGCAGATTCAGAGTGGAGCTTCAGAGTGCAGAGTGGAGCTTCAGAGTGGAGCTTCAGAGTGCAGAGTGGAGCTTCAGAGTGGAGCTTCAGAGTGCAGAGTGGAGCTTCAGAGTGGAGCTTCAGAGTGCAGAGTGGAGCTTCAGAGTGGAGCTTCAGAGTGCAGAGTGGAGCTTCAGAGTGGAGCTTCAGAGTGGAGCTTCAGAGCGGAGCTTCAGAGCGGAGCTTCAGAGCGGAGCTTCAGAGCGGAGCTTCAGAGAGGAGCTTCAGAGCGGAGCTTCAGAGTGGAGCTTCAGAGTGCAGAGTGGAGCTTCAGAGTGGAGCTTCAGAGTGGAGCTTCAGAGTGGAGCTTCAGAGCGGAGCTTCAGAGCGGAGCTTCAGAGTGCAGAGTGGAGCTTCAGAGTGGAGCTTCAGAGTGGAGCTTCAGAGTGGAGCTTCAGAGTGGAGCTTCAGAGTGGAGCTTCAGAGTGGAGCTTCAGAGTGGAGCTTCAGAGTGGAGCTTCAGAGTGGAGCTTCAGAGTGCAGAGTGGAGCTTCAGAGTGGAGCTTCAGAGTGCAGAGTGGAGCTTCAGAGTGGAGCTTCAGAGTGCAGAGTGGAGCTTCAGAGTGGAGCTTCAGAGTGCAGAGTGGAGCTTCAGAGTGGAGCTTCAGAGTGCAGAGTGGAGCTTCAGAGTGCAGAGTGGAGCTTCAGAGTGCAGATTCAGAGTGGAGCTTCAGAGTGCAGAGTGGAGCTTCAGAGTGGAGCTTCAGAGTGCAGAGTGGAGCTTCAGAGTGGAGCTTCAGAGTGCAGAGCGGAGCTTCAGAGTGGAGCTTCAGAGTGGAGCTTCAGAGTGGAGCTTCAGAGCGGAGCTTCAGAGTGGAGCTTCAGAGTGCGGAGTGGAGCTTCAGAGTGGAGCTTCAGAGTGGAGCTTCAGAGTGGAGCTTCAGAGTGGAGCTTCAGAGTGGAGCTTCAGAGTGGAGCTTCAGAGCGGAGCTTCAGAGTGGAGCTTCAGAGTGCAGAGTGGAACTTCAGAGTGGAGCTTCAGAGTGGAGCTTCAAAGTGGAGCTTCAGAGTGGAGCTTCAGAGTGGAGCTTCAGAGTGGAGCTTCAGAGTGGAGCTTCAGAGTGCAGAGTGGAGCTTCAGAGTGGAGCTTCAGAGTGGAGCTTCAGAGTGGAGCTTCAGAGTGGAGCTTCAGAGTGGAGCTTCAGAGTGGAGCTTCAGAGTGCAGAGTTGAGCTTCAGAGTGGAGCTTCAGAGTGGAGCTTCAGAGTGGAGCTTCAGAGTGGAGCTTCAGAGTGGAGCTTCAGAGTGCAGAGTGGAGCTTCAGAGTGCAGAGTGGAGCTTCAGAGTGGAGCTTCAGAGTGGAGCTTCAGAGTGGAGCTTCAGAGTGGAGCTTCAGAGTGGAGCTTCAGAGTGGAGCTTCAGAGTGGAGCTTCAGAGTGGAGCTTCAGAGTGCAGAGTGGAGCTTCAGAGTGGAGCTTCAGAGTGCAGAGTGGAGCTTCAGAGTGGAGCTTCAGAGTGGAGCTTCAGAGTGGAGCTTCAGAGTGGAGCTTCAGAGTGCAGAGTGGAGCTTCAGAGTGGAGCTTCAGAGTGCAGAGTGGAGCTTCAGAGTGGAGCTTCAGAGTGCAGAGTGGAGCTTCAGAGTGGAGCTTCAGAGTGCAGAGTGGAGCTTCAGAGTGCAGAGTGGAGCTTCAGAGTGCAGAGTGGAGCTTCAGAGCGGAGCTTCAGAGTGCAGAGCGGAGCTTCAGAGCGGAGCTTCAGAGCGGAGCTTCAGAGCGGAGCTTCAGAGTGGAGCTTCAGAGTGGAGCTGCTTCAGAGTGGAGCTTCAGAGTGGAGCTTCAGAGTGGAGCTTCAGAGTGGAGCTTCAGAGCGGAGCTTCAGAGTGGAGCTTCAGAGTGCAGAGTGGAGCTTCAGAGTGCAGAGTGGAGCTTCAGAATGCAGAGTGGAGCTTCAGAATGCAGAGTGGAGCTTCAGAGTGTCAAGAGCAATGCCAATAGCTCTAACTTTAACAAAGGCAAAACCATTGCATTGTAAATGCTTGTTTAGGTCTGGCATAAGGAAATATATATGTAATAAACTTATTTACAGGGGCATTCAGCCAGCTCACTTCACCCATTAAATAAATAATACTGTGAGTGCAGTGCATAGTAAAAACAAGGAGCTAGGGCAAAGCGGCATTTTATGGCTATTGATTAAGGGTCGGTTACCTCACATTATACTTGGACTTGTAAGGTGCCAAAACCAGTAGTATACAATTTGGCATACGATTAAAAGGATATTTGTAGATGACAGCGGGAGGCTGGTTGGAATTGTCTAGTCAGGTGGGTTTGAGTTTTCTCAGACGTAAAGAGCGGGAGTGAGTCAGGGTTGATGTGTGCCAAGCATCTTTTCTGGTCACAGCAAGTAAATGGAGCTTCAGAGTGCAGAGTGGAGCTTCAGAGTGCAGAGTGGAGCTTCAGAGTGCAGATTCAGAGTGGAGCTTCAGAGTGCAGAGTGGAGCTTCAGAGTGGAGCTTCAGAGTGCAGAGTGGAGCTTCAGAGTGGAGCTTCAGAGTGCAGAGTGGAGCTTCAGAGTGGAGCTTCAGAGTGCAGAGTGGAGCTTCAGAGTGGAGCTTCAGAGTGCAGAGCGGAGCTTCAGAGTGGAGCTTCAGAGTGGAGCTTCAGAGTGGAGCTTCAGAGCGGAGCTTCAGAGTGGAGCTTCAGAGTGCAGAGTGGAGCTTCAGAGTGGAGAGTGGAGCTTCAGAGTGGAGCTTCAGAGTGGAGCTTCAGAGTGGAGCTTCAGAGTGCAGAGTGGAGCTTCAGAGTGGAGCTTCAGAGTGGAGCTTCAGAGTGCAGAGTGGAGCTTCAGAGTGGAGCTTCAGAGTGGAGCTTCAGAGTGGAGCTTCAGAGTGGAGCTTCAGAGTGCAGAGTGGAGCTTCAGAGTGGAGATTCAGAGTGGAGCTTCAGAGTGGAGCTTCAGAGTGCAGAGTGGAGCTTCAGAGTGGAGCTTCAGAGTGGAGCTTCAGAGTGGAGCTTCAGAGTGGAGCTTCAGAGTGCAGAGTGGAGCTTCAGAGTGGAGCTTCAGAGTGCAGAGTGGAGCTTCAGAGTGCAGAGTGGAGCTTCAGAGTGGAGCTTCAGAGTGCAGAGTGGAGCTTCAGAGTGCAGAGTGGAGCTTCAGAGCGGAGCTTCAGAGTGCAGAGCGGAGCTTCAGAGCGGAGCTTCAGAGCGGAGCTTCAGAGCGGAGCTTCAGAGTGGAGCTTCAGAGTGGAGCTGCTTCAGAGTGGAGCTTCAGAGTGGAGCTTCAGAGTGGAGCTTCAGAGTGGAGCTTCAGAGTGGAGCTTCAGAGCGGAGCTTCAGAGTGGAGCTTCAGAGTGCAGAGTGGAGCTTCAGAGTGCAGAGTGGAGCTTCAGAATGCAGAGTGGAGCTTCAGAGTGTCAAGAGCAATGCCAATAGCTCTAACTTTAACAAAGGCAAAACCATTGCATTGTAAATGCTTGTTTAGGTCTGGCATAAGGAAATATATATGTAATAAACTTATTTACAGGGGCATTCAGCCAGCTCACTTCACCCATTACATAAATAATCCTGTGAGTGCAGTGCATAGTAAAAACAAGGAGCTAGGGCAAAGCGGCATTTTATGGCTATTGATTAAGGGTCGGTTACCTCACATTATACTTGGACTTGTAAGGTGCCAAAACCAGTAGTATACAATTTGGCATACGATTAAAAGGATATTTGTAGATGACAGCGGGAGGCTGGTTGGAATTGTCTAGTCAGGTGGGTTTGAGTTTTCTCAGACGTAAAGAGCGGGAGTGAGTCAGGGTTGATGTGTGCCAAGCATCTTTTCTGGTCACAGCAAGTAAATGTCTCTTGTCCACAGACCTCGAGAGCACACCCATCAGTGGTGTGGAGCAGAGAAAACCGACAGGGATCCAAGAATGCCAGCCTTACACTATCCAGACGAAAGGGCTCATTTTGGCAATGGAAAATCAGTCCTGGCAGAGACACCGCATGCGCCCCTACATTCACCCCCTTTCTTGGCACATAAACATGGCCTACATTTTGAATTCTAACGGTGTTTATTGTACACTAATCCGGCAGGAATACCTAAGGCAGCAAAATGGCAGCAAAGAACACAAGTATGTTGGAAACAGCGCACATAATAGTGTACAGGATGGAGAATCGAGGCATGATATATACTCATGTATACATTCACTATATTTCCTAGCCCTAATTTCTGGTATTTAGGTTCTTCCATAATAAGGGTGATAGAAACTGTTCAATAGGCCCACAAACACTTGTAGGGTTCCATTTTTATCAGGAGAAGCGTGGGAAAGTTCGGCGTTGAGACATGCTAAAAGTGCTGCAGTTGTCTGTCTAAGAATAGTAAATAAATTGTAATTTGTTTACATATATATTGACATTTGCTGGGTATTCTGGGTAATCAAATGTGCTATAAATCAAACAAGTCACAACACCCTGGATACTCCTGGTTCTCTACTTTCTAGAAATCTCTTGGGTGAGTAGGTTTGCTTAGGTGCCAAATAACCAGAGGCCCCAATACTGCAGTAATCCCCTGTAGAAGCTTCCATATCAAAAACACTCTGTAATGCCCAGTGTGAGTGTGCGTGCTCAAACCTATTGAAAATCTGTTGACAATTTGTACCATCCCACTCACACCTAGAGAACATAAATGCAAGTCAAGACTTAATATGCATATCCTCCTGCATTCCTGCAATGTTTAGAAAAGAAATTGCTGAAACTCTTTCAAATGTCATATTTTAAGTTTTGCTCCAGCCAATCAGGGAAATGGAAAACTGGAACTAAGTGATATTTTGAAATATGTAGATGTTAAAAATATATAGTTATGGTATCTTTCCATGCAGCCGAGGGATCCTAACTGCCACCAACCTGAAACCTGCACATTTTCTTTCAGTTCCTTTCTAAATTTCCCAAAGGTACTGCACTCAGTTTAGTGCCGGAGGAGACTCTGAACTCATAGAAACCCCAATCATGTCTGATACCGCCCCACTCAGGAGACCCAGCTGAACAAAGGTGCACGGGCAAGCCTGGAAGGAATATGTTTCTGTATGAAAGGGGCTGGAGGGAATCATCACGTTTTGGAAACAAATGATTATGTAATCGAATAAAGACTATTTGAATTGAATTGAATTGAAACAAATGCTTACATCTGGGAAATACCATATTCAGCAAAATCTTTGAGCCAGCCAATCAAGGTGAGGGAGGGAGAGCATCCAACGTAAAAACTTAAAGCAGAGAGATGTTAAAAATATATGGTCATGCATATGTCCATAAAATCCAGGCTATACCCGCGTCCAAAAATTAAGAACCATAAATGAGCATTTTTCTTTCAGTTTCTTCCTATACTTCCCATCACTTATAGTCGCCTTGATCTCATAGACACCGATTCATGTCTTGTACCCCTATACTCGGGAGACCAAGAGGAACAACAATGTGGTCAAGTCTGGGCAGGGCTATATTTCTGTGCGATGCAGGTTAGGGGGGTTCATTCCTTCGGCCATAAGACATGTGCCCTAAACCGGAATACACTTTACCTCTTTTTCTAACGTAGTACCCTGAACCCATCATAGAAAGCCTATGCATGCCCCTGGTACCACTATGCTCATGAAACCCAAACAAACAAAGATGGATGTCAAGCCTTGGCAGGGAGATGTTGCTGCACACGGGACGCTGGACAGAATTACCGTGTGTTTAAAAATAAATGCCAAAAAATTGACAAATGTCATATTCTGAGTGATCTCACTGCCAGCCGATCAAGGTGAGGGAGATCTGGCACACAGAAATAGAATCCTTATGATGAGTAGATATTAAAAATATATGGATGTGAAAGGTTTCCATCCAGCTCAACAGTCATCACCTGTGGGCATACTGACCCCATAGGAAACCCATACATGGAGACCTAGAACAACACAGACTGCGTACAGGCCTTGGCAGGGATATGTTCTTACATGAGGCAGACTTGAAGGAATTACCATGTTTTAAAAAAAAGTTTAAAATCTGCCAATCATCATGTTCAGCATGTTCTACCAGCAGGCCTATCAAGTTGTTGCAATCTGGTGCTCAGTGATTGAAACCCTAGAATATGTACTTTAGAAATCTTTGGTTGTGGTTCGTCTCCATAGAGTTCAGGGTGATTCTTGCAATTAGGTATCCTAATTCTTTATTTTTTAATAAACTTTTTTGGGGATATTTTTTACAACAAGCATTGCAGTAGGCATTAATACGCAGACCACTTTCGCACAACAGTTAAGGTTCCAAGGCCAGCTTTCTGTGACATGCATTATTACAAGTGACAATGAGGGATACTACAAAGCCATCGTAGTATTTATCAGTAAACAATAGGCCTGGCTTTCATCTAACGTTGAAGAACCGGGGTTTAACCCAGCGGCGTCAGGGGCACGCCTAAGATCTTCGAGTTCACCTGTCTTGGTATACAGAGACACTGAATACTTCTGGATGGCATCAGAGACCAAGTTTATTAGCTGCAGCTAGTAACAGTGATCCTAGAAATACATCACAGCGTAAATTCTCAGGAGATTGCTCATTTTACTAAGGCGAGACGTCTCCTTTATACCCAATATTCACATTATAAATGTACACCCACTGCACAAAATTCTAGCCAATAAGGTACATTTTAAAACAAAGTATCACATAACAAAAACTCAATTTACAGTATCCCAACCCAAAAGTTAATTATTAGGAATGTCCCAAATTCAATCTCCACAAGCCGGACAAACCTATAATTGAAAGCATAACCCATGTAATGAAGAAACATAAAAAAAGAAACAGTAAAAGATGCTGAACAAGATAAGGCATGTGCAAGGAAACTAAAAGTTAACAATGTCCTGAACATTGATTGGCAATCTCAGACAAAGATCGATCAGGGAAATTGGCTTTGGAAGGTCAGTTTCAGGTGAAGAGGTCAGTTTCTTACAGTTCATTTCAGAGTCAAAAAGAAACCTAGTTAATGTATACATGAACTAAGAAGGTCAGGCCACTTTGTTCGCCAGGCTACCTTCACAGGCCTACGTGAGGGCAACACAAAATGGTGGCACAGAACAAAATGGAGTCAGACTCGAGAATTACAAAACCTCAACCTGCTCCCTCGTACTACACTCCCCGCTCAGCCTCCTCTGCATCTGTCTCACTCTCAGTGGGTTAATTCTCATTCTGCTTTGTCTCAGACTCATCTGAGGTGCGGGCAGAGTTGCACAGTTCCCTCTATTCAGTGAGTTCTGCCTGGATCTTATCATCTGTCCAACTCAGTTTCGTATGTATTTCCTCCGCTAGGGCCCACTTCCTTACATCCCTAAGCCATATTGATAGTTCTGGGCTTCTCTGCCCCATCCAGGTTATAACTACTCTGCGCCTGGCCAGGACCATCAGCAGTTTATATGCTATTTCCCGTTTCTTGGGTTTCTGTACATGGGCCAAAACGCACTGGATTTGTTCCTCTCTTATGAGGAGACTTGTGCTTGTACGCAACCTTACAACCACTTGCAACAGGAACTGCCGCAGCTCAGGACATACCCAAGCAAGGTGTAGGAAATCTGCCTCCTCTATTCCACACCTGGGACACGTGTCAGCGTTGTGGTGTGAGATACATCGTAGCTTCACCGGGGTAAGATAGGTGTGGTGTAAGAAATTGTAATGTATCAGTTTGAACCTTGCGTTGCTGGAAACTGTGTGTGAGCGTGCACATGTTTGCCCAAGTTCCGTCCTCTATTTGTTGATTGAGTTCCCTCTTCAATGCTGCCTTTGACCACGGGGCCTGGGCCATTGAATCTAGCTCATGGCTTTGTAAAGAATTGATATCATTCTGCACCCGGATCCGCATGTTAGTAGCAGGTCCAGAGTACTTGTTGGCTGCGGGATGACGGGTTATGAGGGCCAGGTAACTCTGACACCCTCCAGGATCCCCATATAATGTAGGTAGAGACCCTGCCCCAGGGCGAAGCTATCACAGGCTTATTCATACTTTAACAATGTTTCATTCGGGTGGAGGTCCGCAGGGGCTTCACATCCACCATCCCTCCAAGCATGGAAGGACATATGGGCGCCCATGTGTCTAATGGGGGCCAGAATCCATATGGGGAGCTCTCTGTGGAACGTGCATGTACCAGCACTGTTTCCACATATTGCTGCCATATATTTGCAGTTTGGTGCACAATGTAAGTAAGGTCGCCCCGACTCCTCTCCCCGCATCAATGCTACTGGAAGTGTCTCTGGGTCTATGCAGGAGGCTTTTTCCTCCGTTGTCCCTTTCCGCAAACCAGCGGGACGCATGCTGTAACTGGGTGGCAAAGTAATATAGGTCAAAGTGTGGGTACTCCAGTCCCCCCTCTTTGTATCTGTATATCAGGGTACTGAGGGCCACTCTACTACGGAGTCCCGGCCAGAGTATGGAGATGAGGATAGTGTACAACTGCTTAAAATGTGTGTAGGGATTGCGCACAGTAAATTGTGGAGCGCATAGAGGCATCTAGGTAGCATCACCATTTTGGACACCGTGAGTCTGCCCATTAAGGAGAGCGGTAAAGTATTCCAAAAGGCCACTGAGTGTTTCAGGGCTTCTAAGACCCTCTCTAGATTTAGGGTTAGTAACTGCATTGTCTAGAGCAATCTGGACCCCAAGGTAGCGGAAGTGCGCTCTCTCACTTCTGAGTTCTAGGTTTGGGAGACCCTCTAAGGGCATGGTGACTAAGCATGCCAGGGGGAAGATCAAGGATTTATTAGGATTGAGTCACAATCCAGAGACCTCCCTGAGTCGTTCCAGGTGCTACAGGAGTCTGGGTATGGCCTCTCTGGGCGAGATCACATAGGAAAGGGCGTCGTCCGCATAGAGGGAGATCACATGAGTTGTGTTTCCTACCCTGATTCCAACTGTTACATCTCAGCCCTCATCCGGACCGCCAAGGGCTCAATGGCCAGGGCAAAGAGGATGGGCAGAGTGGGCATCCCAGGCATGTGCCCCATCCCAAGATCCATTCCTCGGAGCAACCTCCCCTAGCCTCACCTATGCAAGTTGCTCAGTATATAGTATTTTAACCCATCGGCAGATCGGGCCCGAATCCCACTATTTTAAGGACCTCTTGGAGGTAATCCTAATCAACCGGATCAAAAGCCTTTGCCAGGTCTATCGAGATGAGTGCCAGCTCTTCCTCCTGATGTTTTACTTCATGCATAGGTATCCTGAATTAGTGTTTCACCTTTAGTTGCTTTCCAAATTTCCCAAATGCCCTGCACCCAAGTTATTGGCAGTGGACACTCCGAGCTCTTGGAAAACCCATATATATCTGTCTCCCAATCAGGAGACTGAGAAGAACACAGATGGGGAGTCAAGCCTAGGCAGTTATGCTCCGGGTGAAGGGATTAGAAAGGAAATACGACCCTGTGGAAAACAAATGCTAAAAATCGGACAACTATTATGTTAACGTGTTCTGCACGTCAGTCAAGGCAAGGGAGTTATGCCTTACACCAATAGAATCCTTAGGTCATACAGAATTAGATAATATATCTATATTTTATACCTTCCATGTAGTTTTAAGTCTGATATCTGTCAATAATGGAACAGTGTACCATAAACAATGATCCTGTAACAATGTTTTCATAATGTCTGTTCTTACATAATTTATTGTTCGGACTACAGTCTCTAGAAAACCCACACTTTTTTTTAGATTGACAGGCTCCAGACATTTAGGGCAATATTTCCTTGTTTAACATTAATCCACTGCCACTGATGACAGCCACATGACTCTAGACAAAGGAGACACGATGGTCCTCATCTTCCTAGACCTCTCTGCAACATTTGTCACAGTCTCCCACCCCATCCTCATTCAAAGCCTACACAACATGGGAATCCAAGGAGACACACTCAGATGGATGTGCTCCTTCCTGACTGGCAGGATCACTCAGTCAGTCTGGCACTGTATACCTCAGATGCCCCAGACTTCTTCTGAGGAACTGTACAAGAACCCTCCCTGAGCCCAAACTTTTTCAACACAATCACAATTCCTCTAGCCAGCACCATCCACTCTGACAATATCAAAGTAATTTCTTACTATGATGACATGCAATGCATTCTCTCCCTCACGGACAAGACAACCAGTACCCGTATTAAGTTAAATTCCTGCATGACTGAAATTGCCCATTGGTTGAAGACCAACTGTCTAAAGCTACACATGGTGGACAAAAGCGAAATCATGATCTTAGGGAAGAGCACATCAACATGGGATTCCACCTCATGGCCAACAGAGCTAGGACCGACATCCATCCCCTTCACCCCCACCAAGAACCTCTGGATCTTCATTGAACTCGATATTACCGCCCATGTCAATGCTGCCATCGCCTCATGCTTCTATACCCTTAAAATGCTGAGGAAGATTTTCAAATGGCTAAGAAACAGGACCCGGAAAACTATCAAGCATGCCCTGGTCGTAAGCAAACTGGACTATGGGAACACCTTTTATGCCGGGATCAACAAAAACTCACCAGAAGGCTGCAGACCATTGAGAACTCAGTGGCCAGAATCACTCTCAAATCTCCATTCACATACGAGCACAATTCAAACTCCATACCGACATTTTTAAGACACCACATAACACTGGTCCACAATACCTCAAAAACTGCATCTGCTATCACAAAACTTCCACATACCTCCGCTCGTCTAGACTCCTACTTGCACAAATCCTGTGCATACAGAAAACCAGATCAGGTGGTCGCAGCCTTCTCCTGCATTGCTCCTAAATCATGGGATGGCCTGCTACTTCACATAAGAGCCTCCTCCTCACTTCTCAATTTCCACAAGAATCTGAGGGCCTGGCTATTCCAGTGGTCCCACTAGGCCCTATGTGTGCCTAAACTCACACCTGCTCAGCACCAGGATACCCTCCTGGTTGAGGGTGCCAGTGGCGGCTGCTGTCTAAGGAAAGTGGTGAAGCTTCGTGGGGAGAATAAACACAAATCAAAAAGGGTACTTACCCGCTGGCCGACGCCTCGCCTCTGTGCTCTGCTCCATTACTCTCCTGCCAGTTCATGGGCTGGTGCATATGCTCCCATAACCTTGTGAGCTCCCCCACACCAATTCAGATGCTGTTCTCATGCTGGTAATACTAATACCCAGCATGAGAGAAGCACTGGAATTGGCCAGAGAGGGCTGGTTTGGTGCTCAGTCCGGGCTTGGATCCTGCGCCTTTTCTCCACTCAACTGTGCGACACAGCTTGTGTTGGAGAGATCTAAGTGCGCATGTCAGGCTGGCCGTCGTAAGACAGCCGGCCAAACTGACATGTGCACTTACCGTGCCCACTACTCCTCCTCCCTGCTGCAGCTGCTGTCAAGGAAGCCCCACCCTACTAAGACTCGGTTCGAGTGGCAGCCTGCAGGATGAAAAATAAAATGGAAATATCATTATTTTATTACCATTTCATTTTTCATGATTGACTTAGCTTTTAATGGACTCACAGAAGTGGGAGACACTTCTCTGCAATAATAGGGGAGCAGCCACTGGAGAGTGCACTCTACAAATCTCCATAACATAAGAAAAGCAACAAAATATTGAGGACCTTGTGATTATGGGGCTGAATCACAAAAGCGTGAGTACAGGAAGTAGTACTACAGGGGCACTCTTTTACATGCTCTTAAATATCTTTGTGAATTGGCTCCATAACCTCCAAACTTCTATTACTAAAATTGCAAAGAGGGCACACTTCTTTCTGTCTAGCCTAGTTTTATATGAATATGACCTAAATATTCCTTATTTATTCCAATTCTAGATGTTTTGGGCCCAACTAACAAAGTGATGTAGGATTACCTAAAAGAGTGCTTGTGGAGCACTCGTGTAGATAGTCCTAAATGTGAATCAGCCACAACATTCCCAGGGAGCAAAGAGTGTGATGCAGGATTTTCAACAAAACATATCCCGCAATGTGACTAAAAAATATACAGTTTGTATGGCTGCACATAGAGGCCAAAGAGATAGACATGTTAAAACAACCTAAAATCGATTACTTTGTCTTCTAGTTGCAAATTGTTCCCTGGCTGAAATGTTCTCTCTGACCCATAAAGGAGGGCCAAACGTGGCTCTGATTAGCTTCATACCATGAGACACTTATTGCTGCAAGCAGTACTCGAGGCCGAGGATCTGCAGTCCCAGATTGTAGAAGCCCCCTGGAAAATCTCCCGCCTCCCCTGCGCTCAGGCGATCCTGCTGGACACTGCTTGTTCTCAGAGTTTGGGAAACTGCATGCTTCTGAAATCCCTGAATTCCATCTGATTCGCCTTGGGGGCTTTTTTTCCCCTGTTAACTCACCATAAGCGTGAAATGCTTGCCAGCATTGTTACGCGTTATAAATAGGCCTTTGCCTTTTAAAAGGCCATGCCAAATATTTTGCTAAAGTTATGCTGGCTCCCAGAAAACTAATAAAAGCGCTCTATTATTTTGTGAGGGTGTCTACCAACCCTAAAGAGGGCCACATTCAGCAGAAAGGCCAATGAATGTCTGTGCGATATGAAAGACGAAAGGGGGGGGAGGCTCGGGGCAGGGGCGACTCTAGGCTCATGGCGGCCCTGGGCAGGGAGCGTAGGTAGGGGGCCCCGGAAGAGGGCGTCTGGGCGGGGCCGAGCGCGGAGGCCAGTGAAGAGATGGGGGGATGGCGGGGGGGGGGGGGGTCAGGATATTTGGAAGTGGAACAGAGCCGGAGGCCGCCAAATCCCTGCCAGGAGCCGCCACGCAAATATGTATCCATCCTCAGAGGACTATTATATTAAGGATATATATTGGCGTGGTGGCCCCTGGGGTTCGGTGGCCCTGTGCAGGTGCACAGCTTGCACATGCCTAAGGCCGCCCCTGCTCGGGGGTGGGGGCACTCATTGCATTCTGCAGGTGGGTCTCAACAAATCTGCTGTATGTGGATGCCAATCCTTTTCCTTTATGCTTAAAGTGAGAGCTTTTTGGACCTTAGATAGAGTTTTATTTTGAACTCCTACTTTCCACAAGTCTTTCCTTATGTTTCTTGTCACACTTCCATTTTTGGTTTCAGACTAGTTGATTATGCTGCAGGTTATGTGGGAGCATTATCTGCTATTTTGCCGTTTTCACTCACTGGGATCAAAAAGAGATCCCAAAATGAACATGATCCATGGAAAGAAAAGCATATGCATTCACTGAATCATATTGACAATGTTATTTACCAACAACAATGTGCCTTTCATGGAAGTGCAGGAACATATTAAAACAGTTGGCATAAAACTTACGATATTGCTCTCAGCAGAAAACAAAACGAACATATGCACACTTCACGTAATAAAAGGTGTGCCTCTTTTATTCAGTGTCCCAACTTTATCCTAGAATTGGTCTTCAGTTTTGAATTTACCCAGCGTCCACACCATAGCCCCGAAGAAGCGCCACTTTCATAAAGAGCTTTGCAGAACAGTATTTAGATGACAAAGATATAATGAACTTTTTTAAAGTGTGTTACATTCAACTACAATACAAGCAGCATGTTTCTATAAATGATATTTGAATATTTGACATTTTTCTGGTTGGAGTCTAAAATGTATGCTGCAGAAGGTTGAATACTCGTAAGTGTAGTAAATCCAGTTACTCATCAAATGCCACCGCTGAACAAAAGTTTTTTACCGTCGCCCCCCGCTTTCAAATATTTTTCAAACTATTCTCCACTTCTCATTTTTTATATTGCCATTAATAGTAAGGACTTATGGTGTCATTGTTTCAATTTCAGTGAGATTTGATAGTATTTTACTCTTCAGGGAGGTCTGGTATAAATTATATTGTTCTGAGTGAGAGTCGTTCAGAATTACCTTTGGCTAGATTGCTAACTAGTTAAATTCCATCGAGTTCAGGGAAACGTGGGTGTTTTGTTTGCACAGCAGTGTAAAGTACTGTTGTAGAAATCCTGGATTCTTGCCTGCAATATTGTTTCAACTGTTTCTATCCTGGCTCTTACTTCTACAGTTGCTGCTGAAGCCTGGGGAGGAGAGATATCTCAATATTTGGGTAACCCTAGGGCTCAGGAGCCGTGCCCTACTGTGGCAAATACCCCCCAGTTTCCATTCATCTAAAATACTAGCTTAATCAACTGTAGGGGGGGAGATTCTTTAGCCCGCTCCAATATCAATAGCCCACAGATAACTGGTAGAAAGAGGCTCAGTGTGGTAAAGTCACAGTCAGTAAATCAATCAGCCTGGGAGATGCAGCTGCAGCAGCCAAAGCACTGTAGGGGACACAGTTATCCATCATGCGACCTGTCGTTAAGAGGGGCAAGTTGCAGACTCAGGATAAAGTTTTGGGGGTCAAATCAAGTCAAATGGATGTTGCAGCAGTGTGGTCCCTACCTGTATCAGGTATCAGCCTTCTCAACTTCATCCTAGAGAACCATAGATCATTATATATCTTCCTTTCAGCTGGCTGCTCATACAACTGGGAGAAGGTGACATTGAGCGCACCCGGGGAGGAGGTTTTTTTTTGTTTGTAGTTTTATATAGCGCAAACTGGACCCAAAGGCATCAGAGCACTTTACATGAGCACCAGTTACGTTACAGCTGGTCACATTCATTTTTGTTAGACACAGGAGATTACGTGATTTGACCAGAATCACAGAATGTTGAGAGTCCCTGCCAAGACTCGAACCCGGTTCCCCAGCTCCGAGGCCGACCACCCTAGCCATTAGGCCACATTCTTGTTCATCGCTGTTGGCTCAGGAGAGCTGCCATCAGCGGCAGCAGTTTCCGCTACAGTCTATGTTGCGCCTAACCTGAGACTCTCCAGAGTGTACGCCAGAAGACAAATATTTATCAATCTTCCTATGGTATGTCAGAGGGTCCTGTGGCTGTAGCTGTAACAGTACAACCTGACGTAGGCATCGGTACACCTGATTGACACTCTCAGCTGCAGTTGCATGCCCCACAGGAACTCCTTGAGGATTCTTTTCTCATTTTCAGACTCGGGGAGTCTGTCAGACTCTAATCCAGAGGACCATGAGCCAGAGGGTATTGCCCTGATGGGCAGTCTCAAGGACTGGTTCACAGTCAAAGTCAAAGTTTTATGGGGTCACCTGTCATTGAATAGCAATGGACAGGAGGAGGCGGTTGGGACTGGTTCCATTACAACCACTCAAATTGAAGACCTGGCAACACAAGTTCTCTCAGGGGGTCCTTGATCCCGTAACATATATTTTGGCAACAGAAGATAAGCTACTGTGGGATCCTGATGGCACGGGGCTCACCCCCACAAACCCTTCTCCCCTGGTCTCAGAGACAGATACCTTTCCAACCTCGCTTGCTGCCTCTCCCCGCCAACACAAGCTGGCAGTAGAAAATCCTGGGCCTCCTCCATTGCTCCCACTACTGAGCTTCTCTCCCCTCCCTTGTCAGTCAGTCAGTCAAAGGTTATGTTTATTAAGATCATAATCTTTAAACAAATGTAAAAAACAGTGCTATGAGTTTAAAATATCCACATAAAAATTGATAAAATCATTAAACAAATGCTCCAGTATTGATTAAAGACTCTTACCCACCCTCATACATTTCATAACATCCATATAAATTTAAAAAGATAAAATAAATTATCTCCTTTAAAATAGTCTAATTTCCTTACATCAAGTATATATTTCATTATTTGAGAAACATAACATCCTACAGATTACTCCTGTCCTCTTACTAGGCTCTGTACCTCCTTTATGTATTTACCTATGGCAATTGCAACATCGATTGTGGGCATTTCAGTTAAGAGGATAGCCGCCTGCGCCCTTGTTCTTATATTGTGTTTTAAAAATATTGGAAGAAACGGTAGTTTCCGCTGTTCTAATAAAATTAGGCAGTCAAGAAGAATATGTACAAGGTTGCCTTTGGAGCCCAGGTTACACCTGCAGCATCCTTTATGGTCTAACATTGTTGATTTTAAGTTTTTGTTTATTAACCAGGGATTGGTCCCAATCCGCAACCTTAATATCTCCTGCCTATAGCAGCGGTTTGGTAAGATGTCAAGGTAGGGAAACCCATTCTCATTTGACCAAGCGTTCAGCATGAATTCTACTGATTTTTTCTTTACCAGGTAGGCCATGTCAGTCTTCCTCGAGACTTCCTTACCATTCAATTTCAGCTCACTCTTTGAACAGACTAGTTGGTACGTGTCCTGGTTTACCTCCACCTTTAACCTTTTGCAGATCTGTGTCATTTTTTCTCTACAAATTTTTGCCCATTTTAGGTCGCTGTTTTGGATTTCCTTCCTGCACCATTGTGCTATTTTTTGACCTTCTGTCTCTTCCAGACGTTTCCAGAGTCTAATTAACGCAGATTGTATTTGTACCTCCCAAGAGATTGTGCCTATCTCTATTCTTATGGCTTGGACCATGGATGATTGTGGTAAAGATAAGAGATTTTTGAGGCATTTCCCTTCTGTCAGGTCCCAGGCTCCCTTACCGCTCAAATAAAGGATTTCTGCTCCGTATAAGACCTGTGCGGGTAACATTGCGTTATAGACTTTCAAAAGTGGGCGGTGCGACATATCACCGTAGTCCCGGTTAAACATTTTTAGACCACAAATTGATGTATGAGCTTTTGCTCTTTGTGCTTCCAAATGAGTTCGCCAATTTAATAATTTATCGAACCATATACCTAGGTAACGATATTCTTTTACCGTCTCCAGTTTAAGATCCCCTAGGTACCAGGTGAACTTACTTGTCTTTTTCCCAAAGCATAAGGTTTTTGTTTTATCTAAGTTTACTGTCAAGAATTTTCTCACACAGTATGCCTTAAATGCGTTCAGCTTTCTTTGGAGGCCTATCTCGGTCTGGTCTACTATTACCAGGTCATCTGCATAAAGTAGGCAGGGCACCTTTTTTCCGTCCATTCTTGGGCTTGCACTACCTTCTACCTCTAGGTGGGCCGGTAGATCTGACAGAAATATGGAGAACAACTGTGGTGCCAGAACGCAACCCTGTCTTAGGCCATTATCAATGGGTATTTTTTGTGTCAATGTTCCCACGGTATCCCTAATTACTTGAGCCCAGTTTCCTTGATGTAATTCCTTTATTATAGTTAGGAGATCTTTGGGAATTTTTACCTTCGTTAGTGTTTCCCATAGGCAGTCCCGATCTACTGAGTCGAAGGCGGCTCGGAAGTCAACGAAACAACAGCATAATTTGCCGTTTTGTTCCGTTGACTTCTTTGCCATTGCCCACAGTGCGACTCCATGGTCTATTGTCGAGTGCCCCTCCCTGAATCCACCTTGTTCTATTGGTATGATTTGGAACTCCTTGGCCCATGCGTTAAGTTTATTTAGCACAATTTTTGAGAAAACCTTCTCTCCTATATCTAGGAGGTTAATCAGTCTGTAGTTTTGTGGTGCCTCCATGCTCCCTTTCTTGTGGATTGGTCGAATTACTGCGCCTTTCCAGTTGGGTGGCATTTTACCCTCTGTTAATATTATATGGAACATCTGGGCAAAGAATTTTGCCCACCACTTTACTTCTGACTTTATTATTATTGCGGGCAGGTTGTCTGGACCTGCCGCTCGAGTTAACTTAAGCTCTCTTATTACCTGTTCTACTTGCTTCTCGTTAAGCTCGGATTTGAGGTCTTCAGATATTTCATGCCATTTTTGGGGCTCTACATGGTTTTGGGGAGGTCGTACCCCATACAATTCCTTTATGTACTCCTCCCAGGCTGCCTCACTGACCACACATTTCATTTCTCCGTCTATCGGACCAGAGGCTGCCTTTACAATTTTCCAGAATTTCCTTAAGTTTTTTTCCTCAGTTGCTTCTAGCAAGTTTAGCCAGCATTTTTCTTTATATGACCTCTTTGCATCACTTACTATTTTTCTAAAAACTGCTTTCAGCTTGTTTATACGTTTCTGTCTCTCCAAGGTGAAGTTCTTTTTTTGTCTTCTTTGTGCTGCTCGTATCTCCCTTTTTTTAGATTGACACTCAGCCGAGAACCATTTCACTCGGCTGACCGGGGGTTTTGGGTTGTTCTTTTTGTCCTTTTTTAATTCTATTTTTAGACACTGGACTACTTGATCTAACTTCTCTATATACCATTCCAGGTTTTTACCTTCCAAATGTCCTAGTTTCACCTTTGCTTGCATTGCCTTCAGTTTTTCTTGGTATTCCTCAGTAAGTCGTGTCGTTACCCGTTTAGGGTACTCGACCTCCTGTGGGATCACTTTGCTTCTAGACATCTTATTTCCCCCAGATATCCTTAGGAGCAAGGCTTAATGGTCACTCAGTTCTTTTTGTTCTATTTTAAAATCCCGTACTAGATGGAAATTCCAGGCTGGCATAAACATATAATCAATTGGGCAGTTCTGTAGGCCTATTTTAAAGGTCTTCCCTGCTGGACAGTCTGTCTTCATTCTGCCATTCAGACATTGGAGACCCCTACCTCCTAGGAGATGTATTAGTTCTGATTCCTTTTTCGTGGGTTCACCTGCTGGGAAACTGGCGTGGTTTATTCCATACTCTTCTAACAGTTCTCTATTCCAAAGATCAACCTTCTTTGGATTTAGCTTATGATTAAAGTCTCCCATAATTATCAATGTATCTGAAGCATATATTTCTAAAAATAGATCCATGTCCTCCTTAAAATATCCCATCTCCCTCTCATACTCTACTGTGTTATCCCACTACATATATACATTCATCACAGTCAACATTTTGTAATTCATTTCCAAGGTCAACAGTTCTAGTCTACAAGCTAGGATCATTTACATTTCGTTTTAAGTGAAGTTACTTCTCTCAATACATTTGTTGAGACTAGTATCATTAGACCCCCAGACGGACGACCAAATCTTTTTCTCGTGGCTGGGCAGTTTAATTGTAGATAACCCTCGATGATTGGGGTTTCGTCGCATGTCCAAGTCTCTTGTAGGCAGGCAATTTCCACTTTATTTACTACTTCTTTGATGTATTCGCGCTTTAGTTCATTGCCTAAGCCATTTATATTCCATGTTAGGAGACTTAGACATTGCGGCACCCCCCCATCCTATTCTACCTCACTTAGGCCTCCATCTTCTACCCCTTCCTCCGTATAATACTCGTTTAGATCTCCCACATTACTACTACTTAAAGACCAGTTGTCCCATGTGGTATCATTTCCTGCATTGTTTATCACTATATTCATACGGCTCCGGTTTTCTGGATTTTCTCTACATAACTTTACTTGTCTCCTCCCCAGACCTGCGTGGTATTTTAGAAAGGTACTGCCCGGAGGGCCTTTCACTTCCCTCTCTGGTATTACCCTTATACCCATTTGGTTTATCTCACTGGTGGCTTTTAAGATTGCCGTTTTTACCAGGTCTGAGTGCAGTGACACTTTAGTTATTTCTTTGCCGTTTCTATTTTCTTCGAAGCCAACTTGGCTTAGATCCCTTGTACTAATCTCCCTCAGGCTGCTGCATTTGGCGAAAGCGGTCAGAATCTGTGCCCTATTTAAGGGATTCGTATTTCTAACCGCATTTCCCTTTTTCACAGCTTGTAGTTCTTCCAAGTATACCCACTTGTTCTTGTCCTCCTCTAATATTTTCCTGGGCGTTTCATAATTTAACTGTCTACACTTTATTCTCCCTGGTGGTGGCCCATGGCTTTCCACTTCTAATAATTCTCGTGAGTGTGGGCTAACTACTCTTTGGCCACTTTTGGGTTGTCCTGGAGCTATCCTTACTTTCTGTTTTTTAGTATAAGTTGTTGGAGGTTTATCCTTCAGTCCCTTACTTCTCCCATTTTTCCTATATACTAACGGGGTCGTTGTTATTTTAGATACTGATTGCGGGGGTTCAATCGGTACATAAATTGGGGCTAATGCATTTAAGCCTGGCTGTGATTCCCCCTCTGGACTCTTCCCTTGTCTTTTTGTCGAATGGGGCAGGGCCCGCTTCCTACCATCCCTCTTTCTAGTGGGAGCTACTGCATACATTCCTCGCCTTTTTATCAGCATTGGGTGTCTAGAAATGTATACATTATTTGGTGCCTCTGCCACTTCATTTGCTGTACTTTGTTCTATTGGTTGGGGTATGACTACTGAATTTGCCACAACTGCGTCTGCGGGGTCACTCTCTATATTTTCTTCTATAGGCTGTGGAGTGACTGTCATATTTGGCAGTCGGCTCTTAATCCCCACCAATTCTTCGCCAATCTTTTTTAGGAAAAGTTTCTGTGCTTTCAACACTCCATTATTTGATAATGATACTTCTAGAATTCCTTGGAGTGTCTTCTGTAGCATCAGTATTAGTTCCAACATGGAAGATGTGGGGGTTACAGAAAGGAACGAGTCCTGTGGATTGTTTATTTCTGGATTTGCTTGATTTTCCGTTCTTCCAATGTCCTGCTCTGAGTGTTTTTTTGGGGGATTCACTTCCTGCCGTTGTTGATCTCTTGCGTCTCTCCAGACCAAACTCGGACTCTGAGTTTCATTTCCCTTTTGAATTTCTATTTCAGTAGGTTGCAGCGAGAACATTCTTGGAGATGAAGAGAGCAGAGGCGCTGCTATTTGAAGGTTTTGGCTCAGAAGGGTAAGGTTTATTAATATTGCGTCCTCCCCTCCTTCCTCTATATCTATAGATTGTTCATCGGGAAGTTCTCCCACTTCTTTCCTTCTTTGGTTCACATCTTCTGCCCCCGTCTCTTCTCTGTCCTTCACGCCATTTAGTTCCTCGTCTTCTGCTTGTTCCAAGTTTATTGGCTCTATAGATTTGTAGTATTTCCCAACAAAGTCTTTTATGGAGCTGGAAGCTGCCAGATTATCTTTCTGTTTAGTGATTATTTTAGTGCAGTCCCTCTTGGCTTCCGGTACATTTTTGGTTGCCCTTTTTACTTTCCTTTTCTTACGTCGCCCCTTGCTGTTGTCCATAGCAGAGGTCTGGCTTTCCTGGGTCTCTTCCAGTGAAATTGAGTCCTCCATTACTTTACTTTTCCCTAAGCTATCATCTTTGCGCACTTTTTGCCCTTTTTTCGGTGCCATCTTATGGGGCTGTAATGTCTTTTACTGTGATGCTGCTAGAAATGATTTTGCAGTTCTGTTCAAGTATGACTCTTAGGTATACACAATTCTTACACTTACCTCTGTTGTGCCTTATGTCTGCCAGCCTGCCTTGCCGCTCTTGTTTTCCTCTCCGGGGTATTTCTCCTGCTGTTGCACCTTTTCTCCTAGGCTCCTTGCACCTCAGGTGCCCTGGGTACTAACTGGGTGCAGTCCTGCTATCAGAGGTTCAATTTATACCATCCGGGGTCTGGGCAGGGCCCCCCCCTCCGCCGCTGCTGAACCACTGACCGGCGTGCCTCTGGTATATCTTTTAATAGTCCTGCCAGTGACTTTATAGCGCTCACGCTGCTTTTTTCACGTGGCTGATGGTTGCAGAGTGGGGGAAGGCTGAAAAATGGTTCCGGGGGTATTTTGGACGCACAGCGTCCGCGTCTCTGATATTATTTCCCCCTTTGACCGGCACGCTTCCTTGCAGTATTTGGGCTCCCGGCGGCCGGTAACTTGCCGAACGGCTTGCAGTGACTCTACTCCGTGCCGCTCTGTGTGTTCGTACTTTCGCGTTAATCCGCGGCTCCTACGATCCTACTCGATTCTACAGGCTGCGTCTCCTGCGTCTCCTGTCTGCTCCTCCGGGAAGGCAAGGCTGGGCGTGGCTAGGCGCAACAGAGTCCGACAGTCTATTTAAGAGCTCCTGAAACAATACATGGAAGAGTATCATAAGGACTCGCTTACACTAAAAACTGCTGACCTAAAGGCGTAAGTAGCCCTGAGGAAACTTTCTAGGAATATGGATATTCTCTACACATGCCTTGGTAACGTTGAGGCAGCTCTGCATTTGGTCTTGGGGGAAGTCAAAACACAATCCTCACAGCATGAGTCTCAGCTGGTTACACTTTCATCTAGGGTTGAGGTCGTGGAGAACAGATCCTACTGGAATAATCTTAGGGTCCTTGGCATTCCAGAAGGAGGGGCCACTGCCTTGCTATCAATGGGCAATACTGATTAGAGTTGGTAACTTTTTATTGAGGAAAGAGATTTTCTGGGTAACCCGTCCAAGGTCATCGATCATAGCTTTGCAAGTTGAGTTCTTTGTCCTTTCTGATTTTTGCCACATAACAGTGGTTAAACTGTAACAACTCTAGGAGCATATCCTTGCTCTTTAAAAGCTTGGGGACACTGTTTTGTTAATGGAGCCGGCTTTCCTGCACTTGAAGTATGAAGGTCAAGTACATCTTTGTTTTGAAGCCCTGAGGGTTGTAGAGTAGTTGCAGAAATAGCAGCCAGTTTAATGACATATTGACAGACTCTTCTACATCCCAACTACGAACCTCTTCTAGTGGACTTTTCCTTTTTAGGGAGATATACGCTTCACAAAAGTGTTCCAATTTTTAGGTCTCGTCTATTCCTTCCTGTAGGGATGGTAGGCGAGATTATAGTAGGCTTCCAAAAAGTCTACCCAAACAGTGGATTTTATACAGTTCATGCGAGCCAGGCGCGTGCACATCACATCACACACCATTTGTTATCAGCTTGTGAGCCTCGGCATCAGACTTCAAAGGATCCGCTCCCCTACCCCCCCATCAGATTTCAAAGGAATCTGCTCTGCTCCCCCCGCTCCCCTTCCCAAGGCAATGCTGAGAGCTTGTTTTTCACTGCTCTGAGAGGCTTCTTTGTATCAGCCTGACTGCATGCTTGTTTAAAGTGGTGTATACTCACTGCCATCTAGTTGCCATGTTTTATTGTGAAAAGCTTCAGCCCACTGACCGTCCCGAGCCTCGTCCACCCCACGCGGCCTCAAGCGCCATCGCTCTAGGGCTTCCATCCAAAGTACATCAACAAAAAAAGGGGCATATGTTTGTTTAATCACAGTGGGAAGGAGCCGCTCTCTTCCGATGCCCTCAGAGCTCAGCAGAAAGGCAGCCACGGTCTCCAACTGGGCGATCACCATCAAAACAGGTTTTAACAAGAAGCGAATCTCCGCATCAACAACAACTGGAGCACAAGTTTTTAAAACGCCTGTCTGCATACGCCTTCGAGGAGTGTACATAACACTAAACAATGCCGGGCAAAAAAGATGCACGCCCGTCTTTTTTACAGCACACATTGATCACAACACCAAACGACTACAAAATGCTCCAGCAACATCGAGGATGACTTGCGCTCTTAACGCCCCCAAAACACAGCCATGCACAAAGGCACCCTCTTCTCCGACCGCCCGCTTAACTAGAAACAAGGGCTTGAAAGGCTACCACCCACTGACCTTGTAAGTTCCTCATGGAGTACTTATGTCGATGGCACAAAGAACGGCCACCCAAACACGTGCACCCAGGGAACAAGTCTACAACGCTGCAAAACACGGGCATATATTTAAAGAGTACAGAAAAACACCCTCACATCAACTCACCCTCACATCCCCTCACCCTCCCTCACACCCTCACCCTCACACACACCCTCACATTCGCTTCTCCACATCACAGCCCTGCAGGAACTCCTACTACCTACTGTGGCTGCCCCTCACCCTCACACACCCCCTCACCCTCACACACCCTCACTCTCACTCCCCTTCACCCTCACACACCCTCACCCTCACACACCCTCACTCACCCTCACCTTCACACACCCTCTCACACACCCTCACCATCACATCCCCTCACCCTCACACCCCCTCACCCTCACACACCCTCTCACCCACCCTCACCCACCCTCACCCTCACAACCCTGTCATGCTCACTCACCCTCACACCCCCTCACCCCGCTGCCCCTCACACCCCCTCACACCCCCTCACCCTCCTTCACCCTCAGACACCCTCTCACCCTCTCACCCTCACACCATCACCCTCAAACACCCTTACCCTCACACCCTCACCCCCCTCACCCCCTCACCCACTCACTCACCCTCATACCCCCTCACCCTCATACCCCCTCACCCTCACAACCCTCTCACCCTCACACACCCTCACCCTCACACACCCTCACCCTCACATACCCTCACCCTAACACCCCCTCACCCTCACTCACCCTCACACACCCTCAGCATAACAAAACAAAGCATAACAAAACAAAGCATAGCATAACATAACAAAGCATAGGAAAACAAAACATAGCATAGCATAACAAAACATAGCATAGCATAACAAAACATAGCATAGCAAAGCATAGCAAAACATAGCATAGCATAACAAAACACAACAAAACATAGCATAGCAGAACAAAACACAACATAGCATAGCATAACAAAACAAAGCTTAGCATAGCATAGCATAACAAAACATAGCATAACAAAGCATAGCATAACAAAACATAGCAAAACAAAACATAGCATAGCAAAACAACGCATAGCATAATAAAACACAACAAAACATAGCATAGCATAACAAAACATAGCATAACATAACAAAGCATAGCATAGCAAAACACAACAAAACATAGCATAGCATAACAATACACAACAAAACATAGCATAGCATAACAAAACAAAGCATAGGATAGCAAAACAAAACATAGCATAACAAAACACAACAACACATAGCATAACAAAACATAGCAAAACACAACAAAACAAAGCATAGCTTAACAAAATACAACAAAACATAGCATAGCAAAACAAAACATATAATAGCATAGCAAAACATAGCATAGCATACCAAACACAACAAAACATAGCATAGCATAACAAAACATAGCATAGCAAAACAAAGCATAGCATAATAAAACACAACAAAACATAGCATAGCAAAACAAAACATATAATAGCATAGCAAAACATAGCATAGCATACCAAACACAACAAAACATAGCATAGCATAACAAAACATAGCATAGCAAAACAAAGCATAACACAACAAAACATAGCATAGCAAAACAAAACATATAATAGCATAGCAAAACATAGCATAGCATACCAAACACAACAAAACATAGCATAGCATAACAAACCATAGCATAGCAAAACATAGCATAGCATAACAAAACATAGCATAGCATAACAAAACACAGCATAGCATAACAAATCAAAGCATAGGATAGCAAAACATAGCATAGCATAACAAAACAAAACATGGGATAGCAAAACAAAACATAGCATAGCATACAGCATCATTTAGCACCACCACAGCATCACTCAGGGGCACCACAACATCACTATGCTCTACCACAGCATCACTGAACGCCACAGCATCACTCCTTCACCATCACAACATCACTCAAGAGCCACCACAGCATCAATCTGTGCAACCATTCAACAACAACTGTTTCAAATATGTTCTCTCAATGTTTAAAGCTTTATTACAAATATAACAAAAATATCTTAATATTTCACTTCTGTTCTTGGATTTTCATCACCATAAAATACACTGAACATAATCTTCACAAAAGTTATTTACAAAATTTTAAGCTATGCCATTATAAATTACAATAACTTTTATTTAAGTATTAATTATTGAAAAAATTAAAACCCATTGTTATTTGTAATATCAATACATGTAAGTCACGTACATACAACATATATTGCATTACAAATACTATAGGTGTCACATTTGCTAAAGTTATAACTATTGGCATTGTAAATGACAAAGCTAATAATTTCGCTATTTTCAAAAACAAAACATAAATTAAAAAAATTCATTTACAATACCAATAGCTCAAACTTTCCTAATGCGAGACCTATTGCATTGCAAATGCTTGTTTTTTCTCTAATATCTGCTCGCAATATAAAGCAAACGGGGTGTGGTGGAGGTTTTTTATTCTCTCTTTTTCCTTGTTCTTGCTTCTATCTTCTTTCTCTTTTTTGTTCATAGGGATTTTGAGCCTTCAGGTCATCGTCCATGATTTTTAGATTTTCGGTTCTGGGCCCCTCGGGGACGGCTTCACTCTTAATGGCTACTTACAGGTTCTGATATCTTTTCTTCAAATTGCCACTATGAGCCCCTACAGGGGATGAATGAAGGTGCTCTTATGGCGGAGGATGACTTTTGGGCCATCCCACCAAGCCAATCTCCATTTCCCAGGACATGGTCCCCTCTAGCGATCCAGATAACGGCCCTAACTTTAAACCACTCTATTAGGGCTTGTAATGGTCGCACTCACTCTAATACTCCATCAAGGTGTATGTTTAACAAAAAGGGGCAAGAGTCACGCCTAGACTATATTATGGTCGAGACGCGGCTGTGGTCCAAGGTTATCGACTTTGAGGTCATTAATAGGGTCGACAGCGACCATAACGCTCTAAGCCTGGAGATGGTTTTTCCCGGTCTTAGAACGAATGTATTGGCAGACCCTGAAGATTTAACAGATAGATCAATATTGTCAAATGACAGACGTAGGGTTAAGTGGGAAAAGATAGTGGCGCCCCCAGACGAACTATCCAAATTATATAATTTAATTCTCCCCCTGTTCGTGGAGGTTGATGCTTTAAACGCCCAACAACTGCCTCCCGATTTTAATGGACAAATGCAGGTTCTGCATTTGAACCTAGTTTCCACCCTAGTCATTGTTTTTAATCTGCAGGTGGCCAAACAGAGAAAAAGGGCCCCTGCATCTTCATGGTTAATGCCGCATGTCGAACGGCTAAGTCAGAGCTGGTCCAGGCCCTAATGCTTGGCAGCAATAAACCTCTTATTCGTGCTAAGAGATTGCACTATAAAGAAGTAATGAAATACGCCAAGCAAGAGTGGGATCTTGATAAGTGGACTAACTTATATTGTGCCTTAGACCAAAGGGATGCTCGCAGATTTTGGTCAATAGTCAGCACAGGCTGTGGAGAACCAAAATCTGCCATTGAACCAAACATCGAGGCAAATGTCTGGGAAGACCACTTCAAGGCCCTATACTCAGGGGATCTAGGTATGGAAATGACGCCGATACTTCCAGCTCTAAACAACCAGCATGACGACCTAGAATTTACCCTAGAGGAAGTATGCCATGCAATAGCCAAACTCGCAGCAGGAAAAGCCCCGGGTCTTGATAAATTGCCAGGAGACCTTTTCAAACATCAACCTGGGATTTGGGGCCCGTACCTTTGTATCGTCTTCAATGCAGTCTTGAGGGGCATGGAGGTTCCCTGTACTTGGCTGGGAGCAGAGATAGTGCCTATTTTCAAGAAGGGCTCTCCTCTGCTCCCGGCCAACTACAGGCCTATTAGCCTCATCGATGTCCTGCAAATTTTTTTTGCGAGGCTCATTCTAGATCGCCTACAGGACTGGATGGAGGAGCACGCAGTCCTCAGTCCGTACCAAGCTGGGTTCAGAAGGAACACTTCCACCATGGATCAAATCTTCCGCCTAATATTACTATTCTGGAAAGTGGCGAAGATAGAGGGTGGCAGCCTCTATATGGTGTTTGTGGACCACCGTTCCGCTTTTGACTTAGTGCCCCGCGGGAAACTCTGGACCGTGCTACAAAACTTGGGTGTCCCACAACAACTTCTGAAAGTCCTGGTGAGGCTGCATGAGGGGAACTTCGCGCAGGTCAGATGCGGGAGGAATGGGGCGTTGACATCAAGGTTCCCCGTTGGCAGGGGGGGTCAGGCAGGGGTGCGTATTGGCACCTACCCTGTTCTGCCTCTACGTTAATGACGTAATTTCACATCTGGACAGTGTCCCCAATAGTGATGCGCCAAGGTTGGCAGGGAGCAGGGTGCAGGCGATTATGTTCGCAGACGACACCCTGCTGCTCTCCAAATCTCCAATGGGGATTCAGCGTGTGCTGGACGGCTTTGAGGATTTCTGTAGATGCCGTGGTCTGGAGATTAATGTTGCTAAAACGAAATTCATGATCTTCAACCCTCCGGCATCTACTCGTTCGAATCCTAGACTGGGCACAGTGAGACTAGAAAGGGTAGCGACCTTTGAGTATTTGGGGGTAACCATAAACGAAAACCTGTCTTGGGGCCCCCAACAAATGAAATCTCAAATGAAACTGGCCCAGCTTGCATGGGGAATTCTCAAGCTCTCCATCACGTCTACATATAAACCCATTAAACCACCGTTGGAGATTTACAAGACTTAGGCGAGGGCTGCAATTTTGTGTGGGGGGGGAGTTGTGTGGGCATTCATGTAGGCCCGAAATTGCCAAAACGGAAACTAAATGTATCAGACAGTTATTGGCACTCCCACAAAGTACCCCGCTATTACCTCTAAGGTTGGACTTGGGCCTGAGACCTATTGAAGCCGAACTAGCACTTAAACCCCTAAGGTTCTGGCGTAGGCTCTGGATAATGCCAGAATTGCTGAACTACAGGAAATACTAAGCAGTAATAGTGCAGTAAAAATACCCTGGCTTAGGTTCCTAAAACAGGAATTCTTAACACTGGGATTGCCTGACATGTGGTATGACCCGGAAAGGAGCTGCCAGGAGGTCTCGCGAAAGTCGCTTACCAAGATTTTTATGGATGAGAAACTTACTGCTGTCCTGTCCGTTCCTAACGTAGGCACCCTAACTAACTCCTTTTTAACATTTAAAGATTTTTATTCCTTTGAGGACTTCTTGGATGTCATATATCCTATTGCATCGAGGAAACTTTATCTTCAATGGCGATACGGTACGCTACCCTGAAGAGCTTTTACGAGTAAATGGTCAACTATTTCCATTAAGATTTGTCCAGGGTGTAGCTGTGACTTAGAAGATGAACTTCATGTATTGTTCTTTTGTCCAGCCTACACTTAACCTAAGAAGTATTGGCTAGTGCCTCTCTGTAAAAATTTGGGTTTTGTATAGTGTAAATATGCTTTTAGAATTTTAAAAATAGATACATCAAGGCATATAGTATTCGCAGTTTCTCAGTTCTTGCTGGCTATGTGGACCAAACGTAGATGTTTGATTGCTATTGAATGCTAAAGTCTTTTATAAGGCAAGATTGTTTTACTGTAATCATGTTTTACGAATGATTTTGTCTCTAAGGTTACTATTCCAATGAATTGTGTTCCAGCCTTGTATATGTTTTATTCTGTACTCTTTTTAAGGCAAAAAAGCCGAACTAAAGATTCTTTGATGATGATGATTTTCTTCAGGGGGTGGGAGATGGCCCTTGCTTGACCTTTGGCTGGGTGGGTGGGGTTCATGTCGGGGGTGGCTGGGGGAGTTTTTCACTGGGGCTGGGTCACAAAGTGGGTTTGGTTTTTTTCATTAAAATGAGGAGCAAAAGTTGGGCAGAGGTTGCGGGGGGAAAAGAAGAAAAATTGGAGGAGATCAATAGCTTTCTGAATTTTAATGAGAATAGTTCTCAGAGTTGGAGGATGTCTTTTTGTCTTTTTTCAGGGTCTGTCCGGCATTGGATAGATCATGATAAAGGCTAATCTTGTTGATAGCCATGTCCAGCAAGTACATATCCTTTCTTGGAATGTGAAGGGCATCAAGGTGCCCCACAAAAGTAAACTAATAAGGGAGGAACTACATGTTGGAAGGCGGTGACCCCAGGGGTCAAGACTGCTCTCTTAACCACCCGAGACCCTCCTCTCCCACAATTCCTGCCGAGTCTTATCGAGGGAAGGTCCTCGCCGGGGAGGACTGATCGTACCCACTGTCGACACACCACACTTACGACCGGACACCACACTGTGAATCTTTATCAAGTATGAACTTTATCAAGTAAAATAGGTAGCAACACACAGCGATCGAGGGATCGCGAATGTCTCGTGAACAAGGGAACGGGGAAGTGGGACAGTCTTAGAGGGCCAGTCGGTATGCAGCGTACCCTGCGCACAGTTCTCAATCCTCGAACTGGGGGATACGGGAGCTGGCGATGGTACTTGCTGTCCTACTCACTTCGGTTCAAGGTTGTCGTGAGGGTAGCGTCGATGGTCCAGCCGGACCAGAGGTTTCTTTAAGCCGCGACGAGGTCAGCAGGGCTTGGTCAGGAGTACTCCGTAGTGCTCGTAGACAGGTGGAGCCGCAACAGCGTCCGCAGGGCTCAGGGTGGTAGCAAGAGTCTCTCGTTCTCAAGAGGGGGCCGCGACGAGGTCAGCAGGGCTCCGATGGTTCAGGTCTTACTCTTCGAGAGGGAGCAGCGACAGCGTCAGCAGGGCTCGGTGGTTCAGTTCCGTAGCTTCGAGGATGAGCTGCGACGACGTCAGCAGGGCTCGGTGGGTCAGAGTCTGTTCTCCTCAAGGTCAGCCGCGATCAGATCAGCAGGGCTTTCTTGTCCAGGATACAACTGTCGGCTGGATGGGAGGCAGGCTGTCTTATAGTCCAGAAGCCCTTTGATGTCCGGACTCTCAAAGGCAGGAGGCCGGTGGTCCGAGGGCCAGGCGGCCGATTGTCTGGGCGGCTGGTTCTTTGATGCTTTGGACCGTGCGTCCAGGGGATCCCAGACGCCCATCAAGGTCTGGAGCCAGCTCGCTAGGAGTCCAAAGGTGTGATCAAAACCAGCCCCCATGGATATGAAGGACTGGGTTATTTAGAACCCAGCGGTGCCAGGGCACAACACCTGAAACCTTCGTGGGTAACCTGCTCCGGCGTACTAATCACAGAGACACGGGACACTTCCTTCGGCGTCAAAGATTCAAGGTTTATTTACTGCAGGGAAACACAGAGATCACGGAAGTACAACCAGTGTAGTTCAGAGTGTCTGCTTCAAATTGGTTCTGCGGATCGCTCCTTTTATACAGAATTTACCCATAGGACAACATGGTATACAAAGGTTTACAACCCGGTTCCCACAATTAGCCCCGAGAGGGGTCGCTTTGGTCACTTTGATACACATAAGGTCCGGAACATAAGTGCGGAAACATTTGGCGGTTCCCAACTGTAAAAACCCATCTTCCCAACATTAGTGCATTCCAATCGGCAGTAAAACAGATCGAAATAGGAACAAAGACAGGTGCAGAGGAAGACGGAGACAGTGGGGAGATCGGAAAGGGTGTAAAAGGGAGGTATCGGGAAACACGAGCTACAGGCATCAAAGGGACGTGCCTAATGAGATGCACGGCTGAGACAATAAGTCCGTGCGGCATGATGAGCCTCGAGCGGGGCCATCTGCCTTACAGTATCATCCCCCTCATCATAAAGACACTTACAAAGGACATGTGTCTTCCGCAAATATCTTGGGAGTCCCAGGGTCGCGAAGCGGACAGCGTCCGTTCGCTGGCTACTTGAGGGCAAGAGACAAAATGGATGCCGTATCTAAGATGGAACCCGTGGGTACAGATAGAAATACCCACGCAAAAGACGAACGGTTTAGGTTTAGCACAGCGAAACTGCGTACACCCACTAAACTCGTCATTTGCGGTTCATAGATACCAGACTCAACTATATTCGTGCGAGTCGAAAACACCACTTACAATTGTCACGGAACCTCAGACGCTCCTTTTGCCCTCATGTAGGCAAGCACTAGTCGGAATCATACTCGATATTCATCAGACCATCCAGATGTTGCTGTAACATAGCTCTGTCCAACCGAGTTCCCTTGGTAACAGGTGGCTGTCTCATACACGTTGTAGCACAGAGGCCACATAAGGCAGGACCGCACTGCACACAAAGGCAACACGTGAACAGGAACGCCACGACAACTCCGATAATCATCAGAATCTTCCAACCCCAAGTCGACATTAGGCCCCAAAACCACCCAAGTAGCGTCCAATCCCCTACATCCACGTGTATGGATTCAGAGATTTTATGCAACTTAGAGATGGCTTGATAGACAGTCGGAGCATTATCTGGAATGAAAATGCAGCAGCTCGAATGGATCACCTTACATACCCCACCTCGATCTGCTAAGATGACATCTAAAACCATACGGTTTTGTAACGTCATGAGTCTATCCGCCTGAAGTTCTGTGGTGATATTACCAAGGGCACTGGCAGTAATATTAGCTGTCGATTCTACCACTCGAGTCAACTGTCTTAGGTTCCTACTATTAACCATAGGTCCCCAAAACGGGAGGAAACCCTTGAAAAAGTCTCCTGCCTCTTGACCGGCAGTATCCTCTTCGCTAATTACACCTCTCACAACTCTAGTTTTGTGATAATCGGCATCTACAGTGAACGTCGGAGGCAACAGATTTGCAATGAAACATGAGCCCATGAAGTCAGCGGGCAACCATGCATATGCACGATCATGACAGATAAAGTAGGTACCCTTGGCAGCCAGAAACACAGGGGACGAGACCATCGGCAGAATGTAATTTTCAGTGCAAGCACTCTCTCCAAGTCGGGCTTTCGATCTTCGGCCACGACCCATCAGACAAAAATTACCAATGTGGGGTACGACCCATATCGGAGGTGAGCTTTTAAGCTGCTTTTCACTCGTGAACACACTATACTCGCCTCTACTCAGGACCCTGTAAGCTTGTACCTCTTCTTCGGGAATAAGTGAGGGATCATAGATATCGCTGTCTAAGTCCTCTATTGCTATCGACAAAGGTTTTTGATACGAGGTAGGACCAGAGTAGGGGGAACGTGGTTCTCGAATGGGGTGGAAACCTAGCGCGCTTCGAAACATTATTTGAAATGCTCGAGCAGACCCTTGGGAGCTATACGGTAACACCAGATATGGAATTCCCTTATCCGTAGTATGTGGCATCAACCCACACACCCAACAATTAGTAGTGTTAACCACTAACTGATGCTGATGAAGGAGCTGAATAAAGGAATTATTGCGGAATTCTGCACGTCTAGCCTGCTCTTGTTCGGGTAAGACATGAAAAGAATGGGGAGAAACAACAGTAGTAAGTTTAGGATCAGGTGTAGGAGTAGGTAAAACAGGAGATAGAAAACCAGAGGTCATATAATACACCCCACCCGCCAAGAGTGCAGAAACAGTCAAGAATAACACAAACACTTGAAATATAAAACATTTCGTACGACTAAGTTGTTGCAGCTTGAATCTTTGTATCTGAGCTTCTTCCAAGTCCATCAGCTTCGAAAATGCCATTCCCTACGACCGTCCGCAACGTTTCTTGACGCACTTCGTTCTGTGTAGCAGTAGTCAATCCCTAGGAGTTCCCAGGAATCGACGGTCTTTAACCTAGCGTCAAGACCTACTATCCAGAAGGAAGTACGCGCGCGGCCCTACGGCCTTTAATGCACAATATATATATATACAAAAACAATGTCTCTCGGCTGTGGAAGCAAAAAGTATAAGGAATGAAGCTCAATGTATATACACAGGAATAATCACAATAATATGAATGTTCAAAACTGATCACGGAAAACGGGATAATGCAGTTGTCAATACAGCAAAGCAGGATCTTTTATTAGTCTTTAGTGCTAGATCGCAAAAAGTATCGGGTTTTCCCAGGACGTGTCTGCTCGTCGAACAAAGGATCCGTTGAAGAGACAGCGTCCTGCTGATCAGTTGAGTGTTCTGGTCTTGAGTCTTTTGATGACAATTGTTCAACAGTGTCTTTCTGCTGCGCTGAGGATTCTCCGACAGGTTGTGCGTCGCTAAAAGGTACAAACGCCAGCAATCCTTCGGTTTCAGTTGATGCAATGCCTCTCCTCACCCACGGGTCTGCCGGCAAAGGGATAGGGACTTTTTTGGTGTGGGTGGCGTGCACCCAGTTTTTCCGTCCCTCAAGACGAACAGCAGTCCTCGTGGCAAGGAGAACCTGGTAAGGTCCAGTAAACCTCGGGTCCAAGTTGTTTTTGCGCGAAAAGTTCCGCGTCACCACCCAATCTCCGGGCTGGAGCTGGTGGCCTGGACCCTCCGTCTGCGTCGGCAGTGCGTCGTGAACCTGTTGGTGAATTAACCTCAGTTTAGCAGTCAAGTCATGAAGATAATCGATCAGCATTGGATACTCAAGATCACAGAAAATACCTGGCCTAGGAACCCCCCAGACATTCGCAGGACGACCAAACACTATTTCATAGGGACTAAGCCCTACTCGGGAGTGTACAGTCGCCCTAGTTGACAGTAACGCTAAGGGTAAAGCGTCAGGCCATGAGAGACCAGTCGTAGCCTGAATCTTTGCTAGTTTTAGTTTAAGGGTGCCGTTATACCCTTCAACCAAACCAGCTGACTGGGGATGATTGGCGCTGTGGAATTTCTGATTAATTCCAAGGCCCTTACACACACTCTTCATCACACTTCCCACAAACTCACTTCCGTTATCTGACCACACGACTCTAGGCATTCCATACCGAGGAAAATATTCCTTCAGTAGGATTTTCGCAGTAGACAAAGCAGTATTGTCTTTGAGAGGATAGGCCTCGATCCATCGGGAGAATGCGCAAACCACAACTAAAACGTATTTCAGGTTATTGCATCGCTCCATATGGATGAAGTCCAATTGGATCACCTCAAAGGGACATGAAGGGGGAGCAAAACTGCCAGGAGGAGTTGGGGTTCCTTTGCCAGGATTGTACATCATGCACACCATACAATTCTTCACCAGACGTTCAGCACATTTCGTGATACCATCATTCTTCCACACAGGAGACAACAACTTACAAATACCTTTCGCGCTAATATGTGCTAACCCATGCGCCATTGTCACAACGGCCAGCACATACGCATCGGGCAACAACCATCTTTTCTGATCCGACAAATCAATCCAACAACCATTCGCATCCAACTTTCCCGTGCTTTCTTTCCACTTCGCCTTTTCAGTCTCGGTGGCCTCATTCTGAATTTCTTTCACACTTTCGATAGTGTCCTCACACATGCTCGACTCTGTAGGCCACCTAACCGAACTCGTCACATACATTCGAGTGCTAAGGTTCCGGGCAGTCTCCTTAGCAATCTCATCCGCAAACGCATTACCACGACCAACATCATCCGTCACCTTACGATGCGCACTACATTTAACAATCGCTACCTGCTTAGGCAACGTAAGTGCATCCAAAAGATCATTCACAAGCTGGCCATGCTGAATCTTCGTACCGTGCGACGTCAAGAAACCTCTCTCTCTCCACAACCGTCCAAAACTATGTGCGACGCCAAATGCATATTGGCTGTCGGTAAACACATTCACACGTTTCCCTTCCGCTAACACACACGCTCTAGTGAGAGCGATCAACTCTGCAGCCTGGGCAGAATTCTGATTCAACCTTGCAGTCTCAACAACAGTATTCAACGTTACAACAGCATAAGCAGTAGTCACATCGCCATTCGGCAACTTAAAACACGACCCATCCACATACAATGTACCATCTGGGTCTTCCAATGGGGTGTTTTTAAGGTCCACTCGACCTTTTGTTTCCTCTTCCGTCCTCAAGTAACAATCATGTTCCGCTACTTCATCTGACTCTGCGCTAATTGGTAACAAAGTTGCCGGGTTCAGAACATTGCAACGTTTTATCTGAATGTGGCTTGCCAACAGCGTCAACTCGTACCCAGACAACCTCGCACTCGTCAAGTGCTGGGTTTTCGTACGATTCAAAAGAGTGTCAACTGCATGCGGAACCATCACCGTAAGCATATTATCCATGACCAATCCTGCTGATTGTCGGATAGAGACCGCAGCTGCCGCTGTTGCTCTCAAGCAACTCGGCAATGCTCTAGCTACTGGGTCCAAGGTCGAGGAAAAATATGCACATGGACGTTGCTTACCACCAAAAGGTTGCGTTAAGACACTCAACGCACAACCTTCCCTCTCGTGAACATATAATGTAAACGGCTTGCTATAGTCAGGAGTACCTAACACAGGAGCCGAACACAATGAATCACGCAATTCAGAAAAACTTTTCTGACATTCTTCCGTCCATGGTAAAGGAGTTGAAACATCCTTGCACGTAAGCGCCACTAATGGTTTCGCTAGCAATGAAAAGTTTGGAATCCATTGCCTGCAGTACGACGTGATACCTAGAAAGGCACGCACATCTCTTTGGGTTTTTGGCACAGCCATTCGCGCAATTGCTGCAATTCTCTCTGGGGTCAACCGCCTTCCCTCCTTTGACAATAAGTGACCTAGATAGGTTACTTCTTGACAACAATATTGGAGTTTAGAAGATGACACCTTGTGATTTAACTCGCAGAGATGTTGCAGCAACGACACCGTAGCAATTTTGCAAATGTCCTGAGTATCTGCAGCTACCAATAAGTCGTCGACATATTGGATTAAGGCCGCACCAGCCGGCAACTTAAACGCATCCAGTTGACCCTTCAAGGCTTGACTGTAAATTGATGGACTTTCACAGTAGCCCTGAGGAGCGCGTTTAAACCGGAAGCTGCGTCCACCAAGAGAGAAACCGAAAAGGTCTCTGCTCTCCTCGGCAATCGGGATGCTGAAGAACGCATTCTTCAAGTCAATCACCGAAAACCACGATGCAGAGGCTGGAATCAGAGTCAGTAGCGCCGTGATGTCAGGCACAACGGGGAACTGAGGAATCACAATTTTATTCACCTCCCGCAAATCGATAACAAAACGATAAACAGGTGGTTTCGAAGGATCAGTACGTTTTAGAATGGGCAGTACAGGGCTGTTGCACACGTTTCCCCGTGTTTCTTCAATAACGTCTTTCTCGATCAAATCATAGATGATCGCTAACAGTGCTCGTTCACCATCAAGAGAGATACGATACTGGGGAATACGTGGCAATCGCACATTAGATTTCAACTGAACAACATATGGGGAGATGTCAAGCAGGCCCACGTCATTTGGACCCGTTGCCCACAAAGACGCAGGAAGAGAACTCAATTCCGGTGGAAGCTTATCGAGAGACAAATACATGGGAGAGACAACCCTCTCTCCCAACGTAAGCTTTACACCCGCAGGAGAACAATACAAAGTTGCATACAAACGTTTAAGCAAATCCAGGCCCAAAAGATTTTCACCACAGCCAGTAGTCAAAATCAACGGAGCTTGAAGCTCACGTGGCCCAATTGTAAGGGGCAAAGGGCGCGAAACTGGATTGCTAACGGGGGCGCCAGAGAATCCAACGGAAACATTTGTTAAGCCAGACAAAGGTGCGCCAGGGAGTTTCGAATGCATAATAGAACTTTTCGCTGCACCAGTATCCAACAGAAAAGGCTCAACGACGCCCGATGTAGCAACTGCGACGTAAGGCCCTCTCTGATCAACCGGAACTGATACTACTCCCTCTCCTTGTCTTTGGCTGTCCTAGTGATTACTGTCGTCAGTTCCCTGATCGACGTAATAATCGTCTACATTGTACTGTGCAGATCGTCCTTGCGATGATCCACGTTGATCGAAACAATTATTAGAATTAGAGGAGTTATCAGAACGATCATTCTGAGCACCACGACCCCTACCACGTGATACCTGATGAGAACCACCACGACCTCCTTTGGACGAATTACCACTATTGCGATCATTCAGAACAGGGCAATTGAATTTTATGTGTCCCTCCTGTCTACAATAAGCACATTGATTATACCCTAACGATGATCGTTGGGAGGAGGAATCATTACGCGACTGCGATCGATTCGATTGCGACTGCGATCTATTCTGTTGGGATGTATTCTGATTTGAATGCGGAGGATATGCTTGTTGCAGCAACACTTTAGTTTTTAGCTCCTTCGTCTTTTTATCAGCACGGTCGTTCTCCTCTTTCTCTCTATTCTCGTAATATTGCGCTGTAGCCAATATCTGAGCTGAGGTAGAAACGGCCCATGCACTTTCCGAATTCTTTAATTTATCGCTCAAATCGGGCAATAAGTTCGAAACAAATTTATCCACAAACAATCGCTGACCACCCTCGGTACCCATATCCTGTCCACTATGGTCAATGAATGCTTCCTCGAACCTCGTAAAGAAGTCGGAAACACTCTCGTCCTTCTTCTGTTTACACGCTGACAATTTATCCCAATTCACTCTCATAGCTGGCATAAGAGTTTTCATTAACGTTATTATTCTTTGAGGAAGATCAGTAATGAGTTGGTCAGGCTTAGCCCCACCAACTTGTCGCGTATCGGCCGCAACAATGGCAGCCCAAGCACCACCTAATTCATTCGGATGATTCTCCTGACGAATCTTAGCCCATACCGGTTGCGGTACAACATTGCCAAACAGCATGTCAATATCAGCAAGATTCATTACAGTAGCATCTACGAGCTGCGATAATTCTTTATAATACCCTGCAGGATTTTTGCGAGGGTCAGGCAAAGATTGCTTCACCTGCAGTACTTCAGAACGTTTCCATGGGAGATGTATCCACACTCTCTGGAAATATGGAGGAATAATGGGGTTAGCAGTAGGATCGCCTGGCATCCACACTGGTGGAACCTCACGCATAGGAAATTGACCAGACTCATCTGTCCGTCTTTCAACATCTTCAACAAAAAGGGCTTGAGGTATAGGAGTGGGACGGAAAGATAGCAACCGCTCAACGGCTCGTCGAACGTTGGTATCCACTATCAGTCCAGCCGAAAACTGAAGCTGTAGATCAGACAAAGCGGTCAACACCTCGTCAGGTGCATCGGCCGATATCTGATCACGCAAAACCTTACACATTTCTTCGAACACGTATCTTTGGGTTGGGACATTGAATTGACAAAACGTGTCGAGTACAATACGAGGTGGATTTCTAAGAGGGTGCGTCATCCAACCCATCGCCATATTATATAGCGAAGCACGTTCCCTATTACCAGGAAGCTGACTACGTCTCTGAGGACCATCGGAACCAGCAAACCCAAGAACAGGTCCGAGCGAATGAAAGAAGCTAGCCGCAAGAGGGGAAGTACGAGAACGAGTAGAGGGAGAAGTATAAGACACAGGGCTAACAAGCGAAGGAGTAGAAACAGTAGCAACAGCAGGAGTTAATAAAACAGGAGCAGTAGCGGGAGCAGGAGTATGTGGAAGCGGAGGAGCAGTAGGAATAGCAACAGTCAAAGGAGCAGGAACAGTCGGAAAAACGGGTGCAGGTTGAGGAACAGGCAAAGGAAGAATAGGTGCAGGAACAGGTACAGGGGGAATCACAAGGGCTGTGGTACCCTGTACGTACGGAGGTGGCGACTTCATTAGATAAGACATTAAAGGATCCTCAACTGACTCTTCCTTCTTTTCCGACTCCGTAGGCAAAGCGGGATAACATTTATCTACGGTCATACGCTGTAGTCTATCAAACACTTCCTTATCCTTATCCTCCTTGTCGCGCTGAAATTGCTCTGCTTTCTTTACAATAGTAGCAACATTATCTCGCTGATTTCGTTTAGTCTGTCTGATTTCTTTCTGTCGGGCTTCTTTACGCCACAACCGAAAGGCATCAAACATGGCCGGCCTTGACTTTCTTTCGAACAATTTAATCTCTAGATTATCTAAGATCGGGGCCTCGAAGCTACCATGAGGTGGCCAACGAAGGTCACCGTCCTTCTTCGTGTATTTGATCCAGTAATCATTAAAAGTAATCGGGCCTAGCCCATGTTTACTGTAGAGCTCATAAGTGGGAGTTCCAACCGGAGGTATCGGACACGAGTCCTCCAGTCGGGAATCCGTACCACAAGGTCTGAAACAACTAAACAAAGTACTGCGACCAGGCATCTTGCACACTAGCCGAGTTTCACAAACTTCAAGGGTTACGGGATTTACCAAGTCCCAGCAAAGAACAAAACCCTCGGTTTTTGGCGGCTGCAGTCGTCAAACAACACAACAAAGTACGCTAGCAAAAGTGTCACCGACAAAAACACTCACACAGCGTCAACAACAAAAACACTCGCTAAAGTGTCAACAACTAAGGACTCTGGGAGCGACCCACAAATACTTAACTCAAAGATCGATGGCGTCACCAGGAAGGCCCGTCAATCGTCTCGCTCTACCAAGGTCTACGCCAGGCGCCAAAACAGGTCTACAGTCAGGGCAGCAGTCCGTCGCAGCCGTCAGGAGGCGGGAATCTTCGCGGGAAAAGTCTTCGGGCCACTTATTTCGACAACAGGATCGATGAAGCGGGGTGCACCTTCCCTCGGAGATTTCACGCGAAGTTCCTCACGATCGTCGGGCTTGGACCGGTACCACTGATGCAGCCCCACGTTGGGCGCCAACTGAAGGACTGGGTTATTTAGAACCCAGCGGTGCCAGGGCACAACACCTGAAACCTTCGTGGGTAACCTGCTCCGGCGTACTAATCACAGAGACACGGGACACTTCCTTCGGCGTCAAAGATTCAAGGTTTATTTACTGCAGGGAAACACAGAGATCACGGAAGTACAACCAGTGTAGTTCAGAGTGTCTGCTTCAAATTGGTTCTGCGGATCGCTCCTTTTATACAGAATTTACCCATAGGACAACATGGTATACAAAGGTTTACAACCCGGTTCCCACAATTAGCCCCGAGAGGGGTCGCTTTGGTCACTTTGATACACATAAGGTCCGGAACATAAGTGCGGAAACATTTGGCGGTTCCCAACTGTAAAAACCCATCTTCCCAACATTAGTGCATTCCAATCGGCAGTAAAACAGATCGAAATAGGAACAAAGACAGGTGCAGAGGAAGACGGAGACAGTGGGGAGATCGGAAAGGGTGTAAAAGGGAGGTATCGGGAAACACGAGCTACAGGCATCAAAGGGACGTGCCTAATGAGATGCACGGCTGAGACAATAAGTCCGTGCGGCATGATGAGCCTCGAGCGGGGCCATCTGCCTTACAGTATCATCCCCCTCATCATAAAGACACTTACAAAGGACATGTGTCTTCCGCAAATATCTTGGGAGTCCCAGGGTCGCGAAGCGGACAGCGTCCGTTCGCTGGCTACTTGAGGGCAAGAGACAAAATGGATGCCGTATCTAAGATGGAACCCGTGGGTACAGATAGAAATACCCACGCAAAAGACGAACGGTTTAGGTTTAGCACAGCGAAACTGCGTACACCCACTAAACTCGTCATTTGCGGTTCATAGATACCAGACTCGACTATATTCGTGCGAGTCGAAAACACCACTTACAATTGTCACGGAACCTCAGATAGTCCAGAGGTGTGAGGGAAACCAGTTCCTCGGAAGGGGGCCGGAGGTGTGATGGAAGTCTTGGTTTCGGGTACTTGGTGAGTCGTTCACCCCCCCGGGCGGGTCTGGGCGCGCCGGACATGCACGCCTAGCTGCAGCCAGGAGCGGCCAGGGGCTGCCGAAAGGGAAGAAGGCGGCCGGCCAGCCGGGGTGGCCAAACATGGAGTCTGACGGTCACGTGCACGGGTGCAGGCACGCGGTCTGGAGATCGTCTCAGATCCGGTGTAGAGGTGTCATGCACAGTTCTGGGTGGACGGGAATCAGTTCCATCCGTAGTTCTGGGGTTGCGGGGATCAGAGAGGACCACGCCACGAGGCCGGGTCCAACACTACATTACTTCCTTCTGTATAATATTTGATAGTAGGAGACTCACCTTTCCAAGACCCAAATCTCTCTGCTAGATGATTTAGGCTATTAAGTCCACAGTACCACTTATTTTTACCGCTGCTAAGAGGGGAGTAGCACTTTTGGTGCAGAAAAGAGCTGGGCTATGACTAGGCATAGTTCAGATCTGGATGGCCAATGTCTCGTCAAGGTGATCACCAAGGAGAGTGTTCATTTTACATTATGTATAGTCAACGGCTCTAATATGGATGAACCCACGGTCTTTAGCGGTGTTTTGGCTGAGTTACGTCAATGAGCTGAACCTCTGATCGTGTGTAGTGACTTTAATATTACCCTTCACCCCTGGCTCGACTCCTCTTGTGTAGGGGCATGGACTACAGTTCCTAATGAGAAAAAGCGCTCAATGGAGGCTTTGAAGGAATTAATGGCCTATTAGGCCCTTGCAGATGTCTGGCAAAGCTGCCATCCTAGGAAGTCTGGGTTTACCTTCTATTCAGCCCCTCATATTCATTTTTATGGATTTATATGTCCCCTGCTAGCCATTCATTGTTACCACTTCTCAACATTCTTCTCAAGGGTTATTTCTGACCATAACTCGCTGTCCCTGTATCTTCGTCTAGAGTGTTCCTTGCAACCTTTTCGGCCTTGCAACTGGACCTTTTACAGCAGACTTCTTCTTGTTGAAGGTTTTATTCGTTCCATGAATAGGGAAGTGAGGGAGTTTTTGGAGGAGAATAATTAAATGGTCTCTACTCTATCTATATGGGACGCACTTAAAGTCTTCTGTTGTGGGCATACCTTAAAATACTTTACATATCTATGGAAGGAGCAGGGTAAGGCAGAGGCTTGGATGTGTTCTTCATTTGTCTCTATGGGACACCACTTGGCACAGAGTGTAATTAGTCAAGATTGGGGAATGTTCTTATCACTTTCAGATCAACTAACAATCGCACAGGCCACCCTTATGGAAAGACTACTCGATAGGTCAGTTAAACAGAGCTGAGCTAAACAACTAACCACCTTTGAAAATAGTGAAGAAATGGAGTGAATATTCTCCTTTAGGGTTAAGGACAGATCTAATGCTCTTATCATACAGAAAATTATTAACGACAAGGGAGAGCAAGTCAGTGATCATGAGCTCATACGTTCCATCACCAGAGGCTATACAGTGAGGATGGGGTCACTTCCACAGATGCTACCGTTCAGTTTGTTAAGACATATATTACTATAAAACTAAAAACTGTTGTGCTTCCTGAGCGAGGGTTTGTGGATCATGACTAGAAGCTACTGAGGTATCTCCTCACATTGCATTTTTAATCGAAAAATACTGTCACACAGGAATTCAAGTTCCTATCACTGGGCCAGATGTATTGCGTGCCCCAGAGCAAAGCAGTCAGCATTTAATTCATGCACAGGGAACAATATCCATCCATCAAGCAATTGGTTGCAAGAGGGCATGGGGGTGTTTGACTAAGTTTGCCAAATGGCCAATAATGTTTTTGGGGAAATCCTCAAATCCGTTTTGTCTCTTTGAACTGCAAACTAAGGCAGAAAATATTGGAAGAAATCACTTCAAAAGAGGATATAAATACTCTCTACTGAAAAGTCTTTGGCTTACAGTTTCTTACAAAGAAGCATGCTACTCCAAGTGGGTGAAATTCTATCCCCCTATGATTCTCACAAATATCCAGAGTATAGTGGTGCATTAATGAGCCATAGGTGAACTGAACTTGTGAATATCATAATCATTTACATTAAATTATACCACTGTCCTTTTCCACCCCAGTTTTACATGGATGTATGCCTTTACAACGCAGGTTTTTCAACGCAAGTCGTTACAAAGACTTGCGTTGGGGGGTGCTGGATAGTGAATAATTTAATTTACTATTCCAACTCCAGTCCCTGTGGATAGTAGGGAAGGTATTCGATAGTGAATTAAACTATTACCTATCCTACAGCGCCCCCAGCGCAATTCGTTGTAATGACTTGCGTTGAAAAACCTGCGTTGTAAAGGCACTGCGTGGGAAAAGTTCCGTCGTAAAGGATGTTTCCCGTTTTCCATCTTCTGTCAGACTTTTTACCCCGATTGCTCTCTCTTGCTGAAAACTGTGGGTTTGGCGACTTTACAAACCACTCTACCCATATGTTTAACGGTGTCTCTGGAACCAATACATCATTTTGTATCATAACAACCAAACATAACGCGTTTTGCTTGTGGCATAGTATAGTTTGCAACCTGTGTGGTAGACTTTTTAAGGCAAGTGTTCCTTCTCCTTGCTTTCAGGGGCCAGAGAGTCACCTCGAGTGTCCTGAGGCAATTTAACAAATCAGTTTGCCTTTCTAATTCTCCTTGGTTGTTGTTTTTCCTCCTTGTTCAATACAATTAAATATATTGAAGATGCCTACTCTATTGTGATATTATTTCTTGACATTGAGCAATAGTTTGATGCGCTTTTAGATGGCTGTATAATTTGATAAGTTAGAGACAAAATGTTACCAATTAATTGACTATATTTAAATTTAAACAGAGCATATGATTGAACAATTGAAAAAAAAATGTCTGTTTAACTGCGGGCAACTCAATCTATTTGTTGTCACATTTAGGAAAGGCAGCGCCTGGAGACCATCCTCAACCTCTGTTCAAATGACAGCGCCGCCCCGGCCACCAGAACTGTTGCAGATGTCCAAACAATTAACAAAGAGCTTGAAAGACTCCAAATGTCAGTCGAAGACTCCGTGTTTGAAGAGTCACATTCCAGCCAGAAAAAAGCTGATAAGAACCATATGTTCGGGAGTAGCGCCTCCTTCTCCGATCTTGGCAGCTTCAATGAAAGCCGTTCTGCCTTCGCTGTTTCTAAAGGAATTAGAAGTAATGAATACTCCAGTGACGCAACAAGGCCGCAACTACATTCTTCCGCTTCACCAAGAGTTTCTTGCGGCGACTCTCTGTATTCCGGCGGCCCCAAGGTAAATACATTCTGTAGTTCTTAATACTAAATGAAATTTCTCATGTTAACTGAAATGAAAATGTACTTTTCACTTGAGGACTCATTGTTCTTTTTGAAAAATGTAATACGCAGTACAACAAAAAATATCCGCAAATACTGGAAATACTGTGAGGAGCTGGTTCATAACTGCCAAGCAACAATTCCTGGAATGTTTGACAGTGTTTATAATATGCCTTGAAAGCACCCCCTTGTGATATGATTCATCGACAGAAAACTGCTCGTTTTTTTTGGTTTGGTGTTCATCCCAAAGGAACTTATGTTGATGTCATCAACTAATATAATAATATGGCTTACGCGCACCACAAGGTTACAACACTTGTCTGAGCAACCGCAGTAAGGGCTGACAGACAATTACTAGTAAACATACTTGAATGTGCCCAGAAACTTCGGGGGGTGGGGGGCACACCGCATGACGTGATGTCTACGGAACAATCGTATTCGGTATTGTGTGGCATGCATTGGAAATGCGTTTTCTCTTATTATTGTGCTTTGGTTACTACTAGAATTTCTGTTGTTATTGCCAATAGCCATTATGGTGTTTTTTTTGTTTGCCAAAAATCTTTTCTCATGGAATTGTTTTTGCTGACAGGCAGGGCGTGGGAAATCGTTGGCTTATTCCCCAAAATATGGTTCTCGAGAGCAGAGTACCACAGAATAAAACAAGCACTGTTAAAGCCAATAGGTCTAGAATTGGAAACCAGCCTTTTGGCTTTTTCTTGTGGTTATTTTGTCTGTGAATGGTTTTCGAATGAAGACATGTAATTAACCCACTTGCAGTGTGTCACAGGAACTGTTAATCCCTGATCTAAGTGAAACAACTACAGTCTCGAAGACAAAGCATTTCTTGTTTTGAATGTTAAACCACACATTGCACTCAGAGGCCTTTTAAAAAAAAATATTTTCAGATCCCGCTGGACTCTCACAGGAGCCAGCACATCCCCTGAGCTTCCGTATTAAAATAATTAGATTGGGGCGGGAAAGGTGATCCCCTGGGACCCCTCACAATGTCCAAGTGCTCAGGGTGCCCATACCTTGCCCCGTTATACCTTATTTTTTATTAATTCCAGGAGGACCGTAGGCAGGGGTAGTGGCAGCACAATAGACCACACAGGACAGGTGTGAGGGCAGTGGCAGCTCAAGGGTAGGAGGGAGAGGGAAGGAGCACACACGCAGATAACAGACACTGGCGTAATGAAACTTGAGGGGGCCTCCCTGCAAGGCACGTGGAGGGGCCCCCTCCGGGCTAAATCAGGAGCTCTGCAGCCAGAGTGCTGTGCTCAGGGGACCCCATGGAGCTTGGGAGCCCCCCGCACCGCGGGGTCCGCGGGGGCCGGTGTTACACCCCTGATAACAGAGGGCTAGGGGAGGAGGCAGGGGCAGTAGGTAGACCAAGCAGGGAGGGCAGCAGGTTGACCAAGCAGAGAAGGCAGGAGGAGCAGTGGCAGCACACAAACAATGGAGGGCGGGAGGGAGCGGGGGCCTGCACATGGATATCGGGGCAGGGCAGGAGCAGCAAGCTGACTGTGCAAGGTAGGCAGAAGGGGCAGTGAAAGCATAACACAGTGAAGGGCAGCAGGGTGGGAACAAGGTCACACAGAGAAAATGGATTGGAAGGGTTCAGGTGCAGGGGCAGAAAACTGACAAAACAGAGCCGGTGAGAGGGGCAGTAGCAGCATAACAGGCTACACAACAGGCAGGAGTGTTAGTGGCAGCACAACAGACCAAGGAAGGGCAAGAGGGAGGTGACGGGCATGCATAAAGGACCATGGAGTGCATAACAGAGGCGGTTAGTGTCTGGGCTCAGACAGCAGAGGGCGAGCAGGAGGAGCAATGGCAGCACAAAGGACCATGGAGGGCAGGAGGGAGTGGATAAGGACATTACTTTGGACAAATGGAAGGCAGGTTGGAGGGGGCATGGGCAGTGGCAACAAGCTGACCATGCTGGGCAGGCAGGAGGAACAGTGCAATGGACCAAACAGCACAGGCAGGATGGGCAGTAGCATCGCAATGGAACATGGAGGGCAAGAGAGAGGGGGCAGGGGCACACACACGGTCAACAGCGGGCAAAGGGCATCAGGGTGGGGGCAGCAAGCTAAGTTCGTAATCAAGCGGAAGGGCAGTGGCAGGGTCATAGACTCCTGCAACAGTGGAGAGGGAAGAAACAGAAACAGCAAGCCATCATGGAGGGTACGCGGGAATGTAGAGGTAGCACATCGGAGCATGCAGGACAGGGAGGGGGTTGGGGCACTGACACAGACAACAGAGTTCAGGTAGAGGGGGCAGGGATTGCAACCACAATCTAACCACACAGGTCAAGCAGGAGTGGCCATTGCTGCACAAACGACCACACAGTGGGGAGGGTTGCAGGAGCAGCAGACTGACCACAGAGGGTAACCGAGAGGCACCCGGGGCACGCAAACGGAGAATAGAGGGCAGGCATTTTGAGGGTAGAGGCAGCAAGCTGACAATGGAGGGCAGGAGGTGGAGGAAGAGCAAGCAGATGGAGAACGGAGGATAAATAGGAGGAAAGCATGAGAAGGGGCAGCAAGATGACCACAGAAGCCAGGCTGCCTGTGCCAACCATCTGCTTCAAATGGCTGAAATCTCTGTGTAGTGGAGTTCTTGGCTGAATAATTGAAAAAGAATTCCACAACTTCACTGAAAAAACAAAGGTTAAATAGACGTTATGATCTACCCTGACATAAAAAAACCTGAAATTCACTGAATAAAACCAAAGGTTAAAGTGATATTATTTTTAGATGTGCTAATACGATATTAGGTATGTTAAAAAAAGGAATTCATTGCATAAACCAAATGTTAAAAGAAACGTAATAGTTCGATGTTGAAATGAGTAATCAAACTAACGCTAAAAAAAACACCCCATTATTCGACAGCTAAAGTTCAGTGAGCTAATTCTAACTTGCATCCCTGCTAGGAACTGCTTGCGACCTCACACATTACATCACTCATGACATGTTAAAGGATATCATTGATGGCATCTCTGATGACATTTCAAATGACATTATTGATGACATCACTGATGATATCATCCAAGCTACTTATCCTCAAATTACTCTATAAACCACTAAATCCTTTGTGAAAATAAAGTAAGTATTAAATGGCCTACAAAAATATACATTGTATGTATGTACATGTGTGGATCTCTGAAATACAAATAATGTTGTCCTGAAGACAACTCTGATAAAGCCGCTGAATTTAATTCCATGTCAGATTAGGTTTTTATTATGTGCATCTCATTAAGGTAAATAATGACCAAACACACTTTTGAATGTTATTTCAAGTTTAATAAATTGATGATTGCCTTAATGTCTACAAGACATTAAGTTTCATATGCACCTGAAAACCAATAACAAACTAGCATAATCTCTACTAAATGTGAGTGATTCAACAGATAGGCTTTATATCCTGCATGTTGCAAAAGGTTATGCTAGGAGTCTGGGTGTAGCTCCTTAATATCTTCCAGTATAAAAAGCAAATAGTACACTGTTGCATTCATTGGATGATGTCATAAATGATGTAATTTGAGATATCAGTGATATCATCAATGATGTGATTTAACATGTCGTTACTGAACTAATATTTGGGTCAGAAGCAGTGCTTGGAGGGGGTTACAATTAGCTCGCGAGCTATATCTAGCGAATTTCTGTCGGTTTTGGTTGTTAAGCATTAGTTTTTTACTCATTTCAACACCTAACTATAATGATACTTTAACCTTTGTTTTTTTCAGTAAATACATATATGCAATGGATAAGAAGAAAAGGTTTCCCTGTCCAATCAATTTTAGTTTTTAAATGTGGATCTATCAACTGTCCTCAAACCAAGATTTGAAGACAGTTTGCAAACTAATGATCCAGATATCAAATTTCAGGATGGGGGAATCGTTTTCCGCATCCTGTAATGGGGGATGTAAGAGAAAATGATCTCTTGCACCCATCCAATCAGAGCCTTCTGGGCCATGAACCTGGCTCAGGGTTTGTGAGGCTGAAATGAATAATAGGAAAAAATTTCCCTAGAATGTAATTTTTTTTTTAATTTGGGTCTGCAAACTGCCCTCAAATCCAGGTTCAAGGGCAGTTCACAGACTAACTGTGCAGATATGCATAACTTTTTAATCCTTTCAAGCCCACCCAATACTTTTTTGCAATTACATTTTCTCTAAAAGTACTAAACAGATTTACACCAAACCAATCAAAAGCACATTCTTCCGTAAAGTTCTAGGTTCATGCCAAGTTTGGTCCAACTGTCTTTTCTGCATCAGTGAGCAAAGATTCCTATGAGTTAATATGGGAAAACTCACTTATTTGCCCTCCCCACTTGCCACTTAACCAATCTGCAAGAATATTGCCATATTGAACACAATTGAGATTAACTTTTTTTGGTGACAATGTTTCATAGATTCCTTGAACCTTGCCAGCATTTGTAAGATAACAAAAAATGGCGTTTGAAGCTAAGTTCTGCCATGACAATTACGTTCAGTTCTGTAAGGGAAAAAAACAATTAAAAGTGGTGGTTAAAAAAAATTGCTTTTCCATTTTAGCAGCGATAGGACATTTTCATCATACATACTGGAACAACTTCTGAACAGATTTGCATCAAATATGGAAGTGGAACTTTGCTCCTAAAGCTTGCTTTCCCTGATTTGGTGCAAATCCATTCAGTAGTTTCTGAAATGTTTAAATTTAAAATAGGTGTGATGTGGCTTAAAAGGCTCAACACATGAATATATTGGCTGTTTTTGAAGAATATGAACTTAAAAGTCGTGATCTTGGTCAAAATCATGAATTTGGTGCATTGAAAAAAATTCACAATGAAGGGGAGGCAATGAGGAGGCACTATGAGAGGCATACGACCACAGTAAAATGCTGGTGGCACTCAGAGGCATCGAAAATGAGGGTAAAATCCTTGACTGGCTGCCATACGAAGCTAGAATACACCTGAAAATCGCGAGCATGACGCATAAGGACATACATCACAACTCGCCTAGTTACCTCGCTCAGAAACTGACAATATCCGGTGGCTCTAGAGCCACAAGAAGTGCGGAAAATCTCTTATTGAAACCACAAAGATTCCACAAGAAAAAAACATATAAACTCTCCTTCTCAAGGATGGCGCCCAGGATCTGGAATGCTCTCCCTCCAGAAACCAGACTTATCCCATCCACAGCATCCTTCAAAAAAGAAGTAAAATCGATCCTCTTGGCTAAATTCACATGAATATATGGAAATCTCGAGACTCACTATCTTTCCTTTTATGACAATGACCATCCAGACCACCTATGCACCTTTGTTGCCTTGCCTTCAATCTATGTGTAATAATTTGCTCATCTTTGCAGAAAATGCTTTGTTAACGATCCTTATGTCTTTGTGTCTCATATGTGTGTAAAGCGCTCTGATATCCGTGAGGATCTTGTTCGCGCTCTATAAAACTTTCTAAATAAATAAATAAATTTTGCAAAGACCCAGAGTGCGGCTCTGTATGGGGCAGAATTCTGGGGATTTGAGGGGAAAAAACAGGTGACCACCAAAGAAAACCTGTTTCACAGATCTCTGTTCAACTTACAGCAGAGTACCCCTATTATTCCTCAAGTTCTTGAAACTGGTCTCAAGTGGATTAGTCAAATGGCAGTCCTACAACCTTTGCTTTTTTGGATGCGCCTGTGGCGTACTCCAGAGTTGTAACCATATTGTAATTAATTACCTGAGGTCATGAGAATTTCTAATTCCCAATCTATCAAATGGCTATCTCATTTAAAGAAGACCTTTCTAGTGCTAGGCATGAGCCTACTTTGGACTGCTCTGCCTGTCAGTACCACCAATGCAAAATCAACTGTTAAAGCAGCATATTGGTCATATGTAAGGGAACAGTACCATTGTGATGGCAGATTGGGATCGCTGATGCCAGCTTTTCTCCAGCTGAAACCTAACCCAGCATTTGCGCCTTACCTTGAAGAAATAAGACCAGGTCATGCTATGACCGTATTCATTAAATTTAGGTTGGGTATCCTCCAGATTGGGCGTTATACCAAAAGCTGGAACAACCATCTGGCAGATCTCTCCTCTTGCGGCAGGTGCGGAGCACCTCACGAAGACGTTGAAGATCTATTGTTTGTCTGCCCCCAGTACAAACACCCTCCTAGGAAATGGCTTTGGCACTTTTGTAACAACCTAGGGCTCACAAGCTATCTAACAGCCTCGAGGATATTAAGAACAAATATAGATGGGCATATTGTATTTGCCGTGAGTAGGTATCTCTATGCAGTCTGGCTAATAAAAAAAACGATCTGGCAGGCCATTATAACCACTTACTACCATGTAATGTCTTGGTAAATCTGTCTATTGCAGAGGTCTTCAAACTTTTTGATGCCGAGACCCCCTTGTAAAACCTTTTTAGGGGTAAGGACCCCCTTCTGATAAAAGTTTCTAGAAACTGGTACTCCTCATCATCATCTTTTGACAACCATAAATGCGCCTGTTAGACCTCATCACATCCATCCATCCATCATTCATCCACCCACACTTTCACACATCCATCCATCCTTTCATCCTTCCATCCATCCATCCTTCATCCATCCACCCTTTCATCTTTTCATCCATACATCCATCCTTTACCCATCCACCCTTCCATCCATCCACCCATCATTCATCCACCCACCTTTTCACACATCCATCCATCATTCACCCATGCAACCTTTTATCCATCCATACATCCATCCACCCTTTCATCCTCCCATCCATACATGCATCCTTAATTCATCCACCCTTTCATCCATACATCCATCCACCCACCCTTTCATCCATCCACCCACCCATCATTCATCCTCCCACCTTTTCACACATCCATCCATGCATCATTCAACCATGCAACCTTTTATCCATCCATACATCCATCCACCCTTTCATCCTCCCATTCATACATCTATCCATCATCCATCCACCCTTTCATCCATCCACCCACCCTTTCATCCATCCATCCACCCATCATTTATCCCCCACCTTTTCACACATCCATCCATGTATCATTCATCCATGCAATCTTTTATCCATCCATACATCAATTCTTCATCCACCCACCCTTTCATCCATCCATCGACCCATCAGTCATCCCCCCCACCTTTTCACACATCCATCCATGCATCATTCATCCATGCAACCATTTATCCATCCATACATCCATCCTTCCTTCATCCGTCCACCCTTTCATCCTTCCTTCCATCCATCCACCCTTTCGTCCATCCACCCATCCTTCATCCGTCCACCCTTTCATCCTTACATCCATACATTTATCCTTCATCCATCTATTCTTCACCCATCCAACCTTTCATCCTTACATCCATACATCCATCCTTCATCCATCCACCCTTTCATCCTTCCATCCATACATCCATCCTTTACCCATCCACCCTTCCATCCATCCACCCATCATTCATCCACCCACCTTTTCATACATCCATCCATCATTCATCCATGCAACCTTTTATCCATACATACATCCATCCACCCATTCATCCTCCCATCCATACATCGATCCATCATCCATCCATCCTTTCATCTATCCACCCACCCACCCTTTCATCCATCCACCCATCATTCATCCCCCCACCTTTTCACACATCCATCCATGCATCATTCATCCATGCAATCTTTTATCCATCCATACATCCATCGTTCATCCATCCACCCTTTCATCCATCCATTCACCCATCATTCATCCACCCGTCTTTTCACACATCCATCCATCATTCATCCATGCATACATCCTTCATCCAGCTACCCTTTCATGCTTCCTTCCATCCACCCTTTCATCCATCCATCCTTTCATCCATCCACCCTTTCATCCATCCACCCTTTCATCCACCCATTCATCCTTCATCCACCCACCTTTTCACACATCCATCCTTCCTTCATCCTTACATCCATCCATCCACCCATCATTCATTCACCCACCTTTTCTGTGCCTTTCTCATGGGGGGGGGGGGGGGGTGATCAGTATCTCTCTGCGTGTTTTTCCTTCTTTCCCGATCATGGGAGGGCATCTCTGTGCCTCCCTGCTGGGGGCGGGGGATGTGTCACGGGGCCCACAGCTCCAGGTGCGCAATATCCATTGACCTCAAAGGGCAGGCTACACTACAGCCTGCTCCCCCAGCCCCCCTCCCCACTTCCCCCAGCTCGAAACAGCTTCAGGGACACACACAGCCACACCCGAGTACTTGACAAGTCTTTTACTTGTTAATGAGGCTTCGATGTTTTTCACACCTCGGTGTGAATTAGGCTTCGCCGTGAGCACCCTCATCAGCCCAAGTCAGGGACAGAATCTGCGACCCCCTTCAAAGGACTCCACGACCCCCCTGGGGGTCGCGCCCCACAGATTGAAGACCTCTGGTCTATTGTAAGAATTTATGACCGCAGGGAGTGTGACACTTGGTCATTTATAATTGCCACTCAATTTTAGCAGCTATCACATCCTAGCCATTGATCTTCTCTGTTTTATACATTTGGATCTTTAGAAAATCGCGACTGCTCTGAACAGATCAATGCGTTGATGATACTGCCTTTGCACTTGCACTTTATGTAATTAGATCAATATACTATGGCAGCTTTGTTTTCTATAATCGTACTTGTTTAATGTTTTAACTTGTATGCTCATAATGTGTTATGTATGTTGTTGTTAATGGCTATGCATGTTTTATGGGTTGATTGAAACCCGAAATAAGCTAATTGAATTGAATTGACTGCATTGTGTAAATGCATGGTCAGTATGATATTCAAAGGGCACACAGGAAACCAGTCACATAGGTCATGAGACTAGGCACTGACAACCCACTGGCCAGCAGTGTTAGAGCAGTCCAGGAAATAAAAAGATTCAACATGAGGGAGTTGTATCAAAAAAAGATGTGTTATCTCTCTTTAAAAACTATGAAAAAAAGAGTAGCCTGATTATCAGTTTGGACAGCAGATTTTCCATTTACCATGTTGGCGAATTTAAAAACGCCTCCTGGAAGGTAGTTGAAAATCCTCCATGTATAGGGTTATCTGTCAGTGCACTAGATGTTATCTACCAAAAGTGTTCTGCCCCACATGATGGAGTATTGTTTGACAAAAAAATCACCATTGTCTGTTATTCCCCAGTGTTGGTTGATGATTGCTTAAATTCCACCACCAATTGTGGCCATTGCCAGTGTCCTCCAAAGCTTTAGAGACTAACAGCCATATTCATCAATCTCCCGTTTTGCGAGGCCCTAATAGCGAATTATAGCGATTCGCTATTAAGGACTCGCAAAACGGGATTCATGTAGGATTAAATTATTGCGATTCCTACTGATTCCTTATTTGCGATTAGCAAATTGCTAATTGCAAATAAGGAAAAACTCCCCATTCATTCCTATGGGCTAAAAGGCCCATAGGAATGAATGGGGAGTATTCCTTATTTGCGATTAGCAATTTGCTAATCGCAAATAAGATTGCGATTTGAAGGGTGCCAGGGGTGTCCAAAGGACACCCTGTAGCACCCCTCAAATGCACATTTGAACAGGTGTTGCGCACACACATGTCCAGAGGACATGTGTGTGTGTAACATGCAAAAGTAAAAAATGCACAAAAGTGCTTTTTACTCGTTTTTCGCAATTTACCACGAAGTCAGATTTCGTGGTAAATTGCGATCAAATATTGCGAATTCGCAATTTCAATTAGGGTGATGAATTGCATTTAAGGAATCTCTATTAGAGATTCCTTAAATCCAATTCCTCGCAAATATGCGATTTCGCAAATAGCGATTTTTGCATTTGGGATGATGAATCACAAATGCAAAAATCGCACTCGCAAACGGCCAGATTCTCAGAATCTGGCCATTTGCGAGCGCAATTACGGTTGATGAATATGGCTGCAAGTACAGGGCTCATCCACATTGTTTTATCCATAACTTGCATGGAGATACATTGCAGCACGTTACACACAGTATGCATACTTTTCCTGGAGGTCTTTCATGGAATTAACGCCACCAGTCCAGCCACTCTAGACCGGGCGCTTACTACATTTCTGTGACAACAAATCTATTTTTTATTGAGCCAGACGATATTTTATACAATCTGGGTTAGGATCTCTATTCACCAGAGTTCACAATTTGGAAACATTTGTTTTACCATGAAATCTTTGAACTTGAAGGGATCAAACTCTTTTTATAAGACCGACAAAAAAAAGAAAGAGGTCACAAATGATGCAAAGAAGCATGTGTGTATCAAACAAATGAATTGACATCCCTATCTATTGTAATTCTGAGTCCAGCCTTCCCTTGCTATACAAGGATCCGTCTGCATTAGGTGTACAGTCCTGTAAATCAGGCCATGCCTGAGTCTTTCAGCATTTTCGGGAGGCCAGCACCGTGATGATGTTAGTTTATTAGTCTGAAATCCGTAAATGTGTTGCCTAATTCTGTCTAAAATCATAAACCTTCCCTAAATCGGTATAATGTTATCGCAGATTATATATATACGCTGTCCCGGAAGGGATGCCACACCACCCTGAAATCCATGAAATTACACAAGTTGTCTTTGGAATTAAAAACAGCTGTCATCACAGTTGTTATTGAAGCAAAGGCAGAAAATACACCGTAAGTGCTCATGCATGTGCTTTCCTTCCCTGACACATTCTGGGACGTTGTCCCAGACCCAGTTTCCTAAACATAGACCCCACAGCACAACAAAGCTGGAGTTCAGTTTCTGCTCTACTTTTAAATGTTGCTTTTAAAATTGTGTGCCTTTGTGCGTACATCCGGTGAGGCGGTACCATCATGACAGATTCTATTTTTAAGTGTAGATACGGCCTATTTAATGAGACAGATCTGTGCTAAGAGTAATTGTGCCCAGGCAAAGCATTACTGACTTAATTCGAAAGTCTCACTAATAAAACTGAAGCCCTTAACTCGTCCTTCTTTCAAACATCAGCAGCACAGAATCCACCCATTAGGCTCCGTGTTCCTTTAAATTGCTACCAGTCCCCTCTATAAAACTGCTCTCCGGCGTATTGTCCTAATATATTTATCCCCAGTATGTTACTTCTTTCTCTTTTTAACTGTCCCATTTTGCCAAGTTTCTTCACAAGAGACCTTCACATCCCAATGCTATGTACTAAACTTTCCCCCCACCTGTGCTGGCTCCACCATTCAGGGTCCAAGCCAACCTTCCAGTAACACATCAAAGTTCTAAGCAGTCCATCATTGAGAAATTCCTCTCCACTAGAGACATCAGTTGCCCCCTTTTTTCTGCTCTCCTTTGGCCCACTACTACTGCCTCTGCGCTGATCTCTTCCCTACATATTGTCCTCTTCTACTCTTTCTTCCTCTCTTTTCCAGTTTTCCAGTATGTTGCCTTCGTGTCTATCAAACCTTTCTTCCATTTTATCCCTCCATTATCCTTCTCACTCCAAATAACTGACTAATATCCACCACTGAAATTACTTTCATATTTCACCATACTAACTCACCACTAATCCTTTATGGGCTTCCGGAGTAGCGTGCTTCAACACCGCATCAGGGGTAACAAGCGCTATATAAATACAAACCTTTTTTCCTCCTCTATCCTTCTGCTATCATTCCAAATCCAAATAACTGGCTAACCTATACACCACTTAAAATGTACTTGCATGTTTCACTATACTAATTCAACACTAATCCTCTATGGGTCCCGGAGCAGCGTGCTACTTGCCGAAAAAGCGCTTTGACGCCTCGTCAGGGGTAGTAAGCGCTATATAAATGCAATTACAATACAATACAATACAATACAAACCAGCTTAGCTTCATTGCCATTGTTAGATAAAACACATTGTAGCAATCTTCTTTTATTTTGGTACCCCTGAACCGTTTCGCATCTTCAGGCACATCGCAGTAATAACCTCCTTTGCCTATATGCATCACTTCGTCCCTGCTAGGCCAATCAAACCAAAGAGGCTCTTGGGGTCTCAAAGGACTGTCTCAAATCCTATGATTCCATCTTCCTTCCTTTCCCTCTCCCCTTATCCCCTTTGTCTACCTTATTCTGCCCTCTTCTCTCTCTGCTTCCCTCCTAACTCTACTTCCTCTCTGCCCTTGAACACCATCACATCCCCATTGTGTTGCCTATCTTGCAACCTAGATTTACCACCTGAACCCCTTCTACATGCCCTGTCCCACTTGGCTGACCACCTGCCATACTCGAAGTAACCCCGAGAATGTGCTGTGTGTTGTAGTTCTCCTTACCCTCACTGATAGCTCTATGCTTTTCCTTTTGTATTGACAAATCTGAATATTTCCCTGCCATTGTTCCTGCAGGGCACAAATAATTTTGATTCAGCGCCTTCGGTCTGCCTAGGCATTATTTTGAATGAAATTCTATCTCTATAGTTGATCTACGTAAGCCATGTTGTCATGGGCATCATTGACCTACCTATATAATAGTAGTCAAAATATCAACCAGAGAGGTAACTTTGTAATTCCTAGAGTGAAAATTCAAGGCTTGGGTTGGATATCTTGTGGTGCAGTTATTGCCAGTTCCATTGCATATTTTGACTCATGCTTTATTACTGTGTCACAGTCTTTTGAGTTGGTACTTATCCTACTTGTCTTGCCTGAAATCAAACAATTTACTGTTTTGGAAAAATGAAAAAAGAAATGAAGTAAAAAATAAGAAAACAAAGTAGCAGAAATGAAGTCTGACAGATTGTTGACCTCTAACCTACACTTCTTTAATATTGTTTCTAATTTTAGAAGGAACAGGAACCTTTTCCCCCCCACAGGGTTGAAGCCATATCTGTGTGGTTTCTGTTGGCGTTACAGTCATCACAACTACAGCAAAAACACTGTAAAATGTTCACTATGCCAACTTGGTCTTCTCAGAAGATGTTTTTGCAGTGCCAGTACAGAGAGCTCAGCTGTCCCTCAGCGACAGCTTTGTATATAATACTCCAGAGAGCCAATCATTGCTTAAGATAGGATGGCTTTCAGTTGCCTTACTCTTGTTTGTGGCTTTATTCCCTTTCTGTAATTGACCTGCCCACAGGAGCTTTTTGTTTTTGCTGTTGGTAGATTTGTCATTTCACCCTGGTACAAGCGCAGCATTGGATCCAAGAAAACAGACCCACGTTTAAACAACACCAGTTTGCTTCATTTCAGTGCCACTCAGTAGTCACTAGAAAAACTGCAGCAGAAATATGTAAGCTACATCAGTCTTGATAGACATTAAAGACATTGAAGACTACTATAATCAAACATGGGCAATGCCAACCGGTAAAGGTAAGCAAGACTGATTGGCATTGCCAGTGCTTGTTTGACAAAATGTGGTATCTTGTTCCACAAATTGACCTCGCACACCAAATAACTGTATAATAGACACAATTTCAGTACTCAAACAGAATTCGTTTTGTATCAAGAAAAAGTTCAACTGTTCTCCCAAGAAATTGGCTCAAGTCAGTTCTCTTCGTTTTATTCTTTTCTTTATTTGTTCATACACTCGCAGATAAAAATAGCCAACGCGTTTCGTCCGAAACCGGACTTCTTCAGGGCTTCGCGCAGTGTGTTCTTATGTTGAGCGTCTCATCCGTTCTGGCTGGTGTGCACACAGAGAGTTTTATGGTAGTTAAATTGATGGATTTGGTAAATCGTCCCTTCAATTTGAGATCCAGTGAAGTTTGGAAAAGAGCAAGGTAAGTGCCTAAGATTCGGCGTGAACGTCGCGTACGTATGTGGTCGTCTGGTCTCCCGGTTCCAAGAACACACTGCGCGAAGCCCTGAAGAAGTCCGGTTTCGGACGAAACGCGTTGGCTATTTTTATCTGCGAGTGTATGAACAAATAAAGAAAAGAATAAAACGAAGAGAACTGACTTGAGCCAATTTCTTGGGAGAACAGTTGAACTTTTTCTTGATACAAAACGAATTCTGTTTGAGTACTGAAATTGTGTCTATTATACAGTTATTTGGTGTGCGAGGTCAATTTGTGGAACTAGATGTACAGAACAAATTCTTATTTGTTCTATGTTGGGATCTAGGGGGTTGTATCCCAGACAATTCGCACCCTCACTCTTACTAACATTAGGAACTTGACTCTTGCTGCGGCTCTTAAAGCCTCAATCCCCTTTCTTGTTGTGACAAAATGTGGTATCTTAACTCTTACTTTTGACCTCAGAACAGCATAAATCTCACCAATGGAACCACAATGGAGTCATTTCTATACACCATTGTTACCTTTAGGCTATTTTGTCCTCCTACATAGAAATACTTAACCCATCTGAGCTTGTATGAGAGTTGGCTATGGCCCACTCAATTGAATGAATTCTCCCCTATCCACAAATACTTCTAAAAATAATTTTCACATTTGCCTTCTTGTTTAGCTCTTGTCTATTTCACCAATGTGCGAGAAATAAAAACAGTGATAGAATAATTTAACAAAATAACTGTGTGCACTTACTTCCATTTTCAGGCCATAGAAGGCACAACTGATGATCAAAGTGGAGAAGAACTTGCTTGTGTGGAGGAAGAATTGACGCAACTGGAAGAAGAGCGCATTTTGAGAATAAATAACCTTGAGGAACTGGAACAAAAGATAAAAGATTTAAACAACCAGATGGAAGAATCTTCAAGAGAGGTACAGTACACCAAAAATAAATGTGCATTCATTTGGATTTCTATACAAAACCCTAGTTTTTCTAAGAAATAAGGATCAAGATTGTGTACTAATACATGGGGCAGTCATTTCAAAATCTAATTTATGTGTCCATGGAGCAGGAACTCAAGTACATCTTGAATTGGAGTTTCAAAGCTTTCCATTGGAAACAAGCAACAATACATTGCATCCTAATGGACTTGTAATACGGTGGGTGTAATAGCCGTCATGTTTATGGCAGAGTAGCCATCTGTCAAACTCTAAATCAAGCACTAAATGTGCTTTAAGCCATTGTGGATATTGATACTGTTCCTTATATTGCTGCAGTGTTCATGTTTCTTCACCCCACAGCCTTGCATGTTGAATGGTTGTCCACGAGGCAAGCTTATTGTTTTTTGTGGGAGCATGGTCAAGTGAAAGGCCAATGAGAGACCCCTTTTTTATTGGATGTGCATCTGATCTCAAAAAGTGCTGAGAGTGAAAAAATAATAGGTCAAATAAATATCTTCAGTGAATGTACTGGGACATTCTATCACGTTGGGAAATAAGGGGTTTCATCCTTTTTGGTGTGTGGCTTTGCAGATCACAGTAAGTCAAAAGCTAGTCAGATTTGTGGTCGATGGAACATGCCTGAGCTACCTACGCCAAGGAATACCAACTTGAGAGAATCACAAGGTCTGCACAGCAAGAGACATCCTGTTCACATGGCAATGTCTTCCGAGTTGCATATTGTCTCTTCGCCTTATGAATTATTTGCAGTGGTTGTGTGATATCCTAAGAATCTCAGGCAAGAGCTTTCATGCGTATGCTGAAGAGATAAAGTCCAGCATTTTATTCACATTTTACAATATCCATTAAGGTGTTATTGCAATGCCCCTCTCTACCTAATTTGCATCTCCGTTATAATTGTTGTGGTAATCTAACTCAAATAGTAACACAATTTTGTTTTCAGGTGAAAGGGATTTAGGGAACTATGGAATGTTTATGTTTCGTTCCTTTGGTAGAAATAACATTTGCAGCTTGGATTACTAATTTTGTAAGGTATTCAGTTGGGTTCTATTTATATGTTTAATGTAACACTATTTTTAACCCTGGTAATATGGGTTCCAATTTACAAGTTAAATGTCCAAACACATGTCAAATTATCACAGGCAGGCATGAGCAGGATTAAGAGTATTCAGTGTTCCCACCACAACTGTTGGGCACATTTTATGAGCTTGGAGAAGAAAGGGAGATTGGTCCAACATTTTAAGCTTCCTCTGCCTTTTAGGATGAGAAACATGTGTCAGGGATGGATATAGGGTATATTATTTACTTTCCTTTGCTCTTGCACTTTCTGTTTATTGATAGTGACTTGTTCTTTGTGATTGAAGGGCTCTAGTCTGTGCACACAAATTCAAGGCTTTAAGGTATGCTTATTGGTTGTATAATATTTTGCTATTTGCAAGTTGTCACAGAAAGGCTTGGAAGTGGTGGATCATTCCAACCACTCCAAAAACGGAGAGATTGCATCAGAAACTGAGCGAGGGACAATTAATTGCCCATCCTAAAAGTAATTCTGAAAATATGTTATTAAAAATTTAGAATAGGTCCCTCAATCTAACCCTAGATGTACTTATTGACGGCTGTTCAAAACTGAGATTTTTAGTGTCACGCCATTTGACTTTAATGCTCTTAAAGTTTAGTTGTCGCTGCTAAATTGGAAAGAAACAGACAGACATATTGCATACATTTCAGAGCCTCCTGGATAACATCTTCATTTCTGCTACTTCATCACCTTGGTCCACAAGAAGAAGACACTTTTAATGGTAATAGATATGGGAATCACTCTCATAATTAGTAGCGTAAAAAATAATATTGCCTCTGCCTCCCGGCACATAGATGGTGGCTGGACTGTGTGGATTATGCCAGGAGGTTTAAGAGTGGAATCCGGCGAGGGATTGGAAACTTGGGAACCCATTTTCCTTTTTTTTGCTTTAAAGTCGATGAGAATCTTCCTAGGGCACTGGATGCGGGATGTAATGTTTCTAACTCAGTTTCTAACTCATTGATTATTATCTCTCGGCTAAGGCTTTTCCTCATTAAATTGTGGAGGTCTTCATTATCCGGCAACTTCATCTTGACTTCCCATCTTCAAAATTATTCTCTAAAGCACAAAAAAACAAGAAAAACACAATTGGCATATATGAGCACAAGGGTTGTGTTTTTTCACAAGCACATTTATTCAATACAACGATGCTATAAATTCAATAAAGGTTTCAAAACAATATTATTATGAATTATTATTTTGTCTTTTTTCCCCAACTAACATGATCCGTACAACTACTTTCACAAGGACATTGCTCAGATGCCCTTCTTATTTATTACGTTTTAAGAGAAGACGTGCACCTTTTAAAAAAGTGTTGCCATGCTTCCAACGCAGGAGTTGTCTCTTTTTCCACTAATACAAGGATGCTGAGAAAATTTGGAAAGCAATTCTGAACACAAACCATGCATGTGCCTGACTTGCAAAATAGATTGGGTAAGTACCTTGCAGTTCCTGTGTACATTTTATGGCATGGCACACCTTCCAGTTGGAGTTAATTTAAGATCTGGACTTCATGCACTCATAGAAATCTTGAACAGACCACATGGCATGGTTCCAAGATACGCAGTGATTAAGCAAGCCGTCTGAAATTCATTGTCTCTACCATGCAAGATCTGTATATCTTCAAGATCTCTAGTCAAGGTCTGTATTTCCTGGTTGCTAGTGTAGCACATTGTTTGTGGTATTGCATCTATCTAACGACTGACAATTAGCTCGTATTTTTTTCTTTGATCTTCATCTGGACATAAATGAAGCCTGTACACTGGTACAGGATCACAAGACACCAAATAAGGAATGGAACCCCTGCTTGGTTGTGCACGATTCCCCCCTCCCCAAGCCTTCTAGAGGCCCCAGCAACCCCAAAGCTCAGGGCTTCATTACAAATGCAGAGGAAGGGGCAGGTGGGCACCGCCCCGAAGCCTTCTAGAGGCTCCAGGGGGCCCTTTTCAATGATCTGCAAAACATTTAAATATTGGATGGGTGTACCAGTGTCCACTCCTGACACCCACAGCAATTTCCGGCTATTGGGCTGTGGACTGTGGAGGGAGCCAAAGGATATTCAACCCCCCCCCCTCTCCCCCCCCCCCCTACCGGCTGGCCAGCTTGCACCCTTCGTGGTGTGGCAGGAGCCGGCTCCATCTGTTTGCTCCCTCCCAGGAGGGACTGCCCTGGGAGATGGGGTCCCCCTGCTCTCTTCCTAAAACAAGACATATCAGCTCTGGGGAATGGGGGTCCCAGGACCTTTAAATGGTCCACCAAAAAAGAAAAAATGAGCAATGTTAGATAGCTTCGGTGAGGGGAGCGACATGCATCTAAAAAAAGGGAATTTGTCCCGAGTGATTGAGTCCCCGGGCCATGATATGGCAAAGGCAGGGGCGGGGGGGCACATGCCGCTCTCCCCAGTAAACGCAAAAAAAATAAAAATGAGTCTGAAATGAACGGAGTAGCTGGGGGAGCGCCCCATAATGCCTTGCAAGGCTGTAACAAATATATTTATGGGATTCACCAAGTGTTTTTTTTATTTTATAGAGGACTGCAGGGAGTGAATCTGACCCCTAGCAACATTACAAAAAACACAGTAAGTCTCTTGAGTCATTGAATCCATGACCCCAGTAGAGCTTACCATCTTTTTAAAAAACAGTTCAAGCTGTAGCTGTATGTTCTTTAGCTATAGTGTGAGAAACTCTTGCGGTGGTTCTATGGCTGAATGTTGTAGCCTGACATGTAAATGCTTTTTTAAAGCCTTTATTAGAAATATTTTATGAACATCACTTTTATAAACATTGTTTTGCAGCGTGAATCTTTCTGGATTCATTATGCTGTGCATCATTCCGCGGTCTAGTGGTTGGGTCCGGAATCGTAGTCTTTTTTTCTTTTTTTTTTTTTCGTAGCCCAGGTGGGCTTCGTCGTCCCACCTTTTGATATCCTTCCTGTGACTTCGGCATGCTTCCTGCGGAAGCTCCCACCTTTGGGTGCCATCTTCAGATTCTTTTTTCTGCCGTTGGGTCTGGATCGTCATCATGAGGTTCCGGAGTTTTTGGAGAAAAGAAGAGAAAAAAGACATGAAAACGATTTGGATAATACATCTCCAAGCAAGACCACTGAACCGGGATGACGAAGAGGAAGGACAACATCGAAAACTTCGACATCCAACTGAGAATACGCACACATAGGGCCCCCTTGAGCACAGGAATGGACAAAACACCTTTCAAATTCTGCCGCAATTGCCACCGCAAGTGCGCGCAGAAGGACCAGCATCCGGTTTGCAATCTCTGCCTGCCGGTCGACCACGAGAGCAAGGATTGCAACGCCTGCTCCGTTTTTACCCTAAAAACGCTCAGGGTAAGAGAGAGACAGAGGAGAGCCAACTACAACATGCAAGGCCAAGGTCAACCTCCGTCGCTCCGGAACTTGGACCTCTCCAGTGGGGAAGAGGACAACATCGCCGAGGGACTAGATGACTACACGGTCGTAGAGACCGATGCGAAAACAACAAAGAAGGTAAGATAGACATCGACCCCTAAGACCCCGACAGACTCTCGAAAAATCAGAGTCAGACTTTCGAAAAACAGAGTCAAAGTCCTCGAAAGGAGAACTGGTACCGAAACATTCGACGGACACAGCTGCATCCAGGGACAAACAACCCAGCGGATCCTTCGAAAAGAACTCCCAGTCGGCGAAATCCCAAGACAAACCTAGGTCGTCGAAGCACGTCCCTGAAAAGGCGAGCTCGACCCCTTGATAAAGCCACTTTTATATTTTAGTGTTCGGACCCTTTGAGAAAGTCAGTATGTCTGCCTTATTTAAAACTACACCCTTTATACTTTAGCATTACATAGTGGCGCACCTGCGGCAGATAGAATGCTTCAGGGGGCAAATCTGGCAGGGTGGTCGGTGCATTGGTATCCAAGGTGCAGAGTGGGAACAACAATTTTCTATGGTTCATTTTAAGATCTGACAGCTCCCCAAATACATCCAAGTAGTGCAATAGGAGGGGGAGGGACCTCCAGGGGCCGAGAGATAGTTAAAGGTGTCATTCGCATAGAGGGACACCAAATAGTTAACTGCCCCACTTTGAGTCCCAAGTCAGGTGTTGCCTGTCAAATCTGGATGGCCAGGGTCTCCAGTGCTATAGCAAAGAGAAGGGGGGATAATAGGCATGCCAGACGTGTGCCCCTGGCCACTACCCACAGGTTTGAGCATTGTCGGCCAACCTTGATCCTAGCCATTGGATCGGTATATAGAAGGTGCACCCAGGCTTGGAATTGTACACCAAACCCCATTTCCTCTAACACCCTAATAAGGTAGTACCAGTCAGTCAGTTATCTAGCCACCAAGCTCTGGAATGCTTTGCCAATGCAGCTGCGGATGGAGCCATCTGAAACAAGGTTCAGAGCCAGACTTAAAACTCATCTATTTCCCAAAAACTAATCTTGTTCTTTCTACTCATGGTCTTCTTGATGGGTCTGCATTTGCAGTCAGCGCGAGGACACACAGTTTTGTGCAGCCAGGCGCTTAATAAATGCTTATTATTATTATTATTATTATTACCGGTAACCATATCAAAAGCTTTGGCAATAGTCAATGGAGACAACTACTAGTTCCTCATCTATGCCTTCCACCTCATGAAGAACATACATCAGCAGCCGTAAGTTCATAGTGGTACTACGCCCAGGTATAATGAATTAAATGGGAAATCACTGGGTGCATTCTAAGGGCCAGTGCTTTGCAAGAACCTATGTGGCTGTGTTAATCATTGTAGGTGAGCAATAGGCAGATGGGTCTCATGTACTGTAGCCAGGTTTTTAAAACCAAAGAGATGCAGCCATCCTGCATGGACGGAGGTAGCCCTCCAGTGTTCCTGGCCTCCTGGGTCGCCTCCTGCAATCGTTGCATCAGTATGGGGGTTAAGGCCTGATAACACTTGGCATGGAAGCCACCACTACATGGTTCCTTCCCCCTAGGCAGACAGACAAGCACAGTCCGGATTCACTCCAGAGTAAGAGCCACATCCAATTCTTGGGCAGCAGCAGCTCCTTGTCGTGGGATAGGAAGGGCAGCTAAGAAGCCAGTCATTTGCACCAGGTCAGGGGGAGGGGGCAAACTACGATACACCTATTCCTGTTGGTCTTTTAGGATGTCCAAAATACCTCTCTGTGAGTAGACGTCCCGCCCCGCAGAGGACTTAAGATAAAGAATGGGAAGGTGGGCCACCTCACGGCGCAGTATCCTTGCTAGAAGCTGCTGGAACTGTCCCCCTCCATATGGGGCAGCAGACAATAAGATTTCAGGGTGTATTTCTCCAGCCTACCCCGCACAGTTGCTACCTGTTGCTGGGCCAGCACTTCCCACCACGTCCCTCCACATCATCTGGAGGGAGTTGCTGAATGTACGCCAGTTCCTCCTCCCTCTGAATGAGCTCAGCCTGTAACATGAGCTGCACCACACAGGAGAGGCCTATGCAGCGACCCTGTATCACAGCTTTTATTACCTCCAACTCTGTTGCCTGGCTATGTGTAGAGGACCAAATGAGCTATAAAAACTCTGTTATGGCACCCACTAATGTCTTTCGGCCCACAGTGTATTGTAACACTTCTGGAGGAAACCTCCAAGTGTACAGTGACCAAGCACCTCTCCACCAGTCAATCACACAGCATACCAAGGCATGATCAGGAAGATAGTGGGACTGGGGCATCACCGCAAGGACTCTAGAGCTCAGAAGAGCAGGCAATAAGATGCTGTCAAGTGTGGCGATGGTACAGTGTGTTGGGTAGTAACATGTATATTCCCTGGAGTGGAAAGCCCTCCAAATATCACAAAGCCCCAGTTGAGCTGTAACCGCCCGTAGTGCAGAAGTCATTTTAGGTCTAGTAGGAGGTGGGAGATTTTAGGTTTACTAGGAGGTGGGGGAGTGTCGATAAAGGGCACTATCCGTTATGCAATAAAATCCTCAGTGGACAGTTCAAGTTCAAGTTCAAGTTCATGAATTTGTATAGCGCACTACTCACCCAGAGGGTCTCAAGGCGCTTGAGGGAGGGTGTGTGTATTACTTATCGAATAGCCAGGTTTATAGCTGCTTTCTGAAGGAGAGGTGGTTCTGTGTAAGGCGGAGGCGAGTGGGGAGAGAATTCCAGGTTTTGGCCGCTAAGTAGGAGAAGGATCTTCCTCCCATGGTGGATATATGGATGCGCGGAATTGCGGCGAGGGCTTGATTGGATGATCGTAGTTGGCGGGTGGGTGTGTAGAAGGACAGTCGTGTGTTGAGGCATTCGGGTCCTAGGTCGTAGAGGGCTTTGTGTGCGTGGGTGAGGAGACGGAACGTTATTCTCTTGTTGATGGGGAGCCAATGAAGGTCTTTCAGGTGACCGGAAATGTGAGTTTGACGGGGGATGTCCAATATGAGTCTGGCTGAGGCGTTTTGGATGCGTTGGAGTTTTTTCTGTAGTTTGGCTGTGGTTCCGGCGTAGAGGGTATTTCCATAGTTCAGTCGGCTAGTAACCAGTGCGTGGGTAACTGTCTTTCTTGTTTCGGTGGGGATCCAACTGAAGATTTTTTTGAGCATGCGAAGGATGTTGAAGCATGAAGATGAGACGGCGTTGACTTGTCTGGTCATCGAGAGGGAGGAGTCTAAGATGAAGCCCAGGTTACGTGTGTGATCTGTAGGTATGGGTGCTGTACCCAGGGCCGGAGGCCACCATGAGTCGTCCCAGGCAGAGGGGGATGATCCTAAGATGAGGACTTCCGTTTTGTCCGAGTTTAGTTTTAAACGGCTGTTCTTCATCCATTCGGCTACTTCTTTCATTCCTTCGTGTAGATTGGTTTTGGCGGTGTTAGGGTCTTTGGTGAGGGAGAGGATCAGTTGGGTGTCGTCTGCATAGGAGATGATGTTGAGGTTGTGTTGTCGCGCGATGGATGCGAGGGGACTCATGTAAACGTTGAAGAGGGTAGGACTGAGTGATGATCCTTGTGGTACGCCGCAGATGACTTCGGTGGAGTCTGATTTGAATGGGGGGAGGCGGACTCTCTGGGTTCTCCCGGCGAGGAACGAGATGATCCAGTCCAGAGCTTTTCCTTTTATTCCGACGTTGCTGAGGCGTTGTATGAGGGTGCTATGACAGACTGTGTCGAAGGCTGCGGAGAGGTCTAGTAGGATTAGGGCAGCTGTTTCTCTGTTGTCCAGTAGCGTTCGGATGTCGTCTGTAGCTGCGATGAGGGTGGTTTCGGTGCTGTATTTGGCTCGGAAGCCGGACTGTGAGCGGTCGAGAGAATTGTTGGATTCAAGGAAGGCGGCGAGCTGACTATTGGCGGCTTTCTCAATAACTTTGACAGGGAATGGGAGGAGTGAGATGGGGCAGTAGTTCTTAAGTTCAGAGGGGTCTGCTGTGGGTTTCTTCAGCAGGGCGCTGAGTTCGGCATGTTTCCAGCTTTCTGGGAAGGTAGCGGAGTTGAAGGAACAGTTGATGACATCGCAGAGATGGGGTGCGATGATGGAGTCTGCTTTGTTGAAAATGTGGTGGGGACATGGGTCGGTTGATGATCCTGAGTGGATGGAGCTCATCAGGCGGATGGTGTCTTCAGTGGTGATTGGGTTCCAGGCGCAGAGGTTGTGAGGGTGCTGTTTAGGTTCGGAGGTGGGTGGAGTGGACTGTTCTTCGGACTGTTTTTCAAAGCTGTTATGTATGTCGGCGATTTTGTTGTGGAAGAAAGAGGATAAAGAGTCGCAGAGGTCTTGGGAGGGAGTGATGTCGTTGGTGCCGGCGGTGGGGTTGGTAAATTCTTTGACGATGTTGAATAGTTCCTTGCTTTTGTGGGCGTTGGTGTCGAGTCGATCCTTGAATGCTGATTTCTTGGTGGATCGGATCAATTGGTGGGGTTTGCGAGTGGCGTCTTTGAAGGTGGTCAGGTTGTCAGTGGTTGGGTTTTTTCTCCAGGTTTTGTCGAGAATCTCACTCAGCACTCAGGAATCTATAGCAGGAAAAATAACATCCTGCAGAGGCAGATAAAAGGACTCATCATCAATGATGGACCCATATGTGTTGCCGTGGTGACCTCTACCCCATCTAAATTGCCCTGGAGTAACAGATAACATTCCTCCACATTCACCTCTATGTGGGACAGGGAAAAGGACAATCAGGACACCCCGCGAGAAAGACAAATAACTGGCAGAGTACACCTGGCCCCTCAATTTCCTGGTTAGCTTTGCAGCCTCCACACCTCTAAGGTGGGTCTCCTGTAGGCACACAACATCAATACTGTGCATCTTAAGGAGTGATAACACCTTAAAGCGCTTTTTATATGACCCCATTCCTCGCACATTCCATGAGAGGAGTTAACAAGTCCCAGGTGTGCTCATTATGACTTAATGCATGTTGGCAGAACAACACACCCCTCCCCATATCAAGATAGCAATGAACCCACAAAAAAAGAACACATTTAACTGCAATCCCCCTCCCCAACCCCTACGAAGTAGGACTAAACCACAACTTCATACATGCCCAAAGAAATCGAAGTGTCAGGACGTACACCATTGCTGCCCAACTCCTCACAAAGAAAACCTTTAACATGAAGGAGAATTACCCCTCCCCACCACATACAACAGGCACTAGCCCGTAGACAAATATACTAGAAGAGGCAAACATCTCCAATGTAATGCTGGTGTTGCAGCCAACCAGTCACTCCCAGTGAGATCCCGTACGACCTGAGGGAGAGACAGATCCCATGCATGCAAGCAATCATCTCCCGCTGTGAAGAGTTTAGGGCCATCTCCAGCATCTAACCACGATCTCCGGGGAAAAGAATCCCCTTGAACATCAACTATCCCTAAAGCGGACAAAAGTCAACCAATCACCTTCCCTCCCCTCCCCTAATGCTTAGCAGGTCAGCCCACAGGGCAGGCTCCTGCAGTCAAGAGCATCGTAAGCAATCCATCAAGGTGGGACAGTGTCAGCAAGAATGTTGTTATTGTGTGAGGGAGCGTCTGAGAGCTCGCTTTTCTAGGATGGGTCACTCCGTCTCATCACTGGCACCTGCAATGGCTCCAACACTGCAATGTCCATGGTGCCATTGTCCCGTATCACAATGCAACCAGTGCCCTCTACAGCAGCTTGGAAAGCCTCTGGTTTGGGTTAACGTCACCCACATTGCTCACCATAAGTGTGAAAAGACTCAATTGTATTTAGGGGGTGCACAGGTGGGTTATCTGACCTATCCATCAATAGCCTGATGCTCTCAGGGATCTTGAAGAAGTGTGACGTCCTTGCTGGTATGACATGAAGTTTAGCTTGCTCGAGAAACATATATTTGAGGTCTGTTGCATGCAGCCTTTACTTGACCTCTAAGAACAATTTGCAGTGCTCGTGGACCTTGTTTGTGTAATCATGGTAAATTTCAATGTTTCTTTTCTTGAACAGTGGGAAAGGTGCCTCCCTGGCAGCTCTCAAGATTGCTTCCCTGTCTCTGTAATTTAGTATTAGAGCAAAGAGTGCCCTCGGAGGGGTTCCTGGTGTGGGCACTTGCACCAATGCCTTTGTGCACTCTCTATAACAAAAGGTCAGACAATCCTCCAAGTCGTAGTGTGTTCTTCAACCTGTGTTCCAGGAATCCCTCTGCAGAATGGCTCTCAGCCCTTTCCAGAAATCCCAACAGGAGCAGATTGTTCCTCTATGAACAACCCTCTGCGTCTTCAACTCGAACTGCAAAGGTGTAGGTGACCGTCGTCAGCCAGTCCACCTGCTGTTTAAGTTGTCACACCTCTGTCTGGAGGGAAGCAATGTTGGATTCCGCATTTTCCACCTTATTTACCACCTTGTGTAAAACTGCCCGGAGCAGATTCACTTTGATGGCTACCCCTGCAATTGGACCTTCGAGTGTCACCCTTCCGTGGCATGTGAAGTTTCTTCTTGACGTTACGGGGAGCGTTCCGGCATGCCCGCTGTTCCTGTCTAGAGATTCTCTGAGTGACCTGGCGAGGGGTGATCTATTGAGTAATGGTGTTATCCTGCTGCTGCCTCTAGGGTCTATTGTTCCCCATGATGATGTAGCAGGGATTCTGCTCATACACAGAACTGTGCATAGAGACTTGGAACCTCAGTGAATTAGGGTGTGCCAAAACTCACCTTAGTAGCCAAAATCCCCTACCAGACTAGCAATCAGTGTCTCATTGGTTCTTCCATACCCCAAATGTTTAGACAACCCAGAACATGGAACTTAGAATACCTCAGGCAATGTGGAACACATGAACACTCTTTCGTTATACACTCATGCTAGTCCAAAACGGGGAGTAAATGAAGACACGTGCAAGTTGAAATATTTATTTCTAATGCCGTTTTCTCAGGCGCAGTATCTTAGCTAATACAAACAGACATATTAAAGCAACAAGATTATCAGGATAGTTACTATTCCATAAAATACAAAATGAGAAATCATGTTAAAAATACTAAATGGAAATAGACTAGATTACACCTAGATTTCACACTCCTTTACTATTAGGTTATTTTATATCTACAGAAGGTCTCTTGGGGTTACAAGGGCGGCCCCATACCTCTGGTCCTAGTAGAAATGGATCACATCATTTTCTACACCAGCTCTCTGCATGCAAATGTTGTCCAAAGTGTGTGTGAGCATGCCTGCGCAGTGCATTATTAAACACCCCAAAATCAGAGGTGGCCACAGCTCCATATATGTTATGTCTAGAACGTGCACTGATCAGACCGAACAACAACCACTGTGTTGAAATAACTTTGAAGGCCTCGGCACTCACTGTTCAGACAAAGCTTACCAAGCCAAGCTGCTAGTATAGAAAAAGATATTATTCTCGTGTGAAGCAAAACAGTCCTCTAGACTCTAAACATTTGTAATAATGTGTGCCGTGTGCAAAGGCAGCAGAAAGGAAAAATGGCGTTTAAACTTCTAATAAGCTCATGCTAACTTAACACAGTGTAAATGCAAGGGTCAACTCCATGACAATGCAGTTGAGACAATCAAAAGAGTAAGCTCTGAAATCTCATCTTTGGTCCAGCATGTAGATGCCTCCTTACGTCCGCACATGTAGGCAGCAACCTTTACAGAGCAGAGGGAGCGTCGTAGGTGCCCTGAAGCTCAGGTGATCAATCACTCCCAAAGAGAGATTACCCTTGTACAATAGGCATAGAGGGACAGAAAGTTGGGCTACAGAAGAGCAACCATAGTAGTTTCCAGGGGGAAACATCCACAGAGGGGGTCATAGGGCAGCTCAGGGCTTTACCCGAGTCCAGATGGTGTCCAAGTCTTTAAGGGGAGGTAGGAATCACTCCACACCCCACAGTCCCCCTCCCCAATAAAAGTCAAAAGTGCTAGAGTAGCAAGTGAGCCCCAGGGGAGGATTTAGGTCCCCCACCCAATGGAGCTAACCATGCAGGATTGGTCCCACAAACCTCTGTCACCCACACATGTCACCCTGGAAAGGTAGGCTTACCTAGTCAGGGTATCCAGCACAGTCACATCCAGTCAAGTCTTACTTTATTCGGTTGGATTGTATGAACCATGAAAGTGCAAGTAATAACAATAAGTTCATTTGCAATCCTAAAATACATATATTCAATTAATTACCAATAAAAAATGTGATGGTCAGTTCTACAATTTCTGCAATTTGATGACACACAGCAGAAATTTCACCACAGACCAAAAAATTTACAAAGAGAGTAACAACTGAATATAAAATATGGCTACTTTCCAGGGCCTAAGATGCACATCTTTCAGAAGAGGCAGCAAGAAATGAGATCTAGCGGTAACATAATACTTACAAAAAAAACAAGAAGTGCAATGTGTTTGAGTAAAATGGTTATCACAGAGATATAACGGTGAAATCACATGATGTGAAGTCAGTGACTGAAAGGCAACCATAAAGTGCAAAGTGTAGAATCTCTGACATGTTAACAAGTGCTTATGGAAACTATTTGGGACCCAAACCAAATATAAGTCAGCCAATGGATTGGTAGTGTGCAAAGACTAGTAATTGCTTACGGAGGCCTTCCTGAATTCCTTGTGCATTCTCAATGAGCGGCCTCAATCAAAGAATCTCTCATATAGGACATGCTTGAAAGAGATAGGCAAACTTGGGATTATCAAAAAGTTCAGGGATACCAAGGGTGCAAAGTAATTCCATGATATACGTCAGCCAGAGAATTTTATTTACCAAGCCCAAGCATAGACAGTTTTCTACTACTTGGTGCATAAAGTTGTTTGAGGGGTTAGACCAGACTGACAACCACAATTGGGCAGGTTGGAGTCTGATGGGGTTTATGTAACCCAGACCCAATTCATCATAGAACAAGTAGGTGTAGGTACATTGAGAGACAGACAAAAAATGTCTCAAGAATCTATTCTCCACTTTCTGCATCATATCATATTCTTGCAGTACCCCCAGCCTGGCACCATATGTGGTGATCGAGAGACATCTGGTTCTATAAACCGCAACACACTCTCTTATGGGTATGTGGCCTAATTTAAGTGCAAATTTCAAAAGTGCCTCTATTCTTCTCCCAAGCATAGCTGCCCTATTTTGGCCTAATGTAGACCAGCCACCTGAATTGTGAAAAAGAACACCCAAATAGGGGAAGGTAGAAAAGTCAAATCTTGTAACAGCTTACAAAAAATGACTTGCTCTTTAATTTCTTTGGCACGAACACCATTGTGTTTGTCTGAGACTGGTTTATTTTAAGATCAAGATTTGTCATTGAACCTATCCAACAGCTTATGGAGACCGAACGGGGTCTGGGCCATAAGGACGACATTGTCTGCCTACTAGAGTCGAGGAAAGGGGTGAGGGCCAACATATGGAACATCTACAGGGTAGTTTAGGAGATATTTTTCCAAGCCATTAATATATAACAGAAGCAGAAAGGGGGCCAGAACAAAACCCTATCAGACTCCTCTAACAATCTGGAAGAGTTTAGTTGTCTCCCCATTAGTTACATACCTGACACTCGCAGTAACGTTACTATACAAGTGCCTTAGAAAGTGGAAGATGTTGCTTTCCACCCCCAAATTAATCAAGATGTACCACAGTTTGCTTCGATTCACATGGTCAAAATCCAAGCTAAGGTCCATAAAAGTGGCATATGCAGAACTACACTTTGCAGCTGAGTATATTTTGGTAACAGGATAAAAATGTAAGTCCTGCTCTAATGTCCCCACACCTGGTCTAAAATCATATTGAAGGTTCAAAATGACATTATTGGCCTTGGCCCAGGATTCCAAACGATATAATAATCCTTCCCATTAGTTTGGCTGTGAAATAGATTAAGGAAAAATGCAGTAGCACTTTGTCAACCTTTTTTAAAAATCGACACTATTGTGGCATGAGGCCATGACCTAGGGGGGGGCCATGAAAGCAACAGCACACAAGACATTAGTCTGAAAAGGTTATTTGGGACACCATCGGGGTCAGGGGCCTTAACCATGGGACTATCATAAGAGCACTAATAACATCTTTGTGTGTAATCAACAATCCAATAGTGAGACAGAGCTCCCTAAAGGCACGTCCTGTCAGCCATCCTGGTTGGTTATGCCCCCGGACATCTTATTTTAAGTTAAAAAAAGCCTTAGAAATTAACTGAAAAAAACCAAAGGTTAAAGTTATGTCATAGTTAGGAATTGCACTAATATCTTACTTTACATTAAAAACAATCCTTAGAAATTCAATTAAAACAACAAATGTACCCACATGACCATGCCTACAATCTATATATGGCTCACTTTAAGGGGTGATACTTTTTATTTGGTATAAAATTGGAAAGTTCCAGTATTGTGGCCCTTGAACACCAATGGTAAATAAAGTGTTTGCATTGTATAGTATTGCATTGCAGCATTAATATGGCACTTACTACCTCTACATGGGGTGCTGGAGTGCTTACCTATATGGGCAACATGCTACACATTGTAGGGTGTGTGATTGGGAGGCTGTTGTCTTTGTTTAGATGTGGGAACTGTTTCCATGTTGTGTGAGATGACAACCCAGGTGTGGTTGTCACATGATAGGGTGTAGAGCTTGGCAGTGTGTTGGATGAGGTAGAGTGAAAGACAGATGTGAAGTTTATAGTTTTTAGTAAGCTTGCAGTTTTGAGTAGTTCTGCAGGTCCCTTTGTGGTATTTTCCTCATGGTCATAGGCTACTTGACTTGGCAATGCACCTGGTTTTCCATTCATAGATATTTTGTTTTGAGTTTATTGTCCTGGGCAGTCACAAGTTCGAGGAAAAACAATAGTGGGGAGATCTGCTGGGACGGACTTTGTTATTATCATCCCATATCTGATTGGCATTAGGAGGTGTTATGGAGTGGTCGTAGTATTTATCTAGTTGGGACCTGCAGTTGTGGACTAAATTATAGTCTTCCATTGGTGAGCAACATGTGGCAGATCTCTTCAGCTGTTCCATGCCTGTTTCAATTGATGATGGGTGGTTTATTGCTGTGGACTGGTACAGGTCGGGTTGACAGACATGAACAATAGGGTTCAGCCTGTTTGCACTACATCTGTCTGCCTGACCACTGAGTGTTATCGTATTAGCATTAGTGCTGGCCAGGAGTATACTAGAGTCAGTGGTTTGATTGCAGGACTTCAGCCTTGTAGTATAATGGGAGGAGGTAAAGAAAGAATCTTGTGGCAGCATTTTTGATTAGTTGTATATAACTATAAATGTCCTTCGACATTTTCAGCACATGAAGAAAAAGTATTGTACATACACAGGTTTTCCTGCTAAGTATCACACCAAGCACTACAGTTGCATTTTGGACAAAGCTCAAGCTCCCAAGTTGTCCAGGTCCATTCATAAATAAATCTTGCCCAGTCCAGGTTTTTTGCTTTGCATTCTGGAATTTGTAATCAAGCATTTTTCATTTCAAAATTGCAACAAGTCATATAATGCAAAGTAAAAACCTGGACCTGAGAACTATTCACTCGTGAATCCGAGCAACTTAAAGAGCTCCTAAAGCTTCCAGTGCTTACTTACATGTTTAAAGATCGTGATATATTATTTTTTCTTCGCACAGTACAGGGCAGTGACTTTCCCAGTCTATGTCAGTCTCATGAATTGTAAAATGTATCACACAACGGTTATGAGATTTGCTGAATCAAATTATAAAACTATAAAGAGTTTAAAATGTGTTGTGGGTGTCTTAAAATATTACACAAAGGACTGGGCCATGGAAATGATCAGACTTTTTAAATTGTCCTAGATGAATATAGAGTGTGCCCTTCTGGAAGGGGAACAGGAATCCGAAGCAGCTCAATTACAGCAAGAAAAGGAGGTGTTGCATCAGCTTAATAAGAAGATCACAGAGCTGGACAGAATTGCAATTTGTGAAAAGGCGAAGGTACAAAATGAAAATATAGTTTAATAGTTGCTCACATGTTCTATATTTCTGAGGTATATGTTAACACATGTGCATGGACAAACATTCTCTATTAGTTTCTCTTTGTCACACACATGCACACAGACTCTCTTTCTCTCTGTTTTGAACTATGTATTTATTTTGCTGCTGCCAAAACACTATTATGACATTTTTATTTGGATCTAGCTTACCCGTCGCGCGTTGATGCGATCTCAGAAGAAAGGAAATTTAAGGAAACTTGTTATGATAACATTCAATTTACATTGTGTCATTTTTATTGAAACTTATTCATTTTAATATGGAAAACATTTTAAAGTGTTGTTTTAATTCTGTTTATTTATTCGAGTGCTTGTGGATACACAATATTTTTTGTTTTTCTGTCTGGTGCGTACACGAATAAATCAGAAGGTTTTCCGACGCGTGAGCTGGCCACATACAGTTGTCCATGTGAGAAGCACGGATTCTCCAAATCTAGTCCACACACTTGCAGCGACTGTCCTTGTGCTTTGTTGATGGTCATTGCAAAAGCGAGTCGCACCGGAAACTGTAAACGTTCAGTATTGGAAAGATTATGAGGGCCCTGGGTGGCCGAGGGCCGATATTTAACAATATATTTTTTTTTTGCCAGAAACCTTCGCGGGAGTGTACTCATCAACTTCCCAAAGTTTCATGTCGATCGGATGAATGGTGTAGTAATGCATAAAGGACAAACTGACATACTTTCGTTTTTATATATATAGATGGATATGCCATATTTTGATCTAATGAAATCCTTTTTTGGCGATAAGGATCAGATTCTATCAAACTGACTCCTAAACCCTTTAGCAACATCCCTCTGCGCATCCCCTCAACTGTGTCCAAGAGATGGCATTTGAGAGTCTTCCTTTAAAGGTGGATAACCATACCACTGACAATTTATGACCCTATCTTTAAATGCAACTTGTTCAGTTATCTCCTCAAAAAGCCAGACTGAAAAAACAGAATCCCATTGCATGATTTGAGAACACGTTTAGGGATAACAGCGGCCCACAAGGGTGGGTGTGAAAGACTCCTCGGCATCTCGCCTGGCTTACCCTTGGCCAGTGTCTGTACTGAAAGTGTAACATTCTAGGGCAAGGAAAAAAGTCACTGCTTTGTGCATGCTCAATGTTCTCCTTCAACATAATGACAATATACTTTGATTTTTAAAAAAAAATGGAATTACCACACTCTTCAAAACGATATGTGAATATTATTTTTATGTCTGTGTATCTCATTATAAACCCTGGACCAGACAATTAATTAATCATATGAAAGATAGTTTAGATAGTTTGATCAACTTCCAAAGTACAATAGGGCCACTAAGTAAATACATTCATTGCATTTAATTTGCACAATTTATTCAAGATATATTTGTGTTTCTTCAGTGTTATCCTAAGATGAACTCATAAGTATCCAACTCCTTCAACAGGAGTACAAAAATGTTTAAGTGCACAATTGTGAATTCAAATATTCTGCCATCAAACTTCGATATTTACCCACATCCGTCTGGTGTCTACTAGAAAATAATCAAAAATTAAGATGAGAAGGGTATCAAGAACAAAAAGAATTACGAAAAATATAAAGCACGTATGACCTTAAATGAACATAAACAGTTAAAATAATGAACAGTTTAAGAGAGGTACCAAAACATTCAAAGAACACAAAACAGGACAAATTAGAATTTTAAATCAACGCATAACTTCATGAGCTTCTCACCTTTGTCTTCTCTTCAAGATAGCGTTCCCATTTCTGTTAACATTTTCTTAGCACTTGAAATATGCTTTGTTTCTGCACTATTTGTTTACATAGACGAGAAAATAAAAATCTTTAATTGTGTGTGTTTTTTAATATGGCTGTTATTTTTATAATTTTACAACCCACCATCACCCTCAATAGGAGGTGCATCATATTTTGCATGAGGGCTCGTCTTTTTGCATGAAACGGGAACTAGAGCAGCAGCTCAAGTAAGTATGAGCAAGCCTGGCATATGAGGGAAGTCCTGGCACATTTCAACACTGCAGGCTCTTCACATGAAACAACCTAAATAAAATAGGTGATGCCTGACACATGATACTGTCCAGACACATTTGAGAACAGCAACCAGAGCACGTGAGAGCAGGCATCCCTTACTTATAAGGTTGTTCTGGTGCAATTGAGCAGCCTTACTACATAAGGAAAGGCCAACCACAGTTGGGAATAGTAGGACATATGATAGTCAATTCAATTCAAAGTTCTTTATTTCGGTTCAAAGTGAAACCATAAAAGATACATCATAAATATACACATACCAATTGTATAAATACAAATGCAACAATTTCACCTACAATTAATAACACCTCATCAAGGTAGGGACTCATAGTCTAAAAGGATAATACAATTACCATACCACAGAAATACTATTAAAATATTTAAATATATTAAAAAGCTAGACATAAAGTTTAAAAATCATTTATACTGTGTGCATAGGTCATATCTATTATTCTAGTATGGGCATATACACCATTATTTAAAAATGCCAATACTATTTCCACGTAATCATTCCAAACCAGATACTTTTCAGTACAATAATAAAGTCACAATTTGCTTTTTGCATCTTTAGCCATAAAGTGCATATGCGTGATTTATAAAAGCCATAGATATAAGAACACCAGTTCTTACAACATTATCTTTACAGTCTTAATCCAACTTTAGCCCTTATAAGACTCACATTAAATAAAATTCTACTGACACTAAAGACAGTTTTTTGAGATGCGTCTATTTTCAATATTCATCCTGCTTCTAGGCAAGATCTAATATTCATATTACGGCAAATGGATTTAATCCATGTATTCCTGGGTTTGCCTATGCCGGGCAGAAGAATAATATATGTAGATCATTGTCCTTGGACACATTTTGACATAGTTCACAAAATTCATTGCTATTTATACCACAGTTTGTAGCCCATTTTGATGTGTTCATATTAATTTGTAACACACCATATCTAAACTTCTTATATAAGGATTTAGCAAGTTGTGGACGTATCTCATCCAAGAAGGATTCAAAGCTTGTTACCTCTTTAAAAAGAAGAAACTTGGCTGTTGATGTGCCATTATCTGTACTATATAACACATTATTTTGAATATAAACCCAAAAAGTGGATTTTAACAATTTTTTTACTAAACACAGTCAACTGTGTCGGATGTTCCCAAAAATAACTCGGGCCCAAATTCTCAAACCAAGAAGAAACATGTTTGAGCCACAGGATACTTCTGCACTTGTCAATCTCTAAGATCTCCTGTAGACCGTCCTTGTAATAAGTCAATTCAGGAGTTGACCAGAGCCGTACCCAAAATAATAAAGGTCTTAGTAGTGCATGGTGATCTGTTTGTTTGACATTTAAATCCATGAAAATGGGAATTAGTGGTGTTACCACTGGTAAGCTTAACACTCTTCTAAAGAATTTATTTTCTCCTAGTTCAAAATTCTTTTTACAATGGGGCCTCCATATTTCAGCGCAATAAAGAGATGCTGATTGTACTTTATATTTAAAAACCTCTAGGGCGGGAGTCACCGCCTTCGAGGTACTACTCCCATTCTTCTTTATTATTGGTAATGAGTTTTGAAGTTGGATAATCTTGTTTTTTCTAACTGTTGCTTCCAAGACAATTTTGTGTCCAAGGTTATACCTAAATATTTAAAATAATGCACATACCCTAGTGTTTGGTTATTGACTGCTAAATTCTTTTTAAAAGACTTATGTGGATTTATTGCCATATACTTTATTTTGCTGGAATTTATTTCAAGGCCCTTTTTTTAACAATAAATGTTAAAAGAATCCAATAAGCATTGCACACCTTTAGGGGTTTGTGATATTAATATAGTGTCATCTGCAAATAAAAGTGCTTGCACCGGATCCCCCCCCAGCTTGGTCGAGTCATGTGTATATCCAAGCAAATAACTTGGGATATCATTAACGTATAATGAAAATAGGGTAGGCGCCAGTATACACCCCTGGTGTACACCCCTTTTTACCGGGATAGCCTTAGTTAGTTCACCCCTCGGACCCCATCTTACTTTGGTTAGGTTGTCCTCATGCAATCTTATTATTTGCATGAGTAATTCATCAGGCATTTTACACACAGGGAGGGACAAGACAAATTGTCTCTACTTTTCATTGCGTAATATTTTCTGGATAAAACATCTTTTAGCAGCACCACACCCAGCAGTGTGCTTACCTTTAATAGAGTGATGTCTTAAGAGTGGATAACCTAACTAATATGTATATGTTGTACCCCACCAACTATAATGACGTATAATTGAATGCTTGGACATGACCCTCATGTTTTCAGTCTGAATGGAGAATAATGTTCACCCATAACCAGACGTAATTTTGCCCATGTGTGTCTTAACCTATGTTTTTACACCTTGTTTTTCTCCACCCATAGGTCTATCAAGACAAGTAAGGGTATGTAGTCACACACATACTTCCTAGTGTAGATAGCTTTACTCTGATCCTGATGAAGTGTCCTGATCTTTAACGATGACGACAACACAAAACATGTTGATCACCAGAGAGTAGAACCCCTACCATTAGACACCTAACGACTAGGTTAGGGTCCTCTCTTTGTTATTATTTTAACTAGGCAGTTTACCTTCATCATAAAAGTTCAGTGAGGACTAACTGACCTATTTTAATTTTCACTACCTCTCCTTCTACTACATACACTTGGCCTCTCACCCCCACTGCATCCACCGGCAGGAACAAAAGATTCCCGACAAAGAGCCCCGGTTCCGGGTGCCCGTCAGGTATTGCAGCGCTGACCTGACGAAGGGCAGGCTCAAATGATGAAGCATGACACCTAGCTTGCTGGGTGTGTGAGAGCCCTAGTTCCAACAAGGAGAACTCCTTCTCCTTATTTCACACCCTGTGGATCCTTCGGGATCACACCACTATTTGCATTCATCTCACACTACCAGAGGAACTTCATGCCCTTCTCTTGTGAAACTAATTCATCAGGCATGCCTTGATATTTCAGTGAATCACAAAGTAGGTTCCGTGGTATGAGGTCTACGAAATCAAAGTACAGATGGCCCTTTTTTATACTTATATATTTCCAGCATAAACATAAAAATCTAAAAACCTGATCGATTGTGCTTGTTTTTATTCTAAATCCCGCCTGGAATTTTGAGAGCACACTATTCTCATCAAGCCAATCGTTTAATCGCATTAAAATATGCCTAGCAATTTTTTTTGTAAGATGTCTATTAAACTAATTGGTCGGTAATTTGCAGGGTCACAACGATTGCCTTTTTAAAAAAATTGTAGCAATTTCCGCCCCTATCCATGATTCAGGTATTGGCAAACCCGCAGCTATTGCAATGCATAAACAATTTATATATGGGCCCCAAAGCCTACAGTCATACCTCAGCAGATCTCCCGGGATTTTATCGGGGCCAAGAGATTTCCCTGGCTTAACTGCTCTTACTGCTAGCAGTGTTTCTTCCAAACTAAAATGAAGATGATTAATATTAGGATTAAATACAGGTGGTACATTTGAGAGTGTCTCTTCCATTTTAACTGCCGCATAAAGGCAGGAGAAATGGTCCTCCCAAGTTTTAGCATCAAGGAAGAGATCCTTGTAATCCCTACCTGTCTTATTGCCCTTTGCTATTAAGCGCCAAAAACCTACTTGATCTTTGGACTTGGCTGCATACATTAAATCTCTCCAAATATTGTCATCCCAGGTTTTTTTTGCATGGGCAAGGGTTTGCGTATATTTGGTTCTTTTCTCCCTTGTAGCCATTATATTGTTCCCTTTTATTGACAATATGAGGTCAGCCTTTACTTCACGACACTCTCTGTTGTACCATGGGTTAACTTTTGTTTTTGTACCACTTCCACTCCATTCCCTTAGTATACTACTCACAACCGGTACTAAAGCATCCAACAAAGCATGATGTACATCCAATATTGAAAACTCTACTCCTGGTGAATTTAAATGGAGCGAGACAATATTTTTGCAAATATTGTAGATCTGCGTCATGGATTTAACGTTCCCTAATAAATGCGGCCATTTTAAGGCTTGGCGATTGTTACTAACCAGATTATCATCAGTGGAGGTGTTATTATCTTCATTACCCACAGTAGTACCAAAAAAGCGTTCAGATATTAATTTCAAATGTAAGGGACGGTGATCACTATCGGTTCTGTTGTCTATTGTCAGGTCAGATACATTTGGCCAAAACTCAATGGATACCAATATATAATGTCTATACTACTCTTGCAATTGTCTCTGCAAAATGTAGAAGAATTTGGTCTATCCGAAGGTAAACGGCCATTACATGCTCTAAGGCCTTGCCCGGTTATTAATTTCATAATTTGTGCACCAGCTGTGGTGAGGTCACTATTGGACTACTTTCTAGAGCAGGAATATTATTTGCTGTATCTTCCTCTTCAAAGAGATTATCAAAACCCGCAACTGGTTCGAATTTACAATTAAAATCATCACCCCCTACAATTACCATTGCACCAGGCTCTATTAAATTAAAAAATGAGTCAAGCTGTTCTATTATTAAAGATACTTTCATAACTGGACTTGGCCTATTATAAATGTTAATTAGATATATTACTTTTTTATTCTGTGTTTTAATTTTTACACTAACCAAATCCTGAGAGGGTATATACAGCACGGTGGACTCAATTTTAAGGGTAAATCTTATCCATATGATAAGACCCCCTGATGGCCTATCTCTCACTGATGGTATACCATTTACACTGAAGGTCTTAAACCCAACCTTATGGGGGGTTTATAATGCCCAAGTCTCTTGTAAGAGGGAAATATCACTTTGTTCTATGTATTCCAACCAGTCTGTATCCCTAAGGTTCCTGTTGAGGCACGCTATATTCCAGGTAGTAAGTCAAACTTCTTTCTGCTTGTTTACTCCTGTATTTATTATGTTTAGCCTATGTAAGTTATTCACTGGATCAGAAGAAGCAATGGAGGACCTGGGTAATAACCCTTGCTGCTCCTCCGCCCCAAATTGTACATCCAACTCGGATGCCTTGCAAGTGGTTGACTCACCCTGTATCTCCTCTAGGTGCTGTATAGTTAGAGGACACATCTGTTCCACACTACAGTTTATCTCAATGGTAGCAGGAAAGTATGTTTCATCAACTACGGGGGTTGGTTGTCAATCCAAGGCATCCAAAGGAGGTAGTGCGTGGAACCTATTTGGGGATAATATTGAATCTCCATCATGAACAAGTGTCCCGGGGTATGGTTTGTAAAAATACCCCAAAGGGGAGCACAAATACAAGTATTTTGAGAAAAAGTCTCCTCTTGCATATTTAATAAAGTCTGGACCATCCGAGGACTGTGAAAATGTACTATTATACAATCGCCATCTATCTTGTTAGAGGAATCACCAACCCACCCTACTCTGCGGACCATCAAAATATCATTCATATTTCTTGGGCTAAAATGTTATCTTTGTCAACCAGTCAACGGTCTTGTTTCACAGGTTAGACCAGGATTCGCACTGTTCCTTTTTTAGGGCCAGGACCCCTGCTAGAATTAATACGTAGGGATATGAGGCAGGTAGTAATCTTTCAACGTTAGTACTTGGATTCAAACTTATACCTTGTGAATCATTTGTTGCATCAGAACCTAATCTTTTTATGGGTAAGTATGAGACTCCATGTTTAGGATCCATGACATGTCTTCCCCTTGGTTTATCGTTCATATTCTGCGCTTTTTCCCGTGTACTTCTTTCTCTATTATCCCTTTGAATCGTCGGTTTTGCCACAGGAATATCATTTGTCTGCTCATTCCAACTTGAGCTTAGAATCTGAGAGACCTTTAAATGCCTTGGATCACCCTCCCCTTCTATGATGTTTCGGTAAATGCTATCTATTCTACTTCTCAGATTTCCTACAACAGTATGTAACTGGTCAATCTTTTTGTCCAGTAAACCAAATTGTTTGTCTATTAATTCATGTATCTGTGCTAATATAGACCCGAATGCTGATTCTAATAACAGGGTAAGTATGCGATCATGATCCCCAGAACTTTCTTTCAATACTGTGGGAATAAGGTCAGGATCCGCTTCTGTCTGTGTACTAGTAGTTTTTATCAGCATTACAAGTTGTTCCTCTATGTGGGGAATTATATGAGACTTAGGCCTTGGACCCCCTGCATTCTTGGTTTTAGTTTTTAAGAGACCCATAGCACGCTTCTGCTTTGTTCGAGGGACTTTCCCTTAAGACTCTTCTCTTGTTTTTGGGGCTCGAGATATAGTTCCTATACCCAAACAATTATGATCATCTTATACTAAGTTAGAGGATATAGGGGATGTGTTTATAAGAACAGGTGTCGTTGGTCCACTTTGGACTATTATTCTAGGGCAAATGAAAACTGTTACGCAAATTTGTTCAGCTCCATGTGGTTTGTCTTGGTGCATTGGACATTGCGTAGGATCAAGTGACAACCGCCATTCTGTCATTTGGATTTCATGTGTCAACAGGGATTCTGCTCTAGTTAAAAAGGCATCTAAAGTGCCTACAGCGCCTTTGCGCCTACTCATGATCCTTGACTATATAGACAAAGAATAAATCAACAACAAAAGTGAACAAGCATCGGCATAGCCAATAGGTCTCGCCTTTGGGACCTTAAAAGTATTTAGTTATGCAGCACAATATCCTTGGTGCATCAACACCAACCGTGGCGTGGCTTAACACTTATAAGTTCCCAAAGGCAAGACCTATTGGCTGTGTGCTTATGCAACTCCTCGCATAAAATGCCAAATTAAGCTGTAGTATGTCTGTTCTTGCTTATGTTCTTTTGATGGGGTACCAGTTCTGGATGGGCTGCCTCTTCTGGTCCGGGCCTAATGGATTTGCACATAATGGACCCCTTCTTTAATGGCCCTGAGGAGTCAAACAACAAAGAAATAGAATGCACACTAGAAGCACTCTGGTTGAATGGAATGCTGCCAGAGGAATGGTGGCTAATGGCATGTACCCAGTGGAATTCCAGAGGAATGGAATGCTTCAAAGGGGAAATGCAAGGAGTTAATATTGATCCTGTAAACTGCCATTCGTTTAATTGGCCTCATGATTGCAGCTATATAAAATGTACAAATATTTCAATGTATGAGCAGGTAATCCAGTCTATACCTTAATCTATTACCTTAAGGGCTGTTATTACACTGTGTAAGGAACATGTTAGGCCCTGTTCCGTCATATCATCTTAATGTAGTGTGTTTTGAAAGCAATGTGAAGTGGGATTAAGCCAGGATTGTAGCGATATGCACTTCACAGTAGTTGCTTAGGTAAAAAACAATCACAAGGGCTGTGAGCACCACCCTATGAAGCTAAGCATCCATACTGCGAAATGGACAGATAAGATGGGTTTGGTAGTTCTATGTTTTTAATGCAGATTCACATATGTTGCATTCAATCTTCATGGTATCTAATAGCGTGTTGCGAAGTTACAGATACAGTCAAGCTTACCATACACATTTTAAACCACTGGCGTCCCTCCAGACTCTGGTCAACAAGCAACACGATCGGCTCAGCCTGGCCAGTACATCTTCACAAAGAGTTCTGCTTTAAGCTAAGTAAAATTAGAATCTTTCTTGAAGTTAAAACCCGGTGAAAGACGTCTAAGGTTTTAATTGAGACTTGAAGGAGGGTCTGCTGAGCTGCGGCTAAAGCAGCCTTCAAAGGGTTTGTCTGTCTGTGGTTAATGCACTTGTTAGACTTATCACCACGGCCTCTGGAGACATACTGTAGCATATCAAGAAACCCTGACAAAGAACACATTTCCAGGCCAGCTCCATATTTCTCTCACCACAACTAAACAACCGCCTTTTCACCTCTAACACTAAGCTGGGATGAGTGCAACATAATTATTTTTGGAGACGTGGTTACCGCTTATTCAATGTTAACCGCATGCGCGCTAGCGGGTTTTCCCGCTGCGCGCTGGAATTTCAAAAAATCCCGCGTTACGTAACAAAGCCAGCTCGTCATGCGCGCAACGCAGGTAACGCCCATGACGAGCTGGCTTTGTCACCCGCATCGAAGGGGTTAAAGGATGACTTTTAAAACTGCACTCTGTGTGATCTTAGGCTCAGCCACTTCCAATCACTATGTATCACCTTTCCTTGATTTAATTAAATACTGTAAAAATGGCGACTTGTCTGCTGTACTGCTAGCTGGCTCGAATTCTCGTACTGTACTGTGTGTGAGAAACTTGACAGTCACATTTTGTGAGCAGATCTCAGCCTAAAGCCCTTAGTCACGCTTTCAGCCGAAAAATTAAGTCGAAAAACACTGGACAAAATGTTTACTCTGAAAGACATGCATTCTTTTTTTAAATTCCTTTGCGAAGAGGAGTGGCCACATACTTGGTTCGAAAGCTCTGTTTCACCAAACAATGAACTCACAAGGTCAAACTGCTGTGCCTCACTTTCTTCTGTGCGCAAGCAACAGGAATTCAACGGCTCATTTGGGCTCGGAAAAATATCCTAGCAGACATGAAATCTTTCATCAAAGTAATGTCGAAGTTGGTTGAAAATAATAACATTTGTACTAGAATTCAAAACTCTATCAACATCAAAGCGTCAATTAATCTGTTCCTTCCCCTTTTTGCAAACAAATATCTAATCCTGACAAATAAAGTATACATTTCCAGAATAACATAGAAGTGATTTGTAGCTTTTATTTTTATTAATGTCTTGTGGCTAAAATAAAAGGCATAGACTGCTTTTCGTACGTCCTGTTAAGAGAGGGCAGTATAGCATTGTGCACAGTGGCATGCTGTTGGCAGAAAAGTGCATATCAACTGATTGCTGGCGGTTTTCCACTGTGCTAGGATAAAAAAAGAAAGCTGCAAGGTGAAAAGTGCCTAAGCCAGTACTGGAGTAGAAATGACAACCAACTATTTCGGAGAGAATAACAATTAGTGGATGCGTAAAGAAGAGAATAAATGCTCCAAAACTGTTTCACACAAATTATTCTCACAAAATATGTTTCTCATTGGAAACAAAAGTTACAACGGCCTTCGGTGCTTTTATCAAAAAAATTAGAACAAAACAAGTATAATTCAACCGGCATAAAATTAGGCAATAAAATGCTGATTTATGTCTTCTTATATAAATGGATTTCAATTCATAAAGTACGTCACCTCTAGCTTTCAAATGAATGAGATTATTTAGTGCTCAAAGAACGTAGCGTGCAAGAACCTTAACGTGTCTGAGAACCACTCTGCAAAAATATGCGGGTTCCAACCACCCGCCCTCATCTTATAATCATGCCAAAAGTGAATTTTGTAGTCAAGTTTGTCTTTTTGCAAATATTAGACATGGACTGGACACCACTCTGATGTCTTTTCCTGAGACAGCAATCCATATTGTAGGACAATCGGGAATCATCTATATGAACAAGTGCCCGTGTGTGTGTTGCTCAGGATGATCGGAAGTGCGCACGAGCGACGGGAAAAGTGAAAGGAGGCTTTCGAGTGGTGTGCGATGTGCGCGCGCAATGACGAGAGAGGAGAGCCAGATGGCGCCTCTGCTCGTCATTGTGCGCGTAACTGCACGCTCTGCGCCATCCAAAAGCATGTGGTTGGACTTTTAAAAGCCCGCATACTAAATGTCTCGCCAGAGACAGTACATCCGCTGGCTTAGACGAGACCTAAAAAGGGAAGCTTTTTAAGTACCAGATAAACACCGCAAGGATATGAACTGTATAATCAATCTTACCAAACAATTATATAACAACTGCAATTTCACAGAGGGGTGGTCCAGCCCAGCCTCTTTCAGTCGCTGACGGGCGCAGACGGGCACAGATGGGCACAGCCCAGGCACGCCCCCGTGCGTCCCACGCTGCGGATGGTGGGTGTGTGTGTCTTTTATCGCGCCTCTGGGCGCGAGTGCAGCGTCAGGGTGGTGCGAGGCTGCTGGGAGATGTGGTTCCAGCCATTGCCCTCACCGCGCGTGTGTGACAATGATGGCAGCAACCGCTTTTCAAGCTTCCCCATATGATAGTCATAAATCATATGGCCGGTGTTGGCTCACAGGAACAGTCCAAGCACCGACTTCTAAGAAGCTTTGGTACACTGAGCACTGCAGAGATGGCACACAAGAGCAGCTTGTCACATTTGGGTAGTCATGGCACATGAGGGTAGCCTTGGCAAATATGAGTACTACACTGTGTCAGCCCTGACACCAGAAAGCTGACTAATATATTACAGAAGCCTCAAACGTGCACATATGAGCAGCCTTGACACATGATGGCAATCCAGGATTATTTGAGAAGCCGTGAAAGATGAAAGCATACCTGGCGCACATGAGTATCCCTGGCACAGATGAGTATTCCTGGGACATATGTCTGTTCCTTACGTATGATCTGTTGTGGCATGCCTAAATAGCACTGGCGCATAAGAGCAGTCATAGCATTCAGTTCCTAAACTCTCCGGCACCTATGAGAACCACAGCCCTGTGCAGCTCTGCCTCATAAAGCATACCTAGTACATGATGGCACACTGTTACATTGAAGACTGTTTGGTGTAATCACATCCCTAAAACCTGAAAGAACAATGGCACCTGAGATCAGCAGGCTTAGCTCTGACCATGAGAGCAAAGTGGGATCCTACGATACGAGAGAGCAGCCGTGGCACATGGAAGAGCAGCTAAAAACAGACTCGCTCGATAGACAAACATTTGAAAAAGAGGGGGCTGTTAAAATAAATGAATTCCCGCTCAAGCCTTAAATGCTGTGCCGTAATCACAAGGTGCATATGTTTAGATGTGCTGTTCAAAGCAGAAGGGCTAGCTGAATTAAAAAAGGAGTATTATACAAAGTTTTGGAAATTGTATACTTTTTATTTTTGCGTCTTTCAATTTGAAATGATAAAAAATGTTAGCCAACAGATGATGCCACATGATAACACGAAAGTGTAGTAAGTGATGGGTGGGGATGTTAATGGATCATTTCAAAACAAAAGACACAGAAAATAGTACACAGTATGTTGTTCTTGCAGTCTTATACACAAGGCGGAGGCATGGGTGGTTCCAAGACTACTATTACCACAGGCTACACAATTTTGCCCCGAGTTAATGTACCACATAGGCCTCCGTCAACACGTTAATGTGATGAGTCTCGTCTTGGCTCTTTATGAGAAACCATGAGGTAAATCAATAGCTCTGGAATGTATGGGTAGTCATGGCGTATGAGAGTAGCCTTGGGCCACATTGACGCACTCACATGTGTGGGCTGCACCACTTCCACGGTGAAAGGCAGTCTAGCCTATTCGAGCACTACTATTATTGGCAGGTTTTAAAAAATGTTTAAAAAAAAAAAATCAAAACACATCCTTCAATATTTAAGCAGAAATCCTAGAACTTTCACTGGTTGGGAGTTTTGCTTACGTTGTGAGCTTGTTCACCCATTGTGTCTGTGACTCCCACTGGGTTTTCCCATCACGGTGCCAGCAGTACAGAGCGGAAAGGGGGTGGGGGAGTACCTACGGAGTGAGTGATATGCACATCTGGAAGGACCCTAGCAGAAGGTTATGCTGCTGGTTACGTCATGTCAGCTTGCGCCCCTGTGATCCCTGGGGGTTTTCTAGAGATGATGTCAGGGAGGAATGCTTCCCCTCAAGACCCATGAAAATTGCTGAGGGGCCTGAAATCTCCTTAGTGTGAAATTGCACAGGTGAAGTAGAAATAAATAAATCACCACTGGGTATTTATCACTGGACCTTGCATCTAGACCCAAGGGCAAAAGACGTGAACAGTGGAGTCTGCGTTCTTATACACTGTGGACCTCGGTGCGACGAAAAAGTGGCCATGTCTGATTCCAAAATGTATTGAACAAAATAACTCACAATTTTACAGGCTGAACACTAAGTGGGAGGAGTATACACATGTTTAGAGTTAACAACAGATGAGTCCAGGTAAGTAACATGTTCCACATTATGTTCTGCACATTATACATTTTGTTTGGTATTATCTATTGGATGTCTGAAGTTGCAAATCATGGGTCAACACATCTGTGATGATCAGATGTACCAGCCTCAGATCAGGAGCAACCCATTAAGCGGTGGTGTCCAGTGACTTCTGAATCACTGGAGAGTGAAGTGAAAAGCTGGCTGCAATATCCAGCAGCGGTGGAGCTGTGAAAGATCTGCAGGTGCTGTGGCACCGGGGCCCAGGGCCCGGAGTGGGCCTTTTCCCTCTTATTAGTGACAACTTTTACCACCAAACAATAGCAATAACCTTGCTCGCGTTTGGCCCCATGGTGCCCTTGCTATGCCACTGGCACCCTGAACCTTCAGGGGCGAGGTCCTTAAGACAAAATCTCTGTTCACTTACAGGCCAGGCATCAGATCTCTCCCAAGGTCAAAAGAGGATCAGGTGAGTTTAGACTTTTCCAAGGATTATTGGATCCTTTTTCTGCTATTATTCAAACCACGAGAATGTGGGTGCATGCTCATATTCCAGTTCTGTACACGCCCCCTTGCAGTGGCCCTGCTTACCATGCAGCATTCTGGTTTTTCACTCTGATACTGGACTCTCAAACCTATCCTTACAGTCTTAGTCTAAGGCGGTTGTAGCTGGTGGAACTCACAGGTTCTTTTTATTGGGGAGACGGACTTATTGCTAATCCTCATGCTTTGACTCAAGAGAAAGAAAGGCAGAAAATGAAAACAGTGACAAAGAGAGAAAGCAAGGATGGAAAATAACATGCAGGAGTGAGATAAAGGGGCAGGGAGTGTGTGCTGGTGGATGAAAGAGGCCTGAGATGGAATCAAAACCAGACAGCCTTAGTATTCTATAAACCCGATATTAACCAGGGTCGGACACAGGCGTCTTCAGAAAAATGTGGGCCCTGGCCCTTATTCTTTCACAAATTAAGCAGTTAATCCTGTTTATGAAATGTTTGCTTTGCCATTTCCGGGACCCTACTTCCTTGTGGTCTGGGTTTGAAAAATACCTTCCTCTTTCCTAAATTGGTAATGTTATTCAATGTCATGCATCCACTATATTTTGTAATATTACCTCATAGCTGCAGCTTTTCGTTTCTCCTTTAAAAAGTACTTTTTCAGACTCACATTGGCAGCTGCTCTGAATCCCCTAGCACTTATCCATTTTGTACAGGTGGATCTGCCATCTGTATTCTCTAGTAAATCAAGTAACAAAATCCGTATGCAAGACTCGGTTTAATTTAAAACAGACTGACATTGTCATATTTTTCTGTCAAGAAGTGACTAATTCGCTTTTTACTTAATCGTTTTCATTTAATCTGCTTCGTGATTGGAAATTTAATTTGGTAAATCAGGCACAATATTTTTCATGTAGTTGCTCATTTTGTAAACTTATAGATAAACTCAAGTAAATGTACAGGAATTAGATCCCTGTGTACATAGACTTACGTTTGCATTTACGCATATATGTACTTTTCTTTTAAAAATATTCAACATTTGTACGATGTGATGTGAAAGGGTGTATGCAATGTTGAAAGTAATATGACCATTTGTTAGTTTTTTTTTACTACAATTCTTTTGTAGATTTTTAAAAACATTTATACATTATGATGTAGTTGAATGTATGCAATGTGTATAGTAATTTTACGTTTTTTCTTTTGTTTCTTTTCTAGTTGTAGACCTTTATACTGGTCATGTTAGTCCCTTGCTCTACCGATTTCTGTGTGATTTTCTTGCAGTACCTCTGTGTGGTAATTTGTGGTCTGAAACTTATTCAAGGGTGCTTGAAGTATCCTTGATCCTGCTTGGGCTATAGTAGTACTGGAGTAGAAGTGGATGGAGCTTTTCTAAACTACAATTAGCTTCCCTTAAGTGTGTTTTTGTCTGGCATTAACAAAGATGTGCTAAACCTAAATTTCATGAGACAGATTGTCCTCGAGGCAAGGCACCTCCCAACACATGTAGTTATTTAAGTTAAGGGCCCAATCAATATAATTGTGTTCTGGACCAGTGGATCATTTTAAGTGTTTTATTACAGAATTCAAAGTTGCAGTACAGAATAATTGCCAGGAAGGCTTCCAGCAGATACAGCAATGCAGAGATGTGCCATATAAAAAGTATTCTAAGTCCTAAATGGGCAGCAAATTCAATAGAGAAAAGGGTAGCATCCCCAGTAGCTCAGGCACATTTTTTGGCTCACCACCGAAATCGAGGATTTTTATAGGAAATTTTCTCATAGAACAGAATTGAAATTGTAGATTTATCATGGTGTGAGCTACTATATCATATTGTTAACAATTCAGAACACAATTTTATTAAACATCACGTTGCTTTAGCACCTAAGAACTATCCCACTACATGAATATTGATCTGCCCTCTCTATGCTCATGTCACCTGGAGATGGCAGAACAAAGTAGATACATGAACAACATCAAGCTGCTATGAATGAATAGGGTACAGTAAGCAAGTGGAAGGACTTTGACATACGATACAATGTTGTGTTGAAGCTAGGAAGCTTTGAGATCAGCAGCAAGAACAATGTCTGTGGAAATACACAAACATGACTCTCCTTGACTGTGTGCTTCAGAAATAACATCTGTTTTGGAAAACATGTCTGCCAGGCTCAAATGAAGGATTAGTTAACAAGGATCAGGAATACAAATTTGTATATGTCATAGGAAATGTGTTTAAAAATAATAGCACCATACCAGTGTGTATATATGTAATCATTAGTAAAATGACATTTAAAACTACATTGTGCACGTTGTTAATGATGCGCAAAAATTTAAATGCACAAAAATAATCCCCATCTGCTTTTGCACAATGTACACATCTGAACAATCAGCAGTCCCCTTTAGTGCTGGGAATAATGGTTCAGTGTTTGCTTTTACATAAAAATATAAGTTCATTTTGGATTTTAGACAATGCTTGTTTTCATTCATTGATTGCCTTCATATTAAAATGACTCACAAACAAAATTCCCATTGACAAAGTCAAAAGATCAGCTGTCCAACCATTTGCCTTTACCAGTAGCTTCTTTGTGTTTGTATGGCACCCTTTCTGTATCATTCCTTAATTTTCTCTTTCCTCTTCCTACTTCACAATGTATATTCCCTTTTTTCAGACATACTTAAAGAGGAGAACTCATTTTGCATAATACTTCCCACTAGTGAAAGAGAACTGCACATAAGAGACAAAACTTTCATAGGTGGCGATATCTGCCTGCACCCTTGTGAATTGCATTTACAAGTGTGTGAAGGTGTACTGCAGTAGTCCTACTAAACATTTTTTTTAAAATCCTTTCTAAATTAGCACTCATTTTTCTATCTTCTTGTTTAGTGCATCATCTTACCTTAGGTGCAGTATTTTCTGTCTTCTAATGCTCATTAGGAATCCTGGGCACATTCCAAACAGATTCCTTTACTGCTGTCGGTAAAGTATAAGATTGTGACTGTAGGGCAGCATCCAGTATGTCTAAAGTCAAGTTCAGAAAAGTAATTAGTGAATCAAGGCAACTACATTAGACTTAGGTTGAGGTGAGTAGAATTATACATTTGTCTTATGAAATTGGGTGAAGATCACATGGTTCAAGTAGCAAAGTTCATGTAAAAACTGTAAAAACCTTTGTAAATAAATTTGCCTCCAAACCATAGATTTTTGTTTGCCATACCATTTAGTTGGGAAGCTTCTGCTGTTGAAAGTACGTTCAGCAGTTTGTTTCTCCCACAAAATTCTAGACTGAAACGATTTTTAACGCATTATTTTAAAAAACTAATCTTATCTGAGTATGTTTAGATTAGCAATATTTTTTGGTATATCTTTGGCTTACTCAACAGCCTTTAGTCGTGTATAGGGAACTTTAATAGGCCTCCCTTTGTTTGGTCATACAGGATACAAAGTGCTACTTGAAAGTCTCCACTGTTTTGACCTACCAACACCTCAAGCACTGCTTGTACATTATCCAGAACTGAATGTCCAATGCCTACCTGCAGCTCAGCTCAACCACAATAGAATTTCTCTTACTCGCCAAGAGCAGTAAACAAGATACAGTACAAACCTGGCTCAATGACTTGAACCTTGATGGCTTTGAACACCAACATTCACCAAATGACAAGTCATTTGAATTCACCCTGGAAATCAACCACACCATCAAGGAACACATTGTCAAAAAAACAAAGACAGCCTCATGCTAGCTCTCGCTTGTAAACAAAGTAAAACCATTTCTTTTAGAAACGGACTTCAGAAACGCTGTAAAAACACTTGCATTCTTGCATTAGATGGTGGTAATGCCCTACTCCAAGGTCTCCCAGACTCCACACTGGCCACCCTTATGGGTATCCTACATGTCACAGCACGTCTCAACCTGGACCTGAAGAAATATGATCATAATGCTCCCATTCTGGTGGATCTTCACTGGTTTCAATTGCCAGACTGAACAATCATAAAAACCCAGCTGCATCATTTAGAAAGTCATCACAACTAGCATCGCTGATTATCCTGCAGACAGGCTCCTCATCTCTGGTGGATCTTTGCACACCCACAGCCAGAACACCATCAGACTGCTAACTAAAAAGGGTAAAAAAGAAAAAGACAGCTGGCCTTTTCTTTGAACCCAAGATCTATAAAAAAAACACCCCTGTATCCATCTGGAGCTGGTCCAAAACTGCTCCAATTTAGGAAGGAGTTGATGACTCACTGCTTTAAAGAACACTAGATTACTCATTGGTTGGGGGCGCTAGAGGGCGCCGGGCAAGATGGCCGCACGTATGTGAGGCTCTGCCGAGACCGTGAAATAAGCTGTGAATATCCTTTGAATTCTGCTGCCAAACCTGCCCAACCCGACTGAGATTACCTTCTTCAGCTTTCCGGCGTAGTGTGAGCCGATATTTGATGCCCTGTGAGACCCTGAACCGGCACTTGAGGCAGCGGAGCGCTGCACCGGGACCGGCGCTGGAGGAGAGCGGCTCTACACACGGTCGCTGGCGGCTTCCTTGTGAACCGGCTGGGCAGTATCTGGACTGCTAAGGCAAGCGGAGCGACTGAGGCGAGAGCTGGAGGCAGCAGAGCAGAATCTCGTGGCACCGGAGGAAGGCGCTGGTCTGGCGGCCTGGGGCGCGGCCCTGCTGCGTGCGGTGAGTGGGGGTGGGGCTCTAGGCGAGCCCGGGGCTGCGGAGGTAGTGCAGGGCCGCACTGGGCCGCGCCTGAGCTTGCCGCGCCTGGCGGGGTGGCGGGCAGGGTGCACACCTCAGCGGAGCAGCGGAGCTGGGGGAGCGCTGTTGGCTGGCCGCATACCGGGGCCTCTAATAGTGCAGAGGAGTGCTGGAGGTACAGAGAAGCGGGCCGGGCGAGAGGCCCTCCCTTGCAGCTTTGGCGCCTTGGGCCTCGGAGTCGACGATTCAGACCGCGGGGGAAGCTGGGTGCTTGTGAACATTGCTGACTAGGGCACACCGTCCAGGCCTGCGTGTTCAGTTCTCAGGGAGGCAATATAACTTTGGTTAACTGATCGTGGGACGGACTGTGAGCCCTGTGGGTCGACATGGGCAGGCCCGAGAGGAACCAGCCCAAGCTCAACTTTGAGGCCAAAAAGACAGCGATGTCTGCCTCGCAGGTTCCTCCGGACAGTGAAACGACCGGGGCAGTTGGTGGTACCCCTAACCTGGAGGCCACACTGGTGGCGATGCAAAAGACGCTCCAGTCCATAGAGGGGACTATGGAAGCGGTCAACCATAGGCTAGACCACATGGCGACGCAGTTTGACCAGCAAAATGAGAGGATGGGCGAAGTGGAACAGAGAGTGTCGGCCACGGAAGACGGGCTAGCTACGGTGTCCACTAAGGTCTTTAACATGGAGCGTGTTTTGGCGGTCATACAGGCTAAGAACGAAGAATTGGAAGGGAGGTCTAGGCGCAATAACATTCGCGTCACGGGCCTGCCGGAATCTACAAATGTGGGCAAAATGGAGGAGTTCATGGAACGCATGTTGGTGGACATCTTTGGGGCTGACCAGTTGTTGCGCGTGTTCATTGTAGAGCGGGCGCATCGCTCATTGGCGAAAAGACCGGTGCCTGGGGCGCAACCTCGTCCCATTATTGCATGTATTCTCAACTATAAAGATCGTGATGTCATCCTGCGACTTGCACGAGAGAAGGGCACGGTGGAGTATCAAGGGAATAAACTTGAATTTTATCCGGATTTCACGGTAGCGGTGCAGACGGCGAGAAAGGAATTTGCCATGGTGAAGCAGCTCCTTCGCGCCGAAAATATCCCGTACGCCATGCTGTATGCGGCCAGGCTTCGGATAGGGCCACCCTCGGATAACAAAATCTTCGCCACGCCCAAGGCAGCCATGGATTATGCCAAAAAGCAGAAAAAACGTAAAAGGAACTCGAATGTAACACAGGACGGAGAGGAAGATTTGCAGGAGGAGGTGGCTTAACTGTTCGTTTTGTCGTGATGGACAGACTGTGGTATCTGAATAGTAAGTGAGCTGGTTCCACGTAATGCTAGAGGGGAAGTGACTTGGATTCGGGTTGGTCGAGTTCATATAGCCTGCTGACCGGGTATTATCTCCTACGGGACCTTTGTTCTTACAGCATGCGACTTGGTGGACAGCCTCTTCTGACTATGGCGAATGAGGCACTCGCAGAGCCTATCCTTGTTGCACATTTGTTATGTAGTGGTGCCAATTGTTCGAGTGTTGCTACAACTTCTATACAGGGGGGTGGCTGCGGGGTGGGGGGCTGCTGCTGTCCGGAAACTGGTCCCTGATGGGAGCTCCATATGGGTGTCGGGGATGATCAGAGATAATCCTACAATATTATTATGGTAAAATTTCATCCTCCAGGGATCTTGGAACTTGTACTGCGGCATTGTTTATTGGACATGTGCTGCGAGCGGCTTTGTGACACTACTGGACTTGTGCAAAAACTGTTGGCTGAGGGCTGAGGAGGACGGTATATTTGCTATTTCAGCAGCTGCAGGGTTGGGGGGGGGAGTGGGATGTGCATAGGGCTGTTTACGGTCTGCTCGTCGTTAGTTTACTAGCGAGGGCTGAGCGTCACTACGCCCCCGACAAATGGGAGTTCCCCACACACTACTGGTTATCTGTTTGGGTCTTTGGGGCTTGGGGGGTAGGGGACGGCATTGGCAAGTTTGGGGCACTGAAGTGGGTGGAGGGGGGAGGTTGGGCTTTTGGAGTTCTTGGGTCGGGACAAGCTATGTGGCGCTTTATGGTGGGGGGTTGGATTGGACGGGATGGGATCTGAGCCAATTGTTATCTGCTGATATTTGGTTGGGCTCTGACTGTGTGTTCTGTGCTTTCTGTGAGGCGATCGATTTGTACTATTGTTTACAGGGCATATTTGAGGTCTGGATAAATGAGCAGGGGGGGTGAACTTACTTGTATTACCTGGAATGTGAGGGGGCTCAATCGTCCACAGAAAACTAGACAAATGCTGGCATCCCTGAACAGGCATGGAGCGCAGGTGGCTTTCATACAGGAAACGCATCTTAGGGGAAAGGCGGCTGAAACTGTGGGTAAACAGTGGGCAGGATATAGACTGGCTTCCCATTATTCGACGTATGCACGTGGAGTTATGATTTTGGTCAAAAAGAATGTTCCGTTTGTATCACTGCATGAAGAGATTGATGAGGGTGGTAGATACCTAATAGTACATGGGAAGCTCTGTGGTACCTTAGTCACGCTGGTGAATGTGTATGGCCCTAATGCCGACGACCCCGAATTTTATGTTCAGCTGTGGAATAAGATCTATCTGTTGCCTCCATCGGCTATAATATGTGGGGGGGATTTAAATGTCACGCTTGATGGGGCACTGAACAGGAAACACGATAGGCCTTGTGCGCACAAGAGAGCAGCTGATGCAGTGCGAGATGGAGTGGAGGGGCTTGGACTGGTGGATGTGTGGAGATTGACTCATCCTGAGAAAAGGGAAGGCACGTGTTACACTTCGGCGCATGATACATGGTCAAGGCTGGACTACTGGTTAGTGACCCGCGATGTCAGCGGATGGGTGTTAGATGTCACACATTTGCCTCGAACGATTTCTGATCATGCGCCAGTATGTATGAAAGTGACACTGCCATTGCATGCGCCAGCACCGTTCTCCTGGAGACTGCCGGCAGGCACCTTAACTGACTTAGTATTGCGTGAACGTTTGAGGACGATTATTGAGGAGTTCTTTGTTAAAAATGTTGGGTCTGTTGATAGTATGTGCACGGTGTGGGAAGCCTTCAAAGTGACCATTAGGGGAGCGTGTATTGGATTGCAGTCGAGTGTGCTCACTTCCTTGAGGGATGCGATGACCAGGTTGGAGGGTGAATTGTTGTTGCTTGAACAGCGACTGGAGGAAAGCTTTGAGGAGTCTGTTTTGGCCAGTATTCGTTTGAAAATCACTGAATACAATGAACTCGCGGACCAGGAGGTTAAATTCCTGTCCAAACATACCAGAGCGCGTTACTATGCTGAGGGGGGACGCCCGGGGCGGGGATTGGCTGATCGGGTTAAAGACCCTTGGGCTCGACATTGTACAGTACAGGAAATAGAAGACGGGGACACCACTGTCACCAGTGTGGCTGGTATTTTGACCTGTTTTACAAAATATTATGAACAGATGTATGAGCATAGGGAGACGGCAGAGGAGGAGGAACTGGCACAATATTTTGAAGATGTTGCGCTGGTCTGGCTCTCTAGGAGTCAACAGGAATTCCTGATGCATCATATCACTGAGGGGGAATTTAGGGATGCGATAGCATCATTGCCGAATGGCAAGGCAGCGGGCACTGATGGGTTGCCGTCTGAATTTTATAAAGAATATGTGGATCTTTTGCTGCCACATCTGGCTATGGTTCTGGAGGAGGCGGTGGAACAGGGTCAATTCCCGACCACAATGAGAGAGGCGCTTCTGGTTGCACTGCCGAAACCAGGTAAACCGCCGAATAAATGCGAATCGTATCGCCCCTTATCCCTTATGAACACTGATGTCAAAATTATTGCTAAAGTGTTGGCGACTCGGCTGCGCCTGCTCCTCCCGGTTATGGTGCTGCCAGATCAATCTGGTTTTATCCCCCTTCGATCTACCACACACAATTTGCGGGCCATATTTGCGGTGTTACATCTTCTCAAGCCAGATTTGGCTGCGGTGGCGGTCTTGCTAGACGCCGCGAAGGCCTTCGACTCAGTTGCGTGGCGGTATATGATTGCGATCTTACATCGTATGGGAGTGCCCTTCTTCTTTACGTCACTGGTAACACTGCTCTACACCAATCCAATTGCACGTGTACGGGTGAACGGTCATGTGTCAGCTCCATTCCCTGTGCAGCGAGGTACCAGGCAGGGCTGTCCTTTGTCGCCTTTACTTTTTGCTCTGGTGATGGAGCCACTGGCGTGTGTGCTGAGGCAAAGGTATGCGGACGCCGCCCTGAAGTTCCCTCTTCGATCTCTGGCGGTATCCATGTATGCCGATGATATGGTCCTTTATGTGCGAGAACCTGTGCGTTACTTGGAGTCTGTGCTACGTGAATTTATACGATTTAACCGTATCTCGGGCCTCTCCATTAATTGGGAAAAATCTGTCATATTGCCACTCACTGACGCTGCGGCCCCCTTCCCCTTGGAATTCCCGTTGGAATGGGCCACAGAACCGGTCCGTTACCTTGGAATTTGGATGCATAGGGACTGTCAGGAACTCATTCGGGCTAACTATGGAGTGGCTATCTCTAAACTTGAAGATCAGGTGGCGCGTTGGATTCGACTCCCGCTCACCTTTGCTGACCGCGTGTCCCTAATAAAAATGGTGGTCCTTCCGAAATTCTTATATCTTTTTGTTAATATTCCACTCCTGCTTAAATCGCATTTCTTTGCCAGACTGCAATCTTTGCTGACAACGTTAGCCTGGGCCGGTAAGAAACCCAGAGTGAAATGGACGGTCTTGACTAAGCCATACGTGCTGGGGGGCTTCGCCGTGCCAGATATGAAACTATACTACTTGTGTGCCCAGGCGCAGTTTGCTGCCTATTGGCTATCGGCCCCGCCGTACACGCCACATGTGGCGCTTGAAGCCAGTGCAGTCCTGCCTATACCACTGAAGGCCATGGTAGTCAACACGCACTCTGTGTTTGAGAAGGGAGAGGTGGACACGGTGCGCTCCACTGCCAACGCCTGGCAGGCGTTGGGTAAACGAGCGGACCGACTGCCATTATATGCCCCTGATATGCCACTGCTGTACCACACGGGGATCTCGGTCTCCAGCGAGATCGGGGCCTTGCAGGTCCTGCAGGGTGCGGGACTCGACACGGTTGGAAAACTTTTTCCGGGTGCCTCGTTCCTCTCATTACAAGCGGTAACAGATCGTTCCCTGAACGTGGTTATGTCCACGTTTATATATGTCCGGCTCCGAGCTGCAATACACGCCTTATATCCTACGTATCCGTAGGAACCCTTGACACTGGGTGCATTGCAATTACTGTATACTGCACCGGATAAGGCCCAGTTGCTCTCCAGGTTATACCGAGCCTCGCAGGAGGATGAGGGGGGAGGCGCAGTGGCGGCAAGAGCAAGGTGGGACGCATGCCTGCCTGAACCACTAACTGACGATGAGTGGTCCGAGTGCGGTTCTATGACTGGGGGATACGTGGCCAATGGCAACTTTCGCCTTCTTCATTTTAAATTTCTACACCAGTGGTACTATACGCAGTCTCAGTTGGCAAGGTATCGTCTTCGGGAGACGTCTCAATGTGTTCGATGTGGGATGGATGAAGCGGACTTTGTACACTTGGCCTGGGGTTGCGCGCGTGTGTATGCTTTCTGGATGGCTGTGACCGAGGCACTCACTACAATGACGTCGACTGAGGTTGCGATGGATATCCGATTGTGCTTGTTGGGTCTGGCCTCTGGTGTCCCTGCGAGTGTTAGGCGGCTGGTAGTATTGGCATTACAGATTGCTAAACGCCGAGTGGCTATGGCTTGGGGAGGGAAGAGGGCTCCTGATGTGCAGCTATGGCTCAAGATATGGCATACTGCAGAGATTAGCTAGTTTGCTACTACGAGGGGCTTCCTGCGAGGTCACGTCCACGTGATATCTGGGGCCCATATACGGTGTATATGTTATCCATGACTGACAATGAGAGTGCTCGCAGCGTGAATGGGGGTACGTCGGTGGGAGAGAGGGACTCCATATAACGGGCTGTGAGTGGGATTGGTGGATATGGGGCAATGGATGCTTGCGGTCAGTTCCGCCTTCAGCAGTTCTTTGTGTGCCCTGCCTGCATGGGAATGTGGTTGAGTTCTCAGCACATCACTGCTGTGTTCTATGCCTTATTCTGGACGATCCAGGATGCTGGGATGCGTCTCCCTGATGAGCCATACAGCTGGGTAATGGTTGTTTTTCGTCCTACGACCTTATGCACTACAACATTCTGACTAGTCCTGACTCAGGGGGTACGGGGTGGAGGGTTGTTGGGGTGTTGAGAAGTTGTTTGTATAAAATCATAAAATAAGACCATCTTATTGTAAGCGACCCTAATGTATGATGTAAGTGGACTCTGGGCCCTTGTTGATTTCTGCTTCAATATGCGTCAGGGGATGCTTTTAAATGAAGTCATTGACTGTGTGCTTTGTTTTCACTGCTGTCATATCATTTGCAGCCGGCCCTGTCAAGTCAAGTCAAGTCAAGTCAAGTCAAGTCAAGTCAAGTCAAGATTTATATAGTGCGCTACATACCCATAGGGTCTCAAGGCGCTTGAGAAAGGGTGGGGAGTTACTTGTCGAATATCCAAGTTTTGAGTTGCTTTCTGAATGCTAGGTGGTTCTGAGTAAGGCGAAGGTGAGTGGGAAGTGAGTTCCAGGTTTTAGCTGCCAGGTAGGAGAAGGATCTACCACCCATCGTAGTTTTGTTGATGCGAGGTACAATGGCGAGGGCTTGGTTGGAGGATCGTAGCTGACGGGAGGGGGTGTAGAAGGACAGTCGTGTGTTGAGGCATTCGGGTCCAAGTTCGTAAAGTGCTTTGTGTGCGTGGGTTAGGAGGCGGAAAGTAATCCTCTTATTTACGGGGAGCCAGTGGAGGTTTTTCAGGTGACCGGAGATGTGTTCTTTACGCGGGATGTCTAGTATGAGTCTGGCTGATGCGTTCTTGATGCGTTGGAGTTTTTTCTGGAGTTTTGCGGTGGTACCGGCGTAAAGGGTGTTTCCGTAGTCCAGGCGGCTTGTGACCAGTGCGTGGGTGACCGTTTTTCTAGTTTCGGTGGGGATCCAGCGAAATGTTTTTTTGAGCATGCGAAGGATGTTGAAGCAAGATGATGAAACGGCGTTGACTTGTTTGGTCATCGAGAGCGAGGAGTCCAGGATGACGCCCAGATTCCGTGCGTGGTCCGTCGGGATGGGTGCTTTTCCAAGGGCCTCTGGCCACCAAGAGTCATCCCAGGCGGAGGGGGAGGTGCCTAAGATGAGGACTTCTGTTTTGTCTGAGTTCAGTTTCAGACGGCTGTGCTTCATCCACTCGGCTACTTCTTTCATTCCTTCGTGTAAATTGGTTTTGGCGGTGTTAGGGTCTTTGGTGAGTGAAAGGATCAGTTGAGTGTCGTCAGCGTAGGAGATGATGTTGAGGTTGTGTTGGCGTGCGATGGTCGCGAGGGGGCTCATATAAACGTTGAAGAGGGTGGGGCTGAGTGACGATCCTTGTGGCACGCCGCAGATGACTTCAGAGGCCTCTGACTTGAATGGTGGGAGGCGGACTCTCTGGGTTCTTCCGGTGAGGAACGAGGTGATCCATTCCAGTGCTTTACCTTGGATTCCGACGTTTCTGAGGCGTTGCAGGAGGGTGCTATGACAGACAGTGTCGAAGGCAGCGGAGAGGTCGAGGAGGATGAGGGCGACTGTGTCTCCATTGTCCAGTAGAGATCGAATGTCGTCTGTTGCTGCGATAAGTGCGGTCTCGGTGCTGTGTTTGGCTCGGAAGCCAGACTGTGAGGAGTCGAGGGATTTGTTGGCTTCGAGGAAGGTGGCGAGCTGGTTGTTGACAGCTTTTTCGATGACTTTGGCCAGGAATGGAAGAAGCGAGATGGGGCGGTAGTTTTTGAGTTCGGTGGGGTCGGCTGTGGGTTTTTTCAGAAGGGCGCTGAGTTCTGCGTGTTTCCAGCTTTCCGGGAAGGTGGCGGAGTTGAGAGAGCAGTTGATGACATCTCGGAGGTGTGGTGCTATGATGGAGTCTGCTTTGTTGAAGATGTGATGGGGGCATGGGTCTGTGTATATAGCGCGCTACATACCCATAGGGTCTCAAGGCGCTTGAGAAAGGGTGGGGAGTTACTTGTCGAATATCCAAGTTTTGAGTTGCTTTCTGAATGCTAGGTGGTTCTGAGTAAGGCGAAGGTGAGTGGGAAGTGAGTTCCAGGTTTTAGCTGCCAGGTAGGAGAAGGATCTACCACCCATCGTAGTTTTGTTGATGCGAGGTACAATGGCGAGGGCTTGGTTGGAGGATCGTAGCTGACGGGAGGGGGTGTAGAAGGACAGTCGTGTGTTGAGGCATTCGGGTCCAAGTTCGTAAAGTGCTTTGTGTGCGTGGGTTAGGAGGCGGAAAGTAATCCTCTTATTTACGGGGAGATGTGTTCTTTACGCGGGTTGTCTAGTATGAGTCTGGCTGATGCGTTCTGGATGCGTTGGAGTTTTTTCTGGAGTTTTGCGTTGGTACCGGTGGTTGTCGGCACGCTGCTGTGTATATGCATAATGTTCAATAAAGGTCTTGCAAAAAAAAAAAGAGATTACTCATTGGTTGTATGCTTGTAGCTGACCATGGTGTGCTCTCCGTTGTCTTTTTGGTAGGTACTTGCTATAGAAATACCATATACATACATAGATACATACATATGTTGAGTATATTGAGCTGTTCCAGAATAAACTGATCATATGGAATTATAGATTATTTGAAGTCAATAACAGGGTTGTTTTCCACCAAGAGGTTCCAAGTGACATCAAATGGACAAATGGGAGTTGTCTATGATGTCACTTGAAACCCAGAGTTGGAAAGTATCCCTGAGTCATGGAGGACCCATATACAACTTGGCCTGACCTCTGCCAACCCTCACCTAAAATTACCTACTCTAGGTTTCTTAAGCTACAACTTTTTGTGTAACCCATATCAAGATACTGATCAAAATCTTATTGATTTTGTTGATTTTGAGCAATCACTTATGTGTAGATCTGTATATACTTACTCAATCAATCAATCAATTGTAAAGGCGCTACTCACCCGTGAGGGCCTCAAGGCGCTGGGGGGGGGTAGTGGGGGGGGCAGCTCGGGTCAGTCGAAGAGCCAGGTCTTGAGTGTTTTCCTGAAGCTGTCCAGGAAAGGGCCGCTTCTGATGTTGGTCGGGAGCTTGTTCCAGGTCTTGGCCATGATGTAGGAGAAGGCTCTTCCACCTGTTCTGGCTTTGTGGATGCACAGGATTTCAGCGAGGTCAGCGGATCAGAGGTTTCTCTTGGTTACATGGAAGGCATCCTCTCGTTGAAGTATTAGGGTCCGGTGTTGTAGAGGCATTTGTAAGTGTGGGTAAGCATCTTGAAAGTAACTCTCTTCTCAACGGAGAGCCAGTGGAGGTCTCGCAGGTGTGGGGTGATGTGTTTGTGTCGAGGGATGCCAAGGACAAGTCTGGCTGTGGTGTTCTGTATTGTCTGAAGCTTGCAGAGCAGAGACTTATTGATCCCAGCGCTGAGTGCTTTTCCGTAGTCCAGTCTGCTGGTTATGAGTGCGTGGGTGACGGCCTTTCTTGATTCGGGGGGGGGATCCATTTGAAGGTCTTTTGTAGGATGCGGAGGGTGTTAAAGCAGCTGGAGGTGACAGCGTTGACCTTGGGTTCATGGAGAGGGAGTTGAGTATGATGCTGAGGTTTTGGGCATGGTCCGTGGGGGTAGGAAGGCCTCTGTCTTCTCCGAGCTGTGCTTCAGGCAGCTACCGCTCATTAAAAGATGCAACGTCCTTCATTCCTTCCTGGAATTTGAGTCTGGGGGTGATGGGGTCCTTGGTGAGGAAGAGAATGAGCTGGGTATCGTCGGCGTAGGATATTATGCAGAGTCTGTGCTGTCTGACGATGTGGACGAGGGGGGCCTTGTAGTTGTTGAAAGGCGTGGGGCTGAGCGATGATCCTTGGGGTACTCCGCAGTTGATTGCCGTGGGTTCGGAGAGGAAGGGTGGCAGTCTGATTCTTTGGGTTCTGCTGGTGAGGAATGAGTGTATCCAGTCAAGGGCGGTTCCTTGTATGCCGGCGTTGTGGAGTCTGGCGGTGAGTGTGCGATGGGAGATGGTGTCAAATGCTGCCGATAGGTCGAGTAGGATCAGGGCCGTGGTGCGTCCTTTGTCAAGGAGGGTGCAGATGTCATCTGTGGCAGCGAGTAGAGCGGTCTCTGTGCTGTGGTTGCTGCAGAATCGGGATTGGGAGGAATCGAGAATGGGGTTTATTTCAACAAATTTTGTTAGCTCTGCGTTGACTGTCTTCTCAGTACTACAAATGATGGTGGTATGGTACCATATGTAAGCATTGCTCTGAAGCCTTTAAATATTTTATCTATGTATATCTTAATTATCTTGTATACTGCAGCTCATTTCTGCAACATCATCCCCTCAAATACTGTGCCGTGCCTCAGAAACAAAAAACTATAGAAATAGCTAAAAAACACAAACTGCATTTTGGAGGGAGGAGTGTGCATTTTGCATGTGGAGGTCATCATCAGTTGAGGAGGGTTGCTGGCTTCAGGCAATGGTACTTCACTGATAAACACAATCATATTTAACGATATGAAAAAGGCCGAGAAAAATAGGGAGGAAAAGGTGGAAGAAGGAGTGGAACACTTCCTATAAATATTTTCTGAAAAATCCCTAACAATTTCTGAAAAGGCATACCCCAACTGATTACTTTTAAAATGTTAAAACATGCATTCTAAAATTATTAACATTTCTAACAAGCATATAAGTTGTGTAAAAAAAATCATACCTAAATTTAAAAATGTAAACTATCTCACAGACAAAAGACTAAACGTGTCACAAATGGTATATCAAGATATGGAAAACACAATTTTTTTTAATTTATAAAATTAGGGCATAGTAACACCTGACTACTAATAATTGCATGATTTATTAAGGAAGTTGTAATGTGTGCAGCTCGACATGAAATTCAGATTTGAAGTTTAACAATAATTTAATAACAGGAATCCAGTAATTTAATAACAGTAGTATTCCGGTAGGTAGAGTGAGAAAACAAGATTGTTTTCCACATGGTCTCGGATGCCTTATCTGGCATCTACTAGGCAAACATTATTGGTTATTTGTCTGTGGTTTCTCATATGAAGTTCTAATGTTTTATTTAAGTTGTTTATTTGGGATGTGATGATGCTGTGCCAGTAGATTTAATTTTAGAATGACTATGTGGTAGCATCCTGTGTCTCTCATGAACTATTGAAGCCATGTTAATGGATTTCATAAAGATTTTGCTCATGGTTGTTATAGCTGGTCTGGTAGCAGTATTAGATATTAATCTTATGATTATGTTTGTTGTTTGTTGCCAAGAGGCTATTATCGTCTTTGGCTGGGGTGATTATTTGCTTTCTCTTGTAGTACTTTAATGTGTCACATAAAAAAGGTGTTGAGGCCATGTGTCTGTGAGCATGGTATCCTCATCGTCTACAACATACTTGTAGGCAATTACATTTATGGAATTTGACCACAGAGTAAGAGTAGCTTTCAATATATTGCATTTAAATTCAACAGTTTAGGATTTCAGCGGGCTCTAAATTATGTTATGCTCAAAGAATTCTACCAATAATAGAATGTTCTGTTTATGTTATTTATTTATTTATTTTGAAGGTTTTATATAGCGCAAACAAGACTCTTGCGACTAACAGAGCGCTTTACAAGTCAAATGTAAGAGAGAAATCAAAAGTAGCAAAAACAAGAGAAGTGCGAAGTAGAGTTACATAACTTATACAAGTACAGTCAACTGTCTTGGGGGATCAAATGCCTGATATTGAGCACAGAGACCACAATAGGTGTAAAATACAGGAGGTTAGCAGAATTGCCAAAGTTTACCTGAATTGCGCCATGAGGATCGCAAAGCGTTCCAGATCCTAGGAGGCATACCAGAGAAAGAACGGATATAGGGTTTTTTTGGGGGGCAAATCGTTGGGGTTTTAGAAGAAGTGTCTTGCCACTCCTGGAGGCTCTGCTGCCAGCAGAGAGCCCCAGTTTCTGAGCAAGGTAATGCGGGGAGTTGTGGTGAAGGGCCTTATGAGTCATACAGGCAATTTTAAGATGAATTCTTGTTTCAAACTGTAGCCAGTTGAGGGATCTGAGGTCAGGGGATATGTGAGAATTTCTCTTTGAACCTGTGATGAGTCTCGCAGCTGAGTTGATAGTGGCTCTTAGTGGGGCTGTTGATGCCCTTGGGAGGCCGCATAAGGTTGCCGCCCAATATTCCACTCTAGGTAATACTAGGGCTTGAACTGCTTGTTTTAAATCAGAGGCTGGCAGAAAGGGTTTTAGTTTTCGCAAGGTCTTCAAGTGGAAGTTGGCTCCTTTTGTGGAAGTGCTGATATGATTCTGCATCTTTAAGTTTTTGTCAAGAATAATCCCAAGTGAGTTAGCTGAATCGACGATGAGCGGTTGAGCTTTGAGAGCTGTTAAATGCTTCAACGAATCTAGGATCGTGGGTGATTTGTTGGGGGGGGGGGCGAAAAGGAGGAATTCCGTTTTGAGGGAGTTTAGGTTCAGATGATTTTCGGCCAGCCAAGTTTGAGTTTGTAGTAAGGTGGAGTTGAGAGATTTGATGTCATCCAGTGAGTGGATCTTGATGTAGATTTGGGTGTCTGCATACATATGGAAATGGATTTTAGTGAGGGTGAGAAGATCAGTAAGAGGTTCCATAAAATGGTTGAAGAGGGTCGGTGAGAGGGAGGAGCCTTGTGGGACTTCAAGTGTTACAGGCATAGGATTGGACAAGGATTGGTTGACCTTGAATCTTTGTGATCTGTTTTGCAGGAAGGAGGTGAACCAGTTAAGAACAGTATGACAAACCCATTCTGTGTTTCAGGAGTTCAAACAGGTTGTCATGTTTGACGGTGTCAAATGCTGACGATAGGTCGAGAAGGATAAGTAGGTAGGCTTCATTTTGGTCCAAAAGTTTTAGAGCGTCATCAATTACATGAGTCATGGCCGTTTCGGTGCTATGACCTGCTCTGAAACCTGATTGAAATTGGTTAAGCAAGTTGAATTGATCAATGTGGTTGTTCAGCTGTATGTTAACACATTTTTCAAGGAGTTTGGCTAACGTAGATATCTTAGAGATCGGCCGATAGTTATTTAGGTCTGAGGGGTTAGCAGTTGTTTTCTTTAGGATCGGCGTTACCTGACCTGTTTTCAGGCTGTCAGGAATGATTCCTTGAAGGAGGGACGTATTTATGATTTTGGTCCATAGAGGTAGTAGCAAGGGAATGAAGTCTGTTAAATAGTTAGCCGGGAGCGGGTCTGTGAAATGGTTGGAGGGATTCAGAGAGGTTAGTGTCTTTAGAATAGAGTCTTCACTGTACATGTTGAAGTGTGACCAAGTTGGGTTGTTTTGTGTTTGAATTTAGGGGGCATGTGAGATTGGGCACCAACCAGGACCGCAAAGGGTTCTTATCCATGTTTGAGATGGATAGGAGGTCATTGAGTAGATCAGACTTTATGGATTCTGTTTTTGCAGCAAAGAAGGAGGCAAATTCTTCACAATTGGGTAAATTGAGAGGGATGGCGTTCGGAAGTCTGGATATGCTCTTGGTTTGTGTTTTGATAAGCTCGAAAACTTTTTGGGTCGGTTCATGGCTTGATCGAGTTACGTCCTGAAGAAGTCGGTTTTAGACTTTCTGATTTTTCTAAAATAAGAGTTTCTGGAGAGTCTTAGGAGCTTGAAATGGTCAGTTGAGGGAGGGGCTCTCCAGTGTCGTTCTATTAGTCTGAGAGCGTCTGTCTTCATTTAGCCTACCGTTGTGTGTATAAATTCCTAGGCAACAATATAACAATAAAAAAGGACAAGGTTGCAAAAAAAGACATGCATTGAAAGAAACTATCAGAAAGAGTTCATATTTATTACATAATAAAATTAACAGATCATATATTGCATAATATTCATCAATGAATACAGTATTGAATTAAAAACATACAGTGAATAATAAACAATCAATTAACAAACATATGAATTTATAAAAAGAAGGCAGTTAATATACTCGACGCGCGTTTCGGCGTTAAAGAACGCCTTCTTCAGGAGCCACAAAGTATTCTGAAATACATAATAAAAATAAAAAGGAAAATAATCAATATATAACCTTAAGTTAAAATCTATACATTCATTAGGAAAACATAAAATTCATCAAATTCATATCTATAATCCAAAATAGCAAAAAATCTATTTACAAAGCAAACCTTATCCCAATTTCATAATTAGAGAACATAAATGACATATTATGAGCAATTTATAATAAAATATCTGAGTAGTCACATAATAATGATTTTCAACATGTACAGAGACCCCATGAGAGGACAAAACGGTTACTTTGATGAAGACAGCAATATAATTATAAACGAGGGTATCAAAGTTGTAGATTCACGTTTCTAAATACAGCGTTATAAAGCTGACATGAAGAACCAACCCTTGTGCTCACCTTTCTAGAGACCTGTCATAATATAACGATGATGGTTTTCACTGCGGTTTCATTTAGCCTACCATCATACCAGGGTTTTTAATCTTTTGTGGAGGCTCTTTTCAGTTGGAGCGGGGCTATGTTATCAAGAATATTTGTCATGGAGTGCAAGTAGGGAGTGGTTAGTCCCTGGACGTCATTTAGGTCTTCCGGGGGGCATAGAAGGTTAGAAATTTGTTAATACTATCTGTATTGAGCCAGCGTTATTCCAGTTTCTCTTCCAGATCTTCTGTCTCAGGAGTTGTGTTGGGAGACGTTTAACCTCTTCTAGGACTTGGAAAGTGATAATGTGATGATCAGACCAGTCGCAAGGGAGGATCGAGTCAAGCAATGTGGAGTCCGCATTAGAAATTACTAGGTCGAAAATTGCACCTTTTTCATGTGTAGGGCTGTTGCATATTTGGTAGAGATTAAGGTCGGCGATGAAGGCTTTGAGGCTATTTACCCCAGGGTCGTTCTGGTCATCCCAGTGGAGGTTGAAATCCCCCAGCAGTTACCAGTGTGTAGGAGAAAGAACCATTACATTGTCCTAACCATATTCAGGTCTTCACATCAGATCTTTTCATGTATCTGGCTTTGCTTCAGTCTTTATCTAGGACACTTTGAGATAGTGAACATAGGAGATATATTTTGAATCTCTGTTTATTTAAACTTTGAGAGTGTCAGGAAGGAAAGCTTGAGTGATTGTTGGGTTATTTTTTCCTGGCTGTACATTATTGATTAATATGTGCTAACTGGTTGTGCCAGCAATCTGTACATTTGCCAATTACTTTAAATAGTACATACATTTCTACTGCTCTCTTTACCATAATTTGAGTGTGTGTAATCTCAGATTTCTGGAATGGGAATACTAGAGTCGAAGCTGCTAAACATTTCTTCCACTAGGGTAACTATTGTTTGGTGTCCCTCTTCTCTGCAGTGCTCCATTCAGTGGCAGCTCTCTTCTAAACGTGTACCATCTCCTTGCATGTACCTCACTGAGTAGCTGAGCTCCGTGTCTCACTTTAAAACGCTGTATACTAAGGGATAAGGATATGTGCAAACATTTAATGGGATAATTAAAATCAACGTTGTGGTGGTTTGGGGAGGAATTTCGAAAACGTAATGGGCGCAATTCACAAAGATTAGTTTATGAGGAGGTGTGACTTACTCTCCTAGTACTCCTGGTTTACACATAAACTTCAGGTGTAAGCAATTAGTGCTTTCAGCTTATTCATGGCCCGCATCTGGAAATCCGGAGTAAGCCCTGAGTAAGTGACAGCAAAACGTTTGTGAATTGGGCCTGAGAAATGTTAATTTCCAAATGATTTGAATTCAGGTAAAAACATTTTTGGCATGAGATGGGGATAAAGCCTGATAGGCTGGAATTGTTTTGCCTTGGTTCAAATAGAGCCTATTACTAGGTCCATTTTAATTCAGATGAGGCTTGTAACAACAGGTGTAACTGTCCTCATTGGAATCATGAGATTCGCAGGACTATTGCAGATCTTTCTACATGGATGAAAGTCAGTTGAAAATGAGGTCCTGATGAGAGAAGCATATCTGGAGTTTAATGATTCCACTAGTAATTTCTCATCCCTCAGGAATTCTCAGAGTTCCTCTTGGAATCACCTTCAATTCCTTGGAGTTAAAAGGGAAGTATCGTTAATTCAGGGGTGGAGGACGCAGAATCAACACCCGCGTATATAGCACTCTGGAAATGAGGCTCTTAGTGTCTCCCCGCACAAATGGGAAGCAATAGTCATACAAAAAAGGAAATAATCGAATTTCAAAGTTTAAGTCAGAATCCTTCGTCAGGTATTGTGTTAACTACGTTTGTATCAGAAATTCAGGCACAAGCGATGGCCAGCATCATTCATTGTAGTTGTGCGATAATATGAGTTTATGCACTATATGATAATGTGAGTTCAATTACCAAATTAAGAAGAAAAGTAAAACGAGCACATTATGTTTGCTTAATTCACAAGGCCAAAGAAAATATGCTTTTATTTCGATGCTTTGAAATGAAGAAAGCATACACAGTGCACCATTCTGCTATCTGCTGAAAATTCCTTTCAAATAATTGAAAGGATGAAAAGAAATTATCATTACTATCGGTTTAGTAACTGCTTTTATATTCACTTTGTCCTGTACTGCCTGCCCCCTCTGCTCCTGCAGGTTCACGTTTGAATTGTGCCAACATTTCTGTGGTGAGAATTCCATCCCAGTTCTCAAGTGGGCGCTAAACTTAGTAGTCCTGCTTTTCACATTACTAAGTCTGATATGCAGTCCAGTGGTGGCATGCAGACAGAATAAATTCCCTGGATGAGTACTCCATTCATCCTTCAGTCTGAGCTGTGTGGAAACCATTTGTACGTCAGATGTGGCTGATACAGTGTTCTGTGTTGCATGAAGGATGTGTCTTTTTTATCAGCGTTGTTATTGAAATAAAATAGATACACCTTTTAAAAATGCAGAGCTCTATGCGTTGATTTTTTGGCTCGTTAACTCACAGGGTGATTTCTTTTTCCGACCACAATTAAAATGGAACAATGTCCCCAGACGTCAGTCGTGGTAAAATGGGTCAGAACTAGGGGGTCAATTAGGATAGCGGACGGATCGCCTCCGCCATGCAGGCGGTGGCGATCCATCCGCCATCCTTGCCCGTCCGCCACCTATTTCCCCCCCCCCATATTACAATGGCGGGGGGGACCGTGGCGTACGGGAAGACTACCCGCTGCTTTTCCGCCGTGGTTGCCTTGCGACCGTGGAGGAAAAGCTCTAATATGGTGGCGGTGTCTATCAGACACCACCAGCCATATTAGGATGTGCTGGGGGCTATGCCTTTCCATGGTGGCAATGCCGCCACAAAAAGGCATACGGTCCTTTCATTGGGGGCCCGTTGTGGGCCCCCAGGGTGAAAGGGGTGGTGGGGGTGCACATGGGGGGTACCTATGGTACCCCCCTGCAGTTGCATGCACAATGCGGCAGGCACCGCGCGGTGCCTGCCGCTTTGTGCATGCAAATGCACAGCATGCACTTTTAACTTTATCATTTATAATTTAACTTTATAATGTTAAATATATGAAATGTGACCGCCAGGGTGGCGGTCACATCCTAATTGCAATGGAGGGAACGCCGCTGCCCCTGCGGACGGTCCCTCCATCTCGCAGGTCCGTCCTCCATCATAATCGACCCCTAGGTTAGGTATTCTAGGATACCCACGTGGGTGTTCTCATTGTGTCTTTTGGGGGTCTGCTAATCTTTGGAAACTCTCAGTGCTGTGCACTATATGGGCTTTGCCATAGTAGACCACAGTCGTCATCACCTTTAATTGAGTCCAACTCATGATCTGAAATCTTTTTTCTATTGATGTGAAACAGTTATTTCAATGATGCACATGCCTGACATTCAGTCCCAGTGGGCTAGAAGGTGTTCCAACAAGTTTGAATAACGTTCATCATGCCTCCTTCTTCTTAGACTCCACCATAAGATCAGCTCTGTTCATGTTACCATTGATCTCAAGCAGGTTACTTACCTTCATGCAGGGTGTTGCGTAAAGTCCTACTCACCGTGTGCCAGGAAGTGTCCAAGCCATCATTTCTGCGATTTCTGGTGGAAGATATACCTTGCAAAACTAGGAAAGATTTCCCACCAGTTCCACAAGGGGGTAGGTTACTGGCAGGTATGGTTTGCCAATCTTCAGTATTCCGGCAGGAGGCTGCCCTTGGCAACCTATTGGAAAAAATAATTTGGCAAAAAGAGCATATGCTGTGTGTTATGGTCCAATATCTATTTGGCCTATTCTGCACAGTCATTACTTAAGGACTTTCAGTCTGTGTGTTATCTGTTCAAGAAACAGGAAGAACATTTTAATATGTTAGTAGATAGGGAGCGGAAGGTTTGACTTCTGTCTGAATCTCACATTTGATAGGTACAGCTGAATGTCAGTTACTGTCAGTCAGTCAGCCAGCCAGCAGCGGCTGAGCGTCGCCGCCCCGCCAGCAGCTGCAAAAATTGAGAAATAAAATGATAATGTACCAGGTTTATTATCATTTTATTTTTCTCTCCCAGGTGAATCTTGGAGGCGGAGACAGTCATGGAGAAGAAGTGGTGGGTACTGTTGTCAGGGCACATGTGGGTTTCGCTGGCCATCTCAGAGCTGGGTTGCCGGTTGAAACAGCAGGCACGGGCTCCCAGTCTCTCTGGGATCGCAAATCGATGGAGCTAAGGCCAATCCTGAGGCTGCTCTCATGCTGCCAGCACCATGAGAGCAGCATCAGGATTGGCGGCTGGGGATTCTGGGAGCCTGTGCTAGTAAGAAGCAGAAGAGCAGCGATGCAGCAGGTAAGTTATTTTTTATTTCTTTTTTGTTGGTCTATTGTCGTCGTTTGACGCCCTTCCCCCCACCTCACCACACAGCCCTGACACTGGCCGCTACTGCAGTCAGCTTCGATGACTACACTTACTTTTCAGTGCAGATTTCGTTATCTTTGTATAGTCCTAAAGGGCCTACATTTATTTGCTACACTTTACTTCTGTGCTAAAATTTCTACATGCATTGCAACTTGTTCCCTTCATTCAGTTTCTACATTTCTTCTGTGGTCCAGACTTTCTTTAAGTTTTTTAATCATTCACCTTTCTCACTCCATACTTATACATACTAATTTCCTGATTCTACTTTTTCTAGTTTTAAGAAACTACTGATGGAGAATCTGATGAGTTTACACAGTGAGAACACACTTGCATATCAATGTCTCCCATGATGATAAATGGTTCCATTTATCATCATGGGAGACATTGATATGTATTTTCAACATAGTACAATATGGCTACCCTGTTATACCTCTGTGAAGATATGGTTACACTGGGGGTGTGTTTTCAGCACTTTAAAAATGGCTGTCATTGTTTGTTGGACGAGCGTGAGCAAGCCTTATCGGCGAAACGCGTCGCACTTTTTTCATTCTGCCATTAAATTTTGCAACGAACTCCGTGTGTCCTGGCTTACTTCATAACCTTGGAGGTAATTGGTGTGCATATCGAAGGCCAGTCGGTGGCCTAACCAGGACCGCGCCACGACAGCCCAAAGTGCACATACCGGCACTGGAGGAGAGAAAAAAAAAATATATATATTTATTTCAATGATGCACATGCCTGACATTCAGTCCCAGTGGGCTAGAAGGTGTTCCAACAAGTTTGAATAACGTTCATCATGCCTCCTTCTTCTCAGAATCCACCATAAGATCAGCTCTGTTCATGTTACCATTGATCTCAAGCAGGTTACTTACCTTCATGCAGGGTGTTGCGTAAAGTCCTACTCACCGTGTGCCAGGAAGTGTCCAAGCCATCATTTCTGCGATTTCTGGTGGAAGATATACCTTGCAAAACTAGGAAAGATTTCCCACCAGTTCCACAAGGGGGTAGGTTACTGGCAGGTATGGTTTGCCAATCTTCAGTATTCCGGCAGGAGGCTGCCCTTGGCAACCTATTGGAAAAAATAATTTGGCAAAAAGAGCATATGCTGTGTGTTATGGTCCAATATCTATTTGGCCTATTCTGCACAGTCATTACTTAAGGACTTTCAGTCTGTGTGTTATCTGTTCAAGAAACAGGAAGAACATTTTAATATGTTAGTAGATAGGGAGCGGAAGGTTTGACTTCTGTCTGAATCTCACATTTGATAGGTACAGCTGAATGTCAGTTACTGTCAGTCAGTCAGCCAGCCAGCAGCGGCTGAGCGTCGCCGCCCCGCCAGCAGCTGCAAAAATTGAGAAATAAAATGATAATGTACCAGGTTTATTATCATTTTATTTTTCTCTCCCAGGTGAATCTTGGAGGCGGAGACAGTCATGGAGAAGAAGTGGTGGGTACTGTTGTCAGGGCACATGTGGGTTTCGCTGGCCATCTCAGAGCTTGGTTGCCGGTTGAAACAGCAGGCACGGGCTCCCAGTCTCTCTGGGATCGCAAATCGATGGAGCTAAGGCCAATCCTGAGGCTGCTCTCATGCTGCCAGCACCATGAGAGCAGCATCAGGATTGGCGGCTGGGGATTCTGGGAGCCTGTGCTAGTAAGAAGCAGAAGAGCAGCGATGCAGCAGGTAAGTTATTTATTTTTTTTTTTTGTTTGTCTATTGTCGTCGTTTGACGCCCTTCCCCCCACCTCACCACTCAGCCCTGACACTGGCCGCTACTGCAGTCAGCTTCGATGACTACACTTACTTTTCAGTGCAGATTTCGTTATCTTTGTATAGTCCTAAAGGGCCTACATTTATTTGCTACACTTTACTTCTGTGCTAAAATTTCTACATGCATTGCAACTTGTTCCCTTCATTCAGTTTGTACATTTCTTCTGTGGTCCAGACTTTCTTTAAGTTTTTTAATCATTCACCTTTCTCACTCCATACTTATACATACTAATTTCCTGATTCTACTTTTTCTAGTTTTAAGAAACTACTGATGGAGAATCTGATGAGTTTACACAGTGAGAACACACTTGCATATCAATGTCTCCCATGATGATAAATGGTTCCATTTATCATCATGGGAGACATTGATATGTATTTTCAACATAGTACAATATGGCTACCCTGTTATACCTCTGTGAAGATATGGTTACACTGGGGGTGTGTTTTCAGCACTTTAAAAATGGCTGTCATTGTTTGTTGGACGAGCGTGAGCAAGCCTTATCGGCGAAACGCGTCGCACTTTTTTCATTCTGCCATTAAATTTTGCAACGAACTCCGTGTGTCCTGGCTTACTTCATAACCTTGGAGGTAATTGGTGTGCATATCGAAGGCCAGTCGGTGGCCTAACCAGGACCGCGCCACGACAGCCCAAAGTGCACATACCGGCACTGGAGGAGAGAAAATAAAATAAAATATATATATATATATATATATATATATATATATATATATATATATATATATATATATATATATATATATATATATATATATATATATATATATATATATTATCAGTCAGTCATAAAACTTTTATTCGGTTCCATCTTAGCGAAACCATAAAAAGTACAACGATAAAACACTACAATACATATAAAAAATCACAGTATCAAAATACATTTAAAAACAGATGTCATTTAAATCCGTTGCTGACAATAATACATTGGAATTACAGCGAATTTTTAAACATGATTTCAAAAAACAAGCTACGCACTTAGCAGTGTGTTGAGAATCCAAGAACTGCAGAGCCAGATAAGCGGGCCGACATGCTCTCAGGCCCATTTTTCGCAGTAAGGGAATAATCCAGTGCTTGCGAGGGAGCTCGTAGTATCTACAGAACAATATTACATGCATCGTAGACTGGCATGATATGCCGTCACAAGGGCATTTCGTTGGATTAAGTGACCAGTCCTGCTCTTTTGGAAATGTAACTAGGCGAAAGAAAGAATTAAAACGGAACCTAGTCAATACATATTTTTCATAGATAGTTAGATGGAAAGTTAGGTATGGTTGAATACCCAAAGCAGTCTGGACTGATAGGATCTGTACGTTTGAGGGTTTACTTATTTCTTGAGAAAGACGTAGAGACATATTATCAAGGGGGTTTATCTCCGCTTTTTTGGCTTTAAAAGCCAGAAAAGCAGAGATAAAATTATCTCCCTATTACCTAGCTGTCGCTAACACCAGTTAGCGACAGCTAGTAGGAGATAGCGACCATCTTGGGCCCCACTTTGCCTGTCAGTGATATTTATCACTAATGACAAGCAAAGTGGGCGTGCCAAGATGTTAGCGACTGGAAACAGTTGCTAACATCGCTATCTCCTATTACCAACTTATGGAGATATTCGCGCTAAGCGCGAATATCTCCAAAAGCTAACACCTGCCCTGAGTAGTTCTTAGCCATGTTATCCAATGGGAGGTGGATAATATGGCTAAGAGTATTAGCTCGCTAATGCATGAATATCGCGGACTTTTCAGCGATATTCATTCATTGCGGCCGATTTTTATCGCATTTGCGATAAACCTTGGTAATACCAAGGTTTATCTGCGATAAAAATCGCCGGAGCTCGGCGATAATTGTTTCACGCTAACCAAGCAATAGCGATAATTATCGCTATTGCTTGGTAATATGCCCCGTAGTTCCCTAAGATGAGTTAAGCATAGTTTTTTCAAGTCTTTCCTGGAGATGTCTGTCATCATGGAAGGTTCTAAGAAATAAGAAGTACAGTCCAAGTCCTTAAGGAAATTGGACACGTACAGGAGCCATGGGATTTTACTCCAGTTTGCCAGGGCCAAACAATCGGTTATCAGTGAGCGGGTTAGATGGCATTGAGTTTTGGTCCAAATACGGTGCCACAGCAAGATCGGCTGGCATCTAATATTATCTATTAAATAATCAATACCCAGCTCGATGTGGCAACCGTATGTTGGAGCACTTTGAGGTACTCCCAATAGGTATTTAAGAAACCCATTCTCAACTGTTTGAAGGGTATCGGTGGGAGCGTAACCCCAAACCCCTGCACCGTAGGTTGCTACGCTATGACACTTTGCGTGATAGATTTTTAGCAACTCCGCTGGAGCAGGCTTTCCCAGTTTCCTCGAAAAGGAAACTAGAGCTGAGGTCGCTCTCTGAAAAAGTAGCTTTTTACTGACCAGGGCTTGTTTCCAACATAATCTATCGTCCACTAAAATTCCTAGGTAGGGATATTCCCTGGTGCGTTCCAACCTAACTTTATCGATAAAAACTGGTTTAGGTTTCTTTGCCCTGGGACCGATATGCATAACATAGGTTTTATTCTTATTCACTTTTAGGCCTAAAGAGAGCATAAATTGACAGTATTTATTTAGCTGTCTTTGTAGCTGATTTAAGGTTCTGGCTAGAATTACGGAGTCATCCGCGTATAGTAACGCGGGAATAGGGCGATGATTAATGGATGGAAGATCCTGGCTCCCTTCGAGCATGGCCGCTTCCAGCCCGTTAGTATATAGATTAAATAAGAAGGGAGCCAGGACACAGCCCTGTCTAACGCCTTTATTAACGGCAAATGATGGAGATAGTTCACCGCCAATCCCGTATCTAACGCGTGCAGTAGCGTCTGAATAAAGTTCACAAAGGAATTGGATAAGAGGTGGATCTACCCCTAGTTCACCGAGAATAGACCACAGCCTTGAGTGAATACACAGTTAAACGCTGCGCTGAGGTCTACATAGACTAAATACAGGTTACCACTTTTGGCCCCCACATATTTACCGATCAAAAGGACTAGGTTCAATGCCTGCTCCACAGTACCAAGTCCCTCCTGGAAACCATATTGGAGATCTGTCAAGATGTTATTCGTAGACGCCCAATCCTGGAGACGTTCCAGGATCAGCCGACCAGCAACGTTCCCCAAGGAATCCAGGAGGGAGATGGGCCTGTAACATGCTGGGTTGTTACGTTCGCCCTTCTTGAAAAATTGGGAGCAAGATGGAAGTGGACCAGGAGTCTATTAGACCTATTTTTGTGACTGCTGCCATAACCTGAGTGACAAGAGGTGACCAGAGTTCCGGACTGTGTGCAAAGATATCTAGTGGAACTCCGTCCGGGCCGGGGGCCTTACCGGTTTTGGAGGATGACAGCGCGTTGATGACCTCCTTATGATCGAAGAGAAGGTCGATAGAGAATATCTGGTCCCCGGGACGGTCACCTGCCACGTGAACCTCATTGTCAGTATCCTCGGGGGGACCACCAAATATCTTTGAAAAGTGGGCTACCCACTCATCAGCCGTCACTGCAACTTCGAGATGTTGTGAGGATGAAGCATCTACCAAGAAGGGTGATTTTACCGTATGCCAGAACAGAGAACTGTCTTTGTAAAGGCAGCTCTCGTGTAATTGGGCCCACAAGTTTTTCTTGATTTCATTCCTATGGTTAAGCTGTGCTAGTTTATAAACCTTTCTTAGTTTAGTGATTTCAGCTCGATCTCTAACTGGGTCGTGGAGAGCTGTTTTTAGGTCAGTTAGGGCTTTACGGCAGTTTGAGTTAAACCAGCTTCTGATTTCCAATTTTCTGGACTTTTGGTTACAAAACAGCTCCTCCCGTATGATTCTAATAATTTCCAAGAAGCTGGTTATGATCAACTGGGGTGAGGAGTCTAATGCTAAGCAATTATACATCCATGGAAGGGCTCTGAATACCACTTTACTAGTAATTGCTGCTGGGTCAATTTTAAACCATTTTACAGAAAAGCTGTTTACTTTGTCCATGGACAACGATTGTTGGTTCAGTAAACTTGGCCTGGTTAGTTGAGGTGAAACATTTTTAATTGACAGGGTAACACTGTTAGGAAAATGGTCGCTGCTAATATCTGAGCCTGTTTTAAAAGTTACCAATTGACCCTTTATAATCTGGGAATATAGAATGTAATCGATGACAATTGACAGACCCCTACCATGGAACGTTGGCAATAAATCAGCGGGGGGATCTACAAGGTCATTCGCAAAGTCCATCTCTAGTGAAAATAGACACTCATTTAGGCAGTTACCTAACTTCGTGTGCGTAAAGTGTGTCAGGGAACATCCATTTTCATCCTGAAGCCCACAGGTGCCATTCTTGTAAATATTGCATAATGAAATATTAAAACCCCCCCCCAAATCACATATGAGGTAGAGGAAATGTACTTATTCCGCTGTTCAATTAAAAAAGATGTCATTTCAATTAAAATTTTAGCACATTCAGTTGACTGAAGATTGTTATAAAAGTTAACCAGGAAATACGTCATGCATTTATTAAATGAAGCCCTTAAAATTTGATAATTCTCGCCAGACAGAAGAACAGTTATATCCATAGGTGGTAAGTTGTTTGCGGTATATACTGTGAGACCTCCCTTGGGTTTACCGAGAGTTCTAGAGCTAGCTGGGACGTGATATGTTTTATAACCTAAAAGGTGTATATTATCAATGGCCCAGGTTTCCTGCAGGCATACTATCTGGTGTGCACTAACTATGTCCAACCATGCTTTGAGATTTATTTTGGAGCGGAGACCAGCAACGTTCCAAAATAGAACAGAAAGGGTTAGAATGGAGTTTGACGAGTCATTAATTTCGAGGGGAACTTTGGAAGCTTTTATACCTATCAAGGGATACAATTCTGGCACCGGAACTTTTCAATTGTATTTTAGAGGGTTCGTCAGGGATTGTGTATATATATATATATATATATATATATATATATATATATATATTCTTTACCACACCAAACTTCCAATCAAAGAAGGCGCTGACTCCGTGAATCTCAATCCAAACGATTTATTACATGCTCAGTTACTGCTCAGACGCGTTTCGGCGGCTTGCTCCCGCCTTGTTCACTAACATCTGCATTGTTAATTCATGGCATATATATACATGTACAGGTTGTAATGTGGTCAATTAACAAACTAGTTACAACTGGCTGTTGCTATGGTTTCATGATTACACCCTATGTATTGACATAGACAAGTTCATGACTTGCACATTTGAGATGTCATCAGTGATGTCATCAGTGATGTCACTGACCATGTCATGAATGATGTAATATGTGACATGATCAGCAGTGGATTGCGGGTGCGCGATATATAGTTAGTGCAACTAACTATATATGCGAATTTCAATGGTTTTGTGCGAGTAAAATAAGGTTTTGTAAATGCTAATCCCTAACTATATATGGTCTATAACCTATGGCTTTTTCAGTGAATTTTCAAGGTTTTGTAAATGCTAATCCCTAACTATATATGGTCTATAACCTATGGTTTTTTCAGTGAATTTCAATGGTTTGTTAATAGCAAATATCAAAAGCTGTAAAATGTATTCTTATTCTAATTCAAAAATATATTTTATATTTTTGTAATATATATATTTTTTTATTTTTTTTTAAATAATTTTTTTTGTTTCGCTGCAGGTCCGCGAACCGGGCAGCTTCCCGTTAGCTTCATTTTGTTCCGCGATCCGGTCCGCGAACCGGTAAACGTTCCGTTAGCGCAACTACCGCGTAAGAAATCAACATTGTGACGCGTCGCGTAAGCGCAACGTATCACGTTACCGCGTAATGCGTCTTATGACGCGCCGCGTTAGCGCACCCGGAAGCGCTCCGGAACGCGAACCGAGGCGCGAAGCGCAGCGCCCCGGAAGCGATCTGGGGCGCGGCGCGGAGCGCGTAACGTAAGCATAACAGGTCATGTGACTTGTTTATAAAATTTGTCATTGGTTCATTTTACTTTTGGTTTCCTAATGATGGAAGGCTTGGTCATATGACCTAAAAATAACACTTTTCATTGGTTTAGAACATTTTTTTTCCCAAATGATGAAAGCCCCACCTTTTTTTTTCTCACTCTGACTTGTAAAGCAAAGGACCCAGATGCATTTACAGTTAATCACTAACAATGTTCCAGGCTAATGTATTTTCCCGGGAAATTTACAACTGTCCTGCAAGTAAAATATTCCTGTTTTGAGAAAAAGGCCGTTTCTTCGTCCCATGAGGGAGCCGTTGAGCAAAAGAGGCTCGGCCTGCTGTCTTAGTCGCTGATAGGCCTGAATATTGGATTCTTATCGATCACTTTATGTTGCAGGAGTGGAAAACACAACAGCCCTTGACCATTTATCTTTACAGCATTCCTGCGTATTATACCTTTTAACAGTCATGTAATCGGGCTGCTTTATTTCACTTGCCTTTTACTGATTCGAAAACAGTGGCTATTATTCAAAACTTTACCAATCTAGGTACTACTACCATGTTTTGTTTTAAAAACCTTTATTGTGAAAATGTCAGTATACAAATACGGGCCTATAACCACGTGGGCCGGCCACGGAGCAAACTGGAATCGTATATGATGAGGGGACATTTACACTGTAGGAGAACGTAACGGGCGGGCCATTAGGTTGCAAGAACTAAGGTGTCTAACAGTTGCGGAATCGGTGGACGTAAATTTTATAATTAAAGTACGACAGGGCCAGTTACAATAAAATTATCTAGATATACATTTGCGGGCAAGTACCATGGGTGACGTTAATTCGAACTTTCAATAGTACAGTAATCAATAACACATCAGAACTTAATATCAATAGGGATGTCCAAATGTTCAATCAGTACTCGTCCCCGCCCGCCTTTTGCTTCAAAACTGCATACGTATCTCGTGATATCAAGGCTGGGCAACCAGTACACAACAAGGAGTTGCGAGTCCCATTTATACCGGCGCCATTTTGGGCGAGGCCGGGCAGGTCCAGGATATAGTCAAAATGTCTCCACCAACCAGCGGTCGGACCAGAACCCCTTTCGGCAGTCAAAAAAGGTTCCGTTAAATGACAACAGAAGAGATAGGCAACAAGAACCATCAGTCAAAAGAGGGGAGGGCAAGTTCTTCCCTACCGGGTCACGTTGGGGCTCCACCGGAACTGATCGAATTGGTAGTCTACAGTGTTTCTGGATGTTTCAGACTGAAGCTGGCGTCAGCATGAGAGCACCACCATCTCGTGGCTCCGTTGTGGCCATTCCGCAAGTAATCATAGCAGCCGCTCCCCACCGGAAGCCTGCGGGAGTCGGGGGCCCCGGTGACTTTTGTAGAATCTTCAAGGCTGAGAGGACGCTTTCGGGAATGGGGCCCATGCCCTAGCAGGCAAGCGTCCGAGTTCCAAGGTGTCCCAGGGCCATTTCAGTGGACCAGGCCCAAATCCGAAGAGCTGGCCGCCATTTTGAGAGTCCTGTGGCAGCCGCCTATCGCTGCACCGCAAGAGTGGGCGCAATTCAGCTGGATGGTGGGCGAGACGCTGTAGCCGCAAGAGCGGGCGCAACTCAGCTGGATGGCGGGTGAGGCACTGTGCCGCAAGAGCGGGCGCAACTCAGCTGGATGGCGGGTGAGGCACTGTGCCGCAAGAGCGGGCGCAACTCAAGTGGATGGCGAGTGAAACGCCAAGGGGCGCCCCACTGCAGCTGAGGAGCCTCCACCTGGGGAGGCGGGGGAGGCCCGTTCGCGCCGCCTCCCCCCCCCGGGGCACCCCACGCCGTCTTTCGGCGCAGCATTGTAGGATGGCCAGACCAGTGCGGCAACTTGCTGGACACCACCTCAGTGCCGTCCGGATCTCGGCGCGTTGTGCTGCCTTCGGCCTATTCGCACAGCGGTCCGCTACTGACGCCGCCTCACAGGCCGACGGATTTTGTAGGCTTTTTATAGCCCAAAGCCGACTAAAAGACAGCCCAAAGCAGCCCATTGGTGCTACTCCGGGGAGGGAGGGGCAGGGACAGTGTCAAGCGGACGGTGAATGCTTTGAGATGGATGTTGCAGCAGGCTGCCATGTAAATAGTTGTTTAAAATGGTTTTTTTTTAACGTGTTTATTTTGTTGGAGCGTTGTATATATTTATAAGTTATTAAAGTGTTATAATCCTACTACTTTGTTGGAGTGCTATATATTTGTAATGTGGCAACGAGCACAAAGATGTTACTGTATAACCAGAAAAAGACATAGTCCAATTGTGCGTGATCTAGTCCAATCTGGTGACGCCGATAATGGGTATCAGCAGACTTTCATTTGTATAGGGTTTGTCGGTTATTGGGCGGGGTGGGTGGTAGGGCAGGCATGCTTAGGCAGCGAGGGCGGCGGAGCCGAACTACCTCGTGGCCATCCCGACCGCGAGCTTGGCTCCTCCCCCTGGTTTCATACTTTTTGCGGAGGGCTATTTCCTGGTGTTTCTTGTTTTAGCAGGGTCAGAAAGGATCCTATCAGTGGCCTACTGATTTTGTTTGATTCCTTTCGTTTTGCCATAATTTGCTAGGAAGGTACCGTGGCTAATCCGTATTTTATATATATATGCCCTCTTTATTAGGGGTGCCCTCCGGTGGGGCCGGACGAGCTACCTCTAATAAATGGTCCGGGTAGAACCAATTACCAATCAGTGGGGAGAAGATAGGCATGACAGATTACAAAAGGGGGGACAAGGGTCCGCACTACCTAACTTTTCACTGCTTGCAAAGACTAGACGGAATATCTCTATTCCACGTTATTTGTAAGCAGAGAATACCTCCAAAGAACTAATATCAAACAACCAGTGTTCGGACAATCAAACAATCAAATGGTGAGAAAGAGATAGGCACGACGGGTTACAACGGGGGACAAAGGTCCGCGTTACCTACCCTTCACTACCTGCAAAGGAAGAGAGAATCTTCGTATTCCTCTCCGTTTGTAGACAGAGAATCTCCAAAGAGGACCAATATATCAAGTAGCGACCAAGGCTAAACGAACCAATCAATCGAATAATACTAGTAGTTTCAAACGATTCTGATACAAACAATCAATCAAATAGTCAGTCAGGTGGACAAAACCATCCTGCCAATCAGACGTATAAAACGTCCTACTTAACCTTACCCGGACCACGAGGACAGTTCTTCGCCTTCCCCTTCCAGCGCCCGATCGTCCTCTTACTCCAGTTTTACCACAGCACTTCTGTGGGGTCCCAGTCAGGACAGCAGGTCACTCAAGAGAGGTCCATTCAGAATCGGTGAAGTTCACTCGATCGGCAGCCAGACGAGGGTCCTCTCCAGGCAGGTATCCTCCAATCGTTTAGACATTCACCCCGTCGTCAAGACCTCTCTTACTGAACCCACATGTCGCTGATGGGCCCCGCGTTGGGACGCCAATTGAGGAAAAGCAGCCAGTTACTGTCGAATGCCCAGGCTGTTGGCGCAAGGACGCCTCTAATTTCCCATAGCAAATAGTTACCAAATAAAGAGACAGGCGCTGGAAGCTGGAACGCAAGAACAGGGTTTATTTCTCATGAGGAGAGCCTGTCATTTTGGACACGCACACAGAATGTCTTCGGGAGGTGCTCTGACCACATCTCCGAGGTCTGGCCTCTTATACACAGGTTTATTGCTTTATTACATGTGACACATTCTTGTGAAGACTTTGATGTACAGAAAAGCATCCCTGGAATCTTCCGCTTCAGGCTCGTTCCCACACACCCTTACAGTGAGAATCCCCTCCCCAATCACAATACAGGATCGTTATCAGATAGTAGGAACAGCAGGACATTCCGCCGATTCCCGGAATGCGTGTGGTGTGACGGATCTCATGGGGTGGGGGCCTTGATCTATTATAACTCCTTTGAAGAGGGGTGATTCTTTACAGTTGGGGCCATAAACTACATCCGCAGGGCTAAGTGATAGCCTGGGACCGGCCTGGACAATCGGACACAGAGGAAGAGGAGTGTCAGAGGGTGCGGTAGTGAATAGGGTGAAAGGGAGGTGTCGGGCGGGCACGGGGTGTGATTCTCAGGGAAGAGCAGCGCAGATGGGGGGAGGTTTATGGCCCATGCATGAGAGAGAGAGCGGGGGTGACCAGTGCGTGGGGGAGATGCTTGCGAGCGTGGGGAGCCGTGCTGAGGATCGGCGGCGTGCAGAGAGTGGGTCTGGTCAAGGCATCTAAAATGGCTGCCGTGCACGACAAAAGTGTGGCATTGGAAAAAAGGCAAGATGGCGCAGACAATGTTTATCAATACGGATTAATTTTCCACAGAGAGAGCGGGGGTGGTCAGAGAGGGGGGGTGTTCGTAGCCCCAGGGAGACGCGCTGGGGACCGGCGAGGGGCAGAGGGGCCATAGCGCTTTCAAAGTGGCTACTGCTTGCTAGAGCGTACGTGCCTGAGTGGGGACAAGGTGGCGCCGATTATGTTGACATCGCAAACCAGATTTTAACACATAGAGATGGAAGTGAAAACTGCACCATTGCTCCCCCCCCGACTGACACCCTCCTTTGCCTCAGCTTGGATCATCATTTGCTAAAGTGTTCGAAGACCCCACCGTGAGTATAAGCACAACCGGGGCCTTACTGCACACCCTGAGAAAAACTACGCAGCAAGACAATCTCTACCTTCTCCCTTTTCCATGTTCCAACGCTTTGAAAAGAACAATATATTTACTCGCAGTGACAAAATGGCGGTCAACACTTCCTGATTTCCTTCGAATCGAACGTTAACAGACGTCACGCAGCAACAAAAAAAATTCCGCTCACGCGCAGCCGCTGGAAGACATGTATCAACATATATGAGCCTCCTCAGCCACCCTCAGAAAACCTAGGGGGTCAGGATACGTCTCCCGTGCCCCCTTATACCCATTTCCCACATTGTTTTTCCTCCATCTTGTGATTTAATTAGTCAGTCAGTCAAAATTCTTTATTCGGTACTTACAAAGATACCATTAAAGTGCATAGAGAATACATACATACAGTTTTAAAAAGCACAGTTAAAAAACATTTAAAAAAAAAAAAAAAAAATTCAAGAAAATTTTTAGTTAAAAAAAGAGATTCATATATAAAAAACAGTACGTCATCATAAGTCAGTGGGGGTTTCAGACTGCGTTCAAGTGGAGTATACAGTTGTTTCCCTGGTGTTCCTCAATCTCATAGCAACTTTAATGAAGCTTATAACGCTTAGCAGAGTATGTGGATCTGATGCTTTTTGCAGAAATAGAAGGGCTGCTTTGGCGTGCTTCAGTTTTTGGTTTTCCAGGATCCTAACTAAAAACTTCTTTCTTGGCTCTGAGTAGAGAGGGCATAATAAAACAAAGTGAAGGGTGTCCTGCGGAGACCTAGAGTCACAGCCGCAGGAACCCTTCGCCTCTACAGTAGATGTGAAACCTGCAGGAACTGCCAATAGATGGTGTAGTAAATTCAAGCGGAACCTGGTCATATAAAATCTTTCCTGCGCATTATACAGTACCGCTATTCCATTTTGAAGTTTGTAGATACCACTGACCCATGTGCCACCACCGAGGGTTTTTTGTTTTCAGTGATCGCCCTCCTTGCTGTTGACCATGCATTGAATGAGTTTTTAAGCAGGGTTTTATTCTGTGCGGTCATCTGCTCTGGGTCAGTGAACAGATCTTTACAGCCAATACAATCCAAGGTGTCCTTTACGTATTTTAGCCATGTGATTTGTTCCCATTTGTCCCGGCTCAGGCAATCCGTAATAATCTGTCTGCTAAAGCAGGCCTCTGGGTTTGTCCATATCCTGATCCAGGCCATAAGTGGTCGAATCTTAATTTTGTCCTCGATATAGGGTTCTCCCACTTCCAAGTGGGTTATGTGTGCGGGGGTGCTCTGAGGGACCTTGAGTAATCTTTTAAAGAATTTATTTTCCTCAGCTTGTATCTGCTGTATGTGGTTAATTTTGCAGCCCCACACTTCTGCTCCATATGCCGCTTTAGCGCAGGATACAGCTTTGTATAGGTTTAATATCTGTTCCGGTGACCACCTGCCTAGCCTCCTTCCGAATGCCATTATAGCACCCGTTGAGGCCACCAATTTGGATGCATGTTTTTCCGCCAGATTTTTGAATTCTAATTTCTCGTCAAAGAGGACACCAAGGTAGGAAAATGCCTTAACTGTTCCCAGCTTGTGGCTACCTATGCTGTACGAGAAGTTGTTTTTTGGATTCCGGCCTGTGGTCATAACAAAAGATTTTTCCAGGTTGCTGAAAGGTCCAAAGAATTCATAAAATTTACAAACCCATCAATTAATTTTTGTAGTCCCAGTGGCGTACGGGCTAGCAGCACAGCGTCGTCCGCATAAAGGAGGACGGGTACCGGACGCTGGCCGATCTTAGGGCAATCCACTTCCAATTCCGTGAGTTCTTTGTCCAGGTTATTTATGTACAAAGAGAATAAAAAAGGCGCTAAAATGCAGCCCTGCCGCACTCCACTTGTGCAGGGAAACGGTTCAGTCTTCATCCCTTCGTTATTGTAACAGACTGTAGCCGTAGTCTCCCAGTGTAGAGCCTTTAAGATGTCTACTACTTCATGATCCACCCCCATGGAGATCATCAGGGCCCATAATTTCTGTCTGTTGACGCGATCAAAGGCCGCTGAGAGATCCATAAAACCCATATAAAGTGATTTAATTAAAACGAAACACAAAATGGCGAACTCCCGTTACGCTACCGGTGAGCGACCCGGTTCGCGTACCGAGAAGCGCTTCTAGCGCGAAAAATCAATTTTTTTTTATTTGCCCCACGGGACCCTTTAATAACCCCAACATCATTCCTAGGGGGTCAAGAGGGGTCTACCTTGCCCCCTTTCATTAAATTCCCCCTTCGTTTTTTCTCCTCCTCTTGTCTCTCGATTCTACCGAGAGACAAGATGGCGGCCGGTCCGGACTGTTTAGAATGTTGACAGACACCGGAGAGCAAATCAGCTTCGCTTCGCGAAGTTCCGTTACGCGTCAGGTACGCGAACCGGAGCGCTAACCGGAGCGCTGTCACAGATATATCTGTTTTTTAAAACGTTAATTTCTCAAAATCCTCTGGAGCACATATATTGAGACATAGCAAAGGCACGTCAGGCAAACCATATCTACAATTTTGCCAAGTTTCGTGTAAATCCATTCAGCCGTTCGAGCTAAAAGTGAGTCCAACAGCCCTATGGAAAACTCAATGTTAAAAACGCGATTTGGGACCCCCCTTTTTTCTCGGCCCCCCCTTGACGAACCCCCCCCAAATTTTCAGGGGCTGCTCAGAAACAAAATGTGCCATTTTCCTGAAAATTTCAGCCAATTCCGTCCACAAACGCCAAAGTTATTCGACATAGAATTTTCAAAAATCCCATAGGAAAAAAATCCTAACTATATATACCTACTGGCGGCCGCCAGTAGGTTATATATATATATATATATATATATATATATATATATATATGCGAAAACTCCAAGCACCACCTCCAGTCCCAACACGGATCGGCGAAGTAAGCAGGAGACGGACCACCAAACTGAATTACAGGTTTCTTTATTGCATTCCCGGCTGGGTAGAAGGGCAAGACGCGTTTCGGGCTGGAACAGCCCTTGTTCACATGCAAAAAGACCAAATGTAACTTTTTTGCTTTTTGTAATGCTAGTGAAGCTCCTGTAGCCTGCCTCCTAAGTGGTCATGTGACCATAGAAATGGAAAACATACTGTGCATTCAATATCTTGTGCGCAAAATGCGCCATAAATAACAGAATATTAGAGTTAATCATATATAAATATACATTAACAGTAAAATCAGAAACATAATTATAAAATCAGTATAGATTATTATAACAGGATAAATCCTTATTTCTGATAGCGGTCCCACAGCGTTCTAAAATGGCACGATATAAAAAGATTTTTTAGCACATAGTGTATGTCAACAGTACCAAAGGGTGGTAGGGCAAACAGGAGACCTTATTGTGCTACTATAGTGGCACTTAGTCAATGCCTAAAGTGCGAAAAATCTTGTTACATGTGCAAATAAAGTGGGATAAAGTGCTGTAGTGCATTATAAAATCAACCTGTAATTGCAATGCAAATATGCCATATTAACAATTGGGAACAAGCAAAGCCACATTTTGTTAACAGAAGGCTTAATATTAAAACATTACAAAATTGGTTAAATAATGTATCATGATAAAAAAGTGAATAAAACACCTAGTGTATAAAACCATATATACCCAAATCTGATAAAAACCAGAATAATACATATATTTATATACACATTTATATACACTGGAGGTAGCTGTAGAGCTGTAAGTAGCATACTAATGACTAACAGGGAACCTGACTAGCCAACATGAAACAGACTTTCAAAATTGAGCATTATCAAGTTAATCACAGACATAATATATATATATATATTCATGCTCCAAACAACTCCCTTGAGTTCCCAAAGAAGTAAAAAAAAGAGCACTCCAGTCGGGCGGAGTAGAAGATTTTTAATCAGCCAGCAGCAGTTCAAGACAGACGTGTTTCATTTCCTTCGTCAGTGCCATTGTTTCACACCGCTAGGACGCCATTTTAACTATTTTGCCGTCACCATGGCTACACGCCCAGTAGCGGCAAGTGATTTACATAAATTGGGAAAGCTACCAGCCATCTTAGCATGGTCAATTTGCCAGTGATTAAAATATCAAAATCATGTTGTAATGATATAACTTCATCATATTACACCAAATATCCACGTTCATTTAGGGAACATCCCCACAACATATGTCACGTTTTTATAGCGCATTCGTCACCGTGCCCGATTTCGATATTGATCGCGGGTAGCATAGTGCATATTACTTATACACATATCAATTCATGGCTTTCTGATCGTGTTGTATATATGTACAAGTTAAATGACACAAATGCTTAATATTAAGTGTGTACAGCCTCAGCCATCACATATTATGCTGAAAATGCGGCATCTTCCTACCACGTGATTCTACTAACGTGAATCCACACAATTCATTGGTGCATGTCGGTTTAACCCAGAAACTCAGGAATAAAGCTGTGAATCGGCTATGAATCACATTGCCAAAGATATAATTGGTGTAAAAAAGTCTAAGACCAGTGTTTTCCCTCATTAGCGCACATATATACAGTGAGAGGTGATTATATCGGAACCAAATATAAGGCACCATCATCAAAGCAAAATATCAGATCAATCTTTTCCAATATTAGAATCTAGGAAACTTCCAAGATTCAAAAGTGCAAAGGCAGAACAAAGCAAATTGTCATAATCGTCATAATTCAAAATAACAGAGGCAATAAACATGATCAAGGCCTCTGGGCAGGCCGAAACTTCATGCTGGCAGGGTGCGCTTTTGTGTAATTAAACACCGAAATTACTCACCTGCATTCCTGGGTCGACTCTCGTTTCTTGTCTTTGAAACGCTCCTTGCACTGGGGGCTCGGTGATTTGGATTGAGTCGGCGGCATATATATATATATTTTTTTATTTTTTTATTTTAAATGTGCCCTGCACCACCGCCATTACGCGTTTCGGTCTTCAAAAGACCTTGATCACATTAGTGTGTTAATGTGTGTGTGAGAGAGAGAGAGCAACTGTGTAAGTGTAAGCGAGTCTGTATGTGGGAGCATGTTTATATGTGTGAGAGTACAATTAATGAATGTGAGTGAGAGTGAGTGGCAGTGAGCAAATGTAGCTGTGAGTAAGAATGATTGTGTTGGAGTGGGTCGCACAATGCTGGCACTCGCACATTGATGGTAATCCTTGGTATAAGCTGGACAATTGTGGCATATTGGGGAGAAGGTATCCCAAATGCTGGCCCTGACATACTAGAAGTACATCTTGACAAAAGAGTCCCCCAGGAGATGGACAGCAATAATGGCAAAATTGTGGCACTGGCATACTGTGTGTACTTTTTGGTGTAAGGTAGCACCCGTTGCATTTGGTGGAGATGCACCCATGCAAAAATGTACATTTTTAATCAAATTGTTGCTAGTTTTCATTATTGTGAATACATGAAAAATTATGTTTATGGAAAAATTATGTTTTTTTAAAAACCCTAAAATAATTTACATTCCAAGTACATTTCTGTTTTGTGGTGCTACATACTCTTCAGATGTACTCATTACAAACTCATCATTTTTCATTTAATAGAAAGAGAATGGAATAAGTTTCCCCTGGCATATCTAATCACTACCCTAATATAGGTGGTATCTAAAATATACATTTGTGTTGTTATATTAAATATGCAGTTGGTTTAGAACTTCAGCAATGTCAATTATTGTACTCTAATCAAGATCATGGACATCACTTTGTGGTAAGATATCAGGTCAAAGGTCATGATGATGTCACTTCTGTGATGTCATTAGGGTCAAAGGGTATGCAATGTCACGTTCGCTACCCCTGCCATTTTAGTAAACTGACATCCACATCCATGTTCCACTGCTGCGTCGGATACCACAGATGTTGAAAAAAATCAGGTGGGACTGACACATTCTGATAGCCTCAGACTGTACTCAGTTTGTCTAGCACTCTAAAATCGTGGCTCTGAGTACATTCCCTCCATATTGGAGGCCTCAAAGTGAGGATATGCAATTCCAAAGGCTGGCCAGAGATTTACACCCAAATCTCTGCAATCTAAAAGTAGGTTAACATTTCCATGTAGGACAGTCTGCCACTATTCCTATGATTTTTTCTGCACTGCATCCATTTATAAAATAGTTTCTGCAACTATAAAACTGACAATCAACTGTTAGTTTAGCCTGTACAAAAAAGGAAATATGGTCTAGAAAAGGACCTAAAGTAGATGGGTTGTCTTTTGTGTCAAACTGTGTTACACCTTAATCAAGCAGAATCATCTTAAGGTTCTTAAGGCTCATTCCACCTGAGCAAAATCCACCACCTCAGCCGAAGCTCAGGGTATTCCAGTTAGTGACATTTGTCAGACAGCCTAAAAGACATCTGTCACTACTTTCACCTGGCACAACTACATCAATCTCAAATCCACAGGGAGGGTCATTTTGTCCGCTTAGTCCTGCAGGATGTTCTGCCATAAGTCCACTCATCAGACCCACCTCCTTGGATGGAAAATTGTTCTGGTACTGATGCACAAGGTGACAATTCTACGATTAGAAGTATTCAGTAAAAATGCTTGGAAAACACACTTTCTAGTGGATATAACTCCAGATTCATCACTGCCCACTAATCTCCCCAATCTGGGGAGTGTACTTTTGGGAGTGATAGGGCCCCAGGTTAGTTTTTGCACACTGCCATTACAAACTCAATCTTTTCAGCTATGAACAGTTTTTGAAGGTGTGATAAAGCCAGGAAACAATTTATGTCAGTGCGCTGGGCTAGGGCCTATATGTTGCTTTATGCCAAATCCAGAGGCAGGCCAGAACTGTGATGACAGGGGTCTATGGAACTACCTGACGGTGCTCAAGAGCTAATATAGGAGTTTCTGTTTCCATTCTGGCACCTGGGAAGGTGAGGAATCTGAAGTTAGCTAGAGGATTCACCAATAGAGATGATACTGAAGGTAAGTAAGTTAGTCATCATCACCTGCTGATTCGTTCTACAGAAATGAGCAAAGAATTCCTCATGCTAACTCTCATTAATGCCAGGAAGTAACATTGTGGCTTCTGCGTTCTTGGCTGATATGCTAACGCCTCTAAGGGTACGAAAAAGCGAAGACTGAAAATCCATTAATTACATTAACCACTGTAAATTACTCAGAATATCATTCCAGTTCATAACTGTTTTGCTTGCAAAGCCCCAATAAGAATTGCTCCCTGCAGGCTGCTATGCCACATTCCACCTAAAGAACACACCTAACTAAAACAAATTTGAGAATATCATGCTCCCATAATAATTCCAAGTAGTTCAGGTTGATTCACATTTTAACCCCTTTCTTTTGTCTGTATGAGCTGCTTTTTGCTTCTTGCCTCTGTTCCCATTCTGGAGAGATGCAGCTAAGCAGTTTGGGCTGACTGTGAAGATTAGGCCAGGATCACAACATATTTACATAAGGTTGGTCGCTGCCTGTAACCACACACACAAGCTTAATACGATGTAATAAAATGCAACAAGAGCATTACAGCGAATGTCTACTTACAACCATTTATCACCAATGATGGAACTTGTCTGCAGTGCCCAGTGAAATGGGGCATGCATACAGCCATTCAAACTCAGAACAGGAAAACCTGTGAGCAATCAGGCAAATGGTAGGTACTTTAGAAGGTAGCATGAATATGTAGTTGAACTCAAACTTGTGTCTTAAGATATTATTTGATAATATAAAGGCAAGCCATGGGAAAAGAGGGAAATCATTATATTATCATACCTGGCTATAGATGCCATGGATCAACAATGTGATAGAAGATAATAATGCATTTTCACAACATGCCTGATGTTCTATTTACCATGTGTTGAACATAGAATTTCCCATTGAATAAACTCAAAGCTCCAGAATGTTTCTTTGGTATTTTTAGCATGAGTTTTGGGCACATTTCATAATGCATGTCTTGATCATGAGCTTATTAGAGTAAGTGATTGAGTGAGTGAGTATGGTCAATAATACGTGCATTCTGTATAGTGAACCAATTTGTTCTGGTGGCACTTGGCAGGGTTTCAGTTAATGCATGAGGCAACAGTGCAGTGGAGATGTTGTATTAGGAGATTTCTACATTTGAGTAGGTCCTTCTGTGGAAGGAAGAGCCACAATTTGTGCCTCCAAGATATGAGAGGACAATCTACACTGGTGTTAGAGTAAAAGATCGATAGGTCCAGAAGACAGCTGGAGGTTAATCTTATTGGACTGCACATGCTGTTGGTAGAAAATTTACAGTTAAGGTTGACTGGGGCCTTGTAATGTGCGTATTTGTGAACTATGAGAAACAGCGCAAATGTAATACAAGTAACTCTGTCAAATAATTAATAGTGCAGGATACATCAATGACACAATCTGCCTTTGAGGTAGGTTATCTGGTAAACTATTGGAATCTGATCTGATTGAACACAACAGTTGGAATTAACTGTGATCCAGACTAGGTGGGGTTGCTAAAATCCAGAATTTATCAGAATTCCAATATTTATAGTTTTCCTCTATCTGGATAAAAAGGGTAAATGTACCAGGATCAGCTTTAAGAAACATGTTTTAACTGGATTGGGGGAGCAGCCATACAGAACCAGTCACTTTCCTGCGGGCACAGAGGGAGCGTCGGGAGACCCCCGGCTCCGGTGCAGCACAACGCCATCGGGCAGCCGTGAGGGAAACGGCAGGACTTCATCCCCCAGCAGCCTCGGGGACACCGGCGCACACGTGACGTGCAGTCAGCGCCAGGAGGAGATACAAAGCTCCTCGCGGCAGCGAGCACTGCGGGGAGCAGCCATACAGAACCAGTCACTTTCTTGCGGGCACAGAGGGAGCGTCGGGAGACCCCCGGCTCCGGTGCAGCACAACGCCATCGGGCAGCCGTGAGGGAAACGGCAGGACTTCATCCCCCAGCAGCCTCGGGGACACCGGCGCACACGTGACGTGCAGTCAGCGCCAGGAGGAGATACAAAGCTCCTCGCGGCAGCGAGCACTGCGGGGAGCAGCCATACAGAACCAGTCACTTTCCTGCGGGCACAGAGGGAGCGTCGGGAGACCCCCGGCTCCGGTGCAGCACAACGCCATCGGGCAGCCGTGAGGGAAACGTCAGGACTTCATCCCCCAGCAGCCTCGGGGACACCCGCACACGTGACGTGCAGTCAGCGCCAGGAGGAGATACAAAGCTCCTCGCGGCAGCGAGCACTGCGGGGAGCAGCCATACAGAACCAGTCACTTTCCTGCGGGCACAGAGGGAGCGTCGGGAGACCCCCGGCTCCGGTGCAGCACAACGCCATCGGGCAGCCGTGAGGGAAACGGCAGGACTTCATCCCCCAGCAGCCTCGGGGACACCGGCGCACACGTGACGTGCAGTCAGCGCCAGGAGGAGATACAAAGCTCCTCGCGGCAGCGAGCACTGCGGGGAGCAGCCATACAGAACCAGTCACTTTCCTGCGGGCACAGAGGGAGCGTCGGGAGACCCCCGGCTCCGGTGCAGCACAACGCCATCGGGCAGCCGTGAGGGAAACGGCAGGACTTCATCCCCCAGCAGCCTCGCGGACACCGGCGCACACGTGACGTGCAGTCAGCGCCAGGAGGAGATACAAAGCTCCTCGCGGCAGCGAGCACTGCGGGGAGCAGCCATACAGAACCAGTCACTTTCTTGCGGGCACAGAGGGAGCGTCGGGAGACCCCCGGCTCCGGTGCAGCACAACGCCATCGGGCAGCCGTGAGGGAAACGGCAGGACTTCATCCCCCAGCAGCCTCGGGGACACCGGTGCACACGTGACGTGCAGTCAGCGCCAGGAGGAGATACAAAGCTCCTCGCGGCAGCGAGCACTGCGGGGAGCAGCCATACAGAACCAGTCACTTTCCTGCGGGCACAGAGGGAGCGTCGGGAGACCCCCGTCTCCGGTGCAGCACAAAGCCATCGGGCAGCCGTGAGGGAAACGGCAGGACTTCATCCTCCAGCAGCCTCGGGGACACCGGCGCACACGTGTCGTGCAGTCAGCGCCAGGAGGAGATACAAAGCTCCTCGCGGCAGCGAGCACTGCGGGGAGCAGCCATACAGAACCAGTCACTTTCCTGCGGGCACAGAGGGAGCGTCGGGAGACCCCCGGCTCCGGTGCAGCACAAAGCCATCGGGCAGCCGTGAGGGAAACGGCAGGACTTCATCCCCCAGCAGCCTCGGGGACACCGGCGCACACGTGTCGTGCAGTCAGCGCCAGGAGGAGATACAAAGCTCCTCGCGCCCTCTCGCCCGCGGGAGAAGCCCGGGACAAGGGCGGGGCCGTCTGTGGCCGTCCGGGGACGACGAGGGACGGGACGGGCCTCCTCCCTTACGCCCAGGATTCAGGACACAGCAACAAAATGGGTAAGCGAAAACTACCCTCCCCTACTGTTGGCGGGATCCCTAAGTTGAAAGTACCCAGGAATTCTAATAGTATCCTATCCTTTCTTACTACGGAGGTGGGGAAACTGACCACAGAAATTGCTAGAACTGAGCGTAAATTTGGACTAGAACCATCGCCGATTGACAAGGGTGGCATTACCCAACCTCAACCTGTTACTCCGCCTATCCCCCTTGAACCTAGGATTGTCATTGTACCACCTAAGGAGACAGTCATACCTACCACTAATAACACCGATGAGACTATTGGGGTGATCCCAAACCCTTCTGGTGCTGACGGGGTATGCACTGCTGCGCGACCAAAGCAAGCCAAAAGACAGTATAAGAAAAAGAACACGATCAAACCAAAGGGAGGCAAGGGCACCCTGGGTTCATTGGAATGTGCAATTAGAGACATGGTGGAAAAAGCTATCACTGAAAAAGTAGAGTCCACGCTAACAAAAATTGCCACAGACATTATTGATGTTTTACACCAATGCGTTGATGGTATCTTAAGGAAATGTGAGCGCTTGAATGTGTGTTTAAAATCTGTTGAACCCGCCGCGTTTGTATTCAAAGGGAACAAGCCGGTGGCACCAGGACACCCATGCACACAGCCACCTAGTGGATGTAAAAGACCTAGAGAAGAGTCCCCAGTAGTTGAGAGCGTGGCTGCCATTTCTTTTAGTGGTTCAGCCATTACTCAGGTAGGCGCCCCCAAAATAGCAGGAGGGAACACTTTGTCCTCCAAATGTGTGACCTTGATACAACATAAGACACCTAACCTGCCTAGCCTGGCACGCCAACCTATAATTAATTTACCTCCTGAGGCTGCCCCTTTTGTAGCCATTTTGGTTAATGTTCCCCCACTTAAGCAAGGAGAGAATGAACAATCGTCTCAACTGTTATCCAGGGCAAAGTCATGGTCAAACATGAATTGTTCGGGAGACAACAACATTTCCAGCGCGATTCTTTCAGCCCGACGGGTGGGCTGGCTTGGGCACACAAACAAGTCCGTAGAGGGCGATTGTGTGATAATAAATTTCAGCAATCCAGGTGAGCCTCGCAGATTACTATGGGATGCCTCGCCCCTGGAGGGACTAGTCGCAGGGCCCCGAGCTGTACCTTTGGGTTTCTTTTACCCTATTACTAGACCTCAATTAACACTAAACAAGGGTTACCTTCAAGGAAAGAAACATGGCAGGAAGGTTCCCCTGCCCATTCAACCAGCTTACATCCCTCAAGAACCTGATCATAGCTGGACCACGAGCAATAGGTCGAACCACTCCAATTCTGGTATGTATATACCATTGACCTCAAATAGACCTTTGCCTTTGCACAATAGATTCACGCCTCTGACACGGGCTGTCGATCACAATTGACTCCCAGCCAACAATGAATCTTCGCCAACCCTATCCCCAGTGGATATTCCACTGCCAGGAAACCCTAGTAGAAGGCTTAAAATCGTAAGCTGGAACATAGCTGGGTTACGCTCCAAAAGGGAGGACAGTGCATGGCTCAATTTTTTAAATCAACATGACATTATAGCCCTGCAAGAAACCTGGGACTGCAATAGCAACTTCTGGGTCCCTGGGTATACATTCTACTTTGTCCCAGCTGTTACATCTTCTATTGGTAGGGATAAAGGGGGCCTTTTGATCCTGGTTACCGTACACTTGGCGGGAACCGTCAAACAAATAGCCACTTGCTCCCCTAATTTTTTGTGTTTAGAGATCAGTCTAGCAAACGATCTTAAATTTATTTTCATTAATTTTTACAACTCCGTATTAGTCGGAGACCCAACTGAGCGCCTTCGCTCCTTAGAACATTTTTTGGCTAATTATATAGAACATCAAACCACTTTTACGCACACCATAGTTATGGGGGATTTCAATACTCATCTCTGCAGGTTTTCTTGTCATATAGAAGATGTTGATTGCCCCATTTCAGCCCATCACCAACATTTTGAACACAGCCAAAAAGGTCAAGCACTTGAAAACCTTTTATCTACCATTGATCTTTATGAACTTGAGTTTAATGACATTAACGATCGTGTCATGACATACTGTGCTAGAAACTCTGAATCAATAATAGACTATATCTTTGTTTCCCCAGGTTTACTAAGTCTGTTTTTTTTCTACAATGCAGCTGCGGCTGCTTTTAGCGATCATAACCCAGTCATCCTTGAGCTCGCTAACTCCGTTGGCCTGCTCAAGGAAGGAACTAACAAAACGGTAGAGCTGGCTGTGCGGTCTAAGGACCAAGGCAGAAGGGTGAAGTGGTGCAAAGTAATCCCTGCAGACTTTTTTAACAATATAACATGTAAAGCCCGCAAAGAAATTGATATTTGTCTGGACAGCTCAAAACAGGGGGAGGAAGTGATCCCCGCTTATACTACTTTGTGTTCACTAGTTTCCGAAGAATTAACTGCCAAATCTAGAAAGAACGTACAGCCACACAAGGGTTGGTTTGACAGAGCATGTTCAAAAGCACATAGTAGTCTCTTGGCAGAACTTAAAAAATCACCAAGGGATAAGGGGGAAGTGTCCAGATTAAGAAAAGAATACAAAAATACTATTCGTGCACGCAAAGACGCACTTAAAAAGGAAGCTTGGTCCGCACTAATGGAGAAGGCAACGCTAAGAGATAGTGCTAGCTTCTGGGCCATAATAAATAATCCACTCTTTACCGGTGAGGCCAACGACAATTTGGAGGCCAATATCAGTGAGGAAGATTGGCTAGCACACTTTAAAACTATCTATGGGAGTGATCAAGTATGTGAACCTTCCACCTTTTTCACAACCAATTCTCCCAAGCCGGCCTTTTCCTTCTCCGTGGAAGAAGTTGAAAAGGCCATAATCAACACCGAAGGGAAAAAAGCCCCAGGCCCGGATGGTGTTCCAGCCGACATGTACAAGGCCAATACCCCCTTCTGGGCCAAAATCCTGACTAATACTTTTAACACTGCTACCAACTATAGTTTGCCTACCTCCTGGTCACGCGCAACCATTATACCCATTTTTAAAAAAGGTCAACGGGGTGACCCGAGGTGCTATCGCCCCATCTCACTCATTGATTCTTCCTTCAAAATTCTAGGGAAGGTGATATTGGCACGAATCGATGAGTGGGCTGCTAGCAATAACATTCTATCAAATGCCCAATATGGGTTCAGAAGGGGAAGGGGGACTGAGGACCAGTGCCTTAACCTACACCTAATCCTGGGAAAGTACACAGTAGTATCCAGTGGATCGATTTACTTAGGGTTCATGGATCTGTCCACGGCTTTCGACCTGGTCAACAGGTCTAGGCTGTGGGAAATCCTTATGGACCTGGGGATGGACCATTCCCTGGTATACTTTCTGGCAGAAGCACACCGGGACCTGGAAGCCTCAATTAGGATGACACAGGGGGGAGCTTGCACCGCTGGTTTTAAGTCTACCAGAGGGGTGCGCCAGGGTTGTATCCTCGCCCCTATGTTATTTACATTGTACATAAACCACCTCGAATCCACCCTGGGTCTGGCGACGTTAGACGTCCCGCGTTTTGGAGGGCCGCCCACCCCGGTTCTCCTTTACGCTGCTGACGCCGTGCTCATCGCACGAACACCCCTCGGATTACAGAGATTATTGGCGGCTTTTGACGCCTTTATGACCACCCTTGACTTAAAGATAAACACTGACAAGTCACATGTCATGTCAATGGGTGGGGGGAAGAACAAAAACTCGAAGTCTTTTTTTTGCGCCAACACACCAATTTCTAGTGTAAAAACTTTCACCTACTTAGGGGTAGTTTATGACGAAAAGGGCTCCTGGGCACCCCAAATATCAGTAAAAGTTAATGCCATGAAAAGATCTGCTGCAGCAATCTCAGGTTTTGCTAAACGACTGGGTGGTAAACCTATAGAAGCAATGCTAGCAATATATAGAGCTAAATCAATTGCAATAGCAAGGTATGGGGCTTCTATATGGGGCTACACTAACAACGCAGTAGCGATTCAAGTAGAGGAAAATAAATTCCTACGCACGCTCTTAGGTCTACCACAATCCACGGCTACTTTTTCTGTCCATACGGAATTAGGCCAGGGGTACATAAGTGACATCATCAAACAGTCTCCAATCTTGATGTGGCTAAGAACTTGGTTGAACCCTAACCTAACCCTGAATCATGCAATCTTAAGGGATTGCTTACGTCTGGACAACATGAAAAACATTCCGTGGCTAGCATACATTAAAAATACCCTAAGCTCCCTGGGCCGCCCTGATTTATTTTGCAAACCAGATGTATTGTTAAAGCTGACTTGGAATGGTTTAAATTGACTTTTACCAAATGCAGAGATTTAGAGCGGGAGAGCGGAGAACTTGTGAAACCTACAGTGAGGGAGCACTATATCTCCAAGTCAACCATAGCTATCGAACCGTATTTAACGGTTGTGTCAATCCCGTTTCACCGCTGGTTACTAACTAAATTAAGATTTAACCAGATTCATTTTTTGTTAAACGATTCCAAGGTGTGGGCTAAGCCGAGGATTTGTCCCTTTGTAATTGTGATAGCTACTCATTGCAGGACACTTTACATTTTATGTTTTTCTGTAATTTTTATTCTCTGCCCAGGAAAAAATATATCACCCCGTTGCTTAAAAACAAGGGGTTTGTCCAAGCCAAACCAGCTCTCCTTTACTTAAAACAGTTAGACTCCCCACTAATAATGTTTGGTGTTGCAAATTTTTTGGTGGCTGCTTTCTGCCTCAAAAAATGTACCAGGACTAGTCAACCTAACAGCACTGGCGATAACTTATGAAATCTTTGAAATACTCTCTTACCTTTTTTTAAAAAAATGTAAATATTTTAATTGTTCATTTTTAATAGCGTTATCAATTGAATGTAATTGTATTCCCCTGAACATGTACTCGTGCCTATTGTGTGCTTTTTATGATTTTTACTAATCGAAATAAAGTGGTTTTTTGAACTTGAACTTGAACTGGATTGTTCTGTGAGATAAGTCCTGTGGTCGGAGGAGTTCAGAAATTACAAATTTGTTTCTGAAGAAGGACAGGGTTATGCATTAGTCATGTTTATCATACTGGGCACGTTTGCCGAACAGATGGAGTATTATCAGCATATCTTTGTAAAGGCAAATAATAAATGTGAATGATAAGAAGTAGAGGATATAGGGAGGTATTTAAAAGTTGATGAGCCATAGTACAAAATTGTGATCAAAACCACAAGGGCACAGGTCAAGGACACAAGATTTGCATGCAAGAACTCCAAACAAAAAAGCATATCTCCTAATTAGTGAACTAAATGAATACATCTGAAAAAAATGTTGTATGCCTATCTCCTCTTCACTGCCTCCTTAGGAAACCCCTCTTAATGGATCTCACCTCGAACAATTGATTACAACAAAATGGTCACAACTACTTCAAAATCATCAACCCAACAAATCTATCCAAAGCTGCAGCGAAGAACTTAAAAAACAAATTGCTCAAAGACCTCCCAGAAACCTTAATTTCTGATCTGTTGTCAGCACGGTAGTTGGCATACAATAAATGGAACTGGTATTCTATGCACTTCAGCCCACGAAATGGAAAGACATCCTTACCAATAGGTTATATGTCTCCAAATCAGTCAGAATCCCATATCGTACTATCTCAGTATCCCACCCTCTAAAAGCTTCAGAGGTAAAGTTGTCATACCTGTTTACAAAAATGGCAATATCCTGATCCAAGCAGCTGAACACAACCTACAAATCTTACACCTTCACTTCTCTGCACCCCACGTGGCCCCACCTAGATCTAAACCAACACATTAGCCCCACAACTCTGAATGCAGAGACACACAAACACAACATACTCGTCCCCACATGATCCATCTTCTTCACAATAAACCAAGCACCCTGCCTCATATACCAGAACTATCACACAAGATATAACAAACTTAAATTAACTACACTCCGTGAATAAATCACCCACAAGAACCCAGCCTTCCAGATATAGCGGTACACCCCTTTCATGCATCTCATTCTTAGGCAACAGCAATGATGTTTGATCCATTACCCAACTTGCACTGGACCCCAATGAATCACACCATAGACCACACCATACCCATCAAACTCAAATGCTACTTTTATAGACCAGTTAATGGAGATCATCACGGCTAACTCTAATATTCACACTAATAACATATTCCTAGGCGATTCTAATTTACACTGGGACGACAATAATAACAAACAGGTCAACGCAATTAAAGACTTTTTAACAGATCTAAACCTTACCCAAGCCTGCACACAGCCAACACATTCGAAAGGGGCAACCTTAGACTGGATAATCTTGAGAATCAAGGATACCACAATCCACTCAATTGCTCCTTGCGATTGGTCGGATCACCATGCCATAACCTTCCTGATACCCACCTTGAAAATGAACAAGACCACGGAGCCTATCAAACTCAAAAAGTGGACTCGGGACACCAAAGACCCTAATATTGAGCTCCTAGTAGCAAGATGTGTGAAGGACATAAATCTGCCTAACAACTTGCTCAATGTGAACAAACTCACGGATCACTACACTACGTCAATGACGAATATAACCAACTCCACCATGCCAGTAAAACTGAAAAGAGTCACAGAGAAGATAAAACCACATGGTTTAATGGGACACTGAATGAAGATAGGCGGAAACTGAGACTTGCAGAAAGAAAATGGAGACAGCACCCATCATCCCCCCAGCTGAAATCTCTCAGAAAAATCAGAAACGAGTACAACAAAAGGGTCCTCAATTCCAAAAAAGAATTCTTTAGATCGGAACTGGACATTGCCAAAAGCATACCACGGAAACTATTCGAGATGTTAAAGCAACAATCTAATAAGTTGACCAAATCTGCCCAAGAAACTACTAAAACTCAACTTAGCTGCAAAGAATTCTCAACATTCTTCACTGACTAAGGCCAACATGCTACAAAGAGTGCTAAGGTTGGCAGCCGAAAACCTTCCCAGCCAACCACCCACACTGAACAATGCTACCACGACAAACGATCATGATGGGGTGAAAAAAGGCACAATGGGCCACCTTCAAGCTATATGACCAGAATACCATTGCCAAAACTTTCTTGGATATCAAACCTAATAACCACTACAATGACCCACTCCCCTCTAAATGTCTAAAAAGAATCAACCATATTGTCGTCCCAATATGGACAAAAATAATAAATGCCTCACTATCTCAAGGGATCCTTCCAGAATGCCTCAAAAACAGGTCAAGTCCTCCCAATCATCAAAAAACAGCGGACCCGACAGAGCCAAATAACGTTTTTATAGATAGTAAAAAATATCTAATTTTTAATAATATCTAATTTTTTTTAGTGGATTTTTATGGTATAATATGTGTGAAAAGTGTGTAATTATGTTATAATTAATTATTATTAATGATTTTAGTTTTATAATAATTGCGTAATTTAATTCTGTAGCGGGTTGTAGGTTTATAGGGGAATAGGGTGGGAAGTATTTTAATTATAATTAATTAAATATGTAAATTTATTAATTGATAGTAAATTTAAATTAATAATTAATTAATTTATAATAGTTAATTAATGAAATTTTAATTGGTAATTAATTTTAATTAATTGATTAATTGGTAATTATGTAAATTCTACTAAATTATTTTTGTAGTGGGTTGTGAGTTTATAGGGGAATTGGGTGGGAAGTCATAAAATTATAAATAATTAATGAATTACATTTATTTATATTTATTTAATTTCAAATAATTGTTAAAAACTTTTACATTATTAAATAATTAATAGTAAATAATTTTATTAATAAGTATTAATAGGTGATCAATAGAAATAATTAGTGTTAATTAGTAATTATAATATATTAATTAATAAATTGTATACAAATAATAATTATTTTTAATTAATTATTAATAGATATTCAATAATACATTTTATAATTATTTATGAAGTATTAATGTTGTATTCTCTGGAGTGGGAATAGTAATTTTAACCCCTACGCTATCCAACATTTTCTCTACTGTTGCACCCACTGGAGTGGGAATAGTAATTTAAACCCCTACGCTATCCAACACTTTCCCTACTGTTGCACCCACTGGAGTGGGAATAGTAATTTTAACCCCTACGCTATCCAACGCTTTCCCTACTTTTGCACCCACTGGAGTGGGAATAGTAATTTTTCCCCCTACGCTATCCAACGCTTTCCCTACTGTTGCACCCACTGAAGTGGGAATAGTAATTTTAACCCCTACGCTATCCAACACTTTCCCTACTGTTGCACCCACTGGAGTGGGAATAGTAACTTTAACCCCTACGCTTTCCAACGCTTTCCCTATTGTTGCACCCACTGGAGTGGGAATAGTAATTGTTACCCCTACGCTATCCAACGCTTTCCCTACTGTTGCACTCTTTGGAGTGGGAATAGTAATTTTAACCCCTACGCTATCCAACGCTTTCCCTACTGTTGCACCCACTGGAGTGGGAATAGTAATTTTTACCCCTACGCTATCCAACGCTTTCCCTACTGTTGCACTCTTTGAAGTGGGAATAGTAATTTTAACCCCTACGCTATCCAACGCTTTCCCTACTGTTGCACCCACTGGAGTGGGAATAGTAATTTAAACCCCTACGCTATCCTACCCTTTCCCTACTGTTGCACTCACTGGAGTGGGAATAGAAATTTTAACCCTTACGCTATCCAACGCTTTCCCTACTGTTGCACCCACTAGAGTGGGAATAGTAATTTTAACCCCTACGCTATCCAATGCTTTCCCTACGCTTGCACTCTTTGGAGTGGGAATAGTATTTTTTACACTTCTGCTATCGTACGGTAATATAATAGTATATTAGTTAATTATAGTATGTTACTATATATATATGTTTTAACAAATATGATAGTAAAAATTTATTTTTATTAATTTCATTTAATATTTAATTCTTATAAGTTAATTTAAGTATTTTTAAGTATATTTTAGTAATTAAATTGTAATATTAATTTAATTTAACACTGTTTTTAATAAAGTCGATATTTTTTAAAACTATATTATTGTAAACGATATTTTGTACTCGATATTTTTGTACTTACCTGTTTGTAGATACAAACTCGATATTTTGTCTGTCGATATTTTGTCCCTCGATATTTTTTCAGTGATCCTTTCTTACCACCTATACTCTATGACAAGCAACTCTACCTGAAAATATGCTCCCTGGATAACATCCTTCATCTGAACGAAACACTAAAGGAAGTTCAACACAGGCTAGCCACACACCACTTAAAACTCAACACACTGAAGACAGAATTCCTACTACTAGCTCCTCCAGGGAACTCCCCCCAATCCAAGAATGTGTCTCTCCCACTTAGATGCACTAATCTGTAGTCCCAGCATAATGAACTCTACCAAACCTCTAAGAATCACAGTAGTCAAACATTTGAACGTGGTGAATCAGATACTTCAGACGGAGGAATATGTACCGAAGTTCGTATTGAGGAGAAATATGCCTAACTGAATATGTATAATGTGATTCTATGTAACCCCTACTACAGGTTGATGTTTCTCTCTTTTATGCAAGAAATATGTATTTAACTGAGCATGAATCTATGTAACCACTCTTGCAGGTGGAAAGTTCTCCTTTGTTCAGCGCTTCGGTACCCTCTGGTCATGTATGTGCTAAAAAAACTTTCAAGTTAATAAATAAATTATGTAACAGTTAGGTATTCTGAATTAAAGTAAATGAAAAGTTCAGTAATTAACATGATCATATATAATTGGTTTCTAAACCTTTGCTTGAGGTAATCCATATTTTGTTTTGTTTCTGTTAAAATATTAGGAAAAATTAAAGCTTGACGCCGAGAGGGAAAAACTAGAGAGGATTCATAAGCTTTACTATGAGCAGAGGAACCAGCTTGACAATTGCCCAGAGTCCATGAGAGAACAACTTCAGCAGCAACTGAAGAGGGTTTGTAGTCCATTTTAAGACCTCCCAGACCAACCATTTTGGAGCCACAGTCTCATTTGTATTGATGATAACAGAGCATCGGTAGATATGGCTTATGGTGTAAAAATCTATGTTATAGGTAGTGGACTCATATCTTGCTATTTAAAACATAATTTCAAAAAAGGACATTACTCTTTCCATTATGTTGAATAGCATGTGTATGGGAATCTTTACTAGGACTGCTGGGGGCCCCTTTTCAAGAGGGACTTTAAAAAGTAGTTGACAGTGTCAACAGCACTCTAAGGGAATAAAGTGGTTCTCAGACCAAACTGCAAACTAAAGGATTTCTTTTATAACAAATGTTGCACTTCACAAGCCCAAGTGCAGAAAAGTATAAGCATGGCTTGCTCTTTTGTTTCAACCTATAGTGGAACAATTAGTTGCACTTCCTGCATGAAAAACCATTTTATACACATGATTCTAGCACTGGTTTGATTTTCCCTGTGAGACATTCTTCCTTTACAAATGCAAGTATGTCTTAAGTTATTATTAAGTGTTTTGTTATCACACTAGTGTCTCTTTAGCATTTTACCAGGGTTTGCATTGCAGCAGCTCCATAGGATTGTCACTTTCGTTCTTGTCGCCAGTCTCGGTGACTTGTCTGTATCCTGACCTCTGTGTTGGCCGAACGAGAGAGAGAGATTTCCATTTTGCAGCTTCTGTTCTTGAGCACTGGTGGGGAATGCAGGCCTTCCACCATGTTTCTGCTCAGTATGAAGATTTCATTTGTGGAGAAAGCGAAGACAAGTATGCTGCAGAGAGCATCTAATACAGGTGCTCCAATGTCAATGTAGATGTGCCCTAGACTTATCCAGGCATGATGGAATGAGAATGAGGAACAAACTCTGAATTGGCATTACCAGAAGAGCCTATTTATTTCTACAGTCGATGTCGTGTTCATATGACCACCAGGATAGAATTACTTGGATTCATCTAAATCATTGGTAATTGCCCCATATTCACTAGATACCATATTTTCAGCCTGTCCCTGTCATTGCTCAAGTATACAAACATATACAGGGAGAGGAGGGTCAAAGGGAAAAGATTAAAGACCTACTACTGGTTCATTTCCCCAGCAACATCATATAAATCACAAACAAGAACCCAGGAGGTCTATGAGCCATACATTGTACTGGCCATACTGACAAATCTTCCACTATGTCAGTTGGTGCTAGAGTCACCATATAATAAATTCTGAAGGTCAAACAAAGGAGAACGAGAGAAACATGTGTGGGAGACATGAAAAGTAATCTCTAGAAAAAATAGTGTCTAGAAAAACGATCACAGACTGGTCAACCAAATCCAGTACAGAAACTTTGTGGATAACCATCAAACAAACCAAGTGATCCGTCCTATCATTTGGCCGTCCACACCGTGGCCTGGCGGGTCACTAGATCATCTAGACCCCGCGCCACACAGTAGATCGTAGATACTGGGTGAGGTCCACAGTGAAATGAACCTCCAATTGTTGGCCACTTTATGATGGTTGGTGAAAAGTGATAGAAACACAGTGCAACATACAGAAAAAGTGGTGAATATAAAATAGGGTGATGTGTCTAAACAACTTTTTAATAGAAACGAGGCACATCCCCTAATTAAAAAAGAGGAACAGCGCAAACGACAATATGGAACAAAGGACTGTCGCGAATAGGGCCAACATGTTTCTGCCTACCGGGCAATACGTCCCTTGGCTTTCATCAGGGCCACTGCTCTTAGAATAGTTGCTACTGTTATATGTGTGTAAAAACAAATAAAGCACCCAACTAATCAGTGAAAAGGATATAGATAATACACGTAGGAACGATACAGCCTGTACCTACATTCAAATACTGATCCTCCTTGTCACTGGATACTCAACGTGATCTAGGAAAACGTATATACATCAATCTTATTAATAACAAAAAAACATTTTGCAGGATTCAAACAACCACACATGCTCTTATTCTTTTCTTGTACAGAAAATAACGTAAAAAACGTTATTGCTCACCCAGAATGACAGGGGACTGGACCTCACCTCACCTGGACCGTGCTCAGGTACACGAGGCCCCGCTCTGTGGAACAAATGAATGCAACCAGGGGAAAGCATCAAAAATCCATACTTGATATAGAATCTCAAGATGCCTAATTGTATTCCCTGTGCAAAGTATCATAAAAGTCCACGGAATAGGATAAGAACAGTGGTAGAGTGCACCCCAATATACTCGACTGGTACCTCCAGGACCGATGCTTAAAGAAAACACCTGTCTTATACCCCGAAGACACATACTCATTATCAACTCAGGGCAAGTTGTCTTAAATATGAATTATACCAATGTTGTCAACTTATAAGAGCTACAGTGCAGTATGCCAACAATCTGTAAATCTGCCTTAGTCCTGCTCTAGTAGAAACAGTCCATTCTGAACTGCTCAGCCTTACCCACTCTGAACAGCGACAAAAGCACCTTTGGGCTGATTTCGGCCATGTCAGGACTCATCAGTGAGATACAGCTTGGGGTTCTATGGCACATCGAGCAAGAGACCCAGGACATGCTCATACCAATTAGGACCTCATTATATGTGCCCCAGATGCAGGGCATCTGAAGACATCCAGAATTCTTCGTTTGGTTATCGCAGTAATTACTCTTTTTGCCCTGGAGTTTTTACCTACATGTTTTGGCTGCATTAAAAAGTTGGAATATCTGGTGACTATAAACAGATCCATGGTGTTCCCATAAGTCCTTTGGGGCCGGTATCCGGTGCTTACTACCCCATCGAAATTAAAATAGTCTGCGTAATGAGACCCTTAGAGTGACTCTATAAAACAGTGACAAAGTGATGGATGGAAATTATTAATTAATCTTAAGCAGAGGTAGAAACTGGAGCGCATTCCATACCATTATGTTTAACTTGCCTGTGCCAGTGTTAAATGAAACTAACCATATGCAGATCAGCCCTGGTACTGCTCTGACCCGAACTGTCCAGCCAAATCTGCTCCAACACTTCCTGTGTGAATGGAAACACTAGCAACCTCTGACCATTTTTGTCATTGTTCGGCCTATCAGGAAGGTCGAGCTTAAGCCTCTAGAGCACAGACCAAAAGATCATCATTTAGGCATACCTACATCACTTAAGGTAACCCAGTGAACGCACGATAAATGGAAATGTTAGAAGTATTCTAAATCACTGGTAATTACTCTAGGAGCATACCACTAGTAATTTCTCTAGGATCATAATTTATCATTACTTTTTAGCTTGCCTGTGGCATTACAAGATTGGACCAACCAAATGCAAATCAAACTTGGTGCTGCCCCAACAGGAAATGTACAGCTGAAACTGCTAGGCTAGTACCCTATGAAAGGAAGGACAAGCAACCTCCAAATGACTTCGACCTTGTTGGGCCTCAAGAAAGGTTCAACAGGAAGACTCACATAGACAGCACACTCCATATTATTGCCTTTAGTTTGGCTGTGATAGAAAGGGACCAATCAGACACAAATCACCAAAAATGCTAACTTGGGAATTCTAGGCCACGACACCCCAGGCCAGTTTTGACTTGTTACATCTCATCAGTCATGTGCAGCTTAGAGTCCCTGGAGCACAGCAATTAAGCTACCCACATCTTAGCATGACTACACCACTTAGAGCCTAGACGTAGACAGCAAAACCCTGATTGAGGTAAATCCAAAACAGAAAAGAGAACTGCACTGGGCAAGCTATGGGAGAGGAGGCAAAACATATAAAGGGATAGATACAATGCATTCCGAATGTCCTTGAGGCTTTCTAAGTGGTATGGGAAATTAAATAATAAATACCACCCTTAGAAAAACGTTTTATTTGTTTGTATCAGGAAAAGGAAATTAAAAAAAAGGGAAAAACAGTAACACCCAGCACAGTATGGACCAAGCAAAGCGTCACACATTGTGGCGTATAGTCGCTAATCACTAACTAGGTAGTAACAGCAGTAGCTCAGTAAATTGATCACGCTCAGGATGCATCTAAAGCTAGTGACATCTTAAGGATTTTGGGGGCCCTGGGCCAAACGTATTTTGGGGGCCCCTATTCGAGACAGCTTTGAATGTATGAACCAATGTTAGCTCTTTCATGCACTCTTTGGCCAGGTCACTTACAGTGCACAGCCACACTCGTCCAAATTCTAAATGTATTTACATATAATATTCAGGGATAGTGACATGTTTTCAGTATTGTAATACAGCATCAGCTCACTAATTAATATTACAGCAAATAATCTCTGAGACACCTTCACATTTTTCATGTGTGAGGTCCTGTTTTGATCTAAAGTATACCTTTTTTTAAAATAGATGTTGCATGAAACATAAACACACATTTCTCTGCAAACTGCAGCAGGAGACTATCACACATCCCCAACATTACAAATAGATTAAATGAAAATTCAATTTATACCAATCAGTTTAACAATTAATCAAGGTCATCAGGTCGAAGACTTTGCATAACAGTTTTGGCTCTATCAGGGACCCCCCTGAGAGGCTGGGGCCCTGGGCAAGAGCCCACTTTGCCCATACCTTAAAACGTTTCTACGTAAAGTTTTGAAGATTTCTGATGACTGTGACCCCTTCGGTTGCGGCAATATCACTAACGTTGCACGGTTTCTAAATGCCATTGTGTTTTCAGATATGATTTTTATTTTAATAAAAAAGTAGTTTGCACTGTTTGAATGTTTAACAAAAGTGCAATAACATGCCAGAAACAAAAACAATAACATATCCAGTCAAACAGCACTGGCTTAGATAAAAGGATATAATCTATAGCTGGAATGCATTTCAGCTTATATGTGAAATAAATTATCATCCCTAGACTAAGTGTAACAATACCATGTTTTTCAAGTGTCCATTCAAATTATCTGCCAATGTTGAACAAAGCATTTCTTATAAATATACCCCGTATGGTGATCACAGCTTTGATCAGAAAAGAGAACTTAGTTTATCACTTTTTCCAGAACACTGATCGTTCTGAAATATAAGGCTCTGATAGCAGATGTGGTCATATATTCTGAGAATGATGATCATGGTGAATCAAATACTAGTTCCAGCCGTCTAAATAACCTTAGTCTGCTTCACATTTCAAGTGCGGTTCTCTCAGATCCCACCGGGTGCCTGATCTTCAAGTACCCTCACTACAGGGGCTAGCCATACTTGTCAACACAGCCTGTCAGGCTTGTGCACCCTATTAGCCACATCCAATCCAGCACGTTCTCTACTCATTGCTGATACTCTACACTGGTAGATGAGACATTGATAAGAGTAACCTTTGTAGAAAGCTTTGTTTGTGTTCGAATTAGTCACCAATTTGGGTGTATGTTTCTGAAGCTTGAGAAATTTATCAGGAGCAAGATCAAAGAGGTGACACTTGGCGTTTATCGAGGTAAATCTACAGGAGTTTACAGCTGTTGCCCATGTATTGTTGATATGCCTGTGATGCAAATTCTTTTATAGCAAACTTAAAGGTCAGTAAAAGTTGCTGCCTTTGAAAAAGCATGATTAAATAAAGCTGCGGATGTACTTGCTTTTCGGAACTATTTTAGTGCTCTGCGGCTTGTGAAGCATTATCGAGGACTTCTAGTTAATGCATGTACATACAGAGAGACAACAAAGTAATACAGGAGGCCCATTTAGTCTTTCGATCCCTTTCACAGTGTAGAACCTAATGCAATAACATGTACAGCTGAGGTGTGAGACAAGAACCCACTCAGGGCCTGCTTAAATAGGAACTTCAGGTACATTTGGGAGGTGTGAAAAAGCATCAGGGGATTGACTTCTTTGTTTCGAATGAGGCCTAAAATCTTCAGTAATGGATAGACGGCAAATTCCAGATCTAATAGGTCAAAATTTGGGGAAATAAAAGCACCCTCTGTAGGTCAATTCGATTTGTTCCAGCAAAGGAGGTGGTAGTAGTTTATTCCCGGTGCGCAACACTTTTTTATCCTAGCACATGGTTAGTGATGCCTTGTTATCTAAATGTTCTGTGGCTCAAAAATGATGGATACATTCCCAGTGGAGAAAGTTGTTGCAGCTGATTTGAATACCTGCAGCAGGTCGTACTTTGCTGTCAGTTCAGGTGCAAGGATTTTCACAGCCCAGATAAAATTGACACATTTTCTTATGTTTCCTCTGTTTTAAGGCTGTTTGTTGCAATCTGATGCCATCTAGCTGCCACTTGCGTTGGTGCTGTAAAGCAACTGCTTGCGTCAGCCTTAATGTAACCAAGGGTATCAGTAAATCTAGATGCAGTATTACAATATTACAATCTCAAAACGAGGCCTTTGAGGGCCGGTCAACATGTTTAATCTCCCTGCAGCTACTGGTATGGTACTGCTTCTAGATAATTGTATGGAATTATCCAATATAATGAAAAAAAGTGTTTTTCTCTCTATTCATTTATATACATAAACAGTGTTTGCTGTACCTATTATTTTGCATATTGTATGCCTTCAACTGTATTAGCCTGTCTGTATAAAATATTGAGATGTATCACTACAGCTCCTGTAACACTATTAATAGATGGTGGTAATATTGCACATTCAGTTCATTTTGGTTTATCATATCACCTCAGGACCTATTGCTGTACTGTAACATCAAAAGGGCTTATAAACTAAGCATGCAATAAACTTTTATTGAAAGAGCTTTGTAAAGAAGAAAGGGTATGAGTCGCTAACAGTGTGCAATAAGAAGATACACATTTTGAAATCAATTTTAGGAACCCAAATTCATTTAAAAAAAGCTGTAACATGACATTCGAAGGAGAACTGAAATTAGCTTACGATGAAAAGGATCCATATGAAATTACAAACAATGGAAATCTATTGAGCAACCCCAGGAATTCAACATATGCAATACAAATCTTTCAAATGATTAAAGCAGAAAAAACTCCTTGGTCTGGAGTGCACCGGGAGATCTGTTAAAACACGACCAGACTTGTAGCCATCTTCACAGATCCTGTCTCGCTCCCACTGCACAATGTCCGGGTGCATGGAAGTCAATGCGCTATTCAGTGGTTCCTTTCTTTTCCATTGGCTTCATTGTAACTCCTAATATGTACTTCACTCTGTTTCGTGGTCATTATTAGTGGCATGAAAAATTGTGTAATTTTGTTTTGTAAAATGTCGTTAAAATTGTGCGGTACTGCATGAAATTACACTAATAATGTGAACTGGGGGGTCTCGCACGGTTTCCACACAAATGTATAACTAAAACCAATAGACTGGTTCAAGCAGAAATTGTCTCTCAGAGAGACACTGTCTGCTTGAACGAGTCTTTGTGCAAAATATGTCAGAAAATTGCTTCATGTGAAATTTCATGCATTTTGCAAGAGTAATTTAAATTTCACATGGACCTAGTCATCTGATGTGTGTAACTGTGTTGTCTTGTTAGCGGTTGCACATAAATATCCATGGAATATAATGCCTCAGCACCAGTTGAAATAGATAAGAACCTTTGCTGCAAGGGAACATCTTCCCATGCATGGCTATCAGCCCTTAGGAAACTAAAGCATGTATACAAAAACATTTGTTGGGTCGCACTCCACAAGCTGGGGCTCAGTACCAGTCAGGTATTTATCTTTGCCTCTAATGGCTATACACATTTAGTTGTATGGACTGGGAGAACCAGAAAGCATTTTTGCTAAAACTACTGAAGTGTCTGAGTTTAAAATAAAAAAAAGTCATAAAAGCTGATATATACACTTCCTAGTTGATGCTCTGTGCCTTTCCATAAAAGGACTACATCCACCCTCTTTAATCTGCTTTCAAATGTCAGAACAACCTAAAAGGAAATTGCTTAAATGTATCCTGATGGACATTTTAGAAACTAGTGGTACTTAATTCCTACTGAGTTTATATCTTGAAAATGTGAGCTGTTATTTCACTTGAGAGCTGGTCTGCCAGGCCCAAGAGGCATAATTATAAGGTTGAGCTGAGATTTACAACACATACGGACACTACAGTTTTCTACATTCTTGCGGCTAACAAATAACCGAGTCACAAGGCAAGAAAACCGCATTGTCATGGCTTTCAGTAATCTGGTTCTGCGTGTGATTGTGACCTGTTTACTAATGTACAACATTTAGTTTTTTTGATTGTTATGGATTATTGTAGTACAATAAACTGCTTTGTTGCTTTACCAAGCTTCTACAAGGGCAGTGTGAACAGTGATTCACATTTATTTGAGCCTGGTCAATTGCTAGTTATTAATCAGTAAAAGTTACATAAAACTTATTTGAGGACTCCAGTACAGACATCATCTTAACACTCACTCCATCTTAAATCTTTAACCTGCCAGAAAAAGTCCCCTATGAAAGATACCTTCATGACAACTGGTACATACTACAGAAACAGGCCATCTGCTCCATCACTGCTGCAGATACCAGTGAGATGGTTGCAACGGTTTCCTAGAGCAATCATTACATAGCACATTACCCTAGATGACTTATTTAAATGGACCAGGATAACATATTTAGGGCCTCGTTTAGAGAACGCAGGCAGGCCACCACCCATCAAGGTTGTGGAGGTAATACCATGGCTGGACTACTGCCCACCATATTTGTATAGTTTAGCCACCCCTGCGGAAATCTCTGTGCCTTCAGAGGATTTGCTGCCATGGTAGCTTCTCTGAAGGCATGAAAAATCTGCTGAGTGGCTGAGCTCAGCAAACCTTTTTGTGTTTCAAAAACAAACTCCCAAAGTGGGAGTATGTTTTTCTCCAGGGTGTCAGTTCACTTTAATTTTCTTTTTTTGTTTGGAACCACCAGGATTTCCTGGTGGTCCAGAAATGAAAATAAATACATCAGACCATTCACTTTAAATATGGTGCATGGTGTTATGCTTCTACATGGACTGTCCCATCTCTGTTGGGCCATCAGTATAGCGTTTTCACTAGTATGTCGGAAACATGATGGTCTCCCGACTGTACATAGAGCAGATGGACCACTGGTTTAGAGGGCAGGCTTGTGTACAATTGCTAAAAAGGCAATGTTTCATCTTCTCATGACTTTAGGTCACAGTATACTCTCGAACAACACAGTCTCATTTCTATTTCTAAAATCCTTGGAGATAGTCGTTCCTCTCTTTTTGTAACTTAACCAGGAGGCCTTGGGTAGCCCTACTTCAATGTCTGCAGACCTGTCCTAAGCAAACACCAGCTTGGATATCCAAGTCTAAATATTTACCTATAGATCTTAGGCCCTAAAGATGCAGCAACAGTAGCTAGGTCCTGTCAGGTCTTCAGTCCCCCTCCAACTATTCATATCTCCTAGCTTCCACAACACACATGACACACCAGCCTTCTATTACATAATTCACTCTCAGCATTCCAGCACCAGCTCAGACAGACAAGGGATGGGGACGCAGCCTTTGATTTGAAAGGTATTACATGACTACCCCAAAATATGCTAATGTGTGAAAAGAATGTAGCAGTCACATGTTGGGTCCCTCAAGGTACTACATTCTCGCACATTTTTTTAATGTCTAAAAGCTGTGCTGCGGTTGCAGGTGGTGCGCACCGGAACTCATTTTTGGGCACCGAGGCTCATTTTTCATCATCAGTCTTTTATCCAGAGAAAGGCATGGAAGTAACAAAGAAGCAGGGATTGCCGGTTAGGAAATTAGTTATATAAGGTGAAAGAAAGCAAGGATGAAATGTACCTGCAATGAGATAGGTTGGCATAAAGTATCAGTTCTTGGAAAAAAGAGGACTGAGGTGAAATATAGGCTATGCAGCCTTGAGATTCATCAAAGCTGGCATTTGAGATCACATATGTCAGGCTCCTAAGAAAATCTTTAGGTTGCTGCACTTATTATTATTTTCTTTACATATTATGTACTCCAGACGTACCTTTGGTGTTAGCATTGAGCCCTGAAACTGCCACTTCAAACTTGTGCAGAAGAGACAAAAATCTTCCATAATATGGAGAGAATTCAGGGATCTGCCTCTATTTTACCAGAATATCAGGCTGCCTAATATGCTTGTATAGGGTAAAATCAGAATTATGCCTGATTTGGAAACATCCTAACTTGGTCTGAAGCATCCACTCAAAAACTTGGAAATTATATTCAATGGACCTTTTTTCCACTTTTTCAAATTAACACAGTTGAGAGAGGAAACATTTGTATCAACTTCTATTTAAAAATTCTGGCCCTCTTGATTGTCATCTAAAAAGATAATATTGTGCTTTATGAATCCAATAGGGAAGAGATCACACCAACCACAATTATGACAACATTTTGCTTGTCTAAATCAGAGCACTGTGCGTAAGGGGTTCAGCATACCCACTTCTACCCTCAGGATTGGAGGCTACAGAAGCCCTCTCCGTCTTTTATCATCATATGAGCTGCTCTGCTCAGCAGACACATTTCCACCCCGGGGTTCACTGGCCCTCTAGGAAGAGTGTTACGTTTTAACGGAGATCACCCAGATAAAACTACCCGACCTGGCTTATCAAAGGATTACGTTGGAGAAAAGGGTCGAGGTAGTTTAAGTATTAAAAAATTATAACAGAGAATCCACCACACTAGAATTGTTTGTTAGGTTCATCAAAAAAAATATACATTTAATGAGTGACACATTCGTTATAAGTTTTAGATTGAGAACATAAATGAGAAATCATATGTTTACTCCACATTTGTCATTAGTGTATACACGCGTTAAATGCTTTAGTACTCAGAACATTTGGCTTATTTCATGTGATACAGTGCTCACAGTGAATAGAAGGAACAGTTTGGTAGGAGGAATGGGGGTGATTGGATAGGTGAGGGAAAGGGTAAAGGCGCATTGACAGGCACAATAGCAAGTATTAAAATAAACCCTTTACGGTCATGGAAAGACCCATAAATTGTCCTTGTTATCATAACACATAGGACATGTGTAGTTTATTGATTAAAGTCCCACGTGTTTGATGATCTGTAGAAGTCTACGTTTCGACCCCTAGGTTGTTAAGGGCTGGTAAATCCTCCTGTTGGGGTCTTCATCAGGACAGAAGGCGATGAGGAGCACTTGGAGGAGGCTCTATGATTGGGCCCTCCTGGGGTGGCAGTGCAGCCGCTCTGCTTTATACTTGGTTCGTGGATACTGGTTACCACGATGCTGAATGTACAAAGAACGGGAGTGTGAGTCACCGCGACCTGGAGTTGAACAATTCCCTTGTTCAGTCAAAGGCCGTGGGCGGAATGAATCTCGCTGACGGCTGCCAGATGACTGTCAAAGTAGGAAGAGAGCATTCAGCTGGTTGGAAAGTGGACAGCTGACCCTTCTCCCATCCGACCCCGGCATATGACTTCCTAAAATGTTCTCCTGGCCCTTTCATTATTTCCATCAGAACAGAAACACTGTCTATCCAGGTGGATAATATTCTTCTGTAATGAAGCGACGGTGTCTTTGAATGTGGCTGTCCCCTTCAATCAAGATATCAGGAAGAAGCACAGACTTTAAAGAGAATTAGAGGAATAGATGGATGTACAAAGTTGATATAAAACCTAACTTGTAGGATTGACTTTGTGCATGTTCCTAAAGAAAAATGTGTTGTTAATCTGCAGTTTTCAGTTCCTATCATGCACTCTTCCAGGTATATGATCTCTGGCCATGAGATGAGAGGCAGAGTGTCCAGTTCCTAGAAGGTGAACAAGTCAATATGAGGCATGCAAGTCACATAGCACTTTGACTCAGGAACCACCCACAACATATCTGTGTCCCCATTCTGAGCACATACTCAGTACTTGATCAAACCTGTTGTGATGGATGGACTGAGGTACCTACCATGGCCATCATGTCAGAGATGCGCCATTGGCCAGCCAACCTTCCCACAAAGATTGGTTACGTTTTAACCCCTCTGCCTTAAACATCTGAGTCCCATGAGTGTTGAGTATACCCACCAAACTCTCAAGATCCGGGCCTTCACGTTCCTGCCTGGCAGCAGCTTGAGCCATGGCCTTCCATCTTAGAGCCTATTCACCTGAGCCTGTTCCATCTTTACGTGACCACGCCACAGGCTGGCCTGCACGCATTGGCCCCCAACAGACCCGGACTGGCCATTGCGGGCACCGGGCAATCCCCCGGTGCGCCGCAAGGGTGGGGGCCGGTTTTGAGCCCCTGGGGGCTGATTTTGTTACAGGGCCGTTTTTGCAGCTAAGCTGCAAAATCGGCCCTGTATCAAAATCAGCCGAAAACCAGCCCTAGCAAAGCGCTCGGCGGCACCTCAAAACCCCTCGAGTGGGGAGGGGGGCCGGCCGAGCACTTTGCCAGGGCCGGTTTTGGTTCCCAGTCCGGCCCTGGCCCCAAACCCCGGGGACCTGTGTGACTGCCTTAACAAACATCATTTGTGACCCTACATTCTGGAATACTCGCATATGCTGCTCCTCTTACAAGAGTACTGCGGTATATTAAATTATATGAAGCTTGTGCCCTCTGTATAATATACTGACCTCCAGCTGTATCTAGTGGCTACTGAAATGTATTGTTTGCACAATAAGGACAAAATCCTTAACAATTATTTTTTTTTTAAATCATGTGCACTCCTACCAAAAGCTGAGAGGGACAATCACGTGACCCGTGGTCCCATCCAAAATCTAAGAAATGCAGTGACGTGCTGTTGGCTCTCCGCTCATTCCTCAATCATCAGCTCTAGGCATAAAAATGGCTTACTTGGGAAAAGCAATAGCCCACTAGTTTGCTGCTCGCTATTCACAACCAAGCCGTAGGGGGATTTATAAAGCCAAGGTTTTGGCTTTTGTATAGTGAACTTGTTTTTGTAGCCATCACTAGGCATTACTACCAAATAATGCCGGCAGGTACAGCATGGGCAGAAGTAATGCAAGCTTCCATGGAACATAGCACAGGCAGCAGCAACAACGCCAGTGAGCTGCCCGCACATACAGATGTAAAACCAAGGCTGTCAATACAGCTAGGATGCAGCACAGAAGGTTACCTCACATACAGAGGTCAGTTACTGCTCAGTTAGTAAATGTGCAAGCTATACTTACCCAAACAGATTTGTTATAGATTAGTTATAGATTGTGCAGCAGTGCAAGACTCCTTTGCAAAGAACAAGCGCAACTTCACTCAAACACACATACACACACACATACGTCATTGATGTGTGCAGCTGTACATCTACCAAACAAACCGCAATTAAATATGTATATCCATTCTCAGTTAGCATGGATATGGGAAATTGGCTAAGCACATGAATACCTCTCCCAATCAAAAGATGTTAGGCCAGTAGCCTTTTGTGCACAGTGAATAAAACAAAAAACAAGTAGAAACAACAAAAAAGAAATACTCGCAAACAGCACAAAGGATCTGTCCGCCCAATTCGGTTCGAAATAAGTATGTTTCACTGCGGTGTTTAATAGCAAATTGCGTAGTCACCCTCTAAAATTGATTCTAATGTAATAAAGTAAACAAACTGGAAATCCCCTTCCTTGTCTTATATAAGTATTAATGTATTCTTATTTTAACACGGAGGAGTTCGGAACTGATTAGTGGAAAGAGACAGTGAGCACACAGTTGTGATATTTGAAAAAAAAAATGTTGAATAAGATGTTAAAAATGCTTTGATCTTTTAAGAAATTCAAAATGTTATGGTGCAGTAATTAAACACGAAACCTAAGTTTCCATTCATTTATGAAACAAAGGGTTTTATATATGCATTAGAAGGAAGAATTAACCTGGTATGTCGTGCTTTTCCTGCAGCCTCCGCCATAAAAAAAGCTGTGAATTCCACATTTCGTATTCAAGGCTCACTTACCTTCAACCACCCAAACATAATATTAGTACTCCAGCTCTGTATTAGGATCGGACGAAAGTGAGGTTGGAGTTTGTGTCGTCTGAGGCTCTGCAGCTTGTAGCTCCCCAAGCCTGCCTTCGTCAGAAGAGCATAGGTTTGCACAGCTGGCTTGCATCCATGGTTGTCATAGACATGGAAGAAGGGCTACTTTGGGACAACTTGTTCACCTATTATGTTTGAGAATGGAGTGACTCCTGTTCCAAAATGGTACAAACACCAGTTTGTAGAAAGCAAGAATCCCTGCACCAAGCACACACTGATATGATTCTAGCCATGTGAGCAAAGCAACAGAAGCACCGCATGGCAGAGTAAGCATTGGTGAAGCTACATCTAGCCCCCTGCAATTTCATGCATTCTTTTGTAATACCAGTTCACTGGTTAAGGCTTAGTACGTAAATGCTGGTATATCAAAACTTAAAGATGTCTTTGGCTCTCTGCTAATGCAGTTATGAAAGAAACCATGACTTGATGCTAAATGAAACTCACACGCCAAATTTGCATATAGCATTGGAGCATTAGAGCTAGATACACATAGAAGGCCAGCAGGAGTGGATACAGAGGGTTGTAGCGGTAAGTAGTTCTTCGTGTAGGTCAATACAAGTACTCAATAGGAGGCGAAAGAATACACTCATATATATATGTATATGTGAATATTTTAAATTTGTGATATTGTCTCTTGCTCTTGTTTAAAGACTATGGTCATAATAAACATAACCTTGACTTGACTTGACACTCATATAACCAATGGATACTTCACTGGAATGAGTTAATTTGAGATTGACAAAGTATCAAGCCAATGGCTGAAAGAGGCTGGTCGAATACAGCCAATAGTTGAAAGGGTCATACGCAAAGTCCATTCTATGTATGTTGTTAGCAAAGACTCGTATCTACAAATGGTGCATGAGTTGCCCTAGTGCACGTTTTGCTTTGTAGACACCCTTATTGGCACATCCAAAAGGGAAAGAAATGAAAAATCTCAAACGTACCTTCCAAATATTTGCTTTATTCAGATTTGTCTCTAACTAAAAAAATCATAGTAAGTGACACCAACCACAAAACTTTAAGTATTTACATGATTTCTCTAAGCACAATACTGAAGGAAGCGTGTTTGTCAATTTGTTTCTTTCTCAGTATTGCAGTATATTGATTAACTAAGATTTTCAAATGAATATGATGCATTTCACAAACTATACAAACCAATTTGCAGAACCCATCAAACAAACTCCAAAATGGTGAATGTGTCAAGGCCTACCCTAATAAATGAATACTGGAAAAAACGCTTTATTGGGTATTATTTTACCATATATCAAAGCCAGTGTGTCTATTTTCCGAAGTTCGTGGCCAAAAACAAATATTTGCTACTTTATCGAACCTTTACAACTAATTTTAAATATCACATATTTATTTGGAAAACAATTAGTACGTTTGAACTACATACAAAGTCAAACAAAGAAATAGAAAGCACTGTGATGCATGGCACAATTTAAATTAAGAAATTAAAAGTAAAAGCAATAGAAATAACACTGTACACTCTCCATATTGTACTCTTTGTTGAACTGAAGTTAAGCATGCCCGTCTGCCTATCATTGAAACACGCAAGTTTGACAAAAATATATATACTTAATGTTATTTTTATTGTATTGCTTCACTTCTAAAAAATAACATTCACAAAGAACATTTCTAAGAACTCTAAAAAGTTAAATGCACTAAACGTAAGTGAAGAGACTAGAGCACATCTTCTAATTACCAGAGATTCTGTGTAAAACCGTTATATTTTTAGGTCTCGCCTTCTAGACAGCGCAAGCTGCCCACTTGCAAAATACCTATTGTGGTCTTACCAAGAACTTACAGTGAACCCATTGCTTGATATTTGTTGGCTTTATTGTCACTTTTATATACTTGCTTCTTATTCAATAGCTTTCCATGGCCCAGTTACCATCCTTTTGCTTGGCTAACTTGTATCCCTCCACTGCTCACCTCAAGGACCTCCTTTTTTATTTTCTGTTAAGCACTCCATGATAGTGCATGTGTTTTCCAGCTCTCTGTGTCATGTGCTTCTTCAACCCCTCTGTGCTCCTTGTTGTTCTGTCCCTCGTGTGCGTCCCCCAGCCGCAACCCCCGTGCTCAGTGTTGCTATCTCCATTATGTGCTTTCATCGACCCCCATATTCCGTGTTGCTCTCTTCCTTATGTGCGCTTCCTTTACGCAATCCACCACCCCCTTATACAGCACTAGAAAAGCCAATAGGACCAAAGGGTAAGATGTATTGCTCTGCCAATCATTGTTGTGTATTGGGCGAGGAACTGTGGTTGAATCTGTTCTGAACAAAATGTACTTCTGTTTCATGTGACCATGTAAAGGTTTTACTTCTAGTGCCGATGCACACTTCTCTACTTAAATGGGATTTGATTGAAAGAAAATTGGGAGGAAATGATATGTGGTTTCATATGAACCTCTCCTCAGATCTTGGTGTCCCCTTTCAAAATAACCCTTCACCCACAGCTTTCCTACTCGTCTTTTAAATATATATTTGTTTTAAATGTATTTTAGACCCTTATAAATATTATGAAATAACTCAACAGGCATTTACCTGGACAATGGCAGGATCAACTTCATACGTTGAGATCTATGCTAGAAGTATATTCTGAATTGAAACTTAAAGTGGCCTACATATCTAGATAAAGAATTAAATATTATGCGCTCTCAACTTATTTTTGGTATTTTCTGGATTTGATTCGACACAGCTCATGATGATGTGGCTCTAATCATAAGTCACTATATTTGCCCTACCCTCCAGATGTAAACATTGCATTTTTGCTGCTCATGAAAAACTTGATTTGTGGTGGTGTCTGTATAAATGGAGGGCGCTCGTAATTATTACAGAGTGACTTAATGAATGTTATGAAATGTAATGAATATAATTATTTTTTGTGTCCTTGATCTTTTTAAGCAATGAAAAGTTTATTACTGCTTGAGGTCAGTTAGAAGGAGGAAAGTTAAATTAAATTTGTTTTCGACAGAATCAGGGCTCCAATAAACACTGATGAAGAAATGGAACATTCTTCAGACGGTTAAAAGTGTATAATCTCCATCTGGCTAACAGCTTATTTTTAGACATGCTGTTCCACTCGGACTGGCCATTAATTGATGTTCATAATTACATATGGAGGCAGTCAGTAATATAACTACTAAACCGGACAAGTTAATTATGGCAAGGCAGCCTACATATTTAAGTAAGTGCTGCTGCTCTATTAATGTCCTTCCAAACTATATGTCCCAAGTTACTTTGAAGTTTTTTTAGAAATACAATACTGTTAAGGTCAGCTGGAATATCCATGATCTCCCCCACTTTGCTCACACTTCAGAAAAGTAGCACTCTGTGGTTTAAAAAAAATAGAGTCAGATGTATGTCAAGGATATACTTAAGTTTTTCTTCTATAGTAAAATTTAAATTTGACAAATTCATGTAGGCATATTTTTGTCTTTGGGATTAAAAGTGTTCATTTCTTTCAAGGACGCTGATCTCTTGGATATAGAAAATAAGCAGTTTGAAGATTTGGAATTTCAGCATCTCGAACTCGAAAGCCGCCTGGAAGAGGAGAAGGAGAACGGAACTCAACAATTGTTGCGCGAGGTTGCAGAATACCAGCGCACATGCGTCCTTAGGAAGGTAAAAACAAGAACTTCAATAGTTGTAGTTTAAATGTGTTAATGGTCACTGCTGTCTGCAAAACCTCAATTGTTTATTTGATCGTCATTAGTGCTTGGTAAGCCATTGACTTTATTTAGAGTTTGGCGCGTGGGATACTCAGTGAGTGGGAAGTGTCACGTCAGTCAAAGTGAATTCTAGCCCAAGTACCAAATTTTGAAATAAGGCCCAAAGGGCCAGATGTAGGAGCCCAAATACCGGTCGGTAACGGCCGATTTCGGCCGTTACCGACCGGTATTTGGGTATTGTAATGTAGGGGGCTAGAAAATTACAGAATCAGTAAAATACTGAATCGGTAAATATACCGATTCTGTAAATCAATATGTAGGTGGCACAGTTTACAGTGCCACAGGGCCTTACCTTAGAAATTCGTTATTTACCACCCAATACTATTGGGTGGTAAATTACGAATTTCTGTGTACATGCACATCTGTGCATGTACACCTGTGCCATGTGGCACACATACATGCCCTAAGGGCATGTATGTGTGTCACATGGCACACAAGCCAGAAACAGAGGTGCAACAGGGTGTCAAAGTGACACCCTGTCCCCCTTGGAAATTCGGTATTTTTACCGATTCGGTAATTACCGAATTGGTATTTGCTATTGAATCCTATGGGCTTCAAGGCCCATAGGAATCAATGGCAAATACTGATTCGGTAATTACCGAATCGGTAATTACCAAATCTTACCGATTCGGTATTTTTACCGATTTTTTTCCCTACATAGCTATTACTGATTAGTAAATACCGAATCTGTAAAATTCGGTATTTACCATTCGGTAATTTGCTATTACCTACATCTAGCCCTAAGTCTGGATTTACCCTGATAAACTACTCCGTAATGGTGGAGGAGCATCACCACACTGGCCAGTCAGTCAGCGATCAAACGAAAAATAAAATGACTGGTGACTGACTGAGCCAATGCCAGCAGTGTAGGGAGGGGCAAGGTCAGGCATTGCAGGGCGGAGTAGTAGGCTCACTGTAAGTGCGCATGTCTGTTTGGCCGGCTGTCTTAGGCCGGCCAAACAGACATGCACACTTAGGTTTCTCCAACCCACCTGCACATCCGAGTTGGAAAAACGTCACAGGCTCCTAAGCACTGTCTGAGCAGCAAACCACGCTGCTCAGGTCAATCTGGCACTGCACTCATGCTATTGAGAGCAGCGTCGGGATTGGGTGGGGAGCCTGTAACCCAGTGCATGCTCGGAGGAAAGCTGGAGAAGAGGACCAGGGCAGCCACGTCGTCAGGTATGTTTTAAAAATGTATTATTCTCGCCCCCCCTCCCACTTTAGTATTATGACAGCCACCACTGGATTTACCTAGTCAGTTCAGCTATTCATCAATAATAGTGCATGCATGAGCTGCAACATATTTATAACGTAACACTATACCTAACTGTTAGACATATGCATCATCAAGCTGGAAACATGTCCAACCCCAGACCCCATCGACTGATGTAACACCCTCATGTCATATTCATGACAGACAGACACTATAATGGAATCATGCCTCAAGCCACACTTCTGTTCAGGGTAGTCTCTCCAACAGTGCAGAGGAGGTCACATTGGCATCCATCTGTAGCGAAGGTCCAGTGCGAATGGGGACCTTATGGATTTCTTCATGGCAAAGTCGCAGACAAGGCATTGTAGTGAAAGAGAGTGAGAGCAAGAATCTGAAGCAAGGGAAACAAGCACTGGCAGTGCCAAGAGGTCTGACTTTAATGTGCTGTACTCTGCACTCACAAAAGCACACAGCTCACCTTGCATGCACAAAAGCACTACACTCACACCTGTGGTATTGTTGTTGAAGTTCAACCACAGTGATCTAGAAACCGCTATTAATGGGCCCTAAGTGCGGGAGCCGAAGCTGCAAGCCAAGGTCAAAGCTGAGGATATTCTGAACAAGTCTTGTATCCTTGTTTGTCAGTAATATTATTTACTGAGCTTCAGTGCTTCACCTCCAGGGCTACATTCTTGACAGATTGCACTGTGCAGACTTGGGCACAGAGCCTTCTTGTGGCTACTTCCTCGGCTCGACTTTCCATCCATTCACAGAGTTTTCTGGAGTGCATTACTGCCCATTGAGCTAAAACCCTCCTGGCTAGGGTTCCCTTACTCATAGCTGGCCAGAATCCCTAAACAACAGCATCTGAAACACAAATAAGGTGCCGCCCCACAGCACAAGTGCATATTGTGCTTCCGGGTGCGTGATGTTGCTACAGCTGATTACGAGTGGGTACTTCTTTTTCTGAATGCCCCACATAAATATAAAACAAACAAAGATAAGTGCTTGCTGTAAGTGCCACAAGATGGCTAGAAAACATAGCTTGTTCTCGTCTGGCACATGGGGACATCAGAGATTCTGAACCTCTGAGCATCTGAAGGTATGGGCTGATTGCACCGCAGTGTGGGGTTGAACGTAAAGGTTGCACCACATATCTGGGCTGCAAATCATAGTCCGCACTGCTCTGCTTTCGCACAATAGGTCTCTCCAGCATGCTACATGTCTCCTGCTATGTTTAGTTGTATCAGGCATTTTGGGTGAAAGGAAACTCGTTTTCAGTGCAGCACACACGTTCAGCACAATTAAATCTTATAATCAAAGTAATCAGTATGTGGGTGGAGCCATGGTCCTTCTCGGTAGTTCTTCTAAAAGCTATTTTTCGACTGCGTATGGTCTGGCAGCAGCTGCACTTTCAAGTCATACAAAAAAGGGATAACAATAGAAAGCTAAAAGAGGCAAAAAAGGTTGCAATACAGTTGCCTTATGGTGGTCTGATTAAAATACCTTCCAAAAGAGTCAAGTGGCATGAAGTAGATAGAGCATTAAATCTGCTATGGCAGAATGGAGACATCAGTTTACCATTGATGGATGCAGGGCTGGCTTTAGCGCTGGCGGCGCCCTGTGTGACAATGTTTGTTGGCGCCCCCCAATGACCACTTCCACCACAGATTCTCCCACTAGCATCTTTTAACAGTGACCATGTCTCCATAACCCCACTCTCTCAGATGCATTGAAATAGTTATATAGCGCCACTCATACCAGTGTAGGGTGTTAGAGCACTTTGCATCACACACACATTACACAGAGACAATCGATCATACCTGTGTAAATCAGTGTATAGGAAATGTTACATCAGCCAAAGGACTAAAAGTGTAGGAGTCACATGTCAACCATACTGGTAGCAGTCTAGTTTAAGAGTGCTTGGTGTGGAGAAGCACAAACTCAGAGTCGAAAAAGAAACAGCATAGTTGGGAGATTTCTTTAAAAAAAGAATCAATTTCTAGCCAAATTAACCCTTTATGCAACATTAATCAATTATCTAGTGTGTACTTTGTAGTGTGCATGCAGTTCTATGATGAAAGTTAATAGCTCACTGTTGAATATTAGGACTTTAAGTTATAAATTGCAAGTAACAAAAGGATGTATCTTTTAAAAGCAGTAACCTGCTTATCTGTGTACATTATATGGACTCTGTAATCTACTTGGTACACGTTCTTTGCAGCAGGCATATTAACCAATTGCACTAACTTCACATAAGTCAAAACCTCAACTATACAAAATACTGATCCCTCTCCAGGAAGATAATTATTCACAAGTTATCTTGACATTTTTGTGAGGCCTGGTAATTGCCGGAGGAAAGAAACGCTGCCGCAGGTGCTTGAAAGGTGCTTGAAAAAACATACTAAAATTGCAAACACGGCGCCCCCCTGGAAGCCAGCACCCGGTGCGGTGGCACAGGTCATACCGCCCTAGAGCCGGCCCTGGATGGATTCCATCTTGAGATGGGAAACATTGTGCTGTTGCAGCCATCTCATGGGCATCATGCTCCACTTGAATTCCATGTTGAAGCAAATGTGACCCGAGCCATTGAGTTCCAAACCTCGAAGCTCCGAGCTGTAAATCCCAGCTATAGTCAACGGAAGCCCTGTGACAAATCAGGTACAGTGAGAACTTTAACGAGACCAGAATCTAGTCACAGAAGCTTCCGTAGGCAAGTCCTGGTAAATAGTAAGAGCAGAAGCCTTGCTAGTTGGTGTAGCAGTAATGGTCCGAAAGGACCAGTAAATAGAAGGCAGCCCACTTGGAGTACAGGAAAATTAGGGTCTGATGTACTTAATCACGTTTACGATTTCCTAATAGTGAATTTTAGCTATTAGAAAATGACAAACTGCGATGTAGAATGGTGCGTTTGACACTGTTAGTGATTCACAGTGGCTCGCAAATGGACCTGCCTCATCAATATTCATGAGGCAGGTCGCAATTTGCAACCCATTGTGAATCGCTACAATCACAGGGATGGTGGCCTGTTGGGGTGAGCTACCCACATGTCAGTGATTGCTTTTTAAATAGGACAATATTTTTGGGGGGAATGCACCCCATTTTCCTTAACCCCATAGGGTGCTCATGATGGCTCCACGCCGTCATGAGCCACGGGCGGCGTGTGCTCATGACGGCGTGGAGCCGTCATGCCGCTGCCGCTCTGCCCACGTGGCGCTAATTCCCTGCCTGTGTTGGCGAATTAATGAGTGGGTGGGGTCAGGACGGCTCCACGCCGTCATGAGCGCCCGCCGCCCGTGACTCATGATGGCGTGGAGCCGTCATAAGTACCCGGAGCTCCACGCCCACCCCCTAGCTCCACCCGCGCCGCGGCTGAATTCGCAGTGCAGGGAAAGGGTTAACGGAAAACGGGATGCATTTCAAAAATAAAAATTATCTACCTTTTCATTTTTTAAGAGCAGGCAGACGTCTGTGGGACCACTGAAGGCTCTTAAAAAATGTTGGTGCCCACTTTTACAAAAGGGAAGGGGTTGATGGTAACTGCAAATTTTTTGTGACCGCACCCCCAATCGCAAAATATTAATACATACCCGGTCTATTCCGAATTAGGAAAGGACGTCCTAAACACGCCCCTTCCTAATACCGAATCACAAAAGCAAAATGCGATTCAGTAACAAGTTACTGAGTCACATTTTGCCGTCTGTACATGGCAAAATGCATTTTACCAGTCTCAATCGCACTGATGGGCCATTTGCGACCGCTAAAATGCTTTGTGCATCTGGCCCTTAATTGCTTGTCGTGTCGGCCTCTTTGAATAGAAAGTACTGACTACCTTACACAGACTGAATGAAAGTCCGCAAGATAAAAAAGTGTGATTTATTGATATCTGATACCTCATTTCTATTGGAATATTAAACATTTCAGTGAAGAGCACACATTAAAAAAGTTATTTCACGCTCTACACATCAAATAATACCTTTAAAAAGGTTTAGAAACTGTTTATCTGCTGAGGCACTTTCAGGCTTCCTAAGAGAGAGAAAATAGAAGCCTGATACCCTGCATTGTTAAGTGCACCTGAGATGATTAATGAGATTATACATTAAGTAGACCAGAAGAGCGAGATTTACTGTTTGGAAGCCACTTAGAACATCCCGTGGTTTGATTATTATTGAGTGTGCCTGGGGTATTTACTTCTGAACTCAAGACTGTAGAGTGTGCCATTTGGTATGCTTTTATTTCTTACTTGTGGCAGGTATTAATGAAATTGAGTTTGGAATATTTTAGTTCCAAGACCTGTTGATTTCCTCTATAATTCATAAGGTATTATGCTCCATCCTGATCGCCTAAAACTAATGCTCTTTCAGGATATTCCAAATGCAACCGCTGGATGTGAATGATCCAGGTGGTTATTTTGAGTCTAAACTGCACTCTGATTTGCACTTCTCTGGTTACTGGAGAAGGCCTTTGGTTACTTTACAATCCTCAAAAGAGACACATTGAGATTCTCACGTTTTGCAGCGCACAGCTGTGATATCAATCTTCAAAAGGTTCCTAGCTGAAAAAATAGAGAACAGTATATCACATTTTTGTGCAGTGCTTTCCATATTCTGGGAATGGTTTTACCTTCAGAGGTCTGTGTGATGCCAAGTCGCCCTCTATTTTGTGGACTTTTGAAAGACATCTGCTTCAAATACATAAAATGCAATTAAAATAGCCATGTGGCAAGAACGTTATGATTAAACTTTTTTATGGATTCAGTGATTTCATGGAGCGTTGTTTGAAATATCGTGGACTTATTTTAAATGTGGGTAGTGGTATTTTAGTGTTTTTCTAACATAACAGCGCCTTTTTAGCTCTGGTTCACTGCACAGTTTTTGAATCAACCTATTGCTGCTAATTCTTCAGAGGACGTTTGCTCTGCCCACTGAAGTATTTTTCTCACCTCCCTTTATTGTATGTTTGGTGTACCTTTCTGCCTCCTATGAAGTGCTTGCATTGAAATTCATGATGAACTATTTTACATCTTAAAGGTACACTGAATCATCACACAATAAATTATTTATCTCATAGAGGCATTGTACATAGAAAGCAGTCCTCTTTCACTTTGTAAGGTCTGACACAGCTTCATGTAATAAAAAAAGATAATTAAAAAAACATACACATATACTTACATAAAGAGGCTTTGGGTTAACTCTTTTCGTCCACTGGTTTATTCACCAACCAATCAATTTTTCATTTGGCAACCTATCACATACAGCATGGCTCATGACCCTCAGTCCACTTCAGCCATTGGTTGTGCTGCATGTACTGTGATAAATGACATTTTGCCTGACCACATGTGCATGTTTGCCTAAAAAGAAGCGTACTTCAGTGACAGGGCTGATGAGCCAATATTTTACTCTGCCAACCTTTAGATTTTGCCTGCATAGTGCTTGCTCTGTGCTTGCAAAATCTCTTATGAAGATTTTTTTAAGGGGCTTAGAGCCCACCCATTACTTAAATATACTTGCCATTGGTTTTCTCCCATGTCACTCTTGTTTCCTTGCTTCCTATTGATTGTCTCCTCCTCCTCACCTCCAGCTTTCTCATGGTTTCAGTCTTTTTGTCCTAGTCATGGAGCATGGACAAAGTACCGCTTACTGGGGCCTGTGTTCGTCCACTTGCCTCAGGCTCCTTCAGGAACTCTTTGTTTTTTACTTTTCAGCACTCCTCCCGTCACCGTCATTCTCTTTAGCACACTCACCCCATGTTTATTTTCCACCCTCTTCCCTCTTGTTGCGCGCACACACACAGACTTCTGTCAATCTTCCTCTTTCACTCTCTCAGCCGGCAGCAACCCCACAGTGCTTCCTTCTCTACTCTGCCTCTTTACCTTTTACTGGTCACCTGTCCGCTCTCTCCACTCTTTCATTCTACCCTCCAGTGCTCAGCTTTACACTCATGTTAGAAAAGATCTACACCGGTAGAAGTAAGTAAAATCCTTTATTTACTTAACAGGAGTCCTCTAACCAACTGCTTGCTTCTTCGCACTTCACTTATAAACAATCTATAGAAAGCTCCACATGAGGATTCTAAATTAAAGCATTGAACATTACAATGGTACTGAACAAGAGGGGGAAGGAAATAAGGTGGCACAGAAAAGAAGGGGAATGTACCATGTAGATTACAACACATCTCCATATATCTGATTAAAAAAATATTACAAGGAAAGCACATTTATGAAAATGTACCATACATATAGGATTGGCTCGTAGTTAACCCAATTATATTAGTAAAATACTAAATACATGAAAAGTACAATTCAGAAAATGCACATTACATATAGAATTGGAGAGTGGTTAACCTATTTTATAATCTGACTGTCAACATGGAGGATGACAGTTCCTGGCTTCCCTGGATTTAGCATTTTCTCTGGAAGCTCTTTTTTCTCTCCCACGCTCCTCAGTTATAGGAATGAGGGCCTCAGGACACAGGACTACATTGGCCATACTCTAAGCACGACAATCCTCCATCATTCCAGAATTACGTTTAACACATTATTCCTTTCCGGTTTGGAGAAGGATGATATTTTGGAGTGTGTGGTGTATGGTCTTTTAATAACAACCCATTGTCCTTTGCATCATTCACATTTCACATCTCTCCATTTGGCGTCATACCTAGTCTTGTTTTCAATTTCGTGCTTTTCTGTCTTTTCTTTGACTGAGTTTCTATCCACCCAGACAGGACAACCACCATTAAGACAATTAGGTGTCAGTTTCGAACCAGGAATCCTACCTTTGACATAAACAAAAGGTGATACACCTGACACCACATTGGGAGTGGTACGGTATGGCCACAACATTTTCCTTATGGGTCTCTCAACTTGGTTCCTCTGACGTTAGGGCTAATCTTATTGTGTCTTTGATCATCCTATTTACCGTTTCCACCAGACCATTGGCTTTGGGTCAATGCATGGGTGCTTTTATATGGCTAATAGATAAATTTTTAAAAAGTGGTGTTATTCTTTCAAAAGAATTGCCTGTCATTGTCTGTCACTATAGTATTCGGAATGCCCTCTTTGGAGAATATATTGGAGAGGGAGTCAATCAATGAGGAGGTGTTAATGTTGTTCACTTCCTTAGTAGATATCCAGTGGGAATGGGAATCTACCAACACAAACATTAATTTATTGAGTACATTGCACATATTCATAGGTCCTATAATACCTAGTTCGCCCCACGGTTTCGAGGGTACCTCAACAGGTAGAAGAGGTGCCTTACGTGTGACTTTGGTCTTGTCACTAGTACTACATGTTAAGCAATCCTTAATTATTTCTTCTACCATAGAATCCATGTATGGGAACCAATAGTTGTTCCTGTTTTATTCTTACTTTTGATCATACTCCGCCATGTATGAGGTTTGTAGTGAATCTCAATGACACATTCCCTCATTTTCATGGGTGGTTCTATTTTGTTGGATCTCAAAACTCAGTTCCCTAATATGGATAACTCTTCTTTCACATTAGAAAATGGTTGGAGGTTATCTGGTAATTCATTACACTTCTTGGGCTAACCTTTGGTTATGTTTTTCTTTGACAGCAGTTAAGATGGTATCATTTTTTGATATTGTTCCCATTCTACATCATAAATGGCTAGAATCTTAATCGATAAAATAGCTTCCACATGGGGTTTACTTGTGAATCCTCGTATGCTTTGGGCTGTCTAAAGAGACAATTGGCAATTTGGTTTCTGACACCATGGAGGAACACCATATTAAAGCTGTAACCTTGTAACCCTAAATCCCATTTAGAGATGCGGGAGCGGTTTTCTCAATACACTTTGAAGAAAACATGGGAATTAGGGGTTTATGGTCTGTTCTCAAGACAAATGGTATGCCCGACAAATAATACCTAAAATGAGTTATGGCCCAGTAACACGCCAATGCTTCCTTTTCTATAGTGGAGTAGTTAAGCTCAGCTTCTTTTAAGGTTCTGGTTCAAAAGTTATTACTTTTCCCTTTCCGTCAGATACTTGTGAAAGGGACGCACCTAGACTTTTCATACTGGCATCAGTTGTCAATGTGGTTTTTGCATAAAACATGGCTAAGTGGGGGGCATTAGAAATGGCTTCCTTGACTTTAATGAAGTCGGATTGGCACTGAGCATTCCAATCAAATGGAACTCCTTTGTTAAGTAAGACTCATGTGGAGTGTACATGTTCTGCAAAGTTTTAGATATATTTGGACATTTGCTCCACTAATCCCAAGAAGCATTTTAGCTCCCCGTTGTGATAGGTCCTGGTGATACCTTGACAGCATCCACTAACCTTTGGTTTAATTCCGTCTTCGGAAATGGTGTGCCCAAGATATTCCACTGCATTGACCCCTATCTTACACTTCCCTTTTTGTATGGTAAATCCTGCCATGCTTAGGTTGCTCAAAACTTCTTCAAGTATATGATTATGTCCCTCTTTGGAGACACCGTAAATCAAATGTCGTCTTGAAAACAGAAGACTTTACTGATTCCCTGCAAAATGTGATGCATTACACATTGAAAAACTGCTTCTGTGGAGCCTATGCTAAATGGCATCCTGCAGAATTGGTATGCTCCACAGGGAGTTATGAAGGAGGTTTGGGCTTTTGAGCTTAAATGAAGAGAAACCTGGCAGTATGCGGATGAGTGGGATATTACACTGAAATACTTTGCACCTTGGATGACACTTAGCTTTTCATTGATGTTTAAGAGAGGGTGCCTGTCAATCCATATGTTCACATTGAGATCTCTGAGATCAATGTACAACCGGATACTCTTCCCTCCTTCCTTAGATACTATAACAATAGGTGCTAGCCATTCTGCACTTTCGATTTTCTCAATGACCCATGTGTCTTCTAGCTTGTCTAGTTCTTTCTTAAGTGGCTCTCTCATGAGTAATGGCATAGGACGTGCCTTGTGTATTACTGGCTTAGCATAGGCTTTGAGTTTCATTTTGTGTAGGAAACCTTTTAGCAATCCTAATGTGTCCATGAAAACCTCAGGGAATCTCTAACATACCTCCATGCCTATGACAGATCTATCGACTGAATTCACTTGCTAAACAGCATTAGGGTCCAATCTGAGCCCTAAATCCCTTTGGTGTTTCCACCCTAAAAGGTTGGAGCCTTGTTTAGAGATGTGTACTTTTTCTAAAGTAGCCCTATCCTTGAAGGTAATGTGCATGTTGGACATTCCAGCTAGAGGAGTAGGGTCCTTATTTTTTTTTTCTTATTTATAAAATTTTATATAGCGCAAACTTGATCCCGAAGGATATCAGAGCGCTTTACAATTTGAGGCAATTAAATAACTTCCCACCCTATTCCCCTATAAACCCACATCTCACTATGGAACTAAAAATGCAAATTAGAATAAAAAAATGTAATAACTACTAACATTTTTACACAGATAATAAAAATAAAAACAAATCTTATACCAAAAATACATGCATCACACACATACAAAATAAATACAACATAATTACATATTTAAAAGGTTGTGCGGGCGGTACGAGTCGCATTTTTCGGGGTCCTTACCAGGCTTGGGGAGTGCTATCAATAAGGCCTTTGGTAACGACAGGGGAAGAACACCGTTTTCGTGTGCTTCCGCAAACATTTCGACCAAGTGGGGAACCCATCAAAATTGCTCGTGTGCAGTTTCAGACTACAGCATATACCATTTGACCCTCACTCTATATTTTAGTGCCAGGTGCTCTCCCCCCCCCCCCCCCCCCCCCAAAAAAAGTTTTTGTTACCCCCATCAGAAGCGTGGCCAATGGGTCCCAGAGTGCAAAGTGCTGGTAGTTAAGATTAAGCCATGAGCAGGAGAAAGAGTTACACACAACCTGGACCATTTGCCAATTATGACTTGACGCTCAATCTGTTGACCTATTTAGCAAGCAGAGCCGGACTGACCAAAGTGGGCACCGGGCAATCCCCTGGTGCGCCACACGGGTGTGTGGGGGTATCCCCAGGGTTTACATCAGAAGGTAACATAGCATAATCTTTGTCCAAAATTTTTTCTTTAAATCTAGTTTCATTTATCAACATATGGGGAGAGTAGGAATCTGCAAAAACAGTGAAAATAGCTCCATCCAGTAATATTTTATATATAGGATATGTGGTTTTGGGATAGCTGAACCTACTAGCAATCTGGAATGGAATACAATATCTTTCTACTGCAGGTCTTCCATCATTGACCATATGGTTAATTCTATTTCCCATTTCCTACCTTTGCAAAATGTCCTTTTTGGTTGCACTTCCTGATGTCACCCCTCTTGCTGGACACATATGGTTCTTAGTTAAGTGGCTAGTATTTCCACATCTATAACATTTCAACCTATAATGTTTAAGACTTTTGTTTATAAACATCCATACTATTCACCTTACCTTTGTCCATTTTCCCAGAAACCTTGCGTACATTACTATCATTTATTTCATTAGTTTCTACAGATTCCTTCATTTCTTTCATACAGAACGTCATATTTTCTATCTTCTATGCTTCTAGCTATGTCTATAGCTTGGTTTAAGTCTGGGTTTTCTGCTAACAGTTTTTCTTGATCTTTAATATCTCTTGTGGACCTCACTGGTTGATCTCTTATAAGTCAGTCCATAAGTGACCCAAAATCTCTAATACAACATTAATCTTTTCCCCAAACTGTTCTTCCAATTTCTAGAGGGTGTTTTGTTACGCAACTAACTGTACGTCTCCTTGAGGATCTTTTGTAAGATTTTGGCAACGAGGATGGGATCCAAACCCATGTGTGCAGTGCTTAATTTGAGCCAGTGGTTTCCGGTGCTCAGCATGGCACTTAATTATCGACTCTAGTGCTTTTCCCGAGCACTAGTTAAGGACACATTCATTTATGGGAGACACTGGAAAATTAAGTGATTTGACCAGAATCACAGGATGTTGAGCTGACGCCGAGACGCGATACTCAAACTTTTATATTGCCAGCTCTGGCCATTAATCCACATCATCTCCCAATTTTCAGGGTTATTAGTTGGTTCTGTTTTATGTGACATCTCTTCACCCACACCCTACACATTAAACAGGCCTGTGCTCCCCCCCTCCCTTCCCCGGGTGCTACCATCAGACATAAAACAGACACAGCTTTGAAGTATTGAGCTGCAACCACAGTCTGGAACAGGGACTGCCTCCTCTTCCATATAGCGCCTCAGGGACTAAAGGGCGCTGTAGTACCATAGCGCGCAACGGCTCCACTTTTCACTCTGGTGATGTCAACAGTGTATTTCATCCTGACACTACCCATCACAGTGTGGTCCAACCGTGCACTCGAGCCTAACCCCCCTTCTTCACGTTGTTAGCTGTTTAAGAGCATATTTTTACGCTCCTAGAGAGGCTATAGCTGTGCACAGAAGACAGCCGACAGTTCCCAGAGAGGCAGAGCAAGGAGGTGCCCTCTGGCTGTTGCACCAGTTCAACATTGTGAAAGTGGACTAGGTGGTCTCCCCCCCAACGCTTCTTCCATCTTGTATGATGACTGGGTTAATTTTCTTGCCATTTGTCATTGCTGACGTCATTGTGTGCACCGCCACCCCCACAACACTCACTATCTTTAACGTATACACAAAAAAGTACAATTTGATTTATTCAGAAGCGTCACATAAAACGGAAAATGTAGTTTCACCGCAATAAAGTTTAACAACACGTTGTGGACTATTATTTAGGTTTTCACGCAGCATTGATATAGCACCTAGAAACAGTGAAGCATTCTCCAGGGACTATTTAGGTCTGGTGTGATATGCATATAGAATATATATTTAACCAGCCCTCTTAATCCAATGGCCTGTAGTTGTGTAATCCACATTTTTCACAATACCTCCACCTCCCCCTCCTCCTGAAACAATAGGATTTTACCAAAACCATAAAGAAAGAACCTTTTCCAAAGCCTAAATGCGGGGGGGGGGGGGCTAAAGCATACCTATTAGCTTTGCCAATGCTTGTTTTGATGTAGGTGAAGTGCCTCATGCATGAGGGGTTATTTAGTGAAAAGCATAGATCATTGGATCCCACTGACCAAGCTCTGAGGGACTGGAGTGATACAGCAGACTTTCCTAGACAACACACTGTTAAGTCAGTGTCAGCTTGGTTGCACTCAGAGGTGGGCTATCTAGATAATTGATAAGGAGAGCTGAGGGGGGGTCTGGCTTGGCATTGAGAGCCAAGCCACGAGCCAAACCACCAAATACTTTGTAAAATATGCAACAAATTATATAAGCCAGGATTTGAACCTCCTGGTTTCCTTGTTAATAGTACACTGTATGAAATCAACAGAGCACTTAATGTTAAATCAAGGTCACATATGACGCCTTTCTAAAGTGAAGTATAAAGTTGCGATAAAACATTTTGGTTCCAGGGTTTACTTTTACCTCATAAGGACAGTGAAAGGGCTATGGGATTGCTGGACCCTATTTGCATGTTAATATCGCCGGAATCCTCTGACTTAAGAAAGACACTACTGCAGGATTTCAGGAGCAGCACAAACACTTAACACCTAGGTGAAGGCAACTACACATATTAGCAAATGAAAGAGGCGTCGAGGTCCCACATAGCTGAGTCTTCAGTTACAACAAGTCTTCAATGAGTCAAAGGAAGAGTAGGGTTAGGCTCAAATTTTCACATACATGTTATGTGTTTAAACTGATACAAAACAAAACAAGCATTTGCAATGTAATAGGTTTTGCATTATTAAAGTCTGAGCTATTGGCATTGCTAATTAATGCAACACCAATAGCTCAAACTTTAGTAATGCGAGACCTATTGCATTGCAAATGCTTGTTTAAACTAGTATGTGCGGTACAAAAGGGGGTGGTAATGGACGGAGCATCTGAACCAATCAAACACTCACACCCAGTCAAAAGATCTGGGTTTAATCCATCACCGTTCTTTAGCCCACTCTGCCACCCCAGTTCAGACATGGCTATATGCAAATCAGTCTGACCCTGTGCCTCATGGGAACAGTCCAGCCCGAACTGCCAAGCCATGCCTTCCCTGGACCAGAAACAAGCTTCCGAGGACCGGTTTCTGGCATTCCAGCCGTCTTCAGCCCGGCTTGCTTGAATCCAGTGGCAAAGTGAGCAAGGGACTCACGTCTGAGCATACCCTGCCACACTTATGGCGGCCAAAAGCGGTACAAAAGGGGGTGGTAATGGACGGAGCATCTGAACCAATCAAACACTCACACCCAGTCAAAAGATCTGGGTTTAATCCATCACCGTTCTTTAGACCACTCTGCCACCCCAGTTCAGAAATGGCTATATGCAAATCAGTCTGACCCTGTGCCTCATGGGAACAGTCCAGCCCGAACTGCCAAGCCATGCCTTCCCTGGACCGGAAATAAGCTTCCGAGGACCGGTTTCTGGCATTCCAGCCGTCTTCAGCCCGGCTTGCTTGAATCCAGTGGCAAAGTGAGCAAGGGACTCACGTCTGAGCATACCCTGCTACACTTATGGCGGCCAAAAGCGGTACAAAAGGGGGTGGTAATGGACAGAGCATCTGAACCAATCAAACACTCACACCCAGTCAAAAGATCTGGGTTTAATCTATCACCGTTCTTTAGCCCACTCTGCATCCCCAGTTGAGACATGGCTATATGCAAATCAGTCTGACCCTGTGCCTCATGGGAACAGTCCAGCCTGAACTGCCAAGCCATGCCTTCCCTGGACCGGAAACAAGCTTCCGAGGACCGGTTTCTGGCATTCCAGCCGTCTTCAGCCCGGCTTGCTTGAATCCAGTGGCAAAGTGAGCAAGGGACTCACGTCTGAGCATACCCTGCTACACTTATGGCGGCCAAAAGCGGTACAAAAGGGGGTGGTAATGGACGGAGCAACTGAACCAATCAAACACTCACACCCAGTCAAAAGATCTGGGTTTAATCCATCACCGTTCTTTAGCCCACTCTGCCACCCCAGTTCAGACATGGCTATATGCAAATCAGTCTGACCCTGTGCCTCATGGGAACAGTCAAGCCCGAACTGCCAAGCCATGCCTTCCCTGGACCAGAAACAAGCTTCCGAGGACCGTTTTCTGGCATTCCAGCCGTCTTCAGCCCGGCTTGCTTGAATCCAGTGGCAAAGTGAGCAAGGGACTCACGTCTGAGCATACCCTGCCACACTTATGGCGGCCAAAAGCGATACAAAAGGGGGTGGTAATGGACGGAGCATCTGAACCAATCAAACACTCACACCCAGTCAAAAGATCTGGGTTTAATCCATCACCGTTCTTTAGCCCACTCTGCCACCCCAGTTCAGACATGGCTATATGCCACGAGCCAAACCAGCCAAATACTTTGATTGTAAAATATGCAACAAATTATATAAGCCAGGATGTGAACCTCCTACTTTCCTTGTTAATAGTACACTGTATGAAATCAACAGAGCACTTAATGTTAAATCAAGGTCACATATGACGCCTTTCTAAAGTGAAGTATAAAGTTGCGATAAAACATTTTGGTTCCAGGGTTTACTTTTACCTTATAAGGACAGTGAAAGGGCTATGGGATTGCTGGACCCTATTTGCATATTAATATCGCCGGAATCCTCTGACTTAATAAAGACACTACTGCAGGATTTCAGGAGCAGCACAAACACTTAACACCTAGGTGAAGGCAACTACACATATTAGCAAATGAAAGAGGCGTCGAGGTCCCACATAGCTGAGTCTTCAGTTACAACAAGTCTTCAATGAGTCAAAGGAAGAGTAGGGTTAGGCTCAAATTTTCACATACATGTTATGTGTTTGAACTGATACAAAACAAAACAAGCATTTGCAATGTAATAGGTTTTGCATTATTAAAGTCTGAGCTATTGGCATTGCTAATTAATGCAACACCAATAGCTGAAACTTTAGTAATGCAAGACCTATTGCATTGCAAATGCTTGTTTAAACTAGTATGTGGGCAACTTATTTTGCATTTTCATAAATGCTCTGTATTCATTCTCCTTGTATTCATAACCTCTCACCTGGAACCCTTGTTGTTTAGTTAGATTGTGTTAGCATGACAGACACCAGTAATAAATTAATGGCAGTGCCATACTATAGATAACATATGGGGACACCGATGGAAAAAGTCTGGCACTGGCATACTGGAGCAAACTATTTGGTAAAATACTGGGACTAGCGTATCAGCAGTACTTCTTGGCATACAGCAGGACAATTGTGGTATATTAGGGGAAAGGCAACCAAAATACTGGCCCTGACGTACTAGAGGTAATTTTTAACATGAGTCCCTTGCAGTATATGTAGAGCATGTTGTTGCTATGTTTCACCTTTGAGAATGCATGAAAAACTAAGTTTTTGAATACAACCTTAAAATAATTTAGTCTCCCAGTACAGTTTGTTCTGTGGTACTGCATACTGTTGAGATGAACACATAATGAACACATAATGTTTCATTTAATACAAAAAGAAAGGAGTAAGTTTCAATGGCATATATTATCAGCATCTTAGTACAGGTGGTATTTGAAATAGACATTTCTGTTGTTAAATGAATCCTAAAGTTATTATGTAACATTAGCTATGTACATTATCATCATCTAATCAAGATCAAGTGACATCACTCCATAGGAAGTTTCAGGGTCAAATGGCATGATGTCACTTCTGTGATATCATTAAGGTCAAAGGGTTTGTGATGTCACTTCTGGTACCTCTGGCATTTTGGTGAATAGACGTCAATGCTCATGCTATTGACTTTGTTTTATAGTTTAGTGTCCTATGTAATGCTTCCATTGCGATGCATTAGTTATTATTGTATATCTGAAAAAATGCACGACAATCACATATTCAGTTCTTTATTTCATATGTGCATTGTACAGAAATTGCATGTTTTGTCAGGACTCTGGTGCAAACTTTAGCTTAAGATGTCCAATTACTTGCTTTTTCATCTTCAAACATGAGGCAGCCTCACCCCCAAAATTAGAAACTAGTCTTGCAAGATCCAGACCCCTTTTCAACCCAATCTTCCTTGCTATTGACATGACTGTAGTTCTTTTGCTGCCATGCTGCCACATACACTTTCGGAGTACCCACAAGATCTTATGATGCTGCTGCCACTGGCACATTGTGATCTTACATTGGGCACTTGTTTACAAATTTCTGTGGCCAGCAGCCCTTCTAATGCCCAGTGGCCCCCGTGATGCTGCTGCATTGTCCTCTCACTGGGTGCTTGTGAATCAACTCCCAGTCCGGCAGCTCTCCCATTGCTATATACTCCTGTTTGTTCTCTGGCTCTGCTCCATTGTTCAGCTCCTCAAAAACCCCTGCTCTCTTCTTCCCCTTACCCCCATCTCTCAAATGCCTCTTTCTTGCCACCTTCTGCCTCCTACACCACCATCACAATTAACATCACTACAGTTGCCACCATCACCTCCTTAACTGCAAACATGTTTACCACCACACCCGTTTTCACCAGTACAGCACATGTGCATTCCTGCATTTGCTTGCTTTACAACATGAAAGCCATACCTAATGCTTTGCCGATGTTTGTTTATCCTAGTATTAGTGTAGTAGAAATCATAATATGGTAGGCACCAGAGAGCCCAGCCGCAGGATGGCTGCCATTTGATGAGGTTCTGAAGGCTGGAACAATTCACCTTTTATCAGCGGACATCAGGACTGTCGGGCAATAGCCTGCTGGAGGAGAGATTCATTTTTTGAAGAGGAATTGGGTAGAGGATAACTTTTGAGCGGACGGAGCCCCGGTACCAACGCAGCTGACTTGGAGGAGTAGTGCAGCCTTGACCTAGTGCCAGGCGGTGCAGGGATGGATGCAGAGGACTATGGAGAGCTGAGCAGGGCAGGGCAGAGTGCGGTGAGAGCGCCTGTCGAGAGCTAGGGAGGACCGGAGAGAAAGAGACTTTTGCTGTTGCTGCTGCCAACGGCCATAACGAGGTACACAGGGGACGAATTTTGCGGAGCGGACGGCTTGTGCACAGGCTCACCGCTGATCCTTAAACTGGTCTCCTATACAGCAAGCCCAGAGGTGGCTGGGTCCTAGGTTTAATCTGTTGAGCGCAGGGTGGGCCGCCTTGTGTGTGTGTGGGGGTGGGGGGGGGGGGGGGTGTCGGTCCCGCTGTGCTGCAGACACTTGCTGGGAGTAGGAGAAATTGGTGACTCTGCACAGGGGAGACACCAGAAGGTGGTGTAGACACGTGTGGCCTCCCTGAAGTGGCGCTGTGATTTCAGAGTTGGCAGGGAAGTGGAGAAAACAAGCTGCCAGGCTCCCTGTTAGCTAGCAGCTACTTCAGCAGTGACAGGGGTGGGCCTACTGGGCCTTGTCCAGGGCCTGTCGCGTGATGGGCCCTGCCCTGGAGAGGCACTAGCCGGAGATTCCAGTCCAGGAGTCTGTAGTAGAGTTGCGGCCAACATTAGCAGAAGCGGATGGATTGAGCACCACTAAGGCAACAAGCAACATTGTGCACCTTCGGCAGCTCTGGGTGGACTGCTGGCTGTTGGAGGAGAGTTACGACCCGGGAAGTTGCCCACTGGCATAAGCTTCATTGCACATCCGCGGGGGAGCAGGTTTTCATCCCTTGGCTCTGCTCCAACTGATAGGTGATTGAATTGTAACTCAGCAAGCCCCCTCTCCCTCCATCAGTATGGGTAACACGAATACTAGACAGTCAAAGTTGCCCTTCGAGCAGTGGAGGCCGCTAAGGGGTACAGAGGCACCTGTCTTTTTTTTTTAGCTTCTAAGTGCTGGGTGACTCATCCCCTCTCTCCGGGAAGATTCCTGTGTTAATATGCATTGCTAGCTTTCTTGGGCTATGGCAGGGGTAGGTGGTTTGTTTTCTAATCATTTGGGGGATGGAAAGTGGGTGGATGTGTTTAGACTGTTTAAAGTAAAGAAATAGATGTTGTTTTCTATTTCTTTACCTTTGGTATAATCGCAGCACCCGCGCTTTACTTATAATATTAAAAATAAAGCGCGGGTGCCGCGCTTATACCAAAAGTTTAATAAAAGAACACGCCCATGAGTGGTGCGCACACGCGCGCCACTGTGAGGCATATGTTTTCAATTATCGCGTCAGTGTTTGGGCACGATAATTGAAAACATATGGGCTATGGTGCGCGTAACAGACAGCAATAGGCCATGGGCGGAGCATGCACTCCAAGCCCAATTAGAAAATACCATTGGAAAAAAACACGCACAAGCTTGTTCATTTCCAGGGTCCATTTCTGAAACCCGGTCAAAAAGACTCTCGATGCGTGAACACTGCTGCGCAGTGTATCGCTAGACGCGAGACCTAAAAATCAAGCTGAAAAAAAGCCTTTTGGATTTTATATTTGCGCTCCTACTATATCTGGGATGTAGTACTTTTTTGGTTTTGCCTGCACAGCGCTAGCGCTGTTCTTGCTTGGTTTTGCCTGCAAAGCACCTGCAAAATCTCTTGTGAAGAGCCCACCCATTACTTACACTCATTTACTATTGACTGGCTCCTCCATCACTCTTGTGTCCATGCTTCCTATTGGTTGGTGCATCCTCCTCCTGTGCTTCAGTCTGATTCTCCTTCAAGTGAAGCATGAACCAAATTATGCCTCCTGAGGCCAGTGTCCTTACATTGACCACAGGCCCCGTCATGCACTCTTTTTAACTTTTCAGCCACCCCCACCGACGTTCTCTCACACCCCGTTATTTTTCACCCTCTTGTTGCTTTTTTTCCAGGTTTATATAGCGCTAACATGACCCAAAGGTATTGGAGCGCTCTACGTCAGGACCAGTTACATTACACAAGGACACAATCATTTTAGATTTTTAGGCATGGGGAAATTAAGTGATTTGCCCAGAATCCCAGGTTGTTGAGCCAACACAGAGACTTGAATCCGGTTACCCAGTTACCCAGTTGGCAGCTCTGGCCGTTACACCACATCCCCTCACTACAGGAGTGGGTCGCTTGCCTCCCTCAAACCATCTGTGCAGATTTAAGCTATATTGCACAGCAGCATGGACTGCTGTGCAACATGCCTTAAAGTAAACAAAAACAAAGTGCTATGAAGTGGTCAACACTGGCCGCTCCATAGCGCTTTGTTTTTATTTATGTTAAGGCATTTGTACAGCAGCCTCATTTTGTGTCATTTGAAAAATATTTTTGGGTCATTCGTTTTTGTTTATTGCTTATACTATGTTATCAGATTGTAGTAATTCAAAGTCAATAGTGCCTTTCCATTGCATCAATAATCATACTTTCCTTTGATGTGCATTAAAACTATCTTCATAATTATCTTCTTAATTGGAAAGTCCAAGACAATCATAAAAGCAAATAAAGAAGTTGATACATCAATAAAACAGTAATCCTAAAATAGTTGATAAAAATACACACATTTACAGTAAAATAAAGTATAATGAGTTCATACATCAATAAAACAGTAATCATAATGATGGTTAATTAAAATGTATGCATTTACTACAACACAGAGCTGATTTTAAAAAAAGGCACCCTACTCTATGTGGAGAAGTGTGGCTCACTGGTTAGAGGCGGCAGACCCAGAAGCAGAGGTCGGCCCGGGACCAGGGTTCGATTCCCGACGCGGCAGGGTATGGAACCAATGTCAGCGGGCTCGATAAATCTCGCCTCGGTGCCTCTCTAACCATGGGTCCCACGCTGCAACTCTGGGCAATAGCTTGCTTAATCTCCACAACGGCCCCCTCGCTGCCGGGGATGCCTGGCTTCACCTTGGGGATGCCCAATAGGGACCATCTCACAGGGAAAGGCAGGACGGGTTCCCCAGCGGCACACAGTGCCAAAAAACCCTGGGGTGAAGGTGCGCTCTACAAATTCGTACTAACTCTATAGCATACATCTTCATTAGGTAACCGTTGCAGAAATTGAAGAGCTACTCTGCACTGATCGAATTTGTACTCCATTAAAAGAGGTATCAGGGAGACAGCTGCGCCTGGCGCGTCAACAGCTGGCAGCTCTAGACCAGGTCCGAGCAGAATATGCGGCGCTGCGAGTGCGGCACGCGTATTACACAGGGGGTGACAGGTGCGGGCGCCTGTTGGGGCGCGCCCTCTGTGAGCTACAGCAGTGACACACGGTGCAGGCGATCCACACACAGGGAGGCGATAAAGTGACCGAAGACGGAGCCATAGCAAAAGCCTTTAGCGACTTTTACACTACGTTATATGCGGGGGCTCGCCTTGACCCCGCAGACAGCACAACCTTTTTGGACTCGGTGTCGCTCCCGTCCTTATCGTCAGACCAGTCGGAGCTACTGGAGAGGGCGATCCATCCTGAAGAGGTTATATCGGCAATTTCACGCCTCAAACTTGCTAAGGTGCCTGGCCTGGACGGCTTCACCGCCATCTTCTACAAGACTTTCTGTTCCCAGATAGCCCCGTTATTGACCGCCCTTTTTAATTCCTTTTCCGACACCGGTGCTATCCCAAGGGATCTGATGGGTGCCACGATATCAGTTATCCCTAAACCTGGGAAAGACCGAACGCAATGTGGAGCCTACCGGCCTATATCACTCCCTAATGTAGATCTCAAACTCTATACTAGTATACTGGCGGCGCGGCTAGGTCCGTTCATGCAGGGATTGGTCGGCCCGGATCAAGCTGGCTTTATCCCGGAGCGACAGACTGTCGATAATACGAAAAAGGCAGTCCACCTGGTTGAGCGGGCCATGAGATTGCCAGGTGAATACATGATGCTGGCAATAGACGCAGAAAAGGCGTTTGACCGTGTTCATTGGCCGTACCTGGAACAAGTGCTTATTAGGGCGGGGTTGGGGGTTAAATTTCGCACGTGGGTCCTGAATTGCTATACCTTCCCCACGGCGTCGGTGCGGGTTAACGGCTGTTCGTCGCCCACGTTCCCCATCGAGCGCGGAACTCGGCAGGGGTGTCCGCTTTCCCCCCTGCTCATCGCGCTGTACATGGAACCTCTGGCACAGGCTATGCGAATGGACTCAAACGTGCGAGGGATCAAATTCGCGGCGTATATCCACACGATCAGCTTATACGCCGACGACGTCCTTCTGTCTTTCGCCTCCCCTGCAACATCGTTGCCGGCCGGCGTGGTGGTCCTGGATGCGTTTGCGAAGGCTTCCGGCTTTAAAGTAAATATGGCATAATCATTGGCCCTTGATCTTTCCCTGGAGACACAGACACGTGCTTCGTTGGAAGCGCAGTTCCCCTTCCGCTGGGCGGATGGTGCAGTCCCCTACCTGGGGAAACAGCTGGCGGCCACGCTGCAGGACACAGTGCGTATTAACTACACCAACCTCAGTCGCACCATCCGCACGGAATTGGGACGATGGCGACATCTCCCGCTTTCCTGGCTAGGGCAGGTGTCGGCGGTGAAGATGACGGTCCTCCCGCAGATCTTGTACATCTTTTGGGCTATCCCGCTCCGTCCCCCTGAGGGCTGGATCCGCCGTACGCAGTTGGAGCTGGCGCAGTTTGTTTGGAATGGGAAACAGCCCAGGATAAAGCTGAGGTTGGCAATGCTTCCCCCGGAGAAGGGTGGCCTGGGTCTGCCGGACTTACAACTCTATTATCAGGTGACCCAACTCCGGACCCTTGTGGAATGGAGCAAATGGGAATCGGAACGGCACTGGCTTTTCCAGGATCAGGCGGTGGCGGGGCGTCCGCTACAGGAGGTGCCCTTCCTTCGTCGACACCACTGACCCCCCCAACTTGTACGCTTCTTTTATCACGAGGGTCCCGCTTGAGGTGTGGGATCAAACTTGTACCCTGCACGGCTTGACGCTGTTTCCTTCCCCCCTCACGCCCTTGTTAGAGAACCCTGATTTTGGCCCGGGTAGAGATGTTCGAGCATTCGCACGTTGGCGCCCCGCGGGCTGCAGATGTCTTTTTCACATGTATTCGGGTGATTGAGTGACACCTTTCGAGGATCTCCGGAGGGTCTATGGTTTGCCGGAAACAGAGCGCCTTCGTTATCTCTGGGTGCGACACTGGGCGCTCGATCCCCTGACCCGTGGGGAGGCGGATCGCAAGCTTAGTCAATATGAATATTGGCTTATTACGCGCACTGCAGATAAACGACTCATTTTGGACATATATCGGCTACTCTTGGACAGGTACTCACACGTTTATAGCGCAGGACGGGTGAGGTGGGAGAGAGAACTGGGGCGGAACTTGAGTAACAAGGAATGGGTTGACAGATACCTTTACCAAACTAGTAACCTACTGGTACTATACGCCGGAACGGCTGCATGAGATGGATCGTACTAGGGATGCTTCCTGCAGGCGGGGTTGCGGGGAAAGGGGCACATTGACACACCTCCTGTGGGATTGTAAGCACATCCAGGACTACTGGAAAGCGATCCTGGACAAGGTGGACGCACACTTCGATACGGAGATCCCGTGATTCCCGGCCTATGTCCCGTTGGGGCATCCCAATGCCATTATCTTCCCTTTGAGAGCACGCAGGGGCCAACTGATTGCGATAGCGCTGGGTTCTGCTGGTCAGACTCTGTTGGCTCTGTGGCGCACTACGCATGTCCCTACTTTCCAGGGCTGGCTGGGTCGGCTCTGGTCTGTCCTGGGTATGGAAAAACTATCCCTGGTGAAGGCAGGGGAGGGGGCTAAATATGCAGAGCTGTGGCAGCCCTTTCTATCCCTATTGGCCACTGAATTTAGAGAGGTGACTTGACCCAGGTATCTACGACTACTCCGTTTATCACACACGGATGACTGAATTGAGTAGGTATGTATGGTTGTATGCTTGGTGCGGGACGTTGGATCCGGAACGAGGGTGGGGGTGGGTAGGTCGGGGAGCAGTTGTGGGGGGGGCGGGATGAGGGTGGGATTGTTTCTTGTTGCGGCTCTGTGGACAATGGGTCTGCTCCGACTGATGGCCCCGCAATTTCCGAGGACTATTGGACGGTGTGGGTGTGCCCTACAGTAGTGTTTCGTTAATATCGCTATGAAAGTCGGCAGCTTGCCACATGCTTTGCACAACAAAACTTTTCTGCTTTGCGAAAGAGCCTTTCTTTTTGCAATAAAAAGATTTAATACTAAAAGAGGTATCAAAAATTTAGCTCTATAAACACACTAAAATTACAGAAGAATAGAACATGCAGAAAAGTTTAGGCTGGAATTCTGTCACACAGGCTCACACGGCCTGATTACCAGTTTGGCGGACCGGTTACTCCGTCACAAATGTGACAGATATCCCGTCCGTCGTATTACGAGTTCCAGTAAATCGAATGGAACTTAATGGAACTCATAATAGGGCGGACGGGATATCCATCACATTTGTAATTGAGTAACCCGTTCACCAAACTCGTAATCAGTCCCCGAAAGTTTGACTACCAAATAGTCCCAGCAAAAAACACAACAGATGAATTCTCATGCCAGTTCTGAATCTAAATAGCAGGGCCCTTTCCCAGCTACTGCAGACTAGAATCAAAACAGGCTCTACATAAGCTTTTGTGTTGAGAGTTACATATTGTTGCACCAATGGTTTTCCTAGTTCAGTATTTTTCCTCAGCTGACATATGGACTCCTAGAATGTCCTCTTAACAGCCATCTTGTCCTTCTTACAAATGGTCATTGGTTGTGTTAACAAAACAGGTCTGCCCAATTTCCCAAAGCTCTTTCTAACACATGCAAGTCATGATATTTTTTCCCAAAATCACAACGTAAACAAACTCACATTATTGCTGGTTTTAAAGTAGCCTAGAGATTATTTCAGACTGAGAGCTATTAGACATGAGGTCCCAGATTGAAAAGATCCTCAAGATACACCATGCCTAGTTCTTTATGGCATAAATAGTGCAAAGATAAATGAGAAAATGAAAGAAGACGCCTACAGAAATGATTTATCTCCACCTGTAGTGCTTGACAGTCAGCGTAGTCCCATATACCGTCCCCATAACTCGCAATTGGCACACATTGTATTTGATACATTTCCAAAAGAGTGGAGATTGGCTTGCCAACCAAGGTATGGCTCTCATTAAAAATAAAGCTAATTGCTTGCGTAAACTTCAAACTGCGATGCAAGTTATTGCTAGCCCAGGATCAACTGGACTCAAATACTACCCCCAAATATTGGAAACGAAACACACCGACAAATGCATTGTCATTGATGGATAAAGTGGGAAGTTTAATGCTTTTCCTTCCTCCCTCACTAATTATCGCCCAATCTCCCTTCTCCCTTACCTGGGTAAAATCTTGGAATGCCATATCTGCTCTGTCCTCAGCTCTTCTGTGGAGGACAGCGGCTATCTGGCCCCCTGCCAGGCTGGATTCCGCCCTCGTCATTCTACTGAGAAGGTTGTGGTTTCAGTCTTAGACAGCCTCAGGGAGGGGATGGACAAGGACGCCCCCAGGCTTTGGTCCTTTTGGATCTGTCCGCTGCCTTTGACACGGTCGATCACTCCATTCTTCTCGGCCGTGTCAGGGCAGCCGGCATCGGCGGGCCTCCGCTGGCTTGGCTGACCTCCTTCCTGAGGGACCGTACCCAGGCTGTTCACCTAGAAGGGTTTTCTGCTCCCCACGTAAGGTACAGTGTGGTGTCCCCCAAGATTCCTCCCTTTCCCCCCTTTTATTCAACCTGTACATTCTCCCCCTCATTTTTGCTTTACAGCAACTGGAGGTCACTGTCTTCAACTATGCAGATGACCTCCCACTCTCCTGAATCCATCCACAATTTCCAATCTATTATGATTTTTATCAGGGACTGGATGAACTTTAACCACCTTAAACTTAACCCAGATAAAACCGAGTTGATTTTGACGGGTGGTACATCCAGTCCCTGGACCCCCACGTTCTGGCCCCCTTCACTCGGTCCCCCTCCCTCACCTTCCCACTCAGTTAAAACACTTGGGATCACGTTAAATCAAAATCTTACCCTGCACTCCCAGATCAGTATGGTGGTATCATCTTGTTTTTTCACTCTCCGCACCATCCGGAAAATTTCCAGATTCTTCTCTCCCTCTGCTCTCAAACTCATCATGATGGCAATGGTATTATCATGGCTGGATTATGGTAATATCTTGTATAATGGCGCCCTGGCTTATGCCCTCTGACGCCTACTGCAGGTTCAGAACCAAGCGGCCCGCCTTATTCATGGTCTCCCTAAATTACATCACGTCACCCTTGTATTGAAGAACTTACACTGGTTGCCCATTAGGGAGCGGGCCCTCTTTAAACTTGGCTGTACCGCGTTTCAGGCCCGAGCTGGAAGCGCCCCAGCGTTCATAAATTCTGCAATCTCAAGCTACACTCTGGTAAGAGAGCTGCGCTCATCCACCCAGTCCCTCCTCTTAGTCCCCCGTTTTAGAAAGAAGAGGATGGGGGGGTAAAATTTGCTGTCCTCGGCCCAATTTTTTGGAATTCTCTCCCCTTTGCCCTCAGATCCATTCTGTCCTACCCCGATTTCCGTAAGGCCCTAAAACCCCATCTTTTTCTGCAAGCCTTCTCAGTTTAAACTTTTCCCACAGTCTCCATCCAGGCCCTAACGTTCCTCAGCGCCAAGAAACCGCCAGGTGTATGTGCGCTTAAGAAATGTTTTTAAATTCAAATTCAAATTTTTGCACTGCAAACCATAGTATGTGACTTAGAAAGTATGTTGCTAGATCCGAACCTAACATAAACTGAGAAAAAGCTATAATAAACAGTGTAAGGCATTTGGAGTGGGTGCAAGGAGTATGGTATCATCCACATACAAAATCATTGTGGTAGGGACAGAATTGACTGGTGGGACATCTTGCGAAACCTGTAGGTCTGAATCTAATCCTGGCTGATAAATTTTGATGTATGGTCGCAAAAAAATGTATAGGCGAGTTATCCCACTGTATGTCAAGTAAAAGCATCAAAAGTACAGTCCAACTTACCTTGTCAAAAGTGCATGACAAATCCATAAATGCTAGGCAGAATGGGCAGTACGTTAAAGCTGAAAATCGTTTGTTATACGCTTTGTAAGTGCACCTGTGATGTTCTATTGAATCTCTAAGAGATTTTTCCATGTTTCTTTAATTTAACATTTGTATTGCAAGCACATGACCTGAATACTTGGCAGCAGCTTGTTTTCTTATAAACATGTGTAAAAAAAATGTGAGTATGGACGTAATTACTAATATTGACATTAAGTTGTTAATTCATACTATCTAAAAACTAAATGTTATATAATCGCAATAGAACAAATTGTTGATAGAGTTCATAGAGAATTGAGAGACCTAGTGTGACTTAATAACTGGTGTTCATATTTTAACAGGAGAAGATTTCAGCTTTAAAGAAGCAGGCCAATCAAATAATCCAGCAGGCCCAGAAGGAACAAGACAATTTCTTGAAGGAGAAGAACCACTTATTAATGATGCTCCACCAAGTAAGCATTTATTTCAATTCATTTTCAAATTTTATTGTGCAATGTATATGTTCATATTGGATTTAACTTGTTTACTGAAGATGGCCAAGCTAGACAACATAATTAATTAAGAACTAATAAAGGTAAATTTAAAAAGCCTGCCATGTTATTACCCTTATACATACTATTGATGGTTTATTAACTTAGCAGTACTCCTCATCTCGTCGAGTTCTACTCTGCCTTGTCATAGGCCTTACATTAGTGTTGAGTGATGTCAAGGAAATGAGCAACTGTGTAGTCCCTTTAAATTTAACATTTTGTTTTAGCCCCTGCACTTATCCTGGGGGTTATAAATACTCAGCCTTTCACCTAAAGTCTGTTTGTAACATCCAAGCACTACCACCACAGTCCATGATTTAGACTGCACATGGTAGGGATGTGGCGAACAAAATATCATGCTACTCGCTGAAAAGCGCTTCAACACCTCATCAGGGTAGTAAGAGCTATATAAATATATTTACAATTTATTGATGAGGTTGAGCAGGACTCTAACAAGAATCCGGAGAAGAGAAACAAAGTTTGTCTTTAGAATCTACTAATGGATGACTGATAAATCCCTTACCTCAGGGAACTTTCTTGGTTGTGGTTGCTCTCAGCTCTTGGTGGTTGTAGATTAAGAATGTGCAGTGGAGAAGAGTTTCTATCTTTAAGCAAGCTTTTTACAGTTCATGGAGAAAGTGGTGTGAATAAATCAAAGAGGGTGTTTTCATTTTCTTACCTGACGCCCACAATTAACACTGTCTAATTTGACTGTGACAGACTGGTAACAGGAAGAAGCAACAACATGGTTAATAGAATCTCTATTATTAGCAAAAAGAGTTCATTGAATTTTTGCAGCATTGACTTTGCAGCATTCAGCATTAAGTGCAATTTTGAAACAGTGAAAACAAAAAAGCATCAAAATATCACAGTGTAATTACACGTGACCAATCACAGTACCTCTATGCAGGATGGAAGATTATTCATACCTATCCTGTGTGAGGCCTCCCCCTGCCTCAGGACACAACCCGAGGTATGACTGATGCATCTGCGTGCAGCGTTCACGCGCAGCGGTCGCGCCCTATGCGCGCCCAAGGTGCGCCAAAGGTAAGCCCGTCTACGCCGGTCCGCGCCTGGACCGCGCCCAGCGCCAGACCCCCTGGCCCCCGCAAACCGCACTCCTCCAGCATAACATATGACGCCGCCACCCTCCTAGCCCATAACCATGGACGCTCACCACAATGCTACGAAGCTGCCCCGGGACGTACCCACGGCCCCTTCGCCTGCCACTCCTGCAAATTTACCAGCTTCAAGACCCACACCATATCCACGAACCCCAAACACAACTCCGACTCTAACCACCTGAAGTGCATCCTGCTGAACACCCGCTCGGTCCACAGACACGCCACCGAACTCTGGGACCTACTCGACACTGCTTCACCGGACGTCGCTTTCCTTACAGAAACCTGGATGAACGCATCATCAACACCCGACATCGCCATAGCCATCCCGGACACTTACAAGATCACCCGAAAAGACCGCTCCAATCAAACAGGAGGAGGCATCGCCATCGTCCATAAAAACACCATCAAAATGACGGCCAGCTCTGACGATAACCTTACAACCGCCGAACACCTCCACTTCCAGATCCACACCTACCCTAGGACCACACTCAGAGGCACCCTCATCTACAGACCTCCAGGAACCCGTAAACAATTCAGCGAAGACATCACCGACTTCATCAGTCCACATGCCCTCGCCTCCGAGAACGACATTCTACTAGGAGACTTCAACTTCCACTTGGAAAAGAAAAACGACAGCAACACCACCACCCTTCTTGACAACCTGGCCAATCTCAGCCTCAAACAACTTGTTGACACCCCCACCCATGCAGCCGGACATACGCTCGACCCAATTTTCTCCTCCAGCAAACACATCTCCTTCGATCGCACCACAGCTCTCCATTGGACGGACCACAGTTGTGTTCACTTCAGCTACAAAACCACCTCGACCCACAACCTCCCACAACCTATTCCCCAAAGAAAATGGAACAAAATCACCACCGACCAACTCCTCACATCGCTCAACCAAAACCCACCCGCCCTCTCATCTGACCCAAACCAAGCTGCCATCAAACTCAAATAATGGATCACTCACAGCGCTGACGAATTAGCACCCTTGAAAAACCATCACACCAAACAAGACAGCAAAAAGGCCCCCTGGTTCAACGATGACCTTAAGAAATCCAAGAAGCTATGCCGTACTCTCGAGAAAACATGGAGAAAAACCCAACCCCCGACAACATGACCACCTTCAAGGCAGCCACCCGCAAACACCACCAGCTGATTCGATCCACCAAGAAATCAGCATTCAAGAATCAACTCGACAACAACGCCCATAACAGCAAGGAACTATTCAACATCGTCAAAGAATTCACCAACCCCACTGCAGCCTCAAACGACATCACTCCCTCCCAAGACCTCTGCGATTCGTTATCCTCCTTCTTCTACAACAAAATTGCCGACATACATAACAGCTTCAAAAACAATTCCAATGAACAATCCTCTCCACCCCCTCAGAACCTAAACCGCCCTCTAACAACCTCAGCGCCTGGAACCCAATCACCACTGAAGACACCATCCGCCTAATGAATTCCATCCATTCTGGCTCGCCAACCGACCCATGTCCCCACCACATCTTCAACAAAGCAGACTCCATCATCGCACCCCATCTCCGTGATGTCATCAACTGCTCCTTCAACTCTGCTACCTTCCCAGAAAACTGGAAACACGCCGAAGTCAGCGCCCTCCTGAAGAAACCCACAGCAGACCCCTCTGAACTTAAGAACTACCGCCCCATATCCCTCCTCCCATTCCCTGCCAAAGTCATTGAGAAAGCCGTCAATAGCCAACTCGCCGCCTTCCTTGAATCCAATAACTCCCTCGATCCCTCGCAGTCCGGCTTTCGAGCCAAACACAGCACCGAAACTGCCCTCATCGCAGCAACAGACGACATCCGAACACTACTGGACAACGGAGAAACAGTGGCCCTCATTCTACTCGACCTCTCCGCCGCCTTCGACACTGTCTGTCACAGCACCCTCATACAACGCCTCAGCAACATCGGCATAAAAGGAAAAGCCTTGGACTGGATCATCTCGTTCCTAGCTGGAAGAACTCAGAGAGTCCGACTTCCCCCATTCAGATCAGAGGCCACCGAAGTCATCTGCGGTGTACCACAAGGATCATCACTCAGTCCCACCCTCTTCAACGTTTACATGAGTCCACTCGCTTCCATCGCGCGTCAACACAACCTTAACATCATCTCCTACGCTGACGACACTCAGCTGATCCTGTCCCTCACCAATGACCCCAACACCGCCAAAACCAATCTTCACGAAGGCATGAAAGAAGTAGCCGTATGGATGAAAAACAGCCGCCTAAAACTTAACTCAGACAAAACGGAAGTACTCATCCTAGGATCATCCCCCTCTGCTTGGGACGACTCATGGTGGCCTTCGGATCTGGGCTCAGCACCCATACCCACAGACCACGCACGTAACCTTGGCTTCATCCTAGACTCCTCACTCTCGATGACCAAACAAGTCAACGCCGTTTCATCCTCCTGCTTCAACGTACTTCGAATGCTCAAAAAAATCTTCCATTGGATCCCCGCCGAAACAAGAAAGACTGTCACCCACGCACTGGTTACGAGTCGACTAGACTACGGAAACACCCTCTACGCCGGAACTACAGCCAAACTACAGAAAAAACTCCAACGCATCCAAAACGCTTCAGCGAGACTCATCTTGGACATCCCTCGCCAAGATCACATTACCGGCCACCTGAAAGACCTCCACTGGCTTCCCGTCAACAAGAGAATAACATTCCGTCTCCTCACCCACGCACACAAGGCCCTCTACAAACTAGGTCCCGAATGCCTCAACACTCGACTATCCTTCTACACACCCACCCGCCAACTAAGATCCTCCAATCAAGGCCTCGCCGCAGTTCCGCGTATCCAAAGAACCACCATGGGAGGTAGATCCTTCTCCTACTTGGCGGCCAAGACCTGGAACTCACTCCCCACTCACCTCCGCCTTACACAGAACCACCTCTCCTTCAGAAAAGAACTTAAAACATGGCTATTCGATAAATAATTAACCCCCTCCCCAAGCGCCTTGAGACCCTCTGCGTGAGTAGTGCGCTTTATAAATTCTTGAACTTGAACTTGCCTCCCTTAACCTGAGTCAGAGCCAGGTGAGGTGAGGCCTGTTACCTCACACAGGATAGGTATGAATAATCTTCCATCCTGCATAGAGGTTCTGTGATTGGTCACGTGTAATTACACTGTGATATTTTGATGCTTTTTTGTTTTCACTGTTTCAAAATTGCACTTAATGCAGTAGTTTTAACAACTAGGTCCTGAAGAAAGCCAGGGTCCCTGAGCCGATTACGGCTGAAACTAGTAGACCATCTCTTTCGGTAGATAAATTCAAAGCCGACACTGTTTTTTAATAAGCTCACCAGTGGTCACCAATAAATGTGTCTTGGACCACTGTTGTACCTTTTTTAACTCACTCACATTCACAATTTTGCATTTGCACTGCATTCTTTGACTAGCCTGGTCAGTATACTTGTTTGAGATACTCAGTCTGTCATTTTTTCATCTTTGTATCATTGGCCTCACATCGCGCCTAGTCCACCAGCGTTTGGCTTGTTGCCAGAAGAGCTGAGTTGACAGGGGTACTTTTGGAGTTCCAAATGATGACACTGGCCACGAAGGGCAGTTGATGGAAATCCTCACTATTTTTCTCTCCCCTCCTCAGGGTTTCTTCTGTCATAGAGTCGTACTTGTGTCAGTACCTTCTTACTACCACTAGCTGTCATATAGGCAAATGATGTGCTTTGGGTCTTGCTCTTACTCGTGTTCTGTGACTATTTCTTCTTTTTTTTCCCTTGTTAGACCACCAGTTTTCTTGTGTTGTTTATAAGTAGAATTGGGGATTAAAACTGGATGGTCTTTAAATATTCTCCCTGTGACCCCCTCTCTCTCCCCCTTCAGGAGTTGAATCTTGTGTGATTAGTCTATATAAAACTCTGCCAAAAAAAACAACAACAAAAACACTACCCATGTGGTATTGCATGACATACTCACTCTAGGAGGAGCTAGAAACTATGGAAATGCTTTTATGTTTCCTTATCTGAAATGTTCAATGGCCTGTTACAACATCTGCGTAATTAACGGGAAACAATATGCACAAGGAGATTTCAGTCCTGGAGTGCGGCAACATTTTTTTATATCCTAAACGGGTCTCCCGCAACTTCAGGATGAAATATATCCAGTTCGATTATACTCACATGACGCATGTGACCCCACCCCATAGGCTCCGTGCCGCCTAAAAAGGTGACATTCGTAACTGCCAGAGATGTGGTTATAACGACGCAGATTTCATTCACATGACTTGAGAATGTGCCACAATAAGCAGGTTCAGGTCAGAAGCCCTGCAACTGATAGATGCGGCAATGGGGCGCACACTGAAACCCACAATCGGGTCTTTGTCTGCTGGGGTTGTTCTCTCGACCACCTAAACGCAAAACAGGCACAAGTTGCACAACGTTCATAGACCTAGCAGCATTAGTTTTAGCCAAAGCGTTTATATTATGTTTGTAGGCTGACGCGGGTTCCTTATCCTTAATGATTCAGCTAAAGGTAAAAAAGAACGCAGCAGAGCCTCAGCCTTAGATACGAATGGACCTGAGATGTGGCTCCCCTTGGCTATTGCCCACCTAGGCCTATTTGTAATATGCCCTGAATGTATTTTTAACAGCAACAGGTAACTGCACTTGACTTATCCACATCTGTTTTCAGAAAACGCTGCCACTAGCTCGTGCACGTTTGAAGTTGGGGGTGCAGAGATTCAGCTGCGGGGGCGGGTGATCCTGTTGTTCACGCAGGCCATAAAGTGGAAGGCTCCAAATCTGAGTGTTATAATTTGGCTAGTCTTACTGTGGGTTTATCTCGAGTCGTTGGGAATGTAAATGTCTGCATTTTCTCCCACATTAATCAGTGCAGAGATATCACTAGACTTTACCTGCACAGTCTACAGACACACCTACCTGATGCGTCGGCACAGTGTAGTGGTCTGTGGTCACTCAGTACTACTAATCAGACTCTCGATGTCTGATTGATCTGTAGTATCTGTCTCCAACGATTACACTCCGTCCTCGTCCTCGAGTCCACGAGCTCTCATGTGCAGAGATGGGGATGATGAGGTGACTGGAGGTGGGCCGGTCCGATTTGCCCAGCAACTGAAGAATGTCCAATCACTGAATGGCTTAACACTAAGCCATTGCAGTGATTAGGCATTGCCACGTTGGACGCTCCCACCCTGCGGTGCAACACTAGACTTCTGCTGGCAAGGCAACCACAAGAACTCAGAAGCACTGATGCTGCACTAGCCAATCCTGACGCTGCTCTCTTCAGAGGAGAGCTGCTCTCTAAAGAGAGCCGCGTCAGGATTGGAGTGAGCATGAAAAAAACATTGCTCCTTTTTCAGCCTCTGGGGTCTGTGGCAGTAGGTAAACACCGTACTCAGCAGTGCTTGCTTTTCAAAGGCCACAGGCTTCAGTAGTTGAAGAAAGGCAGCTGGTCAAACACCACATGCGCAGTGGTGCGAGTCCGCGACAGTGAGTCAATGCAGGCTGCCACGTGATTTAATGACGTGGCGCCGCAGCGCGATGGAGCGCAGTTTAAATTATTTTAATAACATAGAAACTTGTCAACTTGAACTGTGTGCTAAATTGCCCCCAATAATTATTAGTGGGGCAATGCCCCACCGCCCATATGGTAAAACCACCACTGAGTTCTGCACTTCACACCTTTGCAATGCTTTTGCTTCACTTTTGGCTTTTGGGCTCCAGATTCATGAATCCAGATTTTGTGGTAGTTTGTCTATAACCTTACTGGAAAATTCAGCCTTCACAGAGCATGCCAAAGCTAAATACAACAAAAAATGCATCTATGCATTTTGAGTTCAGACCCTGAGGGTTTAAAATCCAGAATGTATTTGTAATGCTTGAGAAGCCAGATCTAGCCACTAGTTAAAGACCTGTAATGTTTCTTGAGAGGGCAATGCTAGCACTTTTTGACATGCCCACTAACCTGTTAATCAATGTGATATGACCCAACAAGGAAACTTAATCATTTGTTTATTTAATTATGTATTCATTCATTGCATTTATGTAGCACATTCTGCAACATTAAGTATCTCTAACCACTGATCTATTCTTAAACAATCATTTATACAAAACACAGTGTGTCATATCTGATGAGCTAAGAAGAGCAGAGGCATAAAAAAAACACAGAATAGTTTCGACTATTTTTCTAAAACGATCTGAGTGGGCTTATTCTTAATCTGGTCTGACAGAGAGTTCCGTATATGTGGCCCAACAATAGCAAATCCAGTGGCCCTCTTTCCAATTGACTCTGGTTCTTGAAATTTCCATAAGTATCTTGTAGCCAGACCTCAGTGCTTGTGTTGGTCAGTACCATGATAGCTACTCCCATAGATAAATTATGGCCATCCCTTTCAGGCATTTAAACTTCAAACATGCTAGTTTAAATGGGATAACATCCTTAACTATGCAATCTCTTCCACGCATGCCTTTACCACTTATCCGTTCTCATGCACATGCCTTAACCACACATGCCTTTACCACGCATAGTATGTATGAATAAGTTTAAATATATATTTACATATATGTTAATGTTGTCACTGACATATTCACATAACTATAACATAACTTTATCCTTTACAGGGACGTTATAGTTAGGTTAACATTGCAACCAGAGAAATGCATCCGTTATAGTTACCTGAGTTAACTATAGCTTGCGATCCCACAAAGCACTCCTTATGACCCCATATATTACATTACTCATGACATGGTCAGTGACATCACTGATGACATTTCAAATGATATGGCCATCTCCTTAAGGATAGTGGGGTGCCTGAAGCTCCCGCAGAAGCTCCCGCAGTCCCGGACGGCTCCCGTCTCCTGCAGGAGCTGGCATTGCTTTTTACCCCGAAGGAGCTGCTAAGATGAAGCTCCCTAGGGGTAAACAGCAAAGTGCTCCACTTTGAACAAGTGACAGCAAAATGCTCTTATTTGTTCAAAGCAGAGCACTTGTTTGCTACGGGATGGCGAGATTAGTGCTCCCGCCATCCCATAGAAAACTGCAGTGTCCCAGGGGTGGGCACTGCTAGTACATTGCTGGAGCCGGCCCTGGGGGTGGTGGTCCCAAGGGTCTTTGCCATTTACGGCCCCCTCCCATTTGGAAAATAGCCCAGTGGAGGTGATGGTCCCCGGCGCTGTGTGGGTGCTGAAGCCCCCCCACACATTTTTTTAAAATATAGCCCCAGGGAGATGGCAGTCCCCGGGGCTGCTTGCGGGGGGCTGGAGCCCCCCACAAATTATTGTATATATAGCCCCAGAGAGGTGGTGGTCCACAGGGCTGCGGGGTGTCCGAGTGCTCCCCCTGCATTTCAGAGTATTAGTCCTGAGTCACAAGATGGCTGCCAAAACTTCCTGGTTTGAAGTGTTGGCAGCCATTCAGATCTCAGGCAAGAGATCGAGTGGGTTCGAGGATCCACCGCAGCCACAGTTGTATATCTTAGAAATCTTTAAATGTCTCAGGAAATAGTGAACAGATTTAACAAAAAGAGTGCTTTCTGAACCAAGAGCTACCTTTTGCCAAATTTGGTGTAATTCCGTTCAGCAGTTCGGGCTATAGCTGTGTCTAAAGTTTCCTATAAAAATTAACATGGAAAAAAAGTGTTTTGGAACCCCTCTTTTTCACGGCTCCTGCTTGATGGATCACCCCGAAACTTTCAACACAACAGCTGAAGTGAGTGGCCCATTCTGAAATTCTGGGGCCTACGACAGTGTCGTCCTGCATACCTGGCACTTCAGTACCTTGAAAACGAAAATTATGCCAGAGCGATTGCACTTTTTCTCAAATTTTGTATACGTCATCGTACAAATCTTTGAGCATAAACTATACCGCTGCTTTGCACAACTGAAAGAAAGCTAGCCAACAGGAAAACAGTAGGCCAATCTAAAAGCTGAAAAACTCACATAAATTGAGATGTTGCTGCTTGTTTTAATTACCTTTTAACAAACGCATTTTTTAATGATTTTACATTTTGTAATTCTTGTACTTTGCTCATTGTGAACTTTTATGGTGTTTTTCTTAAAACTACCGAATAAAGTTATTATTGAATTGAATTGAATTGAGTGGCCCATTCATTTTTTAAACTTTCGCAAAGATTTGTCAAACGGTGCCAAAGTTATAGGCAAATCAAAAAACGCTTTTCCTGTGGATGCTAGGTCCTAACTATAACTACCTACTGGCGGCCGCCAATAGGTAATATATATATATATATATATTTCACATCATATTTTGGAGTCTGAAGAAATATGTTTACCAGTGTCACCACATTCAGCACTAAAAGCCCACTGGTGCAACTCTTTAACATATGTATGCACCATGTATTTCAATCAATGAACATTATTGGGGAATTTCAAACGATGATGACAGTTGGCGACTTGTGTCAAGAATATCGACATATATTTTTTGTCTCTGTACAAAATGTTTTCAACAGAGCCAAGATTCTATGCAGTAGATACTTTGTATTGTAAGTAGCCTTGAGTTATTAGACAGAATTGTCTAAGTATGACAATGTATAGATAACACAGAAGACTGTGCTCCAGGTACTAACCTATGTACATGTGCTTCTTTAGCTTTAGAAGATGGTATACCTGTAAAGTTTTCAGCACAGTTTGAAAACTGCATGTAGTATGACCCTAGCACCTTGAGTTTGTAGTCGGTTTTATTGACTAGTGACTCGTTTTGCATAGAATGCACACTCTTGTTAGTAGATACTTTTGAATACACTTTAGTTTATTTCTCATGAGAATTTTACTGTCTGCAAACAGTGTGGTAAAGAGAAAACTCTCTCCATAGAGTAAACATTGTTTACAGTACCCACTTTTCTACTCATATCAACTTAATTTCTCACTGAAGGTTCGGTGACTGTGAGAGGTATGATACAGGTAAGGGCTGTCCGTATAGTAGGTTCATAATTTTGGAAGAGACATTGACTATCTTGAGGGACTTAATTTTCTCCGAACACTTGTGTACAGATTAAACACTGTGTAGAATAAGGGTTTTCCATATATCTGTGGTTGATTGTCTATGTGAACTAGGCCACCCGTGAAGTGTAAGTTAGAGGGTCAATGTTGCACAAAGCACATGCTTGTTACACCTAAGGAATTTGTGTCCGTGCTGGCATTATTGATGCTTCTGGGCTATTTCGTACTTACTTTCAGTCCTCTATACTAGTTTATAGAGCAATGTGTACAAAATAAGTTTGGATGATGTCATCAATAATCTCATCAGTGATTTCATCAATGACGTAATTTGAGATGTCATCAGTGAGGTCATAAAGTATGTCATAGAAAATGTCATCAGTGATGTTCTATGTGAGGTTGTAAACAGTGCATGATGGGGGTGCATGTTATAATTAGCTCTGCTGAGGTGTTTTCAGTTCAAAATGTTAATGTTGTCACTGACATATTCACCTAACTATAACGTTACTTTAATCTTTATTTTTTTCTGTGAATATATGTATAACCATATGACACTCTTTTTTTGCTTAAAAAATATATGTATATATACATATTAATTGAAAAAGCCAAAGGTTAGACTGACGTTATAGTTATATTCTGAATTTATACACACAAAACCATAGAATTTCAGCTGTTAGAGTTATTTTAAGTAAGTATAACTCATGTGCTAAGGTAATTATAACTCGCACCCTCACCATGCACAGCTAAAAACCTCACATATAATATCATTGATGACACCTTCTACAGTATTATCACTGCAACATTTGCAATAAAATTGGTGATGAGAAACTTTGCTTGGAGAGAATGCGAGTTATAGTTACCGCAGGGCACAATTTATAGTTACTTGAAGTAACTATAACTGCTGAATTTCTATTGTTTTATGCATGTAAATTCAGAACCTAACTCTAACCTTTGGTTTTTCAGTGAATTTCTAAGGATTATTTAAATGCTTATTCCTAACAATTGCAGAGTGGTAGAGAGAGGGGATGGGGTCTCCATAGACCTCTCAGCAATCCTGCTGTGTGGGGCTTACTGGTTGTAATAGGAGGGGTTCTTGGTCCCCAACAACCCTCAGCAGCCAAGGGGGCTTCATCCTCCAAGATCTAATCATGAAATGAAGAGTGATGTATGTATTAATGTACCACAGTATATGCAACAGGCACTAAATGTCTCCCAGCTCATAAAACAGGAGCATGCCTTGATTAGTGCCATTAAAGTCCCCCACCAGCGTTCAGCAAGAGCCTTTAACAAGGGAGGGGCCTGTAATGGCCGGTAGAGCCCGCTACATATTGCTCTAAGGCTATTGGAACATTCCACCCCTAGAGAGCAGTATATTTTAATTTGTAAAACAAATGCCTCAAGGAGCCCTTGGGCTTTGTGAGGCCTTTTCTTCACAGCAGCAGCTGTGAACAAACATTAGAATGCTGGGGATCCGGGCTTCTACCAGCCATTAGAAGCCCAGAGCACTCCATTGTTTTTAATGGAGCTGCCAACATTCCAAAGTTCTAATGCAGTTTGAAACATCACCCTTGGTTTTGCAGCATGAATCCTTTTCTGGATTCACATGCTGTGCATCATTCCGCCATCTAGTGGTTGGGTCCGGCATTATCTTTGTTTTTTTTGTTGCTTTGTTTTTTGTTGTTTTGGTCGCTGTCGACCACCATTTGGTGTCAGGTACATCCCCTATATGACGTCAGACGGCATCCTGGAGGTCAACCTATATGTCATTATGCATGCCATTACAATGCGGTCGTTAAAACAACCGCTTTGTAACATCGCATACGATTGTATCACAAGTCGTTACAACGACTTCAATTTCAATTTCAAAATACTTTATTTGACTTTAAAAGTAAAACCATAAAAGTTTCACAGCACCATTTAGAATTTAAAAAAATACAATTCATGGCAATAAAAAGTAATAGTTAATTCAATAAAATACAATAATATATGTATACAGCTAAAACAGATAAAAAGAGTGAAAAGGGAGACAGACAATCAATGACCATAAATTCATCTTCATGGACGGTGATGAGGGATGCCCACCAATAGGGTTTGTTAATTCTCCATGCAAATTCTAGATCTCAAAGTGGATTTTAAAAAACCTGCTACAAATGGTATACATTCTGGTTTTCAACAGTTGTAGATAAAATAGAGCTGGGCGAACCTGGATAAAATTCAGCTTCTTTAAAAGGGGTATTAAAAAGTTTCTGCGAGGTACTTCATAAAAATTGCAAAAAAACATAAAGTGTAGCAAATCCTGAGGAGACACTACGTCGCAGCCACAGGATGCTAACACCTGACCTCTACAGCTCCCTTTTGGTACAGCAAGTAGCAAATGAAAATAATCTAACCAAAACCTAATCAGTAAAAATCGCTCATGGGACGACAAAGGCTACAGGAGATATGGTTCTGTAGAAGGAGTAGATTTGAGCATCACAAATGTACGGATGCTATGTTTTCCCATTTCTACATCATCTCTACCAAGCTTTTTTAATGTGCTAAAAGTCTTCTTTACAAATTTCACGTCCACAACAGTAATAAGATCGGGCTTTAAAATAGGTCCAGCTGCCCCAGCTCTTCAAAGCAACCCTTAATGTATTGTTAACCATGGAATGCGTAACATGTTCTAGGCTTAAAATTTCTTTAAGATCTGGTGGTTAAGAGCTAGGTATGATGGGGCTTGGCAAGATGGCCGCTGACTGACTTCGGGGAGGGCAGCGCTGACCTTCCTCTCCCTCTGTGAAGCCTCCCTGAGATGCTTAGTCTAAATGGTAGTGCCTCGACGGGTGTACTGTGAGGCAGCCCAGACTCCGCAGGCTTCCGGTATTGCTGGTTTTCATAGAGCTTGGGGCTGTTGGCTTTGCCTACGTGGCCGCCTTCACGGGGCTTCGCACAGCAGCGTGCAGCCTCTACTGATCACTGCGACTTTGCGGTGGCTCCTCGTGTCTCTCAGCAGTGGGCGCTGAGACTTCAAACCAGGATGGCCCCGAAGTCAAAAACCACGAAAGAACAGAGCGCCGCGAAGGATGCTAAGGATATCAAAGACTCTAAGGACTCTAAGGATGCGGCCAGGGAGACCAAGGAGAGCAAAGGAATCCTGGGAACGCAGGACTCTGGTGCAAACTCCGGGCAGACACGGCGGCCCCAAAAGAAAGGTGAGGAGAACAAATTGCAAGATGTTGGTGTGGTGGGGAGCACAAGGCTAAGCGCTGCAACTGTCGTTGCCGTAGAAGGTACGATGCGCCAGCCATCTGTCCTGGAGGCATTTGGGGCGATTAACGCTACAGCATCAATACCCCCGAGCAATGTTGGCGCCTTGGTCAGTACCCCCGCTTCAGTGCCCACCATACCTGTAATGCTCGCTACGCCCGGAATCAATGTTGGCCCATCTCTGCAGGCAGATGATCTGGTCCATTGTGTACAAAGGAATGACTTTCCAACACCAGAGCAGGTGGATTCTGGGCCAGGTAGTTCTCACCCGTATTCTCCGCCGCAGATAACATAAAACCGAGAGGAGGGCTCGGAGTTAAGAGGTGTAAAGCATTCTGAGGGGAATGGGCTAAGTGGACCCCAAACTGCCTTAGCGATGTAGGGGGCAAACTCTTTGATGATGGTCACTATAGCGAACGGGCATATCAACAGCTCGAACAAGGAGAAAAGCAATGACGCCTCAGGCATTTGTGATAGCCCAGTAACAGTTGCTGTAGCTGCTGAGAAAACAGCTACCCATTCAATTTAAGGTCAAGTCAATATATCCGCACAAGCCCAGCTAGTCCCAGATACGCTAGAGATTGATGATGGCAATTTTAGTAGCACCTCTGGTGAGCAGAATAATCAAGGGACTCTATCTACCTGGTCGAGTGCACCCCTGCTTTCTCCAGAGGGAAACAACCTTTACAACACAACTTTTACAACGCACTACCATTACAACGAAAGTTTTACAACGCAACATCCATTACAACGCATGCATTTATAACGCAACCATTACAACGCATGACACTACAACGCAACCACTACAACGCATGCCATTGCAACGCAGTCATTACAACCCATACCATTACAACGCATAGCATTACAACACATAGTTCCCTTACACTATCCAACACTTACCCTTCTGTTGCACACCCTGGAGTTAGAATAGTAATTTTTACCCCTACACTATCCAACACTTACCCTACTGTTGCACCCCCTGGAGTTAGAATAGTAATTTTAACCCCTATACTATCCAACACTTACCCCACTGGTGCACCCCCTGGAGTTAGAATAGTAATTTTTACCCCTACACTATCCAATACTTACCTTACATGTAATGTAATGGTATGCGTTGTAATGGTATGCGTTGTAAATGTAGTATGCGTTGTAGTGGAATGCGTTGTAAAGGTAGTTTCAAAGAATTTGTTGTAATGGTGTGCGTTGTAATGGTATGCGTTGTAATGGATGTTGCGGTGTAAAAAATGCGTTGTAAAGGTAGGCATTGTAAAAGTATGCGTTGTAACGTCATACATCCTCTCCAGAAGGTGATAAGTTCTTTTCACTGAATGATGATTCAGACACATCTCAGATCAGTGAGCAGGAATCATTGCAAGAGAGTTTATCAGGGGGCGAATCCCCAGCCACACAGAAGAGGCATCGCAGTCAATCTATGATCTCTAGAAGACGGGCCAGGACCAAAGGTAGATCTTCAGACTCTGCTAGTAGGTGGCTCAAATGGGACTACTCCGCATCTACGCTGACAGCTTGTACTGGTAACGGGCCTCAATTAGGGAATGAGCTACAAGGTGGTATAGGTGATACAGGTGGAACCAGCAACTCTGGCAATATGCCTTCCTCCCCGACACTGGAGTTACTGTATGTGACTCTTAAACAAATGCAAGGGGAGGCAAGGCAGGAAAGCAAGAGATCGCAACTTGCCACTAAAAAACTTCTGGGGGCCATCCGCAAAACAAATAAGCTATGTTCTGATATGTCTGAGCGAATAACCCAGGTGGAAGAGCGAACTGTTGCTGTGGAAGAGGAGGTTGAGAAATTGCATATATTTAAAACTACACAGGAAAAACAAACACAAGATGTATGCTGGACACTCGAGGAATTCGAGAATCGGCAGCGCCGTAATAATGTCCGACTGCTTGGTCTGGAGGAAAATGTGGAGGGAGAGAACATTATGGCATTTGTTGTGAAGTTATTGAAGGGCGCTTTCCCAGACCACTGGAATTGGGAGATAGAAGTACAGCGGGCACATCGTTTCCCAATGTTCAAGAGAACCCAGTCAAAAAATCAAGTAGAACGACCTAGAGCCATATTGATCTTCATTGGCGATTTTTTGTTAAGACAGGCCTTTATAGACCGGGCTAGACCTGACTAAAAAAAACATTTGAGGGACACACCTTCTTCGCTCTGCCGGACTTTTGCTGGGCGGAGATGGAGGCTACGTCAGATGATTACCCCTTTTCAGGGGGGTGGGTTGTGAAGCTTTCTTGCTCTTTCCTGCACGGCTCAAGGTTATCTATAAGGGGAGGGTCAGAATGTTTTTCCCTGAGATAAAAGCTCAAGAATTTCTCATGGAAATAACTGAATCACGGGGGAGAGGGCTCTAGCTAATGCCACAAAGGGTGGCCGCTGGGAACGATTGATATTTTTCTTAAGACAGTAATTGAATGTGAAGTCTAACTCTGTTAGCCACCATCGGCTATTAATGCACTATGGGGCACGGGGTGAAGGAAAGTTTATCATTTTTTTTTATTTTTTTTATTTATTACGTTTTATATAGCGCGAACTTGATCCCGAAGGATATCAGAGCGCTTTACAATTTGAGACAATTAAATAACTTCCCACCCTATTCCCCTATAAATATCGAACTAAAAATGCCAAATTTGAACATCCTTCATAAAATTGCCAGTTTTATATGCCGAACAACAATTTATGGCAGTTCCCTTGGACTTCCAAGTGTTAATCATGAAGTGGTCTGGAAGGGAAAAGGGGAAATGCGTTGGGGGGGGTTGTTTCCTACACTGTCTCTAATGTGCTCTAGAGCGGGTCACTTTATTAGGTTTGTCCTTAATAAAGCAATTGAAGCTGTAATTGGCTGTAATAAAGAATAATTGGGGGCTAAAGCTGGGTTTTGGACGGAATTTATAACACGTCAACATTGGAGAGGACCACAGAGACATGCAGCAACGGAAGAAATGAAAGGTAAACTCAATAGAGCTCTGAGAATATTTTGGGGAGCTTTGAGGATTACAGTTTATCTCATGGGCATATAACACTTTCAGAGGGGTATATTTTTCTGATGATGGAGTCCATTTTATCTCAAATGGAGCAAGCATATTCATGACTTGAATTGAGAGACTTGATTGCAAAATATGGAATAAAAATGTATGGTGCTCCAACAGAATTTCATAACGGCTCGCATTACGATTGTCTGAGTGGGGACAGGAAAACTCTTCGTTTTCCTGTGTGGCGGATTTTTTTTTGGGGGGGGTGGACAGTGTCGAGCGGACTTATCCATCTCTCAAGAGGGGGGAGAACAGGACATGGGGAAAGGGAAGGAAAACAATGGGGGTTTTCTTTAACATGATTGCAGTTCTTTGAGGATGCTTGATCACCATTGAGGGTTTATGTTTTGAAGCTATGTTAATCTGATTTGGGGATTGAATTATGATCTAACTGTTAATACTGTGTTATTTAAAGTTATGCTATACACCTGCTATGCACCTGTCTTAATAAAGTGGCCTTTTTTTGCTAATGAAGAAGTGGTGGGACGTGACTTATTGTGCGACGAGGCAGGAGGGACCTGAGGTGCGTCATGCAAGGCCTGCAGAGTGACATCTCACAATAGCAGCCGTCGCCATTTTGGGGCAGTGTTACTACCGAATTAGGCATTGCGCCAAACACGTGTGTCACACCATTTTCAAGTGTTGTCATTTGCACTGGCTACTGTATCTAGCACGGGATACACCCATCCAGAGTGAGCGGGCTAGTGTTCTGTGTTTGTGCTGGTACCAGCCGGTGTAATCCAGGGAGGTTTATTTACTGGTCAGTCTAAGAAGAGTTTTCTCGATGATCGGCACACTGTAACTGAATCAAAACAATGTGCAGGTTGCTATGTGTAACACATGGTGATCTGCACAACGTAACAAAAATAAAAACAGGTTCCAATCATCATTTGCAGGCACTTCACAGTGATCTCCACACAGAGTAAAAAAATAATAACAATAAAATAAATATATGTGCAGGTTTCAGGGAGCGTGTGGCCTAATACTTGTAAAGAGCATAGGTGCAACACTGACTTGTATGTTTTTTTGTGTGGAGTAGCATTGGTTGCAGGACATGATGTAAGCGGTCACACCACCACCACCACCTTTCCTTCATGTGCCTGGCAATCCACAGATTGCGTGGAAGAACTGGTATGATGTGTTTACCATATATTTGGGAGCAATAGGTGCCTCGCAATATAAGCCACAAGGAAAAACATTCTTGCTACACCATTCATTGGGATTTAAAGGAAGGACAGTATTGAAACATTTATCACTGTTTGTAGCTAAGACCAGGAACCTGATGAGTTTTTTGAAATTGAAACAAAAGTTAGAGCTCCGTTTTGACATACAACCAAGTCATCAGAAACAAGTTTTTCAAGAGAGAGCAGAGATCTAGAGAAGATGTTGATGCTTTCATTTGCACATATTGTCTGTGTGCTGCTTAGGTACCCCTTCTGTTGGAAACCTGGGGGCTGGGGTGGAGCTCACTGATGGAATGATTTTAAAGATTTGTCCATCGAGGCCAGGCAGTATTTGGTGTTAGGGGGCACCTGGGGGGGAGGTTGGCACTACCTGAGAGGGAACCTCAGCAGCCATATTTAGGTCATGCTTGACCTAATTGCCTGTAAGGGATGTAGGGGGTGTGGGGGTGGAGGAGGGAGGGGGGGTGCTCTTCTGCGGGGGTTTGGTGTGGGTTCAGCACAGTACGAGGTATTTCAATTTGCAAGGTTAATGAAGGAGCTGTATAATTGGACACAAAATGCTTCTGTCTGGTCCTTTAAGGAGGCTTGAACAATAAGTATAAATATACATGTGGGTAGTGAGAGATTAAATGAAAATAGGGCTCACTCTAAAGAAATGAGAAATCCTAAGCCATGACTCTGCGGATTATGACAGTTAATATCTGTGGGCTAAACGATCAAAATAAGAGGAATAAGGCAGCAATCTGGCTGAAATCTCTGCGTGTAGATTTTCTCTGTGTTCAAGAGATGATATAGAGAGGGCATCAGAGCTCGTATAATGGAACAACTTAGGCTTAAACTTTTGGCATACACGACAGAGGGTTCTCGTACTAGCAGGTGGCAATCCTCACCCGGAGGAATGATGCAAGGGTTCTCAGAAAGATCGTGAATCAATGGGGTCGGTGGGTGGTGATTGAATGCTTGTTAAATGGATTAAAATTTACACTTTGTTCACTGTATGGATCAACACGTGATGACCCGGAATTGCTAGAAACTTTAGACTCTAGCTTAGCCATGTGGTCCACTCCTATGATTATCTGTGGGGATTTCAACATCAACGACTTGGGGGTGCGGTGGGGTTTGCCAGGAAGCAAGTACCCTGGGAAAAAAAGAACGTTTGGCCTCGCCTTAACTAATTTAGTTCGCAATAATGGTCTGATAGTTGTATGGGCGTATCTGAAACCCGTAGAATCAGGTAGCATCTTTTTCTCAGCCCCGCATAAGGTTGTTTCCCGTTTGGATTATTTTTTTTGTCTCAAAACAATTTATTTCTAATTCTGGTATCGAGAGACATCCTCGGATAATGTCGGATCACAACCCACTAGTTCTCACAGTTAACCTTTTGATGGGGAAAAAGTATAATTTGGGATGGACCTTTGAGCGGAGGCTGCTATATGACCCTGACTATGTCGTATTTATGAAGGCCTGGATTAAAGAATTTGGGGATTTTAACCGAGATGGCACTAGTGTGGGAATCGTATGGGACACATTTAAAGTGGGGGTGAGAGGTGAAACTATCAGTTAAAGCCTGGGTCGCAAAAAGAAGGAGCGACAGCTGGAGACAAATTTTAGGGAAAAATTAAACAAACTGGAAGAGGCCTTAGCTTCTGCCATCTGCACGGGAGGACTGATAGATGAAATAACATTTCAGCTGGCTATAAGTAAGGCTGAGGCAGGGGATCATTTTGCTAAGAAAGCAGCAGAGATCTATCTGACTAAAAAAGAGCATTGCCATGAGTACAACACGCGGGTGGGACATACTCTGGCTGTAAGAGTTAGGCAAAAAATGGCATTCTGGGAGATCTCTGAAATTTATGATGCCAAAGGGAAGGTTATAACAGACGCATCAGGCATCCGTGAGACCTTTAGGCTTTTTCATCACCATTTATATAGTAGAGGACCAGCAGTGGCATCTTTGGATATTCTAAAGTTTTTTGGACAAAGCAGCTGTACTGAAGGTAGACTCTGTAGATAGGGAAGAACTAGAGAGGGTGTTCTCCTATGATGAAATAATTGGGGCTTTGCAAGACTTGCCATCTGGAAAGGCAGTCGGTCCGGACCAAATCCCGCTGGAGTTTTATAACATTTTTAAGGACTCTATCGGATCAGATCTGACTGAGGTCAAGCTGCTGGCTCAAAAGGGGGGGCCTGCACCTGTCTCTTGGGCGGGCGCCGATGTTGTGTTTTTTTTTAAAAAGACAAGCCACCCAGAGAGCCAGGTTCGTATCGCCCTATCACACTACTGAACAGTGATGTTAAAATCTTCTCTAAAGTAATGGCTACACGACTAAATGGAATACCAAAGAAAACTATCCACCCCTGTCACCATGGGTTTATAATGGGCCGTGGAACTACACAGCATGTTCGGCGGGTGATTACACTCTTTGATGCAACGGAGATCTCAGGAGACCCTATGGCTGCTTTGTTAATAGATGCTGAAAAGGCATGCAATAGGGTCTCCTGGGATTTTCTGTGGGAATCAATGAGATGGTTTAGGATAGGGGAGGGGTTCATTAAATCCATTCAAGTGCTCTATCTGGCACCTACAGCTCGTCTAAATTTAAATGGTATTTACACTCTACCATTTAACATTCAGCGGGGGACACAGCAGGGGTGTCCGTCCTCGCCCCTGCTATTCGCTATCTACATGGACCCCTTAATACGGCTATTTGAGGCCAACAACAGAATTTGTCCAGTGGTATGTCAGGGTGTTGAGTCTAAAGTGCTTGCCTACATTGACGATGTGGCCATCATCACTGCAGATCCACTATCTGCGTTGGCAGCGGTCGAGTTAATTGCTCAAGAGTTTGGCAGATATACAGGATACACACTTAATAGATCTAAGACTCAAGTAATAATGAATCGATTTTTCAATTTCAAAGATCCCCGCGTCACAGACCCAGCTATATATTTAGGTATAAGGATTATGTCTGACTTAGAAAACTTGGTGGCTAAAAACATTGAGCCAGTAATCAGGAAGGCGAGAACGGCTTTTGATAGATTGAACAACCTTCACCTATTTCTCGTGGGAAGGTCTACACAATATCACATAGCCCATTTCTACTTGTGCACTGAGGTTATAGAGCTGTTATGTTTGTACTAGTTGACTCAATGCCCATTAGATTCCCCATGTTAGACTAATGCTCTGATTTGTTACCTTTGCCTCAAATTGTAAAGCGCTCTAATATCCTTCGGGATCAAGTTTGCGCTATATAAAACTTTATAAATAAATAAATTAAAAGGTGTAACGTCGTTTAGATGATGTTTTTACCAAAGATTTTGTACTTGTTTAGGGCAATCCCACTGGAATTTCAAAAATCCAGGTTTATTATTTTGGAAGGCTTAGTCAATCGTTTTATTTGGGCATATGGGAAAACTAGGAGGGCTTTTCGGTTTATGTCTCTGCTCCGTCCATCACCACCCCCATTTGTACCGCTTTTGGCCGCCATAAGTGTGGCAGGGTATGCTCAGACGTGAGTCCCTTGCTCACTTTGCCACTGGATTCAAGCAAGCCGGGCTGAAGATGGCTGGAATGCCAGAAACCTGTCCTCGGAAGCTTGTTTCCGGTCCAGGGAAGACATGGCTTGGCAGTTCGGGCTGGACTGTTCCCATGAGGCACAGGGTCAGACTGATTTGCATATAGCCATGTCTGAACTAGTCAATCGTTTTATTTGGGCACATGGGAATACTAGGAGGGCTTTTCGGTTTATGTCTCTGCCATGGGAGAAGGGGGGGTTTTCAGTTCCCGATTTTTGAAGTTATTATTGGGCAGCCGCTCTTCAATATATGGGTATATTGCTTGGGTCATGCCCCGGGGATGTGGATGGGGAAATAGAGCTCCCTGATGTTTACAAGTTCTTACTGGGGGAACACACAGAGAACCGTTTCTGGAAGTTCACGGAGCCCAGTTACTATAAGAGGACAACATTTAAGACTCTGTTATCTGCTTTTCAAATCTGGGGGCTTTATAAAAGAAGATTGGTTTGGGGAGACTTAATCACTAAACTTTACTTTATAAAAACCCCACCCTTCCGGAATTTTTTTCAGACAAGGTTATGGCAGGATGGGCAAGAAGGGGAGTCTGAAAGGCTGGGGATTTAATCTGGAACGAAGGGTTTCGCCAATTCAGGGATATTCATCTGGAATTTGGGTTGGAAAAGGGGAATTTTTTTAAATATCTACAGCTTCGCAGCTTTTTTGGCAAAAAGACTGGGGGGGCAAAGGTGTTTAATAGTAATGTAATTTTTGACATCATGCAAGGCAGTGCTAAGGGTACTATTAGGTAAATATATGCAGAATTGATCAGTTTAAAATTAGACAACTTAGCTAAACATGAGATGAAATGGGTGGAGCATGTGGGGGCCACACCAGAGGTACTTACAAAATCTCTAGAGCTGCCCCGGATGGTTCTGTGCTCTGCCGGGCTTCAGGCGCAACACTTTAGAACTGTTTTTTCTTTATACTATACTCCGGCTAGATTAGCACAGTGGGGTGGGCTTGCAGGGATTACCTGTGCACGGTGCGGAGGGATGACAGCAGATCTTGTGCATATGTTTTCATCTTGCCCATGTCTGCAGGGTCTACTAGAATCGGTTATGGAATTTTTAGATCACTCACTTGGACTAAAAACTACATTAACCCCTGAGCTAATTCTGCTGGGAATAAGTAATGCAGAGTAAAATGAGATGGCCTACCAATTTCTCTTTGTTGCTATGGCCGTACTAAGGATCATTATTGCTTCTGCTTGGCTAGACCCTCTTACCCCTACCTTTCACCAATGACTTGCGCGGCTACTTTCTATATATACATTGGAAAGGGTGATCTATGAAATGAAGGGGAAGAAAGCGAGGCTGTTAGGACGGATTATCTGGGCCCCCCTAGCAAGATGAAAGGAATTAGACTAAGTGACAGGCATGAGGGGAATAAGCCAAATATGATGTTGGAGCTAATGGGATGAGCTCAGCTCAAATCTGTGTTCCTGTGAATTGAAATTTATGTTTTTTTTTTCCCTTGCTGTAATCACTCGCTCCCTACCTCATGTTTTTCTGTTTTTGGGTCCCTTTTTTTCAATATTTTTTTCTTGGCTACGCTGTGTGTTTGATTCCTTCTAAAAACCTTGCATTGCTGTTGTTTTCTGTTTTGTTGTGTTTACTGTGCTGAGACCCGGGAAAACATTGTGAAAATTCAATAAAGAAATAAAAAAATAAAAAAAAGCTAGGTCTTTATTCAGCCAACAATTGAGCCCAAACAACAAAGGGTGCATGGCCAAAATATCACCATTAAAATGCATCCCCAATTATTCATGCACCACCAGATTTGATGTGCCTCAGGGCACTCCAAGGAGACTTTTTTAAAAAGTGTTCTCCACCACCTGTAGGACATCGGTTGCTGCATAGCTCCATAATTCCCTCCCGTAACTTGCTATAGCGACACTTTTCGCCTGGTATATTTTCAGCATTGCCGCAATAGGGAGCTTACCCATCTTAGTAGCAAAATCGAAAATTGCTGTATTCTCCCTTATAACCTCCCCCTTTCTCCTTTGGATAAGGGACCCCCAGTTCAAGTTGTCATCTAGTAAAACACCCAAGTAAAAAAATGTTGTGGTCAAAGGCACCTTCTCATTACCCACTTTAAAGATATGCTGTTTCTTTGGACGAGTCCTGGCCTGCATAATATAAGATTTAGAATAATTGCTTGCTAGGTCACGGTCATCCATAAAACTTCGAAAGGTGTCAAGCAGCGACTGCAGGCCCCCTGCCGTCCTAGTGATGAGCACTGCATCGTCCGCATTTAGCAGGACGGGCAGACCGCAACACCCCACAAAAGGAAAGTCGACCCTTGTTTTTACCAAGGTCTTATCGAGGTCAATAATGTACAAATTAAATAAAAATGGTGCCAGAATGCATCCCTGCCGAACCCCCCTCTCAATTTTAAAATCATTAGAAACAGGAATATCCTGGGCATATCTGATGTTGGCCTTGGTGTCCCTGTGCAGATCCTCCAGGAAATCGACCAAGTTGTCCTCCGCCCTCATGAATTGCCCCGGTTTCCCCCGGTTGACACAGTCAAAAGCGAAGGAAAGATCCATGAAGGCCATGTAGGTCGTACCTTGGCGGGCAACTGTGTATTTCCCCAGGATCATATATAAATTAAGGCATTGGGCTAAGGTGGAGCGCCCTGGGCGAAACCCATATTGAATATCAGCGATAATCGCTTTCTCTTCCGCCCAGGAGGATAATCTTTTCAATATAACTCCACCTACAACCTTGACCACGGAATCAAGAACGGAGATCGGTCTATAACACAAAGTGCTATTACGATCACCCTTCTTGAAAACCGGTACAATTGTTGAGGTACCCCAGGACTCCGGGCAACCGACCCTGGCCGCTGCATTTAATACAGCCGCCAGAACCGGAGCCCACAAAGTGGGTTTGATTTTAAAAGATCCGGAGGAATACCATCCGGACCTGGAGCCTTGTTACACGACAACCCTGAAATACCCATCCCTCCTTCTGCTCAAACATTACTGGGGTGTTGATGATAACCCTGGCTTGGGGTTGTTGAGGTACCGAAGCACTTTTAAAAATGGATTTAAAATGTACCACCCATTCGTCCTCAGTTATATTAGTGCCTACATCTTTGATCCCGCCCTTCTCAAATAAGGGATGATTAATGATGCCCCAGAGCCTAAAGCTACTCCCTGGGATACTTGGCTCCAATAATGCTCTCCAAGTTTCCTCCTTCAGTTCACCCTTACGGGTGGCCAATGCCCGCTTATACAACGACTTGCTGTAGGGGGCGGGCTGGACTTAGGAATAGTATAATTTACACCTTCTGCCCCCTTCAGCAAGTTGTTGTAACGAGTTGCGATGTAATTGTATGCGATGTAACAACCACGTTGTAATGGCATGCGATGCAATGCATGCGAAGTAAACAATATCTCCCTGCAACAGTTACCTATTAACAAAACCTGTTTTAACACCTCTCAGCAAACACCACCTTCCTGCTCCAAAACATATCCTAACTAACACAGGGTAGCCACCCTAACATAACTTTTATCACCCCAAATAAGTGCAAACTTCTAATTATTGCCCCTACGCAAACATGTCTTCTGTAGTAATATCACATTAAACCTGATTCTTTTAACATATGGCATCACTTTCCATTGTTTTATTCTGCTGCTAAACTCAGACATTGCACATTTAAGCAGCTTACAACCATAACGGAATGACTGATTGCTCCCTCTGTACAGTGTAAACACTGCATTGGGCGAAAAAAAAAACCCTTGCACATCCCGCTGGGTTGAATCTCTGGGACTCTCATCTTGCCACAAGGGTGGTTTCCCACTCTACAGAAGGCAATCCTGTGACTCTCAGCTGTACCCTAGCGTTGCTTAGAGCTGGCAAGCCCGAAACTACCCTGCCTGTCCACCTAGTATTATTTTTTTCTTTTTTATTTCCTGGTTCTTTTTCAGAATATATATTGACTGGTGTCCGTTCGGAATGTTATTCTCTTCCTGTATATCTTTTTTTTAAATATATTTTTTATTTTGTTTTTAAACAGCACCAGAAAGTTATGGCATTACATAATTCAGAAATTATATAGGTAACTAATATAAGAAGGTACACAGTAAAGAACTTCATGAAAAAAAAACAAATATAAAAACAAACATTGACCAAACACAACAACTTCATCCTAGCCAATCCGTAACAGGAGCCCAAATTCTGCGACCCATTTCCGATCTTCTCCGGCCTTTTACTCTATACACAGCTAACTCCATATTGTATGTTGCCAATAGTTGGGCCCTCCAATTAATAAAGGTGGGGGAATCAGGACTAATCCATTGCAGCGTTATACAAGCCCTAAACATGGACATAGCAATGAACAGAAAGCCTTGCTCTGGTTTACTGCGTGAGGTGCCATTTTGTGATTGATAGACCCCCAAGATAACTAAAGCAGGAGTAAGAGTCAGGGTTTTACCAGTGATTTAAACAAGAAATAGCTCAACAACTTCAATATAGTTGATTAACTTGGGACAGGAAAAAAACATATGTATTGTATCAACAGCCCAGGTTCCACATCTGCTGCACAGACTTCCTCGGTGATTAGACCATTTGGCAATTTTGCCAGGAGTATAATTTAAATCTAAGACAGCCATATAATGTTGGGATCTCAAACTGCCAGTGATTAACGTCTAGCCAGCCAACTCCAAAGAGGCTGCCAGATTTGTCACTTTTTGACCAAATTTCCTGTCCCACTTATCACTTTGGGCAATTAGATCATCAGGCATATCAGAGATGAGTGTTTGATATATTGACCCAATCCTGGATCTCCTCTCAATGAACCCCACCACCGGAATGCTCTCAAACATATCTGCTCTAGAGGTTACAACCTTTGAGAGAGCCTGTCCACCTAGTGAGGTCGAAATTATGTGGCTCATATTGCCACATCGTACAACATGATGTTGAGTTTGGATCAGGAAACCAAAACCGGCCCTGGCAAAGTGCTCGGCCGGCCCGCCGGCCCCCCGCCCCACTCCCGAAGGGGGGGGGGGGTCCGGGGGTGCAGCTGAGCTCGTTGCCGGGGCCGGTTTTCTGCCGATTTTGTTACAGGCCTGCAATTACGGCCCTGTAACAAAAACGGCCCCCAGGGGTCCCAAACCGGCCCCCACCCTTGCGGCGCATCGGGGGATTGCCCGGTACCCGCAACGGCCAGTCGGGGCCTGGTTTGGATGCTTGCTCGCAGAGTTGGAAATGCCACAATCCTATTAGCAAAATCCTTCTCTCTATGCCAGCATTGCTATTGGCACCCCCAGGTATTGCACCTTAGCGGAGAGAGGCCCATACTTACCTTCTATTAGATTCTGATGACAAGCGGCCTGGATAATTTCGAACCTTGCACAAACACCTGTTTGTGTGGTCGTAAATATGAATAGTGCGAAGTTTACTACATCTGGTCATTTCTGGGTGTCATAAAGTCCACACCTCGCTATTTTTCCCGGGTACATACCACGAGGTCAAACTTGCTATTATTTACTAGGGGAAAATTCTGGGAAAATATCTGTACAAGTGGATTTTGGTACAGATAACACTGACATGTAAAGTCAAGAGGGGTTTCTGCACCCATGGAGAATTTCGCTCTATCTGCCCACATTATTTTCAGCTTAGCAAGATGTGTCATGGCATACTTCACATACTTTAAATACTATTATCAGCAAGCGTGTAAGATACATTGTGCAGTAAGAAGCTATGCGTGTTTTTTAAACTTCGTTCGCTGGCTCACTCCATCAGGGCAGAACATCTGTAATGGGAATGAAAAGCACGTACCTCTTGAGATGTGCGAGGCAGGCTGCTGTAAAGTAGAGGTGGTCATGCAGAAATGAAGAAACACAGGTCCGAGTGAAATCCAAATTAAATTTAATCCAAGTTTTCCAGCATCAACACGGGAGTGCAACCGGCTCTTCAAAATTACAACAGCTCAATGATTCAATGACAGCTGTAGCCTTAAACTGTAAGAACATCCTCGAGAGATGCATCTTCAAACATAAACATGTTTGAAGATACACTCTCCGCGAGGAAGCAAGAAGTGGAACGTGAAAACATACAGAATGCCATTACATCAGAATAACATCATGAACGACAATGAAATAGAAGAAAGACCATACCTTACAGCTGCCCAGTATACTGTATGTTTAAAAATTATGGCACAATTCACATTGATGCAGCAAAGGAGGCAGATTCAGGTCGTTTTGGTTACAAAAGATATTTTCTAGTGCTTGCCGGAGAGCTTACTAACATCAGTTTGTGGATTTAGCATTTTAGTCATTTGGAAGTTATCCTTAGCAAGAATATCGCTGTTGTATATGGTATTGCTTTTTTTCGTTTTGTGTAAATGTTTATTACTTTTTAGTCAATAAACCTACTACAGATTTCAATGAATGTTAATTAGTATTTCTAGACGTCGCCCTCTGCCATTAGAATCTCATCACAGTCCATTTCCGTTTTGTGGAAATGGGGTCGCTTGGGTGAATATATCAGTTTTAAAGTGTGGTACTTTAAGGTGGGTGGGCTGAAAGGCTGCGACCAATCACTTGTCTATTTCTACAGTTCATACAGGTGCCCATTGGCCCGCAAATGTATTTCTGCAGTAAGTAGCTGACATATGTCTTAATATCCAGCTACTTGCATATTTTGTATGTGATGTATGTCCCGAGATCTCTCTTAATGTGGACTGCAGGCACTAATGAACAATGGTATCTTACTTCAAACAGATGCACATTTTCTTTTTTAATTGTTTTCATCACTTATTACGAATCTTACCAACTTTTGATCAGAATCTTTGACAAACTCTTTAAAAAGGGAGGGCGGGGGCAATAGTTGAAATGGAACTGTGCGCTAGTGCTTCCCAGAAGAGGGTAGTGTATGCACCCCACACGCTGTCCAGAATCTACAATATACCAAACAATAGGTAGAACCGCAAGTTGATGCAAAACATTTTTCGCCTGTCTTTTTTTGTTTATAGCAATATGACATTACCAACACATCTCGAAAACACCTGTTACTTCGTCAGGGCAAATATATTATTTTGGGCTCCAATTGAATTTCTGCAACTTTGATCCATTTGCTTTAAAAGAAACGTCAACAAAAGGAACATTTAAAACAATATATTATGCATTTTTAAACCTTCTCACCTCTATCAATATACATTTTATATCAAAATATATGATATTGAGTTGCAATATCAACTCACTGTGTAATAGGTGCTCTTTCTAAAAAAAATAAAACTATTCTAAGAAACCATAAAAATGATGGTTCGGTAGCCTTATCCAAGCTAACTCTCCCATGGTATGACGGTGGGATTGGATTGCCAGACCTAAGAAAGTATTATTGGGCTACGCAGCTTGAGGCGGTGAATCATGTCGTGTACGGGCCCCCCGGAGACCCAGGGTACGCCATGGACAGAGGACAGGCACCAGGTGGAGACATCACAAGGGCACTCTATGCCAAACCCGGGCGGTTCGCGCTGATGGGCCCAACGGCACATGCAGTCCATGTGTGGCATGCTGCCACTAGGTATCTCACCTGGGAAGGGAAACTGTCCTTGGCAACCCCCCTGTGGAACGCGGAGAAGCTTGGGAGCTTGTGGAAATCCAAGGGATTTGATAAATGGGATCTCATCGGAATCTCTCGGATCAAGGATGTTTGGAGGGGTGACGCGATGCATACCTTTGAATCTCTTAAGCAACAGTACAGTCTGCACGATAATGAGTATTATCGGTACATACAGATTAGGCACGCCCTCCTCGCCCATATACCCGGGGGAACCCTACTCCCAGAGGCCTCTCTACTCGAGGATCGAGTGTTAGATGGACAACTCCCCAAGAAAACCATCTCTTTAATATACAAAAAGCGTATTAATCATATGTAGAGCCCCCTGGAACGCATCAGATCGCAATGGAGCCCGGATGGGATAGAGCTGGATGACGAGGACTGGACAGAGGCGATTTCCTCCCCGAAGGTGGTAGCGATCCAGATGAGGCTTCGACTGGTGCAATTAAAGATCTTGCATAGGTCGTATATTACAGGGCCGAGATTGGTGCGTATGGGGCGTGTGGAAAGTGTTGAGTGCCGAAGGGGGTGCGGAGAGTTGGGCACCTTCATGCATATTCTATGGCACTGCGTGGAAGGGCAGGAATATTGGTCGAAGGTTCACAATGAGATAGGGGGGGGGCTTTGGGGGAGAGGATTAGACCAGAAGCCTGGAGATGTATACTGAATGTATGGGAACCCAGAGACTTGAATGTGTATCGTAAGCAATGGGTGACGCTGGCATGTATGATAGCCAAATGGAATATTGCTCAGCTGTGGGGAGCCAGCCAACCTCCCCAGGTTCCAAAATGGATGGAGGACCTAGATTGGTGCATGTTAAGGGAGAAGGCGGTGTATGTGGCCAGGGGTTGTCCAGAGAAATGGGAAAAGGTCTGGGGGGCTTGGAATAGCCACCAAGGTAAGATCTGCACGCCCCGGCGCGGCGAGCAACGGAGGAGGCACTGGAATCCCCGTGATCCCCTGAATCGTATATTGTTTTATTGAATCTGTAATGTGTGATACTTGGTGCATTTACTGTGAAGTTACTACCTCACCTGATGTTTTTTCTTTCATTTCTCTTTGTTAATTTGTTAATAAAAAGAAAATGTAAAAAAAAAAAGTTACAAAACTGACTGAATCTACTTAAAGTTCTACTTTGCTATGGCAAAAATTGCTAAACAAAGACACAGAGACAGAAAACACCTGTTAGATAACTAGGTTGGTAAAAAAGAAGAGTACAACCATTAATTATTATTATTATTATTTCGCGCACAGCTACCTCCAGCGGAGGTGTCCCGGCGCTTATTGTGGAGAACAGGAGGAGGAAGCAGACTGCCAAGAGTTATAGGTGCTAGGGGAGGCTAAAAAAACAGGTTTTTAGGAGTTTGCGGAAGGCAGATTCCGAATTAGCCTTCCTTATGAACTCGGGTAAGAAGTTCCAAAGATGGGCAGTTCTTACCGTAAAAGACCGGCCACCTAATCTGGCTCTTTTGAAACAGAGAGTAACAAGGTGGCACACAGAAGTTGGAGGCAAATATTTTTTTATCAACTTGGGTGCCTCCTGTAGTTTAGCTATTATTTCAGAATAGCTTTTTTACCTGTTCAGTCTGAGCAAAAATCATGGGGCTGAGGTGTTGACTCGTTATAATAATATCTTGTTTTGTATACAGGGCTTCATCATAGCACTCTTCTGCCATTCTGAGCCATGGAAAAAAGATATGCCTCTATCACTCAATTATAAAGCTCCACAATCCATGGAAGTTACGTATAAAATTATTTTTTTGTCACAGCACAGTACCACAGGTCCTCAAATGTGTATGACTTGTTGATTTGCCTGACAGCCAAATATGATTATTGTGCGCTCTGTTCTCAAAAGACAACTCTTTTGGTGTAATACTGTCAGCTGTCAGTTTTGTTTCACTGCTCGGTTTAAAAGTTTTCTGTTTTCGTACCCTAACAGGAAAGAGACAATCTTTGTAATGTGGAAAAGAAATACTCAAATCTTACAGGAGGAAAGCACTTTCCAATCAATGGCAGTAGTCTGAAGGAGATAAACAAGGTTTGATCATAAGTAAACTGCACGTTTTCCAACTACACTATGTATTGATAAAAAAGAAAGTGATGCTGATAGGGATGACAATTCAAGTCCAGCTAAAATGTTGAAATCTAATTTAAAATCCTGTATGACTTATTGCATGTGATCTGGTTATGGCTCAAGCAGCACGTTTGTTTTCCTTTTTAGGTCTGAGTTTTTACAGTGCAGCAGTGAGCTAGACAAACTGCTGACAAGATACATAAAATGGGCTTTGGGACCCCTCCTTTCAACCATTTGTTTTTATATATCAGTGTCTCTCAGCCATTGGCCTGGAACTTTGTCCATCTCATCTTGTCACAGCTCAGTGAAGTCTCTCTCTCTCTCTCTCTCTCTCTCTCTCTCTCACCCTATGCTATTGACTAATACATGTATCCTTCCGCCTAATCATGCGTGTTTTGTCAAGCATGAAGGACTATGTTACAACTACTATTTCTCTCTCTGTCGCCTCCTTATTACTTATTTCTGGTTTTAACTTTTGTGTCCAGTCCTCTTTGCACCATCTAATACCTGTCTCTTTCTCTTCCCTTGTATGTTGCCTCTTTGATGCTCCCTCCTACTACTTTCTCTTACTCCTGAGTATCATTACTAGGATTGCTACCTGGCCGGTTCTATACCGACATGACTGATATTTTAATGTCTTTGATGGCACAAAGCCGGGATTTTGTTTTAGCTTAGAAGTGAATACTTCAATATAAGTAAATGCTAGAAGAAAACACTTTAAAATGTGCTCTATAGCTGTCCTTATGACACCTGACTGATAAAGTATAAAAGACAGAAAGGTCATGTTAGAAATGAATACAGAGGATCTCATATAAAGTTCTCCTTTTGGATCATGTCCTCCCTTTTCCCTTGGTGCCTTAACTGAAGCTTTATGTGACTTATAAATGCCACTGGTACCGGGTGTACCAGCCAAGAGAGCCTCTGTTTTGTTCCTATTTCCATCTAAGGCTTCCTTCCCATTTAATCTTTGCATTTCATAGAAACAAAAAGCAGACTATATTGAAGACTACCTTGCCCTAGCTACAGTCCTGTTTTTGGTTTATGTGAAATGAAGTGCGGAGGCAAGAGCGCCTTCATTAAAGTTATTTGCTTCTTTCTGTGTCACAGCAACTAAAGATAGACCATGCAGAAGGCTCCCTCATGCAATAAACACACTCCATGTCCATGATTTAGCATAACATTCAATCTATTAGGACAAGATTGCAAACTCTTACTTTGAACTTTTATAAACATTTTAACAAATAACATTAAACATCATCAATATGACACTCCTATTCCTCCTATAGCCATTCACACCTCACACCAAACTTCCATCCCCAAGCTCATTCTTCCCTCTTCCACTCACTGAGCTCCTTTCATATATCCAGACTGTCCTTCATTTTCCTACCAAACCCCCTCCAATGAAACTCTTTTCCTTCTTGAGAAAAAAAAACACACACCGTCGTCTGTCACCTGTGCTCCCTTCTCCCCTCGAGGGGTGAATAAGCCTGCATGTGACTCTTCAGCCCCCCAAGATACCGCCTATACCCTGCAACCTGTCCTAAATTCGCAACACTGTTACAAACAAGCACCACAAAAAGCCCCCATATATGAAGGGTGGGTAGGTGGGTGGTCATAGGACAAACTCCCATGACCCTCCCGGTGGTGCTAGGAGTCAGTAAGATGCTGGACAAGCCCTTCCTTCCTCCATATGTCCTAAACCTACCTAACCCGCCCCTTTCTGTAAACTAACCTATCCCTACCCATGTCCTGTCCTCCATCACAGGAAACACCTTGGGGAAGACTAATATGCACCTTCACTTCTCCCGGAGGCCATGATTGCCATCTGGCCTTTATTTCAAATTAGAACCACTTTAATTTCTTTTGTCTTTCTGGCTTTAATAGACTGACAGAGGCCTTATTCACAAAGCTAAGCTTACACTTTAGTGTAAGTTTTCAGGTTTTTTTGGTGTTTGGTATTCACAGAGTAGGAGTTAACTGTAAGTTTACAAATGAAGAGACTCCACAGTCTGAGTGGGGAACGCAGCACATAAAAAGATACCTCTCCTACATTATAATGTATCTAGTTCTCTGCCCTGACTGCGGAGTCTCTGAAGTCATAAACTTACTATTAACTTGTAGTTTGGGAATACTAAAAGAAACTTAGACCCATACAAAAGTATAAGTTTACCTTTGTAAATCAGGCCTACTGAATGCCTTAACACATTAATCCCAGACTTGTTGACTTTGCCAATGCTTTTTGGGTCCAGGTTTAGACCGCACAGCTGTCAAACAGACCTACCACTTACAATATATATACACTGGGCTTTAGGTCTTTGTCTTTCAGCTATTGACTTTCTTTAACCAGCTTCAATCAGCCATTGGCTTTAGCCGTTTTCAATCACGTCTGTGCTCCGCTCAGTCGAATATTCATCTCTCATTGAATTGCATTGGGTGATTGGTTATATCTTTTCACCTCAACGCCAGTGCTTGCACTGAACTGCATTGGAGACTGTTTTATACCTATTGGCCTCCCTGTCCGACTCTGCAGACTCCATCCTATATCATATCTTGTTTTGATGCGTTAAACCTGCATGCATTAGCAACTTTTTCAAAAATGCTGATAAATTCATAGTGCTTTTCCAGAATTCTGAACTGAGATATAGAATTTGATGCACACTTTTATAAATGTTATGACTGTTTGGTTTGTCTACAGCTTAATTAGTGACTACTATTGGGGGGGTGGGGGAGGCATTTAGAATTCAATACACCGCGAGCTCTTCTATAAATTGGGGGTCTGACGGCCAAACTTGCCCCCTTTGCCAATTAGAATTAAGGGGAACAGCCAGGTTTTTAATGGCAGAGGGTCTGGCATGGCAGACCTGGGAAGAGAACACAGACAATGGCCCTTAGGCATTGGAAGAAACCTTCTCTGAGCATCAAGAGGAATGTTCTTTGCTTTTCAGAAAAAAAATCCCTGCTTAGGGGGTTTGTTTCTGAAAGCAAAATCAATGTTAAATGGACCAAAATGGGTCTCCAACAACCTGGCATGCTGCCCGCCAGAGTTTAAATGACCCACTATGTTGGTATTGTGCTTTCTTTTGTATGTTTGACTTATGCTGCATTCATTGGATATATAAGAAAATGTGATTTGGGTGTGCGGCTTAAATTTTTTGGCTTTGTGATTGAAGAAAAATGAGGGATTTGCAAGAGCCAACCATGACAGTTGAATTTTAGCTCTGGCACCATACTTACGAGGCACCTGCTGTTTCCATTGGTCATGCTGAAGTCCTTTCCTCTCATAAAAACCGTCCAGGAAATTATTCTGTGACATACTTTTTAAGTTTCTCTTCATGCAGACACGATGGTGGCCTAAATCTCTTTTCTTTGTGACATATTTTTAGCTTTACCAGATCCAATGTTAGGTATCTTTAAGTTGAGATTTAAGAACTTGCGTCGAAGACAACCAGTAGATATTTGGTAGTTTGTTGAAACGGTATCTTGCACAATTGTAAATGTAATGTGTGTGTTATAAAAAAAGTTCTGTCTTTAGTGTGTGGAGTCCAGGTTTACAAGTCTCATAAACATTATTTTATTAGTCTTTTGCTTTGTTACCTCAAATGAGGAAAATTAAACATGGCAATGGTTTTGTCTGATAATATAGTTGATGCCTCAGAACGGTATTTTTTCCCAGGAAGGAGCCTACATTACTGTTATGCAGGAAGTACGATGACGGGAAATTGTTAGGCCTCATTACATTTTGCTGACTATTTTACCCTTTTAAATACCCTATTTGACCCAGGTTAAAGATATAGTCTGCCTTGCTTTCAGCTTGGAAACAGTGCACATCTACTTGTTTTCTTTTCTGAGGTACAAATCTGACTTCACATTGTTACTCAAAGTCCTGAACGCGTTCAGTATAAACAGAGGCAGATCCCTTCCTGCAATATGGTATGCCTTTGCAAAGTATAAGCGCTAAAATATGACCTAAAATGTCCTCCCTTTACAAGTTCTAAAATCGCTGTTTATTCAGCTTGGCGCACCATGATTTTATTTTAATTCTCACTGCGAGGGGAAGGTCGCATTATTTTCCATGGTTCCAGTCACTGCATAAAAGTCCTTCGTAAGCACAATGACAGAACAGAAAGATAAGGCACCAGCAAAGACTTCTGTGGAAGAACCAGGGCTTTTAAAATGGTTTTATGTATTCTATACCTGTTTTGAAAAATGGAAGAGATGCTTTTTTAGATGTAGCACCAAATAACACAAGACCCGCCTTCCAATAGTTTATTTCATTTAGGAATCTGAAGAATATTTTTTGTTCCAGTCTCTCTATATATATTTTTTTTAAATACGTTACTTACGCTTAATATTGACTTGTAAATATCGTACTGCAAATATATTGCAACAAAAAATATTGAAGAAAAGTATTTTAGGAAAGTATAGATTTATTATTAACTCCACATATATGTACCTTGACAATATATATTAATATATTATTAAGGTAAGTAGATGTAGAGTTAAGCATTATATGTCTTTATTTATATATAATTGCCATCCAGATATCTGGTAATCAATATTCGGTCTACAATGTTTTTGTAGTGCTATATTTTTCTGCTCGATATTCTGAAATACAACTATTAATTTCTGAATGTAATTATAAAGTCTTAAAAATTCTTGTCAAGAATAGTATTCTTCTTTCTGCACAACAGACAACTAGCACAGAAAGCAAAGTTTCAGTGAAGCTTAGGCTGTTCCTTTCTCTACACGACATCGAAAAGTGTTTGCTACAATTTCCCTCGAGATCAAAAGAACTTCTCTCCAACAGTCAACAGAGTAGGTTTTGCAGTGTGAATCTTTTTAGGATTCAAATGCTATGAATTATTCCACCATCGGGAATTATCTGTTTGCAGTCTGTTTTTATCTTCTTTTTTTTTTTGCCTGGGCGTCATAAAGTCGTCGACCATTTGGTGCTATGTCACTTCTTGTACGACGTCATACGCACGGCCTGGAAATCCTACAACGTTATCGCCATCTTAAGGTTCTTATTTCCGCAGTTAAGTCTTGAAGCACTAGAGAGAGCTCCGTAGTGAAGAAGAAAGGGTCTTGCCCTGGGTAGGATCATTTTTCATTGAAAATCACCATAAACAGTGTCAAGGACAGCAGAGTAAGTGATGGATGTCATGGGAGAGGGGAAAACTGAAAGGCATCAATGAACACAGAAGAGGTGAGAAGACCAAAACCCTGTATGACCACGTGTCAGAGAATGAGAGAGGGGTATGGAGCACACCCCAGTTAGATTTTACCCAAGTAAACTCCAAAAATGGGCAGAACAAAGTTGAGTAAAGAAATAAATAAACAAATAGAATTACATTGCACATACTGCAATGCCAAATCTGCAATGCAGCATGAAATGTAATTCGTTTTATTTCTTTCTTTCTTTACTCAACTCCGTTCGGCGCAATTCCGAAGTTTACTATCCCCCACCCTGCCCCTCCCCCGCCCCGCCACACCGCCCACAGCACTCCCTCGAGGAGCCGCAACTGATAACAACATGCTGAAAAATTTAGCACCAGAAGGCACACACATGCTGAGAAAAACACATGGATCTAAGTCAAAGAATACCGCTTGAGGTAGACAATCGCAATCAGTTTCGGCCTCAAAAGAGGATCAGGAGCATGGGAAGTACAAGACTTCTCCAGGGCCAAATGGACCGACGAAGACGCTGAAGAAAAGGGGTGAAACAATTGTCGCCAAACAAAAATCTCTTGAAATGATTAAAAAAAGAGGTCACTCGAAGTCAAAATGAAAGCCGTTGTGCACAAAAAGAGAGAGTTTGACAACTCTCTCTCTAAAAAAAAAAGTTGCCCCTGAACCCTGAGCAGAACAAAGCAGGAGGTTACTGAAATGGAACTATTACTCACACCAGAACCTAAGAAGGATATCGAGGAGGAGATTTTCCATTTTGAGGATGGAGAACAGTTTCTCAAACATGGCCCTTCACAAGCTGGGGAGTCAACGGAAGAGTGGCAAGACATATATGTTGACTCACCAGAAGAGAGGGGATATACTCCTATCCATTGAGACCCCCCATCCAACCAATGTCATGACTGCATGCAATGCAGTTATAAAGAGAGCAGCAAATAATTATGGATTGCAACTGGAAGAGGAGGAGCAAGTGGAATCATGTTTCCTGCTCGAGACACTACTATCCTACCAGAAGAGGAACCAATTCCTCCCTTTGCTTCCCTGCATCTTTGACCAGAGTAACAAGGCCATCAAAGAAGTAGCAGCTTTAAAGGACATCACTCCAAGGGTGGAATTAAATTTAGGTGCTTTACAAGAGGACCTCCTTACTTCAGTAGAAATGTACTAGCAGACTCTTGTCATGGCAATAGGTCACGAAGAGAACCAATTCTCCTACGTGAAAAGGTCCACCACTGGACAAACAAGCATTTACAATGCCATAGGTCTCGCATTTACGCAAGTTTAAGCTATTGGCATTGTAAATGACAATGCCTTTTATTTATGTTTTAAAAACGAAAACAAAAATAAAAGGCATAATTATTTGCAATGTGATTAGCTCAAACTCGCGTAAATGCGAGACCTATTGCATTGCAAATGTTTATGCAAGACCTATTCTTGACCAGCTTCTATAATTTCTTTCATTTATTTTATTTGAGTAAAAGCAACCTTGTTTTAAATAAGCAGCTAAAACATTTCCCTGTTTGCTGACACGCAGGCCACAGGCTTTGTCAAAGCTCAGAGTTCTATGGGAGCAGTGTGTAAAAAAGAAGGGGAAATAACTTTTTCTCATAAGGTCTTATTATGTTTGATTTGTGCATAGGTTACTGCTGATTTTTCGTATGTTATTAAAAAGAGTGAGAGGTGACAGGATGGAGGTAGGGGATGGATTACAGAAAATGCAAAGAAGAAGGTGCAGCAGAAAAAAAAAACACGAGAAGAGAAGGACTGTGACAGCATTTGAGATGGGGTTGCCACATAGTGCAAAACCTATTACCGCTTTCCAAGCTAATCGCAAGATTAAGCAGAACCGCGCTAAGATGTGGTGGGAAACAATTTCTAAACAGATTGCAAAGGCACTAATGTTATCGCACAGATGCACAACCCTTACGTGAGGACATGTGGCGGAGGAAAAGAACATCTGCAAGGGAAGGCGTGCCCCCTGTCAGTGCGCTGGCCACATTCACACAACAGACCACTGCCACAACAGTTCCACTTGAATGCAGTCAGAATTACTTGCAAGATACTTCTTTTGAGGAATTGGGGAGGGAAGAGGTGTTACCCCTAGAGACAGAGACCAACCCCTGCAAAGGGAGTGCACAGAGAAAAAACTCTTACATAAGACTTTTGGCAGGTCGTATCAGAGGGTTCAGAGAAGAATGGGGAAAGATCACCTCCGACAAAATGAATACTACAGGTCATCTGGCATGGTTATTGCATAGAATTAAAAAACATACCTCCCATAATACCTTTAAAACCTTGACCGCTGCGCGAATTCCACTGCTGTACTGGCATCCTAATCAGTGGGTGGGTTTCAGATGGCCCCCCGCACGCGCCCACCGTCACGTGGGACGGGTGGGGGCCATCTGCAGCATGGAAGGGGTTAAGGAAAATGAATAATGTGGAGAAGTGTGGCTCAGTGGTGTGGAGAAGTGTGGCTCAGTGGTTAGAGGCGGCAGACCCGGAGGCTGAGAGCGGCCGTGGACCAGGGTTCGATTCCCGACGCGGCAGGGTCTCGGGCTCAAAAATTCCACGGACTCGTTAATTCTCGCGCCGGTGCCTACTCAACTCACGGGGTCACACTCTGCGACTCTGGGCAATAGCTTGCTTAATCTCCACTACGGCCCCTCGCGGCGGGATGCCTGGCTTTCACCTTGTGGATACCCTGCCGGGGGTATCTCACAAGGGAATACCAGGACGGGTTCCCTAAGCAAGCGCCCTGAGACCTTCGGGTGATTTGTGCGCTATATAAGTCAAATTACATTACATTACATTACAATATCAACAGGTAAGGACAAGTTTGCCTATGACTAGAAATGAAAAACCACTTCAGAAAGAGGGCAACAGAAATGATGCCAGGAAGGGAAAAACACTACATACATACTTGTACCAAAGTCAGACACGATTTTAAGACCTATCTAGGGTCTATGGGCACTCAACAGGTCAATCAAAACAGAAAACGTTAAGATGACAGCAGTACAGGATGTCATCCCCATGGCAACCATAGTCCTCAAGGATGCATACTTGCACATATCATTGAGCAGAGGACACAGAAATGTCCTCAGATTTGTAGTGGGCAAGGTGCACTACCAATTCAGGGTATTCCTTTCAGAATAAAATCAGCACCAAAAGTGTTCACAAAGTGTCTTGCTGTGATAAAAACACTCCTCAGAAGAAAGGGAACACAAGTGTACCACTACCTGGATGAGTGGCTAGTAAAGGCAAGGTCCTTCAAGGAATGCAAGAACAGCATAGACAAAGTCAAAACGACACTCCTCAGCCTGAGGTTCTCCTTCAACTATGAGAAGCAATTACCAAAACCAGAAAGAGACTAGCCCTTTCTGGGTGCAGTCTTTAACTCACAGAGTACAAGAGCCTTTCCACTGACCAAAAGAGTCCAGGGCGATGTTGGATCAAATGCACCTTTACCAGAAGGGTCAACATCTGACAGGGAGGAGTGGGGAAAACAATAGGCATTATGGCCTCATGCATCACCTTGATACCCCAGGTAAGACCTCAAATGAGAATACCTCAAGAGTGGCTATAGCAATAATGGTCACAAGCAACATGGGCAATCTAGTGGTTGCTACAGGTCCAGTACTAAGGGAAATGTAGTGGTGGAATTTGAGCAACAAGATGAAGAGAAAACGTATCAGACCAACAATCCCCTTAACGACCATTACAATAGATGCACCCCACACATTATGGGGAGCTCACCTGCTAAACCTATACTTCGGTGGACAATGGAGCCCAATAGAGGCAGTACAGCACATAAAAGTGTTGTAACTCAAGGCTTTTTTACTAGCCCTGAAAGCTTTCCATAAACATCTCAAGGAAAGGATAGTATCATTCAAAACAGCCAATACAACAACAATGATTCACCGCTACAAGCAAAGGGAACAACGTCACACAAGTAATCCAAACTACCCCAAGTAATTTGGAAATAGGTGATGGAGAAAGGGATCTCACTAGTGGCAATACAATGATAGCTCAACCGATAAACAGACAGATTAAGCAGGCAAACAGACACCACATATGAATGGGAGTTAAAAGAAAAAGTAGTAAACAACAAACTCTTCCACTGGTGGTGCATGCCACACGTGGGCTTGTTCACAAATCATTCCCTATCAATAAAATGGTCAGGGACACCTGTCTACTCTTTTCCCTCACTACCGTTGATACCACACGTATACAACGGTTCAAACAGGAGCAACTGGTATTAATTCTCATAGCCTACAGTGGGCGAGACCAACGTAGTTCTTTCATCTAGTGGAGATGTCACAGGGACAAATCATAAAGCTCCTGGCACATCACAACCTCTTAACAATACAAGGGGTCAAGTGTGTCACACAGAATCAGGCTCCTACAGTCTGGTGGCATGACCCCTTAAGACTTAGGGTTTGGGTAGCTAAACCTACCAGTGAGGTTGATAAAAAATAATTAGGGAAGCAAGATGGCCTACTACAAGGTTCATACACTGGTGTAACACTGAACAGAGACCGTAGAGACTGGTTGAAGGACACCATGGTGATTAGATACCTCACACCTTTCCTACGCCTCGCTAAATATCCATTTAGTGGCCACTGTAGCATACACAAGAAGAGTAATAGGGAAAAGCACCTTCATAACACCAGTGACAAAACAATCCCTAAAGCAATCAAATAAGGTATCTCATCCAAGAAACGTGGTAAGAACACAACTGATGAAATCACAGTTTGAGTCAGTGCAAAATGAACAGATAACTCGGCCTTCCTGATTGCCATCACATGATTTAGAAGAGGGAGTAAAATGTACACTTTTACCACAAAGGAATTCTATCTTCAAATAACTAAGAATAAAGTTGTCATTATAACAAATCCAAGATTTATACCAAAAGTAGTATCGCATTTCCATGTTAACCAGGCCATGCAATTACTGGCCTTCTTCCAGTAGCCACAATCCCTCCAGAAAAGGCCCTACACACACTGGATGCCCTATGGGCGATTATGTACTACCCGCAAAAACAATCAGAAATGCAGAGCAATTCTTCATATCTTTCTCCCACACTGGGTAGGGCTTTTGCCTCACAAAATGAACAACTGCAAGATGGATTGTACAGACCATTCAACAATGTGACAAGACAGCAGGAGCCATGCTCGAAGAAAGGCCACAAGTGCACTCAACAAGGAAAACAAAGCAACTCTTCCTTTTCTGAGAAGATTGTCATTGGACGATATCTGCGCTACAGCCACAGGGTCTTCAGTATCTACATTCACAAAACATTACGTGTAGACATCAAAGCCAGTAAAGCGGCCCAAGTGGTACAAAGTGTATTAAGCTGCTTGTTTGCATATAAGCTCAGAAGAACCCAGCCTCCCGACAGAAGTGAATAACTATATATAATCAATGGATAGCATGTGAGTCCCGAAAAGATTCATGCTGCCAAATGAAAAGGTTACTTAATAGTAAGAGTAGTTTTGCAGCCTAATCGCATAAACAAGAAAGGAAAGAACATGTTCGGAAAACTAATCTGAAAATTGTGACTACGTTAGAGGATTTCCAGGACATGCATCTGACGTCATATAGGGAGGGATAGAGAACCATATGGTTAATGACTCAACAATGCCACGCCAAAAAAAAAAGGACTGCCAAGACCCAATTCTGGACCCAACCAGTAGATGGTGGAATAATGCACAGCTTGTTAACCCAGAAAAGTCTTCAACCTGCAAAACTACTCCAACCAGTAATTAACCTTTTCGTTGTATTTGAAGAGGTAGTTGGCTGTAAACCCAAATTTGTTTCAGTATCATACGTCTTGGATGGTTACTTTTCTATTGTGGCACATATAGGCAATATGTTATATCAGAATTTGTACAGATGAAGTTAAAATAGATAGCTGTAGGACCAGTTGTGGCTAATGAACTTTCAATGATGTAAATAACCATCAACAAAGTGCTCTAAACAAAGTGAACCAAGCCTGACTTCTCTCAGGTGGGTTTTAACAGATTCTCTCCCCAACCAAGAATATTTGAAACAACGAGGCCAATTGTGCATTGTACATTTTCTATTCAAAGTTACTAAAAAGTCAGAGGTTTTGCAGTCAATTCTGAACGGGGCAACCATAAAAGTTTGAAATATTCTCATTGCATGCCACACAACTCTAGTCTCACCTACAGAAGAACATGGTTGAAATTGTGGCAAAATGTAACGTGTAATCAAAAATTTAGTAGAAGTGATCAAAATCATAGGCATACAGAAAGTTCTAATCTGGGTATGCAGTTTGACAAAATGTTGTATCATTTATCAAGATGTATATCTTTACTTCTATATTCCACCATCTTTCATTTTCCATTCCGCTCATGTCAAATAAATTCTCAGTCCTACATCATGAAGGAGAATCACCTTGGAGTGGGTTACATGTGAAACTGAAGGAAACACAGATCTCATATTCTTAGTCACTGGACAGCAGAACTGTCTGCCATGCTAGAAAGATGTCAACGCCTAGCTGTTATCCAAATTCTTTGAAGATAAGTTGATTTTCCTGGCATGGTGTGTAATCACTTACTATGGCTTCAACTGCAATGAGAAAATCTGTGAAATATTGTTTATATTCACACACTGGATAAAATTAAATAGTACATTTTAAGTTATTGATAACTTTCTTCCATTTTATAAAACATACTTTCAGCTAAGTTGCATATCTGTGACAGGAACCATCATCAACCATCATATGTCAATCTTGGGTTATCTTTATACAGGGCCAGTGTTCAATTTACTTGATCTCCCTAGATACATATGAAACAAAATTAATTTTAATTTATTTTCCCCTTTTCCCTATTATCCTTTTTCTTCAATGAAACTTGTAATTATCCGAGTTTTTCATAAAACACGGCATCCCTCTAGGTTTTGTCCATACCTTCATAAACCAGTGTTTATCTTTAAATGATTAGTGCATACGTATGTTTAGAGGGAGGGTTATGATGCTGGTTTAAGGCATTCTGCCAACTATATTATCACTGTCTCTCTCGCTCTCTACAACTCCTTTACTGTCGTACCAACCACTGACTAATTGGTGTTAATTGTGGGCACTCACATCCTTTTTTGTGCACTGGGGCTTACTTTTAATCATCATACTTTGACCCAGTGGAATCGAAACTGGGGAAAAATTGAGAAAGAAGAAAAAGAAAGATGTGAAAGAATGACAAAGGGAGAATGTTGAAATCAAAAATAACCTGCAAGAATGAGATAAAGAGATGTAAGGTATTGGGTGATGGAAACAATAGGCATGAAGTAATATCAAAACTAGATAGGCTATGTATCCAGCAACCCAGATTTCGCCACTACTAAAGGCGTGATCCTAAAAAAAACGATTTGGCCCTGTACTTTATTTGTTTTCTTCACAAATTACAAACTTATGCTACATATCCCTTAAAATAAACACTGGAAGCTCAACGTATGAGTGTGGTGTTATCAGGAGCAGTACTAACCATGGAACCAATATGGCTAATCCTTGAATTGCTCCGGATGATCTGAAAGACAAAGGGCTTACATTGCATAGATGTAGGGGCCAATGAATGTTGATTATGGGCTCAGCAGGAGAGGAATGTACTGTCTCCCAGAAGATTCATTTTGGACACTGACACAACTCTGGAAATTGTTAGTGGGAATGGAGAGCAACTAGAGATTGGACAGAAAGGTGACAGCAGTGGTGTAATTTAGTCTATTACAAGAGAGCAGGGGACCTGACTGAGCCTGACCTTCAACCCTGCACTCCCGAGCTGAAATACAGATAGGTATTCTCTTGGGCCATGTGCAATGAACACGTGAAATGGTGGATTCCCCAAAAAAACAGTGCCCCAGAGTGAGTGTGTGGGCAGTCTCAACAAATAACAGTAACAGTATTGTGGCACTGCAGCTTGAGAAGGGGCATGCTTGGGGCTAACAGGGCAAGATTGAAATTTGAGGAAGCAAGAAAAGGCAAGTATCTCTGCTGTGTAATTTTCCACTTGAACAAGGTTGAAGAGAATGTTACACCAAAATGACAATAATCAAGTAAGGGGAACCATAGATAGAAACTTTGAAAGTAGGAATAGCGCCAAGAAACATAAAGTGCAAATGGAAGTCATGGTCATGGTGGAAAAGAACCTAGGTTCAATTTGACGCTGATTGCAGTTGAGCATGGGTCAGATACATGAACCAGGTTTGCCCAGATCATAGATTTTACCTTCTGACTTTAGACCTTCAAGTCCCAATCCACCACAGGAGGACACTTCTGAAGCCCCCAGGAGCTCCGGCAAGGCACTTAGAACGTATAAACAAAAAAAGAGAGGTTAAATAGGTCTCAAAAAGCCACAGAGACGGAGCGATGCAACTGGGGAATCACACACCCACTTTGGGTGGATAGGAAACCCTCACACACCGACCTAGTCAGTGTCATGCTTCATCATAGGGCCCCACCAAAAGAGGCCGAGTGCCTCTTTGGTGTGCTACGACGCCAGAAGACTGCGGAGCTGGTTGTGTGAAAAGGGCGTGTAGTGAGGTATAAAAGTAAAAGTGCCTAAATGGTATCTACAAAAAATATTTTAATGATTGATCCCTAGGACACGGTTAAAAGGGGTTATGTGTCTGAATTTTTTGCCAAAGGTAATGGATTGGTTAATTCAGAATCAAAATTAGTCAGTCAACATGTTTCTGCCTTTACAGTGGTTTAAATTTACCTAGGAATTCATCAGGACTAGATTATACCCCGGCGGTATGGACTCTCTAATCGTCCACCCTAACCTGGGGGCATGAAAGTGAAAAAATCAAAAATGTGATAAAGCGCATAAAAAAAAGGGGAAGAGCAGGTTGCTCATTCCAAAAATACTCCTGGTTTAGGAGTGTTTCTGCACCTGTAAAATGAATAACACAGACAAACAAAGAAGACATACACACAATTAGTTGTTGGTATAGGTCATTGCGTTTGCCCAGGGTGCTCCATAGTTGTGGCATAGGTAGTGTTCCCAAATAAACACTAAAGTTAACACCATCCATATAGCCCTATAGGGATGATACCAATAACTCTGGGTAAGTGAAGTGAAAATAAGTGCTTAAAACACACAGAGTGACTAGAAAGGGTTAAAAACACGATAAAAGCACTCCATAGGAGGGATCAATGGACCAAAGGTCTGTGACCCCACTGAATAATTCAAGGATTCAGTAGATATCTCACTTTAGAATATGGCGCTAACTGCACCATGGGTCTCGGGAGGGGGGTTGGAGCGTATCTGGCACATCCTGAAAATAGAAAGTAAAGGCTTGAAATACATTGGATCGGGTTTGACTTAGCTCGATCGCGTCGCTGAGGGCAGATCATGGTGGTTCAGCAACTCACGCCCTCAACGCTCTCAACCCGCTTTTGCACCTAGCATAACCTCAGGACCGGACCCCGACGATGGGGAGCGGGGCCGGTTTCTGAGTTTAAAAAGCGTTTGCTCGTTGTTCCTCGCTCTTCCGGGTGGGCGTGTCCCGCACCAAAGCGAGGCTTGAAACGCGCCGGCCCGGGTTAGGTGGGCGTGGCACGTGTCTGATCGAGGCTTGGATTCCATAGCCAATCGGACCGTGCATGTTACCATGGCAGCCCTGCTGCCTCAATGTTTGTAATAAAAACTTTACTCGATCCATAAGCTGCTCAGTATATACTGCAAATAAGTATGCAGGCAGTGTGACATGGGTCATGATAATTCAAACACTGTGGATTCAAAGCTATACAAAGGTTGTGGTGTCACAGAATTGCTAGTAATGGATAGACAATATTAGAGGAGGAAAACCTCTAGAGTGAGACTGTCGTGAAGGAAACCACTGTTTTCGATATGCAAAAACAATTATACATGAGCCCACCAAAGAATCAAGGGTAGATGGTGGTGACAGCTGCTGTGACATGTGTCATGGACCACCTTGTTACCCCAGGACGGTATTTCACGGGATGTCATCATTCAACCCCACAGTGTTGGTACCCAAACGGTACACCCAGCGCTGTTCTTTTTCAAACAGCCTGCTCGAAATGTTAGTGGTGCCAGTGATTGCTTCTATAATTGTCCATTTCATGTCATTGGTGGTGTGATTGCAGTCCAGAAAGTGACGACTCCGTTTCGTCATTGCTTTTTTGCACCTGATATTACTACGGTGCTCACAGATACGCTGTTTCACTTTGCGTGTAGTCATACCAACATAGCGTAGGGCACAGGGACATGTGATTAAATGCACCACATTAGTCGAGTTGCAGTTTGTGTGTGCGACCTGGGTCCAGATTTTTCCTCGCTCCAACGAGAGTGTTTTTGAAGCCTCTGTTAGGTGGCACACGCTGCAATCCGAGCAGGGGTAGTGCCCTGTGATTTGAGGTAAACCCCATGCCGCCGTCACTGTAGGGATTTTGGGGGGTGTCTTTTCTTTTGGACGGGTATGAACTAAGGCATCCTTCAGATCTCGACCCTTCTTGAAAGAGAAGAGAGGCTTTTCCCAATCCTCTTTGGAGGATTTTATGATACTCCAATGTTTGTTTATTGTCTTCTTCATAAGGTTAGACAGGCTATTGAAGGTAGTTACACAAGTGAGTGTTATTGTTGCTTGGTTACTGTTTTTTTCTTCCAATAAGGCCTCTCTCGGCTGGTTTCTTGCTCTCTTGAAACCCTTGTTTAGGGTTGCCGTTGGGTAACCTCTGTCTCTCAATTTCTCAGTTAAAACAGAGGACTGTTCTTTGAAATCCGTCAGAGTACTGCAATTTCTTCTCAGTCTAAGATATTGCCCATACAGGAGATTTTCCTTCAGAGGGCGGGGATGGAAACTGCTGAACTCTAGTAGATTGTTCTTGGCTGTTGGTTTTTGATGAGTGTTCGTGGTTAGACATGTGCCAGAGACAGAGATCATTACATCGAGGAAGACAATGTCAGTTTTGCTGGTGGTGTGAGTGAACCTAAGGTTATGGTCAAGAGTGTTGATCCATACCAAGAATGACTCGAGGTCACTGTCACTGCCTGTCCATAGGAGCAAAATATCGTCAATGTAGCGCTTCCATAAAAGCATGGAAGGCGAAAAGTCTGCGGATGGCCGCAAGGTGTATTTTGCTTCAAAATCAGCCACATAGAGTCTAGCCACACTAGGGGCAACAGTGCTGCCCATAGATGTACCTGAGCATTGGAGGAACAACTTGTTCTTGAAGGAAAAGAAATTCTCCTTGAGTGCTATAGTCGCACACTCGATGATGAATGATTTGGGTGTCTGATATTTCCACTCAATTGAGTTCAGTGACTCTCCCAGGACTTTGATTGTGTTGTCCTGGGGGATGCTAGTATAGAGACTTTCAACATCCAGCGTCACTAAAGTGACTGAGTTTTCCGCGAAGGTGATGTCTGAGAGGAGCCGTAATAGGCTCTTGGTATCTCTTAGATAGGTCGGGGTTGACTGCACCAGTGGTTTTAGAAATTGATCGCAGAATCGCGATAGAGGCTCCAGGAGGGAGCCTATCCCTGACACTATGGGACGGCCAGGAGGTGGCAACCTGTTTTTGTGCATCTTAGGCAGTGTGTAAAAATATAGTATGACATCGCTGCTGCTGTCCAAAAATTCAGCTTCATTTTTGGACAGATGTCCTCTTTCTTCCGCTTGTCTTTCTAGAGTAGTGATCTTTTTAGTTAAATCAACAGTTGGATCTTTAGTCAGAGGGGTATAGTTCCTATTGTCTCGTAATAACTCCTCACAGGTTTTTTCATAGTCTGTGGTATTTTGAATGACAATCCCTCCGCCTTTATCTGCAGGTTTGATGGTTATTGCAGTGTCGTTCTGCAGTTGTTGAAGTGCCTGGTATTCAGCAGTGGTGAAATTGCCAAACGTTCTGGGGTTCTGGCAGGACTCTAGATCTTTAAACACCGCCTGTTCAAAAGCGGTAATGGCCGCTGGTACAGTATGTGGAGGCGGGGTGAACGTGGAGTTAGGTCTCAACCCGGTATCACCATTCCGAGTGGACTCATTGGGATCTGTTTTGCCTTCGAAGAAAGCTTTTAACTTCAGCTTGCGGAAGAAACCAGCAAGTTCACAATGTAGTTTGAACTTGTCTGGTCTTGCTGTGGGGACAAGCCCCAGGCCTTTCTCTAAAACCTGGACCTCAGTGGGTGTTAGTACCCTTGCAGAAAGATTTGTCACTAGGCTCACACTCCGCTCGTTCCTGGTTGTGGATTGTTGCTGTGAGTGTGGTTCGCTACAGAATCGTCCTCTTCCCAGGATACCCGGTTGCTGCCGCTCCTTTTTCCTCTTCCCCTCCAGCCGTCTCTAAAAAAGGCGGTCTGTGTTGGTAGTTGATAGGGGGCATAAACCCTGGGTTCCAACCCATAAAGGGATACTGAGGTTGTTGGTATGGGTAGGAATGGGGGCCCATTCTCATTTGCGGTGGCTGCCATTGCTGATGGTGGCTCTGGTTGCCTGGCCTGCCTCTGTTGTTCCTGTTGCCGCGATTGCCTCTTCTTCTGGTTTGTTTGAAGGAGCCATTGCTTGACCCTCTGCTGTTTGAGGAGTCAAAGTCGGAATAATCAGATTTACTTGCATTTTTTACTGGGGGGGTAAAGGTTGCAGCGGAGTAGGGGTAAACTTTTTCAAATTCAATTTTTTTTTGATCCTTTTGGAATTTCGTTGCTTTTGATTGCATTAAATTGTCCTTATACTCGTTGAGTTCTTTATTTAACTCATCCAACCTTTTCTTATACCCAGTTATTTTGGCTTTAAAATGTGACTCTGTCTCTCTGATTTCAACCATCAGTGCGTCAGAGAGACTAAGCGCTGTTTTTATGATTAGGACGAGCCAATCACGCGTGCAGTGCCACGCGATCATGGCCCAGTCTTTTCTAAAAGTCGCATCATTTAGAAAGATGCGTGGGGCATTGGTAACTAGCAAGCACCGTGGTGCTGTATTCGAGAGGAGATATTGTTTTAAGATCGTCCCATGTAGGATAGTGCGAATGTGTTCACGTTTTTTCTCCGTGAGGTTTTCCCACTCGGTGGTATTTGCTATAGCCTGCGAGATGTGCGGGTCTGCGAACAAAGCAGGATCTGACATAAGAGAGCCTCTACTTCAGATTCGGAGTATGTCAGGCCCAAGTTCGCCATGGTGAGAACAGAGAAGGAGATAGGAGTGCGTTTGATTAAAACAGGCAGCGGTAGGAAAGTTATTACCTCGCCTGGAGTAAAATCAGACTCTCACAGCTGTGCGCTGCTAAGATACAAAGCAACAATAGGAGAGGCAGGGAGATTAAGGAACACTCTCTTAGTCCCCGGTTAGTACGTATAAACAAAAAAAGAGAGGTTAAATAGGTCTCAAAAAGCCACAGAGACGGAGCGATGCAACTGGGGAATCACACACCCACTTTGGGTGGATAGGAAAGCCCTCACACACCGACCTAGTCAGTGCCATGCTTCATCATAGGGCCCCACCAAAAGAGGCCGAGTGCCTCTTTGGTGTGCTACGACGCCAGAAGACTGCAGAGCTGGTTGTGTGAAAAGGGCGTGTAGTGAGGTATAAAAGTAAAAGTGCCTAAAGGGTATCTGTAAAAAATATTTTAATGATTGATCCCTAGGACACGGTTAAAAGGGGGTTATGTGTCTGAATTTTTTGCCAAAGGTAATGGATTGGTTAATTCAGAATTAAAGTTAGTCAGTCAACATGTTTCTGCCTTTACAGTGGTTTAAATTTACCTAGGCATTCATCAGGACTAGATTATACCCCGGCGGTATGGACTCTCTAATCGTCCAGCCTAACCTGGGGACGTGAAAGTGAAAAAATCAAAAATGTGATAAAGTGCATAAAAAAAGGGGGAAGAGCAGGTTGCTCATTCCAAAAATACTCCTGGTTTAGGAGTGTTTCTGCACCTGTAAAATGAATAACACAGACAAACAAAGAAGACATACACACAATTAGTTGTTGGTATAGGTCATTGCGTTTGCCCAGGGTGCTCCATAGTTGTGGCATAGGTAGTGTTCCCAAATAAACACTAAAGTTCACACCATCCATATAGCCCTATAGGGATGATACCACTAACTCTGGGTAAGTGAAGTGAAAATAAGTGCTTAAAACACACAGAGTGACTAGAAAGGGTTAAAAACACGATAAAAGCACTCCATAGGAGGGATCAATGGACCAAAGGTCTGTGACCCCACCGAATAATTCAAGGATTCAGTAGATATCTCACTTTAGAATATGGCGCTAACTGCACCATAGGTCTCGGGAGGGGGGTTGGAGCGTACCTGGCACATCCTGAAAATAGAAAGTAAAGGCTTGAAATACATTGGATCGGGTTTGACTTAGCTCGATCTCGTCGCTGAAGGCAGATCATGGTGGTTCAGCAACTCACGCCCTCAACGCTCTCAATCCGCTTTTGCACCTAGCATAACCTCAGGACCGGACCCCGACGATGGGGAGCGGGCCGGTTTCTGAGTTTAAAAAGCGTTTGCTCGTTGTTCCTCGCTCTTCCAGGTGGGCGTGTCCCGCACCAAAGCGAGGCTTGAAACGCGCCGGCCCGGGTTAGGTGGGCGTGGCGCATGTCTGATCGAGGCTTGGATTCCATAGCCAATCGGACCGTGCATGTTACCATGGCAGCCCTGCTGCCTCAATGTTTGTAATAAAAACTTTACTCGATCCATAAGCTGCTCAGTATATACTGCAAACAAGTATGCAGGCAGTGTGACATGGGTCATGATAATTCAAACACTGTGGATTCAAAGCTATACATAGGTTGTGGTGTCACAGAATTGCTAGTAATGGATAGACAATATTAGAGGAGGAAAACCTCTAGAGTGAGACTGTGGTGAAGGAAACCACTGTTTTCAATATGCAAAAACAATTATACATGAGCCCACCAAAGAATCAAGGGTAGATGGTGGTGACAGCTGCTGTGACATGTGTCATGGACCACCTTGTTACCCCAGGACGGTATTCCACGGGATGTCATCATTCAACCCCACAGTGTTGGTACCCAAACGGTACACCCAGCGCTGTTCTTTTTCAAACAGCCTGTTCGAAATGTTAGTGGTGCCAGTGATTGCTTCTATAATTGTCCATTTCATGTCATTGGTGGTGTGATTGCAGTCCAGAAAGTGACGACTCAGTTTTGTCGTTGCTTTTTTGCACCTGATATTACTACGGTGCTCACAGATACGCTGTTTCACTTTGCGTGTAGTCATACCAACATAGCGTAGGGCACAGGGACATGTGATTAAATGCACCACATTAGTCGAGTTGCAGTTTGTGTGTGCGACCTGGGTCCAGATTTTTCCTCGCTCCAACAAGAGTGTTTTTGAAGCCTCCGTTAGGTGGCACACGCTGTAGTGCACTTAGAACAACAGGATGACAGGCAAAAGCCAAACAGCAGGTTCCAGCCCAGGTTTATTTGCCACTGGTCAGCTGGATAGCTGCAGGAAAAGGTCTCTTGTAGTGTCTTGTGTCCATGTAGCTTTAACAGGAGGTGAGTCCTGAAGTCCTTTGCCGTCCACTTCTTCCTTCTGGGTACAGGAGAGAGCTTGCAGTCCCTTCAGGTCTGTTCTCAGGTCACAGATAGCAGGTTCATCCCTTTTCTGTTTGTCCTTAGGAGGGAAAACATCAGAATTATTTGAGCCTGAGGAGCTTGGTAACTGTGTGTACAATGTAAATATGACCTCAATGGAGGTCTCTCCCATTGTAACTGAGACCACTTGTGCAACATGACCAGACTCTCCAGGACACAATGATGTCAAAAGACAAGTCGGAAAGTCCGAGGGTCAGCACATTTACAACACGGAGTCTGATAAGAAGTGTCTCAATAAATTGATGAAAACCATAAAGCAAGTAAGTGATAAATCACGCTTTCCCCTCAGGAAAAACACCACGACTGAGACAAGTTACCTTATTGGCACTATATGGGTGGTAATAGGGGGTATGATTCAATTAGTACCTTAGCATTCAGTTGTAGAGTGCCCTATCATTTTTCTGATCACTCTGTCCTTTATAAAAACCCATCTATTTGTGAAATACATAAGGGTCCGCTAGGCAGGCTGAATGCCGGTTTTAGTTACCTACTGCACATGGAAGAGGGGAAAGTCGGGGTAACTGTTATAAGGGGAAGATCAAACTGAAATTGTTTTGCTAGGTGGTCCATTCTTATTGCACCAAATTGTTAAATATCTGGACTGTTTGTATCACTGGTGGGCCTGGTGGCTTCTGGGTCAGATGGGGGGTTAAACCCGCAGTTTAAAGTTTAGAAGCAGGTGTCCACTTAAGGCGATAGGAGTCTACAGAGATAGCAAGTGGAACTCTACATCTAGACACCTCACCAAAGTGACGTAAGAGATTAAGTAATATTCCAGTATACCAAGCATATATACGTGGCCTGACTTAAGCGCAGACTAGTGCTCTCTACACCATCTTCAATTTCCCTGGCTCCCCACAAACTGAAAATGTACACTCATGCTACTATGGCTAGTAACAATGAATAATAATGGATTAACTTCTTATATGAAATCAAAAAATGTATTACACTAACTCAATAATAAAAAGACTAACATAGCATTACTTCCAAAGACTCACCTTCCATAGAAAAAGTCTGATAAATTGAAAAGGCAGTGGATAGGAAGAGTGATCACTTGTAGCCGAACCGACACAGGAGATCAATTCCATATAGCCCACACCTCTTCCACCAGAAGATGCAGAGTAGCAATATAAATATGGAAAAACCTTCCTCACCCTTGCCAAATTTAAAGTGATCAACTATTTATTCATTGTGGGAGCAGTTACTTGACTAATTCACACAAAAATAGACTTGTCATGAAACTGTCCCTTGTTTTGACAGAATTTTGTAACACAGGCTTGATAATGGGCGGATACTGGAACCTAACCATGGTTCCTTTGGTGAACATGAGTGGGCCTCTAGTCGTAAATGATGAAGTTGATAGGGTGATGTTGAAAAATATGGCGCAAGATGACAACTTAAATGATGCATGGAATTTGACACACCTGCTGAACAGAGACCTTACCTCAGGTTCACTGGACGTATTGCTGCATTGTTTAGATTTTGGTAGTCAGAACCAATCTGCCTAAACTACCAAATAAAGACATCTTTCATGATAGTGTATCTGATCACTCCCAGGTATTATTAGAAGTCCTCCTGGGCACTGTGATTCCCCCTTCTTCTGTTTGCAAGTGCAGGTTGCAGGTGCAGGATACAGGTTAATAAGTACAGACAAGCAGAGGAAAAAAACTTTGAATTCACATATCCAAGTTTATAGAGAGAAGAAAGCTACCCCCATTTCCTCAGCTCAGTTTCTATGGGAGGTAGGAAAAGCACCCATTATAGGACACATGATGAGGGTGAGCAAACATAAGACAGCTATTGCTACGTGAGAAAAACTGGAACAAAAGATTCCGCACTTGACTACCTCATATAGTAAGCATGCCGGAAAAGATGGTGGACGCAAACTAATTGTGCAGCTGAAAAAACACTGCTTAAGTTACAGCATAGTGGTTCTGTTGGGTCGGACCAATTACTTTTGCGAACATTCAATTAATGAAGACAAAACACAACAAAACTCTCTGATACGAGTCCAATAATTTGACAAAAATAATAATAATAAATGCTCAACAGCTGTAAGTCATATATTAAGTCAATTGTATTAAAAGTTTTCAAACATTTGGTATCTGAATTGTAATCATTCATTTAGATAACATTCAATGCTTGTAGTGACTGTCAAATAAATAGTGACTTTTAGTGAAAAGTGCTCAGTGCGATGCAAAGTTATACAGTGCAATCTATGTACAGGTGTATGCAAATTTCTTCATTGGCCAGATAATGCTTTTGGACCAAGGATTCCTAAGTTTCTATCCGGATCCTGGTCTTTCTGGGCCTATGGTGTTCGTCGACGTTTCGACCCTAATGCGCCCCGGTTGGTGGTCGCGGCGGGTCTTTCTCAAGACAGAAGGACAGTTTATTGGACAGACCAGAGGATTTCAGCCTGAAAACAGTGTGGCAAGCATGCCAGTCAGTTCTTGGGGGGATAATAACTTGCAGGATCAACGGAGGAGCTTCCTTCCTCTCGTTCGAGCGCTGAGTCTGACTCAGCGCTCGAACGAGAGGAAGGAAGCTCCTCCTGCAAGTTATTATCCCCCCAAGAACTGACTGGCATGCTTGCCACACTGTTTTCAGGCTGAAATCCTCCGGTCTGTCCAATAAACTGTCCTTCTGTCTTGAGAAAGACCCGCCGCGACCACCAACCGGGGCGCATTAGGGTCGAAACGTCGACGAACACCATAGGCCCAGAAAGACCAGGATCCGGATAGAAACTTAGGAATCCTTGGTCCAAAAGCATTATCTGGCCAATGAAGAAATTTGCATACACCTGTACATAGATTGCACTGTATAACTTTGCATCGCACTGAGCACTTTTCACTAAAAGTCACTATTTATTTGACAGTCACTACAAGCATTGAATGTTATCTAAATGAATGATTACAATTCAGATACCAAATGTTTGAAAACTTTTAATACAATTGACTTAATATATGACTTACAGCTGTTGAGCATTTATTATTATTATTTTTGTCAAATTATTGGACTCGTATCAGAGAGTTTTGTTGTGTTTTGTCTTCATTAATTGAATGTTCGCAAAAGTAATTGGTTCGACCCAACAGAACCACTTTTTTGTAAACCATAAATACCCAGGTTCTGAGGGACACAGGGTTACCCCTTTTTCTTAACTAAGTTACAGCATAGGCACTATGTGTGGAGTGGGAAAGCAGGCAGTATGCTGGCATGCCATCTACAACAGCTGGAAACGCAACTGGCATTACAAGTAGTCAGAGGCAAGAGAGGACAAGTACTGATACATTTGGAAGATATAACCAACACGTTTGCCAGGTTCTATGAAGAACTTTATAATAAACAGGATAAACAGGGATGAGACGAGACAAAGAACAAGCAAAGCTTTATGGGCAAATATAGAGTACTGAGACTGAGTGATGAGTGCTGGGCCCTACTTAGCGGTAGTATAACTTTAGAGGTGATAGACGAAGCGGTACAATCGCTCCCTACATGTAAATACCCAGGGAAGGAGAGATTTCCTGGGGAATTCTATTATACATGTCAGATTCAGGTAGCCCTTCAGCTTCTAGTTGCATTCAAGGAAGCAGAAACAGCGGGTTCTTTGCCAATATATCTAATGCACCTATTATCACTATTTTGCCAAAGAATGGAAGGACCCACTTGCAATTGGGAGTTATAGGCCAATCTCACTCTTGAAAGTAGATCTTAAAATTCTCTTCAAATGTTTGGCCCAATATACTCCGTAGGGTTATAACTTCTATAATACATCAATCCAAAGTAGTTTTGCCACGAAGATCTTCAGAAAATCATCTAAGGAAGATCTCACATTTACTCTGGCTTACTAAATACTGCGATAAAGAGCTGCTTGCCATCTCCCTTGAACCAGATAGAGTATGATAGAGTGGAATGAGGGTACTTCAAAAGAAAGCAAAGATTCAGCCTGGAATCAGACATGTAGAAGGTTAAACAGTTGATTAATACCCACACTCCTCACATCATCACCACCCCCTTTTCTGAATCGTTTTTGGCCACTATAGGTGTGGCAGGGTATACTCAGACATGAGTCCCTTTCTCACTGCTCCATCAGGATTCAAGCAAGCCGGGCCGAAGACGGCTGAAATGCCAGAAACCGGTCCCCGGTAGCTTGTCTCCTTTCTGGTGAAGAATTGGCTTGGTAGTTTAGTCTGCCCTGTTCCCATGATGCACTGGGCCAGGGACAGACTGATTTGCATATAGCCAGGTTCTGAGCTGGGATGGGGCAGTGAGATAAATAATGGTGATGGATCAAGCCCTGATCTTTGGACTGGGTAAGAGTGGTCTGCTTAATTCAGACACTCTGTTCATCACCACCCCCTTTTCTGAATCGTTTTTGGCCACTATAGGTGTGGCAGGGTATACTCAGACATGAGTCCCTTTCTCACTGCTCCATCAGGATTCAAGCAAGCCGGGCCGAAGACGGCTGAAATGCCAGAAACCGGTCCCCGGTAGCTTGTCTCCTTTCTGGTGAAGAATTGGCTTGGTAGTTTAGTCTGCCCTGTTCCCATGATGCACTGGGCCAGGGACAGACTGATTTGCATATAGCCAGGTTCTGAGCTGGGATGGGGCAGTGAGATAAATAACGGTGATGGATCAAGCCCTGATCTTTGGACTGGGTAAGAGTGGTCTGCTTAATTCAGACACTCTGTTCATCACCACCCCCTTTTCTGAATCGTTTTTGGCCACTATAGGTGTGGCAGGGTATACTCAGACATGAGTCCCTTTCTCACTGCTCCATCAGGATTCAAGCAAGCCGGGGAGAAGACGGCTGAAATGCCAGAAACCGGTCCCCGGTAGCTTGTCTCCTTTCTGGTGAAGAATTGGCTTGGTAGTTTAGTCTGCCCTGTTCCCATGATGCACTGGGCCAGGGACAGACTGATTTGCATATAGCCAGGTTCTGAGCTGGGATGGGGCAGTGAGATAAATAACGGTGATGGATCAAGCCCTGATCTTTGGACTGGGTAAGAGTGGTCTGCTTAATTCAGACACTCTGTTCATCACCACCCCCTTTTCTGAATCGTTTTTGGCCACTATAGGTGTGGCAGGGTATACTCAGACATGAGTCCCTTTCTCACTGCTCCATCAGGATTCAAGCAAGCCGGGCCGAAGACGGCTGAAATGCCAGAAACCGGTCCCCGGTAGCTTGTCTCCTTTCTGGTGAAGAATTGGCTTGGTAGTGTAGTCTGCCCTGTTCCCATGATGCACTGGGCCAGGGACAGACTGATTTGCATATAGCCAGGTTCTGAGCTGGGATGGGGCAGTGAGATAAATAACGGTGATGGATCAAGCCCTGATCTTTGGACTGGGTAAGAGTGGTCTGCTTAATTCAGACACTCTGTTCATCACCACCCCCTTTTCTGAATCGTTTTTGGCCACTATAGGTGTGGCAGGGTATACTCAGACATGAGTCCCTTTCTCACTGCTCCATCAGGATTCAAGCAAGCCGGGCCGAAGACGGCTGAAATGCCAGAAACCGGTCCCCGGTAGCTTGTCTCCTTTCTGGTGAAGAATTGGCTTGGTAGTTTAGTCTGCCCTGTTCCCATGATGCACTGGGCCAGGGACAGACTGATTTGCATGTAGCCAGGTTCTGAGCTGGGATGGGGCAGTGAGATAAATAACGGTGATGGATCAAGCCCTGATCTTTGGACTGGGTAAGAGTGGTCTGCTTAATTCAGACACTCTGTTCATCACCACCCCCTTTTCTGAATCGTTTTTGGCCACTATAGGTGTGGCAGGGTATACTCAGACATGAGTCCCTTTCTCACTGCTCCATCAGGATTCAAGCAAGCCGGGCCAAAGACGGCTGAAATGCCAGAAACCGGTCCCCGGTAGCTTGTCTCCTTTCTGGTGAAGAATTGGCTTGGTAGTTTAGTCTGCCCTGTTCCCATGATGCACTGGGCCAGGGACAGACTGATTTGCATATAGCCAGGTTCTGAGCTGGGATGGGGCAGTGAGATAAATAACAGTGATGGATCAAGCCCTGATCTTTGGACTGGGTAAGAGTGGTCTGCTTAATTCAGACACTCTGTTCATCACCACCCCCTTTTCTGAATCGAGACAAAGAACAAGCAAAGCTTTATGGGCAAACATAGAGTACTGAGACTGAGTGATGAGGGCTGGGCACTACTCAGCGGTAGTATAACTTTAGAGGTGATAGATGAAGGGGTACAATCGCTGCCTACATGTAAATACCCAGGGAAGGAGAGATATCCTGGGGAATTCTATTATACATCTTAGATTCAGGTAGCCCTTCGGCTTCTAGTTGCATTCAAGGAAGCAGAAACAGCGGGTTCTTTGCCAATATATCTAATGCACCTATTATCACTATTTTGCCAAAGAATGGAAGGACCCACTTGCAATTGGGAGTTATAGGCCAATCTCACTCTTGAAAGTAGATCTTAAAATTCTCTTCAAACATTTGGCCCAATATACTCCGTAGGGTTATAACTTCTATAATACATCAATTCAAAGTAGTTTTGCCACGAAGATCTTCAGAAAATCATCTAAGGAAGATCTCACATTTACTCTGGCTTACTAAAGACTGTGATAAAGAGCTGCTTGCCATCTCCCTTGAACCAGAGAGTATGATAGAGTGGAATGGGGGTACTTCAAAAGAAAGAAAAGTTTCAGCCTGGAATCAGACATTTAGAAGGTTAAGCAGTTGATTAATAACCACACTCCTCACATCAAATATGGAGGTTTCCTATCAAACTCTTTCAGTATCAAGCAGAGCACAAGACAGGGTTGCCCTCTCTCTCCACCATCATATTTGATACATGTGGAACCATTTACAAAAGTTACAAGACCTATGGATGACATTAAAGTCATACAACTAGTGAAGGCTCTATAAAGTCCTTCAAATACACAATCAATATCCTCATAACAGTCACAAATCCAGGCAATACCATCCCGGCTTAGTAGTCTCTGAATGACTTATGTTCATCTTTTTTGGTTTATAAAGTAAACTGGGCAAGTGTGAGGCACTAGCAATGTCACATTCAACAACCCATGCCAGTATGACAGAATTTCCAACACGAAGGATGACTCAAAAAATAAAGTACATGGGGATCTTGTTAAATAAAGGACTGTCTGGTATGGCTGAAGATAATATCAAAACTTTGTTAGGAAAGACTTGTCATGAATTCGAAAAATGGTCTCAAATGAATCTATCACTGTGAAGCAATTTGTAAGTTATTAGCACCACCGTACAATTATGTACTAGGTATGCTATGTGTTATAGCCGATAGGAAGATGCTAGTTCACATGGATGCAAAAGTGTTGTATGGGTTGACAAGGACCCTGGCTTAAAATGGGTAAACTGTATGCACACAAGAAATCTGGAGGCCTGCGCTGCCATGATTAAAATTGTACCACTTAGCCCTCCACATATCTCAATTAAAATAGTTGGACTCTAACCGGATCCCCCTCTCTGGGTTGGGTGGGAAAACGTAATGATGACGTGTGAGAGAGGTTTTGATGGGCTATATGCCTAAAAACACTTGCATGGAATATCCAAAAACCTGCCTCTGCTTAGGATAATACAAAGGTGAAAACGGCTCAAAAAATATTTAAGGTGGACTATTGGCTGCATGCCGACACACCTACATGGTGCAACGAGAAAAATGCAATGACAAGCTCCTCGACTGTTTGACAAAAGTGGAATGAAGTGAATATAACACGACTTGATCATCCAAGGAGACAACGGCAAAACATTTCAGGCAATAGCAGGTAAACTGAGGTTAGATAATACACACTTTGATCACAAAGCCAATTGTAACAATTTTTGAAAGGTAATATACTTCTTTTTAACTTATCTCTACAACAGTCCCCTCTCAGACACAATGTAGACAAACTAGGAAAATTCACAGAGGTGCTATGGGGGATTTATACTATGCAGATAAGGAGATTAAACTCCGAGCCTACATATGAGATACTCAGAGCACACATGAGGACTGTATCAAAATGAGATTACACCGAAACAAATGGTCAGTATTAATGGTACCCCATGATAAATTGATAACAGAAGGAAACTGAAGTTCTCCTTTTTTAGGTCTCGTCTGAGCCAGTGCATGCGCTACACTGGTGAGACATTTAATGAGTGGGCTTTAAAAAGCCGACCACAGCTTTTTGTGTGGCCTAGAGCGTGCAGTTACGCGCACAGTTATGAGCAGAGGCACCATCTGGCTTTCCTTTCTCATCATGGGTCATGGGCACGCGCGCACGCACGCACCACTCGCGTGCTTGTTTTATTTTTGTCCACTCTCCCACTTTCCTGTCCCGTCATGGGCACGCGTGCCAGCACGCACCACTCGCGTGCTTGTTACATTGGTTCCTTGTAGTGCTCTTTGTACAAACTTGCTTTTCTATGATCCCTTTGTTGTCTTTGTTCCGCCTTTTGCTGTTTGATTTCCTTACATGGGTTTTTCCTTGTTACATGTCGTCTTGCTAGTTTTTTTTATTAATGGTTTGTCTGATGAACTATTTTTACTTTCAGCGCGTTCATTATTGCAGTTGTACACCCGCTCCATTGCTTGCTGCCCTCTCCCCTCCTCGTTCCACACCCCTCCCTCCAAGTTACTTTAGCCCTGCCTCGGACCATAATTTTACTTTCAGTGTGTTCTTTATTGTAGACACACCACTGTTCCGTTGCTTGCTGCCCCCTCCCTGTCTCTCATCCGTCCCACCACGATACTTTAGCACTGCCTCAGACCATTCTGTGCACGTGATGCGTGCTATAAAGGCTTCACGTAAACACTACTTTGTTGCTGGCTGCTGCGCATTATTTTATTCATTGTTGGAGCTGCAGCTCCTGCTCCATTTATTGATGCCCCCTGTCCCTGACTGCCAAGATTCATCTTTTATCATTACAGATGCACCTCCCGCTCTGTTGCTTGCTGCCCTCTCCCCTACTCGTCCCTCACCCCTCCCTCCATGTTACTTTAGCACTGCCACGGACCGTCGCGGGCACATGATTTTACTTTCAGCGTGTTCATTATTGTGGCCACACCACTAATCCGTTGCTTGCTGCCCCCTCCCCGTCTCTCATCCGTCCCTCCACAATACGTTAGCACTAGCTCAGACCATTCTGTGCACGTGATGTGTGCCATAAAGACTTCACGTAAACACTACTTTGTTGCTGGCGCTGCGCTTCAATTTTTTCATTGTTGCAGCTGTAGCTCCCGCTCCATTTATTGTTGCCCCTGTCCCTGGCTGCCCCGCTTCATCTTTTATCATTATAGACGCACCTCCCACTCTGTTTCTTGTTTTCCCTTTCCCTCTGCAACGCTTTCCTGCTCCTGGCACCTAAACAGATTCCGTCTCCAGTCTCCTCCATCGCTTGGCATTTTCACATTTTATTATAGATTTCATATAATCTGCTCTGAAGCACAACTACAGAAAAGTGCATTTCTAAAGGTGCTAGTAGTGTAATACAGCGAATGTGTGCCAAGGCAGAAATTCTATCAGTAGCACTGATGTTTGTCCTTTTAGTGAATTTTTAAATAAAATACATATATTAATATTCTGGAATTGAGAGCATCCACCTCCACTCTTTCTGAAGGATCCCACATGCCAGCTCCAGGATGATTGATTCCCTAAGTGAGTACTGAGTCAATAACAATCCGCAGTTACCTTAACTTCACTTCAGCATCTGCTCGGTCTCGCCTTCACCTCCAACCTCACCCTCCTTTCACCTTCCTTTCATCTTCAGCCTCACACATTCTTATACACATTTCCCTTTCTTCCACCCAATGTGGCCTCCACCCAGTGTTGCATCAATCTAAGCATTTTGTTCAACCTAGCCTCATTCTCAACTCATCCTCATTGCTTCAACTCATTTCACCCCTCTTCATCTTTTCATAGTACAGCCTCCCCTCATTCTCAGAAAATCTTCTCATATCAAACTCACCTTCACTTCATTTATTGTCACTTCACCTTCCCTCATTTTCCTCTCTTCTCATTCCTCACATTCAAACCAGCTATTGTTTAATGGTTAGGGCTGCTGTGTGCTTGGGTCTTAACATAACATTTTCTTTCGTTGTCCTTCTTCCATTGTAGTGAGGGCTGGGCCTTGTTACTCACACTGCTATGTTAGCATAGGCTTATTAGAAGTTTAAACGCCATTTTATACTTTTGCTGCTTTTGCATACGACGCTGCATATAACTGTTGTTGTAAGTTAGGCTGCGTGAAATGCTTCACCTGAGAATGGCTTGTTTTCAGCATCCCTAGACTTACATTGTGACTCTAGTCTGCACACAGAGTGCTAAAAGCCTCCAAGGTTATCATAACAAGGTAGCTGTTGGTTGCGCTGATCGGCTCACGTTTTAGCCACAACAAACAAGCAGCTGCAAGCCAACGTGATTCTGGCGCCTTTAATAATGCACTGTAAGCATGATTTCACACACTTGGAAGAAGCTGTTTTTCCAGAGAGACAGAGAGCTTTGCAGATCCTGTTGTGATACACTTCTGCTGATTCTAGAGGTATGGGGTCCCCCAAACAAGCCTAAGAGACCTTCTATATTTTATAAAACATAGTTCCTATCTAGGGAGGGTGTAATATTAGGTGCTATAAGACCTATTTTCACCATTTTTGTAATATGATTTCTCCCTTTGTATTTTATGGAATTGTAACAATGCTGTAGGGAAGTTGTTCCTTCAATGGTCATGAGCTTCAATTGTCGATATACATATTGTTATTTGAATATGGTGACAGAATAGTTTGACAATTTTTATTTTATCATTATTTTTATTTTCATTTAATATAGTTTCTCATTTTTCTTTTCTAAAAAAGACAGTTCATCATAAATACATTTTTAAAGTGAGTATTTTTTTGCTTTTATAAACAAGTGCAATTATTAACACAACATTGATTGTAAATATATACAAAATTATAATACACAATTAATTTTAAGAAAACACAACCTGATATCAAACACCCAACTCAGATCACTAACACTCACACATACATACTACAATCAATCCGCACCATCAAAAGGGAAAAAGGGAACACTGAGTATTAGTTGGCAGGATCAAAAATGCCAATACTAGGGTCTCAGAAGGCAATTCGAGACCCCTGCACCAGGTCGGTCGACGCGCGTTTCGGTGGCTATGCCACCTTCCTCAGGACCTTTTTTCTTTTATGATTCAACTCAAAGATATCGGGGACCTATAAAATGTATATGAAAAGAGAAAATATATCTGTCACCAACACTATCACAGCGAATTAAAAACAAAAACACCAGTGCAATAAAAAAAACATTGTTTAGATTTTACACAGCAGCTTCTCACATGACCACCAATTGCAGAGAAGAAACATAGATATCATAGCCACCGAAACGCGTGTCGACCGACCTGGTGCAGGGGTCTCGAATTGCCTTCTGAGACCCTAGTATTGGCATTTTTGATCCTGCCAACTAATACTCAGTGTTCCCTTTTTCCCTTTTGATGGTGCGGATTGATTGTAGTATGTATGTGTGAGTGTTAGTGATCTGAGTTGGGTGTTTGATATCAGGTGGTGTTTTCTTAAAATTAATTGTGTATTATAATTTTGTATATATTTACAATCAATGTTGTGTTAATAATTGCACTTGTTTATAAAAGCAAAAAAATACTCACTTTAAAAATGTATTTATGATGAACTGTCTTTTTTAGAAAAGAAAAATGAGAAACTATATTAGATGAAAATAAAAATAATGATAAAATAAAAATTTTCAAACTATTCTGTCACCATATTCAAATAATAATATGAATATCGACAATTGAAGCTCATGACCATTGAAGGAACAACTTCCCTAGAGTGATCTTTTTCTTTCCCCTCTGTTCCTTGGTCATAATTAATTCTCTGAGGGGGTCCCATCTTTCATGCTATTGTAACAATGCTGACCATATTATTTCTGATTGTATGTTTGCTTATGTTAGCAAAAATACTGCATCTTAGAGCACGTTGTTAAAATAAATATTTTAACTTTGCCCGTGTCTTCTGTTGTGGATTGGTATGAGAGTATAACGAAAGAGTGTTCTTGCTTCCCACCATTCCTGAGTATAACCTTAATCGCATGTTCTGGGTTGTCTAATCTTTAGTTCCTTTGCTATAGGATGAAGAGCTAATGTGATACTGATGCTAGCTGGTTAGGGTTTCTAGGCACTTAGGTGAGTTTTTTGGTACACCACAATTCACTGAGGTCCTGGGTATCTGTGCACAGTTCTGTGTAGGAGCAGAATCCCTGCGACACCATATATCAGATTTCAAAAACGTTCTACATGGAGGTCTTACTTGTTACGTCCCTCTTTTAACAATTGTGGTGGCATGGAAGTGGGCAAGGATTTTTTGAGGGGATTGGGGTGAAGGCAACTTATGTTTTCAGCCTCAGAGGTTGTTTTTCCTCGATTTCTGAATCAAGATTAGAAATTGGTGCAAACCCTTTATCACAAGTACCAAGTGTAATGCAACTGGTAAGTTGGAGAATGTCTTGTTGCTCTGTAAAGACTAATAAAACAAGCATTGACATAGCCAAAAGGTCTCGCTTTTGGACCTTATAAGTGTTAACCATGCAACAGTTAATGTTGTTGCACCAAGGATATTGTCCTGCATAACTAAATACTTGTAAGGTCCCAAAAGCGAGACCTATTGGCTATGCCAATGATTGTTTTAAAGTGCTGTTCAATTGGTTTTGGACATCCCCACGTTTACCCTTAGGCAGTTTTTAAATAGATTCATAATGTTGGAGGTGTAGAGCACTTCACTGTCATCTACTACATATCCTATGGGATTGTCTCACTTAAAACCTCTATTGGCAAGATGCATGGCACACGCTTACCTCTACCTCAGATGTATACTTGGCCCCCTCGAGCCATTTGACTCTTCTTCATGATATACCTGAAGACTTAGTATCATCGAAACATGCTCGGAGGTGGCTGGCAACAACATTAGCTATAGTTAAGACCTATTTACTACACCACTGGAGGATGCCTACTAACCCCACACAAGATGAATGCCTTAATAAAGTATCCAGAGGCTGATTGTGAAGGAATATATACAGGTTTAATGACCAACGAGACATATATAATTCAATATGGGAACCATTTTTGAGGAGTCATACGAATGCTGTTGATGGGGTGTGAAATGACTTGTGATACCTTCAGGTAATTTATAATAATCCAGATAGACCTGTTTTAAATGTTGTGTCTGTCATTAGAGGATTGTCATGGAATGATGTACAGTTGAAAATGGAAGGAAGAGTGTCAAGATTGAAATGAATAACATCGCAATGTGTAAGGGTGTGCTATATATCATGAAAAGTAGTTGGATAATGCTTACCTTAGAAGCCTTTTATACAAGGTTCAAAATAATGTGTGGATGGTGACTTTAGTAACAGATCTTTTAGTAGAAGAGTGATGGGATAGTGCAATGTGAACTCAAGTTAGGATTTTACATAGTTGGAAACATATGATCGGTTTGATATTATAAGATGGCGGTGGGATTGGGGCTCATCATATTGCTTTACATTAATTCATAACACACCATACACCAAGATGGTCAACCTATTGATGTTAATAGTCATTGACGGATTGTCTGAGACATATTTGTGTCATATTATTTGAAAGTTTTGAAACTAAATAATAAATAATTGCAAAAAATTGTTTTATGAAAATAAAATGTTGGTTAATTTGTTACTAGCACTTTAGAAGTCAAGAAGGAAGAAAAAAACAGTATAAAACTGGCATGCAGTTCAGCGATACACTACCTCGTAAGAAAACAACCCAAGTTGTTTCACCTTATTGTGGCAGTTCCACTCTCGGACGAAGTATTCCACCAAAAGTAAGTGATATTATTACCTTTGTATCTTTAAGACCATATTTAAATGTTGCTTGGCTCCATGTAGACGAAAGAAATATAGTCATATTTGCAGATCACTAACTAGTCTAGCTAACCATGGTGGTGCTGAACTGATACTATGTTTGAGGAGTAAAGGGGAGCAGCAGCCTTGTTTAACATGTTGATGTCAAGAGTGATCGAGTTTGGGATTTCGAGTTTGAATGTAACCTGAAACTAACAAAAGGTTGAAATGTATGAAAAGTGTATCTACAGAATCTATAAAAGATGTATAATGCTTAAATGAATACCTAAGCATCCCCTTTGCTGCCAGGAAATCAAGTTGTGTTACCTGAGTTCTGCACTATTTTCTGGTGTAAAATGGCAGTGGTTCAGTAGCGTTGGTACTTTTGGTGCAGCTGGTGCAGTGCACTGGGGCCCAGCGCCCTGAATGGCCTATTGAACCCATATAATTTCTGTATTTTACTTCTCCAATAGCAGCCAAATGGATCATTTTCCAAGCTTGCTCCAGGGCCCATGGCAGCTTTGCTAGGCTACTGCTGTGGTTGTTGGATATATCAACAGCTGCACTCTCTTCTTTGTTGCCCAACACTGCTGAAAGAACTTATGTTAGTAAGGGTACATCATACAAGCAAACACTACAGATGTATGCACAACACAACAGTTATTTAGCCAAAAATAAAGATATTGTATCTTTCATCTTCTCAAACCATCCTCAGCTCCGAATCAAGTTAATAGGTAAATTAAATTATTCACAATTCTTTCTCTAAATCTCCCTAATAGATGGGTTCAATCGTAGCATATATAGGGGTATATATTGGCATGTGTGGGATACATGAGTGCATGTACTGCACATGCGCCATCAGGGTCTTCTACATGGCATTGAATTCACCTTTATGTATTTTCTCTATTAAGCTTAGCATTTTTCATTGGCCTTGAAATCTAATTCTCCACTTGTGCTAGAGATGGGATCATGTGAGGTTCCATGTGGCCTGCCAAGGCTTCTCTGCTTGTTCTTCCCTTTGTATATTATATTAGGTCTCTGATGCTACCCTCTTTCCTCTGGCACCACCCTTTTTTATTTAACTTCCATCTACCCACCAGATACGCAAGGGCATTGGGCTGAATGCTAGGGGGAATGTGAATGTAAGGGGCAGACTAAGAGTTCAAGGAGAGCAGGCAAGTGGATCATGATGAAACCCCAACTGATTGTGAGCCTAGGCAATACATTTTGTAGAGCCTGAGAAATGGGCAGGGCTGAGGCGGCAGGCTGGGAGCCAAATCTTATTGCTGCGATTTACTCCATAAGAGCCCACTATTCATAAGCAAAACATGATACCAGTTAATGACACTCACAATCAGCAAATGAGTGAGATTCCCTTCCTGTTAAACTCACTCAAGAGCAGTGGTGGAGTTAAGATGAGTGAATATGTCACCCACTGCTGTGTCCTGAATCAAGGCCCTTGATGGATACAGACTGTGGCCTAGAGATGGACTAATATTTAAGTTCCATGGTTGAGTTCTGTACAAGATGGTGCCTCTAAACAGGGCTGGGGAATAGTTACAGTTCGGCAGTGTCTGACCAGTGTAGCCAGTTTACTTGGCAAGCCTTTTCACCTCCAAATGTGAACCTCAGTGTAGTTCTTTTTGGCACAGAATTATCTCCACTGCTCAGCAAACTCAACTAAACTTTATATGTATCGCTTTACTTTAGATAGTCCACATTTCATAAACATAATTGTCCTTCTAATTCTGTGTGGGGATGGTCAGTCTGAGGACACAGAGTTAGGCTAACCTAGATAGTTCCTTAAATTGTCTGAGAGGTATTTTGTGCAGGAATCCCAACTCTTATCAAAATGTTGTACGGTATTAGCCACTGTGGCCATCAGTTTCTCCATTCCCATTACTTCACACAGTTTATAAAACCAGTCCTCAATCGTCGGGACCCAGTCAGAGCCCCAGTGGGCAAGGAGAAGCTGCTTGCTCCAAGCAGTAAGGTGATGGCTCGTTCCTTCACAGATTTGAGGGGGTATGTCAAGGGATTCAGTAGACCCAGTAGGATGTAGCTAGGGAAGCAGGGAATGTCAGTATTGTATATCTCATCCACTGCCTCCAGAACCGCCACCCAAAGGGGCTGTATTTTGGGGCAGTGCCAAAGAATGTGGGTGAGGGTGCCCAAGTGTCTCCACAGAGCCAGCAAATGCCATTGCTGCCCCTCTTCCACCGGGCAAATCTCGAAGGGGTATAATACCAATAATCAGTAATTTTGAGAAACAACTCCTTCCTTGAGGTATTGGGTGCAGAGGCTTGTGCACGGTGGAGGATATCACTCCATTCTTTAGTGGTAAATGTGCGGTCGCACTCCTCCTCCCAGTGTCACTGTGCAGGTGATTTAGCTGGGGTGGAAGGTGTGTTAAGAAAACCTTAGAGATCCAAAAGGAGGCATTTGTCAGATGTAGGTGTAAAAAGCCATTTCTTAAAGGAGGTAAGGGGCCTTCTAGACTGAGAGTGAATCAGGGGGTGAGAAACCCATTGGCAGATGGCAGTACATTGCCAGAAGGCCTTGGTTGTGCGGCCATATGCAGTTTGTATTGCGAAACGTCCATGAGGCCATCTTCATCAAAGAAGACACCTATCCTCTTGCAATTGGCATCTTACCAGCGGAGAAATGCAGAGCTGTGCAGTGCCGGAGGAAAGTCTGGATTTCCTATGATAAATGTCTGAGGGGAAATATGGGTGGATAGTTTCTTTGTGAGTTGGACCTTATCCCACATACCCAATGTGGCTCAAAGAAACAGCAATACAATAGAACCAGCCGGTCGGTAATGTCGCGGTCGCCAGGGAACCTTCCAGATATGGATACTAGCCTCGGCCTCATCCACAATGCACCAATGCTTTTCTGTTTTTGTCCACACCATTCCACCATGTAGCGCAGCTGCGCTGCCTGGTAGTAACACAGGAGATGTGGGATTCCCAACCCACCCTCCGATTCCGGAAGGTAGGCCTGCCTTCTTGGCATATGAGCCTTCATCCCTTCCCAAATGAAGTCTTCTGTAAGACATTGAATCTTGTCATGTACATGAGGTGGCAGTTGTGAGGGCAATGTCTACATGGCATACAGGATTTTTGGGAGAAGTGTCATCTTGACTGGGGCCAAGCGGCATCTAGTCAGGGTGTGCAAGAGTAGTAGGAACTTGAAAGAGGCTATTCACCAATATCTTATGCAGCAGCTTCACATCAGTATTTAGCATTGACAGTGGATGGTAGGAAGACTGTTGGCACTGATTCCTGCCTTCTTTAGGGAAAATTACCATCACAGTCTCCCTCTGGGACAGTGGGAGAGCACCCTTCTCGTAAGCCGTCAAAAAGACATTTAGCAGGTTGCCCAGGAAGGGCTGGGTTACGGCCTGATAAAATTCCATTGGGATGCCATCTGCACCCGGGGTTTTTTCTCTGTTCATCCCCTCTAATGCTTCCTTTAGTTCTTCTATCTGAAGAGGGCCCTCTGAACTGACCCTTCTTGGCTGTAAGGTGGGCAAATTCTATGTCTAACAAATGTGCATCTATACCTTCCTTCAACAGTGTTTTCAGTTAGGTGAACCCTGGCTGCCAATACTACATAAAGGCCACATTAATCTGACCTCTGGTCACTATGTCTAAGCCCACATCCAGCTGAAGTGTCAATATATGTGTGTGCGGTCTTTCCCTCTTCAACAGCCACAACAACTTTCTACCCTATTTTTCACCCTCTTGAAACAGTTGCTGTTTGTACTGTGCATGCGTATATTTATCAAGTCTCTCCCAGGGGCCCTTTATCTGACTTTTAATCTCACTGAACTGCCTGGGATCTATAGCAGCTGTCACTGCTTGTTTATCAAGAATCAACTGTGTCTGTTCTAGGTCAATTAATGTTTATTAAAGTTGCCCTTTAACCTGAACGTCTTTGCAATGCACTCCCTTCTAGGGGCAACTTTATACACTTCCTATTCCAAAGCCCTGGCATCCGTGGAACCGTAATTTCTTTGAAAGAATTTGGCCACTATACTCTCTAACATGGCTCAAGTATGCATAAATCAGTCAGTGTCACAACCTTTATTACCCACTCTCGGTGTGACCCATCTTTGGGGAAGCAATCCAGTCCCCTTACATTACTTGTTAATAATGTCCTTTGCGTTGTGGAGACTGTGCTACAGAAGTTGACCTGTAACATAACCCACACTGGCTGGAGGTGAAGCCAGGTTTATTCATCTCATCCCAGTGGTCCACCATCCTAGTTAACTCTGCTAAGCAACTCCAGAATGGTCTTGTACATTTTATGAAATTTCTCATTCTAAACAAAATATATCTTCAATATCATTACTTTCGCCCACCCCAAGGCAGACTGAGAATCCCACAAGTAAGAGTCCACCCTGGTGTGCCAAATAACCCTTCACCACCAAGAGCAATTGTGCTTTAATCCCACCCAATCATCAAACTCAAACTTCCAACTCCAGTCTAACTAACACAGTATACTAATTGCAGACAGAAGTCATCCATCCAGAGGCCTGCCTAATCCTGTAGGCTCCACAACTGGTTCAAGTCCCAACAGCTCTAGTGGCTCAGACTAGACCACCTGGGGGAAGGGGGGGGGAGGGGTTGTATATGCCTAACTCCATCAAAGCCAAGGAAAATCAAGCAATTCCCACCATCCACCATCTTCCCAGCTGTATTATGTAGAACCACCATTTCTTCTCAGAAACAAATTAATGATTCAGAGCAACCTACCTCCCTCCATGGACAGCAGGGGGGGGGGGAGTTGCTATGAATCATTAGAGGAACTTCATTTAGTCAAGACAAGGACACAGTCCCAACACCACATAGACCGGGCCCACTCATCTACCATTGCCATTCGAGTACCAAACACCATTATACCGGTGATGGTTTTATATTAATCAGGTTTATCTCCCCTTTTTCACATTGTTCGGGAGAGCCAGGGTGATTTCCAATTTTACCAGAGGAGGTCTTTCCATCTCTTCCCATCGTACCATCCACCTGAATTGTCACCCTAGATGTCAACCACCATCATCTAGTCTGATGATAACGTGATGTCGATGTGCTCCCATTTTTCATTGGTTTCTACGGACAGGGTTGTCATGGCAAAGAGAGGAGGCTCATTATTCCTCCTGACACACTTTGTCCCATCGCTCAAGCCAAATCCATACCTCCTTAGGCAGCTCAAAAAAGTGACTTTCCCTGAGAAATTACTTTCAAACATGCTAGAAAGTGGAGCATAAATTGCAGATTCAAAGTGCCGAGTTTCTGCTTTACCTCCATGAAAGATATCTTTTGGGTGTGCACTTTCCTAGTATCTGCCGGGTAGATGGCAATGTTATGATTCTCGAAAACTAAATATGCATAATTTCAGGCCGCATTCAGGACGCAGACTCTATCCTTATGGCTAAGTATAAGGACTGTCAAAGCTGTCAGAGCTCGCCATCGACGCTCTTTGAGCTCTCTCCACCATAAACATGTTCAACATGTCCAGTGGTTTTAATTCTTGATTAAACCAATTTTCCATGAATATCTCTTTGTGTCGCCTTTCTCTGCATGCTCCAGAAAGCCAAGGATTTGAAGATTATTACACCTTGAACAGTTCTCACCATCCTCCGCCCTGCTTGCCAGAATTTTAGTCACTGTTGTCATTTTTGCCATATGGTCCTTATCCACTTTCACCTCCTACTGTGAGTCGCTAGCTGAGCTCTACATGTTATGTACAATGCTCAACTCACTATAGGCATCAATAGCACAGCAATGAGCTGGTCTTGTCTGCTTCTTTGATCACCACGTTTATCAGGTCAAAACAGTTCTTGATCCATGAATGGCCACCAGAAGGTGTACTGTAGAAGTTTCCTCCTGGGGTATTTCCTGTTCCTGTGTTTTTTGCGCCTCAGCTTGTCTTGTCACCTTCTGAGCTACAGACTGCAGACATGTGTATTGGATTATGGTGTTGCCCAGCTGAGCCTTTGTTATCTTGACCTTAACCATCGCTCTGCAGTCTACTAGAGCTGTGCCAGCATGTTTCAGGAAACACTATGGAGGTGTCAATTCAAACTCAGTCCATCATAGTTCATCACGCTATTCCAGCGAACTATCCAGTGCCACCAACATCACAGTGGCCACTCACGTGCCAGCGGCAATAGTCTTCAGGTGTTTCTTACTAAGCTAGAGGAAGCTTTGCAACCTAAGAACCCAGCTTGTTCAGTCAGTCAGCACACCGCATGTGGTCAGACCTCCCTCCAAAGGGAGGTAACCTATCTCCAATGGGGGCTAGCACTGAGGACTAACCATCCAACGTCGCGCTCCTCTGCACTCTGGGACAAAATGGTCCAAGCTTGGGGCCAAACCCACAGGCTGGCCCGGCCTCTCCAAGGGGTGGGAGAAGCGTCTAGGGGTCACAAATATCAAGTGTTGAGATCCTCCCCACCAGGTTGCAGGCAGTCCAATAGGATTCCTTCACCATTTTCTTCAGAGAAAGTTCCCCTTTCATGGGTAAACTTTCAGTCTACTACTGTGCCATCCCACTCTTAGCTCCAGCTCTCAGTTCAGTAACCTTGCAGGCAATCATCTGTCATCACAGCTTCAGTCTCTTACCGCAGCCCCATAAGCACTCCAAGCAGTTGTCCATTCAGCGTTGAGCATGTAGGGTGGGGAAGGAAGCACCCATCTTGACTAGCATCCAGCCATCCAAGTCTGCCAACCAAATCCCCTACTCCCAAAAGTGCAGCCTAGGCTTTATATACTTAAACAAGTAAGGATCCAGGTGGTAATCAGTTCATGGAGCACCATGACAACATCTCACTGACCCTTCATCCACTACGGCTCTGTTACATCTCTCCCCCATAGCAGGTCACTCAGGAGGACCACTCCACAATCCACATGGGCCACCCAGTCAGCCCCCATCTGGGCTCCACACCACTTCTCCCATCCTCAGAGGCAAGCCAGTGTGAGTAAGTCATATACATCATTCATACACCAAAAAGCAGGCAGCGCATACAGTCTCAGAGCCGCAGCACAAGGGTGCTCACCAAGGCAACCGTTATACCAAAATGGTTGCTGGCAATTATTTCAAAGTTGGCTCCTAGAATAACTAAAGGGTAAACATGTAGTTCCTTATATTGCTCCAGCAGGCCCAGTCCATGATCACTGCAGCCGAGAGAGATATGTGTGTCTTAATACTGTGTTGACCATTTTCTATCACAGAATAACATATGTTTTCTCCTGGGGCAGAAAAATCAAACAGTGTTTAACTGAACCATTGGTGCCATTGCTGGGAGATACCTTGCTGAAGTGTTCTCAGTTGATGGAATATGTTTAGGCCCATAGACCAAGCTCTGATAAGGAAGTGGGAGGATATTTCTGTCCCCCTTCAATCACCAGCTAGGCTCTCTCTCAAGTTCACATGAATGCTCCCTCACTAGTGCTGGAAATGAGGGAAATCCATCTGAATCCTGGACCCTACAGTTATAATTGATCTGGATTCAGCATCTGACTACCTCACTGAAATGTTCTGACTTCGTTCTTGTGCTGACAAAGGAACACATTCAGCAGCACCAGAATGTTGTTTGCTTTGAGTGACTCAACCTACAGGGTCAGAATTTCAGTTCTAGTGGGGCCCAAAACAAATGCCCCACATTAAAAGCCATCAACACTACCTTTGTACATGTCTCCAGACAGGGAGCCAAGTTCAGCCTAACACCTTGTTACTAGGATAGAATAACAATCAGCTTTCCACTTCATGTGTGTTCAAGTGTTAGATTATGACTTGGAGTCAGGTTTTTGAGTTTATAAGATTCCTAGGTAAAAGATTTGTATGCACTGTATGACTGTCAGATGTATGTGTCTATATGAGTAATTAAAATTCATAATGTGTTATGTAGCTCTTACTGATAAGTCTTTAGTACTCCCCAAATGAACTTTTTCAGCAACCTTAGAAGAATAAAAGATTAAGACAAAAACAGTAACATGTTGAACTTGTGCTTCTGATGGATACTGCTAACCACAGATGCGTCGCCTTAGAATACTCCCCAGGCAGCAGGCTGGGTCGAGGAATATTTTCCCAGAGTGAAGTCCATACAGCCCCAGACATTACAGAGCGGAGCCGCATATAAGCACCTCCCATGTACCCTGATGTCAGTTCCTTTCTTTTGGCACCTTCCTACACTGGTCCATTCCCAATTATGTTTGCCTTCTGACAACTCCTAAATCAGAATGAAATCCAGTGTGCTGGGGAATGATATCTCTTCCTGAGACTGCAGGTTTAAAACAATGCGTCACTATAGAAAAAGATGTTGGTCACTGAGCCACATAGATGTGTTTCTGAGGCTGGTGATTGGAGCATGACTCGAAGTCAAGCAACATGTGTGCCTTCATGCACTTGAAGGCAATCTAGGACTGACAATGAAAGCTGTACGCCTTTAAACACAACAAGAAGTTGCTGGCCATGTGCAAGTCCCGCTCCAAGTCGAGAACACGGACTCGCTCCCACTCCTGAGGTTGCTCCTGCTAGGGGTCAACTTTGAATTACATTTCTTTGGTAAGTCAGAATTGAAGTCCAAACCAAAGCACAAGAAAGCGAAGGGGAACTGACCCCATTCTGCTACTTTCTATCCAAAGAAAAGGAACATAGGCATCACAGGGTTAGTCGGTCTTCCTTTAGATCTACGGTTTCAGAGCTGATTCCACAGTTGGTCCCGGGATGCCATAAAGTCCTTGGGACACTGGCGACACCACAGCAAATTGATACTTAAAGGCGACCATGTTGCAGATATGTGGTGTTTTATAGCTCTTTTTGGCACACCTTTGAGCCCAAAGGATCCTCAGGGGGCTTTCAGTGGGTTTACCAGCCGCAGATTCGTCCTCAGTGCTGTGAAACCCACTTGGACCAATTATGGGCTCGTTGCCGACTCCAGTACGGACTTCCACCCCTCCTCCATGACCAAAACCGGTCCCTCCATCTTCAGCATCACAGGTGCCAGAGAAGGATCCAGTTCTGGTTCCGATATCTGACCCCCAAAACGACTTCAGACTAATCCAAACCAATGTCTCAGTATGAGTATGAGTATGAGCAACTGGTTGCAATACTGTGATCCTTTGTCTATGCTAGGGAAAATGGGACATCAGAGACTAAACTGTCTTGTTGGCTCTGATTCTGACCAAAGCTTAACATCACCCAGAGATGATGGGGATGATCTACCCACTCACTATGATGATGACAATTTTTATATTGACTTACAAAAGGCCAGGGGGGTTGTACTTCCCCAGATACTGAGTTAAATTCGCCATCCAAGTGTCCTCTGGTGAGATTAAGACAAAGGTCATTACAGAAATCCTACCACCTGGCCAGCCCTTGCTCCCTTTCAATGAGGCCCTCACTTACACCTTAATGGGCAACTAGTCTGTGCCCTGTTCCTGCCAACCGGTTAAGACGCCAGATGTCATAGATAGGTGCATGGCAACCCTGATTTACTCACTAACCATCCTATCCCAGAAAGACGGGTCGTTCAGGATTCAACTAGCAAGCTGAACCCCAATTCATTCCCTATGACTCATCCAAACAGGTAGTCTAGAGAGATTGAGGTGTTAGAAAATAAATGTTTTCCTCAGCTAGCCTAGCTTTGAGATTGGTCAATGCAGTCTGCTTATTGAGCCAATATATGCATGCCATCTGGGACATAGCCAGCAAGTTCCTTCTGGCGATACCGGAAGAATTGGGGCCTCCCCGGCTTAAACTATTCCGGATGGAAAGTTGTGGCCCAATACATGATTCATGCTGGTCCTTGATACTACTAATAGTCTGGGAAGGGCGGTTTGCACCATTGTGGTGCTCCTATCCCATGCATTGATGCACTCCTCTTGATTTTCAAGAGATGTTCAGGCTTCTCTCATGGATATGCCTTTTGATGGTTCATGCCTTTTGTTCAGAGAAAGAACAGATTTTTCCTCATAACGTTTCAAAGAAAGAAGAGCCATGGCACACTCTCTGGGTCTTTTGATCCCGGAGAGGCAGTTTACACACCAGTTTAGAATAGTCAGAGGCTACTCTTGTGGGCAGGTATATAGGCAGTGTTAGTCTCCCTAGCTACTGCTGCAATCATCCCAGTCCTTTCGAGGCCAGGGACATGGATCTGACAGACAATGTGCCGGCCTACAATGGCATCAGTCCTCCTAGTCCACTTTCCCTTTCACAACTACCACCAAGCCACTCTAAATTGTGATTAATGGAACACAACCACCCTGAGGGAGGCAGGATCCAACATTTTATTCCTGGGTGGTGATCTATCATGTCCAACAGATTGGTCCTTCAAATTGTTCAGCATGGCTATACTCTGTCTTTTCTTTCTGCTCCGCCAACCCTGCCCCCTACATCAGAATAAATCGCAAGTGAACACCTGTACATTCTGTTGCAAGAGGTGCAAGTTTACTTTTAAATGGAGCTATGAAGAAGGTTCCAGACTCACAAACAGGGGATGGTTGCTACTCTTGCTGTTGCCCTGTGCTGAAGAAGAATGGGGGCATTTGGCCCTTCATAGACCTTTGACCTCTGAATGCCTTCGTTTAAAAGGACACATTCAGTTTGCTCAGGCTGCCCCAGATCATGTTTGTCCTGATCCGCACAACTAGATGGTGTCCTTGCACCTGCTGGATGTGTATTTTCACAGATGTTATTGAGGTTTCATGAAGGCCAGGAGCATTTCCAGCTTGCCCTGTTCCCTTTCACCTCACCCTCGGTTGTTCATGAAAGTGATGGGGGTGTGTTTGCGAATGTAATAGCAGTGGTTGCTGCCTGTCTTCGAACATCACTGTTACCAGTTTTTCTCTACCTCGACAACTGGCTGGTGAAGGAAGGCTCTCCACAATCAGTCATAGATTAGCTGCAGATGACGATGAAACTCCTTACATCATTTTTCTTTACAATAAAAGTCACAGTTGGCTTTTTCAACAAAGGCTTCCTTTCACTGTGCCTGTCCTGGATATGGTAGAGTTCAGGGTCTTTACTTATTTGCAACTAGTCCATGATATTAGAGCTGTGATCCTGATACTTCAGAGTTGGTTCTGTGTCTTGGTGAGAGTAGATGTAAGGCGTCCTTGTCTTTTAGCCTCCTGCATCCTCCATGTCAACCTCGTCAGTTGACATAGTCTGTCTTTGCTATGGAATCTAAAGTTCCAGTGCACCGAGCACCAAGGAAAGTCATCAGATGCCATTCAGTTCTCAAAGCAGACTGCATACAATCTGCAATTGTGGCTACTTGATAGCAGTTGGACCAGCACAGTCCCCTCTTCCTTCACCACTCACAACTGACGGATGTGATGGATGCATCATTGCTGGATTGGGAAGATCATTTAGGAGAGGTGGAGATCAGAGGACTCTGATCTCCAATGGAATCCTAATTCTATATCAACTTGCTGGAGTTACAAGCCATTCACCTGGCTTTGAATGTGTTCCTACTACCTATCAAAGGGAGGTTGCAGGTTCTCACAGACAATGCAACCACCGTGTGGTTTTGCAACAAGCAGGACAAACTGGGGTTATGGGCTCTGTGCCAAGAGGCTCTGTGTAAGAAATTGGGTTATTGGATGAGAGGCTGTACACACCTCGCAAGCCACGACCACAATCCTTGACAGGGTAAACCACAAAAGTCACTAAATTAACCTGTGCTTAACCCTCTGGTAGCTTAGCATAAAAGCAGTCAGGCTCAACTTAGGGTCAATTGTAAAGTATTTATGTAGCACACAAACCGTAATAAAGTAAAAACACAACACAAGAAAAATTCCAAACCAATTTAGAAAAACACAGTAAATTTTAATAAATAAAATGTCACCAAAACGGATGAATTTCAATCAGCAGAACTAGAGTTATGAATCGTAATGGTTTAAGTGAAAAATAGCGCCTAAAAGAGCAAAGCGCCAACTGCAGGTATCTGGTCGCGCAAGACCGGGGCAAAATCAAAAGCTAAGGCCTACTATGATGGGGCGCAAATTGGCTACACAGGTAGGATTGGACCCAGTCTCGCCTTACCTACAGAATCAGAAAAAGTTTTGAAGAAAAGTTCCTGAGAAGGGAAGGTTCAGTGGGGAAGGCAACCGAGGGTGTCCGAGGAAGAGGTGTCTGTATTTATTTTTAAATACAGAAAAATATGGAAAATAGCCCTTCTTTGGAGGTTTTTGTTCTACTGTCAATCATAAGTGCCAGGTCAGTAGGTGTACAGATTGAGAGGTAGGAGAGATGAAAAAAGTCAATAGGTTTTCCTATAATCTTAATTAAGTGCAGATCTACAGGTATTTATGCTATTCTACAATGCAAGTCTTTTCAAATAACTCTATTGCACTGTATGCTGCTGAAATCTTTTGGACATTCAACAAATGCGAGTATATTTTTATCAGTTAAATAAATGTGGAAAAATACCCATTGCAGCCTAATTTATACAGAAAATGAAAAATAAAAATGGAAAAATACAGAAAAAATGTGCAAAAAATAAATATGAGTAAATACAGACGCAAATGTAAAAAAAAAATACCATAAAACTGTAAGCCCTACATATAAGTAATTTCTAAGGTAGGCCCTAAACAGCCCACAGAGTAGGGTGCATTGTATTAAAGAATGGGACATGTGTTTTCAAGTGTTACCTGTCCTTGTAGTGAACAGCTCCAAAAATTCTATTTACTGTGGTAAGGCCTCCCTTTTCCATAGGTTAAATTTGGGTTATTATATTACATTTAATAAATGCTAACTTTTGATTGGGAACAGTTAGAAATATCATGTTTAGTATCAAATTAATTGTAATTTAAAAACCTCTTTAATGATAAAGTTGGATTTTAAGACACAATTCTAAAATGCTACTTTGAGAAAGTTGGAATTTTTTGTGTCCTAGGCATTTGGTGCCTGCAACCTCTGTCCTGGGTCACACAACCGTGAATATGTTGGCAATTGGCCTTTGTGTATTCCTCCCAGACAGTAAGATAATGGGGGACTAGGAGTTGGAAGGATGAACCATCCTGCAAGGAAAGGTGGGATAGAGCTGTTCCCTTACCCACTTACATTTCAAAGGACTGTCTCCAGCATACTCACCCTAGACAACTTGGAGCCTGGGCAGGGGAAAGAAGGAACTCTTCAGAAGCAGATGTGGGGTAGGATAGAAGTTTTCCCCACTTCGAAGGCTGGTACAAGGTATAAATATTGGACCCTGTGAGCCACTCTTCAATAAATCAATCTCTCTGCTCCCGTTCACCGCCAAAATCGCTGAAAGACTTGTAAATGCCCAGCTGACCGCATTCATCGAAGAGCACAAGCATTTTAGCACTGGTTTGCAGTGGTAAGATGCACAGAGTGCTAATGCCAACTAAAATGAAAATTTTTAAACAGGAGGGGAGAAGGCAAACATTTTGGGATAAGACCACACCAGGTCTAACACTTTGTGCCTCTGAAGTTGGTTGGAGTGTCACGGGATAACCTTGGCTAGATCTTATCTCCACATTTCAGAATGTGCAGTTTCAAAGGTTTAGCACGCTGGAGTTTCTGTAAGAACGCTCATTAGCAGATGCTGTTTGGCTGAAATGGAACTTGGAATTCGCCTCTCCTGCCATGAGTTCTGACAAAGATCAGGAACAATCCGGCCCAAGTCATTTTATTGGGCCAGGATTGGGCCAAGAGAGCTTTTTTCCTGTAGTTTCTAGGTACAAGCACCAGCCTTCCGGCTGCCACATCAAGAGGAGCTCTTGTCTCAGCAAGAGGAACGATTCATCTGCCCAAATTTACACTATCTACACCTCTTTGTGTGGAGATTGAGGATCTAAAGTTGACTACATTTGAATTGCCACCAGAAGTTCCACAAAGTCCATTTATTCCTACGTTGGGACAGGTTTGTAGCTCGAAGTGGTAACCACCAGACTGAACCTTTACAATCCAAGCATTCAGATGTTCTTTTGTTTGCCTTTTACCCACCAAGGCCTTGCATTGAGACATTTTAAATGTTTCATCCTTTTTGAATTTGCTGGACCAACAATCCTTGCATAAATCACCTGTTGTGATGAGGATTAAAAAAGGCTTTAAACACAAGTTTCCTCTTAAACCATTTGTAATGCCACAGTGGAACTTTAATTTGGTCTTGACGTGTCTCATGTGTATGCCCTTTGACCGATGTACAGCTGCTCACTCCATCGCTTGACTTTGAAGACTATCTTCTTCATTGTGATCACTTCCACTTATTTCATGAGTGAGTTTCAGGCACTTTTGGTGCATCCACCCTACACCACCTTTTTCCAGACAATCTGGTATTGAGAACTCGGAAAGCTCTCTTGTATATAGTTGTGGCTCCTTTCCACATTTGGCAATCTTTCTCCCTTTATATGCTCTTTAACCCTCCACACCCTTTGAAAGAGGAAGAGAGGCTTCATCGTCTCAACCCCAAAAGTGCTTTAAGCTTTTAGATTGATCATACCAAGTGTACACTGTGTACAATCAGGATTTATTTGGGTCCCCCGGGCAAAGAAAGGGAGGGATGTGCAGAAGAGGATGCTGTCAAAGTGAATTTCTTTTACATTAAGATCTGCCGTGCGCTAGCAAAGAAGCAACCACCGGATGGTCTAAGAGCCAATTCCACCAGAACTAAGACTGGAGCAGTCTTCTTGGCACAAGGAGTACATGTCCTTGACATCTTCCGGTCTGTGATGTGGGTGATAAAGCATACATTTACAAAGCACTTCTGCATTCACAGCCTGGTCTGATGGAAAGGACATTTTGTCCACTCAATCCTGCAAGACTTTTTCACAGACCCTCTACTTGATAAGATACTCATTTGGTAACTATTCCACATTGAGGAATCTGCCGCTAGCAGTATCCATCAGAAGAACAAGTTACATACCATAGGAAACACTCTTTCTGACGGGTACTCTATCTAACCACAGAATCCTCATTGTCCTCCTAGCTCCCCCTTTTGTGGAGTGGCCTCTTTTTAACATCTAGACAGGTCCCAAGTTAGGACTCTGCACACTGGTACTACCAAATATTCACGCTGCATGTCTGAGGGCTCGGAAAGAAACAAGCACTACTGACGTCAGTGCGCAGGGTTGGCACTTCTATGCGGCTCTGCTCTGTCACTTTCGGGGCAGTCGTGGTCGAGCGTGGGAGCATTGCTGGTGGAAGCTTTTCGGATCCAGTCTGGTGCATGGGGAGTATTCTAATATGAGTAAACTGCAGATATTTAGAGTATTCACCAGGCAGACATTTCCCGAACATAAGCAAGTTGTTCATTTCAACTTGCATCAGCTTGTTGATAGCAGTTGAAAACTCACTACGCTTTAATACAAAAGATTATAGCTGTTACTCTACAGAACATAGCAGGATGTCTGCAACAGGAGCAATAACCTGCTGAGCTACGTACATAAATTACAAGCCTTCACCTACCTATTAAATGCTGTGCTTTGCAGGTAACATTAACCCTCTGTGCTATTTAATGAGGTAAAGCTGCAACTAGCCGGCATACAGTTCTCTCCAGAAAGTGCAGGGTCACCTTTACCACTGTTATACCACAGAACTGGTTGTGTACACAAAGATCTCCGCAGCAGGTGCCTTAACCTCATATGTTAATCAAAATGCAGCCTGCTTGTGATAATTAAGTACGTCAGAACAGTATTAATATCATATTTAGCATTGTTACCATTTTATTTGCGTTAGAGGTTCCTTTAAAAAAAAAATGTAAATGTAAAAGTTGACTGTCAGATTCCACTTCTCATTACTCCAGCCTCTCTCTGATGCCACCCCTTTACTTCAATTGTGGGATCCCGGAGTCATATATTTTCTATTTTTAGGGTTCCCTCACTTATTAAAATAGCTTATCTCCAAGTGCTTTGTCTGAAACCACACAGATGTCGCTGAATGGGAATGTGCGCTTTAAAGCTCTCACAGCAGTAACTCTCCCTCCCATAAAATGGCGGCATTCTAGAACCCAGCCTGTCATCGCCGGATCGGGCATAGGGCCAGACTGCATTGCTCGCACTGTATGATTGTAACCATATAAGAACATGCCTTAAACCTCACATCCAGGGGGCATATTTATAATGCTAATCCCATGATAATCTCAAAACCTGGCAGAGGGTGCACATACCGCATAAGGAAAATGTTTTCTGATGCAAGACTACTTTGTATGAAAATGTCCAGACCTGATGGAAATCAAAATATTTTATGTGATTTGAGTTTTTTACATTTGTTTGAGGATTTCAAATCATTGCTTTTTGTGGGTTTAGGTGCACCCGTAGAATGTTTGAAAGAGAGCAGGAGAGAGAGAGAGAGAGAGAAAGAGAAATAGAGTGAGAGAAAAAAAGCGAAAGAAAGAGAGAAGGTGAGAGAGAGAGAGAGAGAGAGAGAGAGAGAGAGAGAGAGAGAGAGAGAGAGAGAGAGAGAGAGAGAGCACTAAAATGGCTGAAATTATAGTTTAAACTCCATAACCGTCCAGTTGTGACATCTCTGCTTAGACTGCAAGGTGACAATTTGTGCTCGTTGCAATGGTGGGTCTGTGTTAAAGTGGCAGCTGCTAAATGCCAAATTAATCTGTGTATTGAACAAATTAACAGTTGGTAATAAACTGTATGCAGTATTAATCGTGGTCATATTCAAATCAGTGCCCTAGGGGCAAAACATTTTACAATACTGTAGTCTTTTCCGAATCTGACCAGTCATAGTTTTCATTTGTATGTCTGCCATTAGGCAAGAGTTTTTAATTTTACTAAAAATATAAAAATATATAATTGTTTATAAGGGCATTCAGCCAGCCCTCTTCATCCATTGGTGTGTTGTTGGATCATTCACGTTGTTCCACCCACCACAGCGTACAGCTTGGGACACTAGTTCAACCCACTTCAGCCAGTGGCTAATTTCAGTGTGAGTGACAGCATTTTGCTCTTTCACAAGGAGCATATCCACACACACAGTAGTTTCCTTCAGTGTCAGGGGCTGCTATGGAAATGTATGCTTTTTGAGACTAAAAAATGATTTTTGCTTTAAGGTTACCATTTTCTATTTGGCAAAGGCCCTGGAGCTTCCCCATTAATAAGGTTTAACAACAGCCAGGACAAAATAAACCAAACATTGGCAAAGCTACACGATTGGCTTTACTACGGTTGTTTAATTGGCTGTATTTATATTTCTAATAATGGGCATGGTGACGTCTTGTTAGTGAGGCCATACAATGTTTCACTTAAGCAATCAAAGGATAATTTTAAATGAGGGGTAATAATTTATTTAATTAATCTGAAAATTGCGATAAAAATATGGCGATAAAATACATCCTCTAAATAAACGATTTAATAACATACACAAAGGGGAAGTTTAAAACGTGACAGTTCATAACTGAAAGGAAATTTCCCTTATACAGTTTGGTTCAATTAACGACAAGCATAACCTAAAAATGTCATGGATGTACCAATAGAAGCATTAAATTAAGTTCCAAAACATGATTTACTGCCCCGTAAAATGTCCATTATTTTAGGTCTGCACTGGGTCTCAATATTTCTTCTGGAGATCTAATAGTGTGTAGCGTTCGGTTCAGATAATAGGCATGATCTAAAAATGTCATATATTTACTTATAAAAGCATTAGATTGTGAGCTGAAAATATTATTTACTGCCTCGTGAATTGCCTATATTTTAGTTTTTCTGAATGCTGACCGTAGATATTATTTCCAAAGATCTAGTAACTTGAGGCAGAGGCAGATCCTATGATCAATTGATTAAGATTTATATCCATATAATCGGCATCCCTCATGCCCATTAAGCACATGGTCCATTGAATTGTTGCAGAGGAATATACAGCAGTTTAAAACGTAAATATGTCCTCTTTGCTGCAGCTTCAAGGTTTTAATTGGTGTATATACATTGTTTTGAATATTAACATTGGTGTTTTGACAGTTGAACAACATTTGTACATACTTTACTTTTGGTGAATGTACTATAATACCCATTTGATATTGTGAATAAAATCCAATGAGAACACTGTTGCAATATATTTGGTTTTAAGACTTGTCAAGTACTAAATTATTGGGCTAGAAGCGATTTATTGTGCTTTGAGGAATTAGACGGTTGATTAGACTCTCCATTTGTATCTATGCACCAGGGAGGTTGCTACTTGTATTTATTGTGGTTTCATTCCCTTGCTTCCCTGACAGAGTATGCATTACAAGGAACCGCTTTCTTTAGATATATTGCTCTACAGCATGTTGCTGTGAGGGATTACATGTTCTGCCTTGTAGGAGTATTAGATTTATCACTGAATAATTCTCTTCTTTTAGCCAAACATTTCTCTTTTCACAAATTCTCTTTGACCGGGTGTTATCTTTTCTTGCTATTTGGTCTATTCTCATTTTACGTCTGTATTGAACCTTTTCCTTGGCTGTGTTTGTGCTTGCTACTACTTTTTACATTATTTTGTATTGAATTTTGGCTCACTATGGAGAGCATTAAAACATTTGGCTTTAGTGATGAAGATTTTGTGAAATTGTTGGGCCAAACTTCCACAGGCGTTTAACTTTTTACTTTATTGAAGGATCTGAATGAAGATTGGATAAAACTGCTTAATGTAAAGAAGAAATCCAAAAGGACTGAATCGCATGCTAAATTCAAGAAAAAAAAGACAAATTCAGGAAGCACATTGGATTTTTCTCCCAAGATAGAGTTTACCCATTCCTAACCGAAAATTATTATTTTACCCCTAGGGAAGGCCCCTACCAAGCAGACCAACAGACGTGGACCAGTTAAAAAATGATCACCTTCTCTGACACTACTGATTCATAGGGAGAAGGGCTGTCCAATCAGTTTATTACATAAGGTAACAGGAAGGAACAATATGACAGAGCTACTCCTAATAATCGTTTTTTAGATAAAAGAAGAGGGAACTATCGATCCAGGTTTCGGAATCAACTGAGGGGGCGATTTCTAGACTCAGACCCACCACAACAATATCTTCAGACAAGGAGACAACAATATTGGAGAAATTAAATACCATCCCAATTTTTAATCTGTCCACAGTGCAGATTGACTCTTCAACAGAAAAACATCTTACTAAAGGGCTTTCTTTTGTTTGCTCAGCGTCCATCAACAAATACGAACTTACTAAAAATCTTGATGACATTTTTTGTTCAATTAGACTTTAAAAAAAAGATCACGATGCAAAACATCATTATGGAAGATAATCACTCATGCCTTAAGCCTCTATCTCACTTTATTCCCAGTCTGGATAGATTGGGAGTAGAAGTGGAAATCTTTGGAACGAACTTAGTTGCCAAGATCTAAAAAGTTATGAGATATATCCCAAAACCTCCACATGATTTGTCACAGCAAGAAAGTAAAGCCTTAAAAGAACTGAAGGGAAATAAGGCCATTGCAATCAAACCGTGTGATAAAGGAGGAGGTATTGTGATCTTTGACACTCATAAACATAAAGACAAAATGAAAGCTATGTTGGAAATACTAGAACACTACACTAAAGTGAGAGGTGACCCGAAGGTAAGATTAAACAACAAAATATGTAGTGTCACTGAAAGACTGGCTGCTGAAGGGATTATATGTAAGAAATAGGTAGAATTCCTTCTAATGTCCCATACCCACATCCTTGTCATCGACAGGGTTCCTAAAACACGTAAGGGTACGATTGATCCTACCGTACGTCCGATTGTATACACGATCGGTGCAGCAACTGTCCAAATGTATAGAGTTTTTCCTGAAACCATTAGTGTGCCAACTACCGGCATAAATCAAAGACATGGGCCACTTTATTTTGAAAATAGAGGGAGCCCTTTTCAATGCTCAAAGAGATTGCGTGGTCACTATGGACATAGAGGCCCTGTATACGAATGTACCACAGCAACAGGCCATTGAGGTCATTAAATGCTTACTACTATCAGAGGGCATGAATGGAGATTGTTCTTTCAGAACATTTCTTTGAATTTGACTACAAATATACCAGCAAACAAAAGGGATAAGCATGGGAGCGACCTGCACTCCCAGTATACAAAACTTTTTATGGAGGATTTTGAAACGCACTTCATCTACAACAAAATAGCTCCATTCTTTGAGAACGTACTATTTTGGTCCCAATTTATCAACAATATATTTTTCATCTGAAGAGGAGAAGAGGAGGAGCTCAAGGAATTCTGTTAATAGATCAATCTATGTGATGAAAATCTTAAATTTACCCTTAAGAGCAGTAAGGAAAAGGTGGAATTCTTAGACATTTGGATTGAACATCATAAACAACAGCTTCAGGTGTCACTATATACCAAACCTACCGCCAGGAATACCCTTATTCATTTTAACAGCTTTCATCCACGCTGTCAGAAGCAGAGTATTCCTTTCAGCCAATTCCTGAGTCTTCACAGGAACTGCACGAATCTCCCTGAGTTTTTGAGACACGTAGAGGCACTTAAAGCCAAGGTCCTGGACCGGGACTATCCTAAACGTCTGATTCAGGACTCGTTCAAGTGACCAAAATACTATACCAGGGATGTCATGTTTTGAGACCAGGGCCAAACAGGTTGAAGAGAAACTGGTTTGCATCACACGCCATTCCTATTTAGATAATAGAATCAGACAAGTAGTGAATTCCCAATGGCACCTTTTAAACATTGACTCTGATAACAACAAACTACCAAGACCAACGTTTGCCTTTAAGAGGAATTTGAATTTGTGAAACGTGTTTGTCAAAGCTAAATTTTTAAACCACAAACAATGTTGCCAAAAATCTATTTTTGGAGCTAATCCCATGAAAAGCAATCATAAATGCACAGCATGCCACGCATGTGACAATGCAATTGTATCCAACAAAATCTGCATTGGTGACAGAATGATCTTCTTAAAAAACATGCCGAATTGCAGGGCCTCCAACATTATCTATTTAATCCTTTGCCTCTGCGGATTAGTTTTTTTTTTTTAAACCAGACGGAATGTCGAACCAGAATTGGGGAGCACAAGTCAGCAACCATAAGATAAATGCCTGCTTGTCCAGCATTGGCAAGAATAAAGCCACTTCGAAAATGAACTTCAGTGGACCATACTTGAAAAATGTGTCCCAGTAAAAGGAAAAGATGATTAACTCACTGCAAAAAAAGAGAAGTCTTCTGGATTTTTTATCCTGACTCACATAAAAAAGCCTTACTGAGACAACTCCGTGGAAAAATGCTATATAATGTTTCTTGCACTTTTCTCCCTTTCTTTGGATGATCTTCTCATTTATAGTTCTGTTGCAATAATACTTTGAACTTGGGGTGCTTCTTTTCATTCTTAGCTTTCACTTACCACATGGGAATTAGAATCTTTCTTTGTTCGTTTTTTTTTAAATATATTTTTTATTTATATTTTACTTATGCTTGAACCCCTCTACCTTTATTTTGGTAGCCAGCTTACCTTATACTGGCCTGCTATTGCATGACATTTTTTCCATTATATGTTTTCCTCTGTTTTGAGGCCCTCTTCAATCAGAGATTTCCTTGCTCTTTATCATTCTGATTTTACCAGTACAGGATGCAGGTTGTTATTCATATTCCTTCTGTATTTATTTGTCCGCTCTTCACACCTTTTTTGTGTTTATTTTTTGTAAGTGTTTAAGAACTTAATATTCCGTGCAGTTTCGAATAGTGCCCGTCCTCTCGGAGTATTTTTCTTTTTCATTTTTTCTTTCCTGGTTTCTTCTTTGCCACCTGTATTTATAGATTAGTCTGATGTGATCATTGGAAGATGGTGCCCGCTTGAGCTTGGACTTGGCTTAAAGTCCTCTCATTAGTTTTAGTCCTTTCCCCACCCTTTCCGCATTGCACGTCCAGCCAACTCTCTTTAACTTGGTGTCAAACCAAGCAGTGGTTCTACCGAGAACATATGCCTTGACAGCAGTATCTCTCCTGACCGGTTTTCCAAAGGCCACAGTATACAGGTATGGTTTAGGGCAGTTGGGAAGTTGTTGCAACAGGAATACCAGTTGGGTGCAACCTAGCAATAGTTACAGAAGGAACTTATTGTATCACAGGAATCTGAACAGGTGGTCCGATGCCAGCCTCGGCACCTATTGAGGCTGTTTGGTAGTTGTGGTAGCAGGGATATCGTCCGCGTGCCTTTCCGCTTTAGTCATAGAAGGAACTCTTGTCATTATGAGAATTAAGTCGGGTTATCCGATCACTGTACTTTACTATTCTCTTGCATGTGGGAATGTACCCAGAGATTTGGTTATCTAGTTTCACTTAAGTTGTTTACTGAAATGTTTTAAGGCTCTCGCTATGGACAAATTACCTTATTTCTAGGACGTAGAGTATGTGCTTTTGTTTTTTCCTTTAGGTACAGTGAGTACTTATGTGGTTGTTTCCTCTATAGGTTTAATATAAAGGTGTATGAGCCTTTTATCCTCTCTGAATATTGGAGATCCACCTCCATATTTAACAGTGAATCTTTGAAGTAACTTTCCATTCACTGAGCCTCTTATTCTACGGGCAAGGTAGACATTGTAGTTTCCCTATATATATAATTTCTCCTGTACTTTTGTAGCAGGACCTTCTTCAGTTTTATCATTGGTTCTTAATCCATGTGCATATTTCTTCATTATTTTCCCTTTTCAGGAGTTCTTTTAGAGATATTCATTTACAGTACCAGATTGTTATTCCTTTTTTTTGCCTATGGGTATACTTTAAATACTATTGCAGTTGTAAGTATTTTTTTGCGGGCACTGGTACAACCATTGATACATCCTTCTACTTTCTACATGCATCAGCTTTGGATTTCTTTCCTGTTAGCTCCACACTGTTTTGTGTCTATTGGTCCTTTGGCCAGCGGATGGTGGTATGTTTACATTGTCTTTTTATCAGAACACCTTTATAGCTTTATTTATATTATCTTCACTGGTAGTTTAGTTCTTTTCACCTTTATGGTATTGTATATTTTTCTTGATTCTAGTATGTCATTCATGCACTACATGTATGTTGTGTTTACTGTAATTCCTTGCCTGTTCACTTGAATTCTCTCTTTATCTCCCTCAGGACCTCCTTCCAGGTCATTTCCCCTTTTGTTTGTTTTCTATTTCCTTATGGGCCCTGAGGAAGGTGCAACCAATATCTCAGGTCTCCACTGAAACATGTGTCAGGGCTTACTTTGGACTGGAAATCAAGGACCAGAATATCTAATGAACTCTATCAATGAAGAATCGAGTGATTTAAAACATAATACGTGACCTATGGCCTACGTACAATAAGAATTTGAAACAAACATATTTATGTACAAAACAAGGATTTGTTGTTTGTTGGTCCTGTTGTTACCTGTATAATAACCCTTTTGGATTTTATTGATCTCTGTTGTACATGTATGGAAGACTGGCCTGTGTAATCTGTTTGGTGTGTACGTTGTGTGATTGATAGTCCCATTAAGGTGCTGGGGATTGAGCCTGGGTGTATATATAGTTTTGAATATTACCATTGGACAACATTTGTATGTACTTTTTTTTTGGTGACTGTACTATAAAAACCACTTGAAATTGTGAATAAAATCCTATGTTTACACTCTTGCTATATACTTGGTCTTGAGGGAAGTCACGTATTGAATTATTGGGCTAGATGTGACTCATTGCGATTTGAAACTGTTGATTAGACTCTCCATTTGTATCTATGTACCAGGCAGGTTGCTACTTGTATTTACTGTGGAATAGATGTATGGCTGCACTGAAAAAATAAGAGTCAAAGAGCAATTCAGTGTGCTTGGAGGAGAAAATCGAGGCAGGTCTTCTTCACGTCTATTGCTCAGTAATGTTTTTCTACTGAGAGTTTTGCGCTCATTTTTGGGTATTGCCGCTAGTTCTCCAACAGGGGTAATTTATGCAGTGTAATCATTTTATTTAATGTTGGCAAGCCCAGGCTCAGTCTCCTGAAAAGTCTGGACCTCAGTCCTTCCAGTATTAAACTCTTGATAGATGATAAATACATAATGATGTCCAACTGAGTTCCAAGCGCAATTTGCATTAAGGACTTGAGCCTCGTAGGTCGAGCAGAGAGTGAAAATTTTGTATGCAAATTATATTCCCTTCTTTTTTTAAATCTGTATTGTTGAGTTACTTTTTTCAGTTTCTGGGCTGATCTTGTCTGTTATGTTTTTTTGCAGGCTCATTTACCACTGGGACTCAGCAACAGTTGTGGCAGCGTGTTGCCACACAGCCTCACCACAATGAATAACGATACAGATGTTCAGAGGATGCAAAAAGGTATACCACGTGATGAGAGATGAAACAATGCTTAGTTTGTATAGGTGGTTGCAGGTTGCGGGGACCAGCACTCATTTTTAGGATTTGAGACTTATTGGTCATATTCAGACTTTGATTCAGAACTTGGGACAGAATGATGAAAAGGGGAGAATAAAAAGAATGACAAAGGCAGGAAACATGGATGAAAAAGACCTGGAAGGGAAACGTAAAGTGAAAGAAAGTATAGGGTGGTGGAATAAAGACGAATGACGTAAAATTACAATTAAGCAGACCTGATATTCATCAAACACATTATTCGGCACTCCCACTGTAGGCTGCTGAGAAAAAAAAATAGGGCACTGCACTTATCATTTTACAATCTAAGCACTGACATAACTAGTTCTTTCTTTAAAAAGCTTGATATTTGGTAGTCTGTGTAGATTTTTGATTGGGGCCCTGAGAACCTCAAATCTGGGACGTTTAGGTGTGGGTGTCACTTTGTAAGTTAATATTTTCATGTTAAATACCCAGAATATTCTCATACTAAATCTTTCTATGTTTGGCTAATATATAGGTCCTCTTGGTTGCATTGTGTGATTGCATTTCACGTTTGGGTGTTTAGGGGCCATTATATATGTATGAAGCAGTGCCGGAAGAACCTGTGTTGGAGCCTGTAATGGCTTAAACGAATTTTCGGTGCAGGCTGGCAGCTTGTGTAGCCAAATGGCATTAGGAGTCTTGATGAGGAATACACAAGGCTGGCCAGCTCTGTCATGAATCCTTTGAGGTCTCAAACCCAGAAGATCCAACAGTTGTCATTGCTTAAAATATTGTCCAGGGCCCTCCACATATTAATCAGATGCAGGCCAAAGACCCCTAAATTCATCCGAAAAGGATGGTTGAGACTCTGTAATCATGGAGTAATAACCTATTCGGGTCCCTTTCGATAACCCAGGAAAGATCATTTCTAGATTCAATTGTGCTGCAGACAGGTAGGACAGAATGAAGGACTGAGGGGCATATTATCAAGGGGGTTTATCTCCGCTTTTTTGGCTTTAAAAGCCAAGAAAGCGGAGATAAAATTATCTCCCTCTTACCTAGCTGTCGCTAACACCAGTTAGCCACAGCTAGTAGGAGATAGCGACCATCTTGGGCCCCGCTTTGCATGTCAGTGAAATTTATCACTAAATGACATGCAAAATGGGCGTGCCAAGATGTTAGCGACTGGAAACAGTCGCTAACATCGCTCTCTCCTATTACCAACTTTTGGAGATATTCGCGCTAAGCGTGAATATCTCCAAAAGCTAACACCTGCCCCTGAGCAGTTCTTAGCCATGTTATCCAATGGTAGGTGGATAACATGGCTAAGAGCATTAGCTCGGTAATGCATGAATATCGCTGACTTTTCAGCGATATTCATGCATTTCGGCCGATTTTTATCGCTTAGGAGATAAACCTTGATAATAGCAAGGTTCCTAAGCGATAAAAATCGCCGCAGCTCGGTGATAAAAATATTGGCGCTAAGCCAACATAGCGATAACTATCGCTAGTTGTTGGTAATATGCCCCTGAGTTCTTGACCGCCTCGAAAGATAGAGGTTACCTAAATATCTTTCAAATGTGAGATAAGCTATCTCCCATGGATCAAGAAGCTCACTCTAAAACCTCTGTAGCCTGAAATGGTTCTAATTGTAGTAGGCATCCAATTCAGCTTGTGCATGTTGTCATCTTCATAATGACCAGAAAAGAAATGTGTTTTACTCATTGTAGCCCAAACAGCTCCTTCAACCCAAGTCAGTCAGTAGAATTTATAAGGCGCACCTGAGAGAGTGAGACATTGTTCAAATGCTAGTGTATCAGAACCCAGCCCAAACCTCCTCATAGAACTGTTTCTATTTGAGATAAAAGATAGGACACTCCCCTTGTTGCCTGAAGAAGATAAAGTAAAAAAGTAAACATAAATAAGTGCATTTGCTAAGTATGTTAAGTTAAAATGAATGACCGTCACCAATATGGTGAAGTTAAGTGTCAGTGAACATTGCCAAGGCCTACACAACTGAATGATCTGCTTACTGTGTCTATTGTTGCAAACAGCAACCTGGTGTTCAGTAAATGTCCTAGTGCGAGATGTCTATTTTCAAATTAATGTTCTCAAGTACACTAAGATATAAGGGACCTGTATAGTTTAAAAAAGGATGAACTATGTTGTTTTCATGGATGAATGAAATGCAGTCTTGTTTTGGTAAATTCTGGAAATAAAATTCATTTTCCTTAAATGTTTTTAAAGATAAAAAAAGAGAAAATGAAATTTAAGCTGCCTGATCCTGTTGTTATGTTTCCCTTAAAAGCTGCCCTCTGCTTCTGACTAGAGTGGTGGTTTCATCGTCTGACTCTCTATCTTAAAGACAAGGTGCAGGCACAGGCATGTAAGCGCTGGTTTCACAGTGTTGCTTTATGGGCATATTGTAGCACACAATCACATTTTCCCCAATGTTTCAGCTTATATTGAGCTCAGATCTCTCACCCTCAGACTTTCAAAAGAGAATCCAGCATCTGATGTAACTGAAATACCATTAACTTAGAGATTGATGTGGTTTAGTGGTTAAGGCTGTTCCAAATTGTGTGTTCCTTCTGTCCCACATTGTTCTATCCTATTCTTGCTCTGTCCGGGCCAAAAAATTAAACTAATCATGACTCAACTGCATTGTTTGCAACATCGAAAGGCCTCAGATGCAGATTGACACCAAGTGAATGAATGAATATAAACTTTATTCGGTTATTATCAGAGGAAACAACCATAAAAGCACACATACAATTTCAGTGATTAAAAACTTCAGTCAAAAGTTACAGTATAAAAAGACGAACATCACATGAGTATAAATTAAAAATGAATTTCTCAAATACAAATTGATTTCCACAATCTAAAAACAGCTTTAAAAAATTCAGAAATAGATGCAACTGTTAATATAGTGTCTAATTTCTGCACCAAGTATCTTTACATATATTTGTTTTTATATAACCATTATACCCTCCAGTATCTAAGTACATGTTGCCTCCTGTTGGTGAGTGGTGTAGACAATCAGTGCAGAGGGTGAACATTTTTGGGGATTAGTTTCTATTGCTTGTGGTAGAGTGGTAGAGATGCGTTTTCAGAATTTTCAGGAATAAGCCACTGAGCATGGTCAATGTTGCTCATGGAAGACAGAGATTTCTTTTTTTCGAGAGTTCTATAAGTCAGAGTATGGTTTGGATTGTGCGTATGTGGGCACACCAAACTTGAATGTCCTGCCGCAAAGAATATTTTTCCTATTGCTTTTTTTCTAACAGATAGGCTACAGATATATTGGGTTGCGGTCATTAGGTTTCTTGATGGGATTTAGGTCTTGGTCTCTTTTATGGAGCTATTTGGGGTGGGCAGTGGAAGTTCTCTTAGACAACTTTGTATATCATGACTGCAGCTTTTGGCAGCTGTGACAGAAACTGGGGCTCTCCATGCTCTTTTTCTTTACCATTTTGAGTTATTTACATCAATGTATGTCTTAACTGAGCAAACAGTGATAGAGCAATTATGCCATACTTGCCTTTGGCCAATAATTGCCCTCACTATTTCGTCTCTCTCTTTTTCGTCTAGAAAGATGGGTTTTTGTAAGTACCCTAATTACTTAATGGAATAAAGGCAGCTTTGGGCAGCTTGCAATGTTTGACTTCCAATGCTCAGCTCATAGTCAGATAGGAGTTAAAGGGTTCCTTTTGTTGTGGAGTTGTTGGATTGCTGTCTGGCTTAGTTGTGAAATATCTCACATGCATTTTGTGATTTCTGTCTGAAATCAAAATGTTTCCACTGGAACTATAACTATCCATTGTCCACATCCATATTCTAATTATGAAGATCTATACTTTGAGACTTTTCTGCACAATAACTGTATTTTAATACTATGTCGAATATTAGGCCATCAAATTGCAGACAATTTTTCTAAATACAAACAACCATATTTTACAAGTATACATGTAAGGATATTTAAAACTTTTGCTCGGATCAAGTATCCCAATAAACAATTTTGTAAAAGACATTTTGGTATTTTTGCTGTATTCTTTGCATGCATGCATTCATGATGTCTGATCTTTTTCACCCTCAATTTTCTCAACAATGCAAAGTCTTTTCTGGAGCAGTGAGACATCCCAAAGGCTCAAGAAAAAAAGGTAATTAAATCTATTGTCATGAAAAGCCTACATGTTATAATTTGATATTCTATAGAGTGCGCACTCTACTTGAAAACTACAATACTGTCTTTTAATTCTGTTTTTATCTCTACACGTATTTAAAAACAAATAGAGTGTATGCTCAGGGCATGTATGTGAAATCACCCTGGAATTAAGAACCAGTTAAATTTTTTGTCATAGACTGAAGACCCTTAGGAAAAGGAAGCTGAGGGGAGGCATTAGAAAATACTTCTTAGCATGGTGTCCTAGTAGACAATAGTTCAGTTTTCACCTCAGCTGTGTGTGGAGGTCTTTGTGTGCATGACTCCTCACCTCCACTCACCCACCTCATTGTTTTCTTTAAATCGACTAATGTGGTTCAAAACCTGCTTTGCAGCTGCAGATTACGCCACTTAGATTTGAGCACTCAAGTTCTGGTAATTCTGGTCTAGATTTCCTTTATTTCCTGTCTGTAAACACACTTTGACTCATTTTGACACCATCTTTGACCAATGAACAGGGCCACTGGAATTATGCAACAGGAGAGGGCCAAAGTATGCGGCAGGGTTGAGTAATTTATGCAGCAAGAAAGAGAAAATTATTCAGCATAATGCAACACATTTAGTAATAGTATTATTTCATTATTTCGTCATTTCTAAACTTCGTAAAACTCTATGGGCACTGGCTGCATTATGTTAGTACCATTATAACACCCAAATATGGCAATAAGCAACAGCAAGGTTGTAAAGGTCCTTCCACTATACAGCAACATGCGTAGTTGATTTTATTTGTAACTTTTGAACCGTTTGAGCTACAAACAACATTTTTTTTGTTACAATCTGCAGATTATGCAGCAGATGATGGATTATGTGGCAAAAACGTCAAATCTATAATTATGCAAAAATCGGCGATGCCGCACAATTGCATCATTCCAGTGGCCCTGAGATTTTTCAGCAGCCTTTTCTCTTCCATACAAATAGCTGAATTCCATGTTAGTGCACTCTGATTTCATGCTACTCACAGTTTGCAGGAAAGTGTCCTCAGCAGGGTATCTCCCAATATCCCTCCAATCCTTCACATGGCCATTTCCACCAACCAGGAGGGAGACTAGTCCTTACAGGCAAATTACGTTGAAACACCTTAAAGCCTCAAGATGGGATTTTTTACCCCAAAAAACAGTTATGGCACAAGGAAGGGAAGCTCTTCTTTCAGTAAACTCAGGCTCAGAGTAGGTCTGTATTTTGTCAGCTCTTGCTTCTCACAAGTGTAGGCTCATTATTTTACTCATAGTCAAATGCTTTTGTTACATATTTATAGCATTTGTAGAGCAAGTTATTGCCAAAAATGCTCCCTGGACCAAATTACAGACAAGATAACCAAGCATCAGCCTTACTGCCTAAATAATCAGGTTTTAAGTTGTTTGCTGAAGTTCAGAAAAGGTGTCAAATGTCTCACTTCTAAGAGTAGAGTGTTCCAAGCTTTAGTTACCTGTTAATCAAAGGATCTACCACCCTTGCACGATTTCCCTATTTCGGGGATCTGTAAAAGAAAAGCTGATGACGAGCACAGAGTCCTCAATAGTGAGTACCAGGAAAATACGGTTTGAATAGAGGTCTTAAGTCGTGAAGGGCTTTAAAACAAATGCTGAGGCTTTTAAAAAGAACTCACTGCTATATTGGGAGCCAGTGTAAAATCTGTAGGTGACCAGCAATAGAAGTATATGGAGCAATTTAAGTAGTATGATTTCTGTATTATTCTGTACCAGCTGTAGTCATTGAAGTATAGTCCGTGAGGCCAAGGTATCGAGCGTTGAAATACTTGGGACGCACACCTAATCCTGCTTAAAGATTGGGATGGTAAACCGTTTTAGGAAGAAAAGGAAAACATTTATCTGGGGCATTCAGATATTGAAAAGAGGAGTATAGAACTTTCCCAGCCTGTGTGTGGAATCAAAGTTCATCATCATACAAGGGCCCTACATTTTTAAACTAATTGTTGTGGAATAGGACCTTTGTCCAATGTAGCTGGCAACCATCCCAAAGATTAGGTAGAGGGAGAGGCTTCTAAGAGTAATAACTTAGTTTTGGACTAGTACAGATTGAAGCAATATTTGGATATCTAGCCCACCATATTTTTATGCTGAATGAAAGTTAATGCAGTCTTCATATTTCTTACTCTCCAGCCTCAAAACTAGCAATGTATCATCAGCATAGTACAAATAAAACAGGTGATAGTCTTTGATCAAATCACTGAGAGGAGGCATGTAATGGTAAATAATGTAGGGCTTAGAGAAGAGCCCTGGGGATTGCACAGCACATCTTTTTGGCCGTAGATCAAAAAGGAGGCATGGGTACTGTTGGAGTGCTTCCTGTTAAAAAGGACCAGAATAAATCCAAAGCCAGCCCTTTAACTACTATTCCACTAAGCCTGTCCACCTGTGCAGCATGATTCATAGTGTCAAAGGCTACTAAGAGGAAAACGAGGGCAAGGGTTGCATTTCGTTCCATCGACAGGATCATCCACTGTCCATTCTGGAGTCCTATTAGTGCCTCCTCAGTGTTTTGAAAAGGACATAAACCTCCCTGAGCTGATTTAAAAGGGAATTGGCTTTAGGCCTCTGTTGTGTTAGGGAGAAACCTATATATGTAGCACTGGGCGGTCCCAGGAAACGCAAGCGGTATGGGGGAATTGGCAGCAATTTTGTAACAGTGAATAATACTGATGTTTATGTGTTTAAGGAGGTCTAAGGACCGCATAAGCCATATGTTGTAGACAATATGCAGACAGCTTAGTACCCCCTGTTTAGACATTTAGTAGACCAATGTATGGTGTGACTAAGTTATAATTGTTTACTGTGTTTATCATCAAACTCAATAAAAAGATGATTAAAAATATAGAGGAATAAGTAATAGGGTAAAAGATAGAATTAACCACCCATACTGTTTGTCGTGTATTGCCTTGTTCATTATACTTTATACGTGTTCTGTTACATCCTAGCCATTGCCTCCAAGTGAAATCCCAGAGAAATATGGATAAGAGACATCAGAAATAGTTTTGAAAGATCATAATCAGTGGGAAAACGTGCCAGAGACTGTATATTGACGGAATCTGGCAAATAATAAATTGTGGACATATTTGAACCCCTTCAAGCCATACTTAGATAATTACAGATGTTGAGCCTGTGATGATACACTATTGCTTGGATAATGTACCCTCTGCAGTGTTATCTCAGGAACAGTCATGCCACAGCTTGTTGAACATCCTGCTTGTGATGCTGCAATATGCATGGAAGACTCACTTAGAAACTGTTTATGTGGCCTATTTAGAAAATAAATACAAGTGCAGCCTGAGCTACTTAGGAGTAAATGAGATGACCCATGTGAAGGAGATGTATTATGGAGAAAACACACATCATGGTCGAACTCTAGGGCTCCGTTGAGAGTTCAACATCCAGTACAACTCCTAAGTTTTTAACCAGAGATAGTAGAGGGGACCTACTGCCATGTGGGAATGGACACGTTTATTCTAGCTTCTTGGAAAAATGATGAACTGCTGTCATGAATGTTACTTTTCCAGAATTCGTTTCAACTTTTCTTGTCCTTCCTACTTTCAATTTCCTAAATCTTTACCAGAGAGTTTGACAAATTCAGAGGGGATTAAGAATTGTTAGCCTTAACTTGGATCAGTGTTTACTAGGGTCATTATTTTTTAAAGAATATGTTAGTTTGATCAATTATTGTAGGAAAGTATTATATAATTTTGTTTACCTTTGGCGATATTGTATTTTGAAAGTTGTATAACTCTTCCACACATTCAATACTAGAAAGACTCTCACTGACACCCTAGTCACCAGTAACTTCAACTGCAGGAACACCCTCTATGCCAGGATCACCAAGCTACTCACTGGAAGACTACAAACCATCCAGCTTTCAGAAGCCAGACACATCCCCATCCTCCCATACAGAACTTGCATCACATCACACCACACCAGACCAAACAAGCTAATTTCAAACTCCTCACACACACATTCAAGACACTACACAACTTAGGTCCCACCTACCCGAACAGTGACATATCCTTTTATCAACCACCTAGACACCTCCACTTCATAGGCCCCCTACTCACACACATCCCACAGCATACACAGACCAGATCTAGAGGACAAGTGTTTTCCTACATTGCCCCTAAAGTGCAAAACATCAGAGCCTAATCCTACCTTTTTGAATTCCGCAAGAAGCTGAAGACCTGGCTTCTCAGTTACCCAACCTACCAAAGGCAGGGCTAGACACAAAAACCTGCTTAGCGCCAGGATACCCTGACGGGTGATAGAGCGCTCTACAAATACACATACCATAAAATAGTATTTAGATTTCTTTTAACACAGCCAGGCCCCTTCTTTTTTTAAATGTGTTTCCTCCCCATCCTGGACAATCCTGAACATTACGTGGACTACACTATAATTGATACATGGTCAGGATATTTTAAACACTGTTGGTGTAAGAGTGAGTGTGGTGTCTATTACAAAACACATGCATTTATAATTGTATGTACTGAATTTGATTTTAAAATCATATACACTAAAATCTATTATTACTGTTAGATTTATAAAAATAAACTGTGTAAATGAGACAATGGAAAAGCTTATTTTAGGTAGAAGGGAAGCATGCATGAACCAAGAAGAGGTAGGGTAAGTTATCACTTCTGCTCAGACAGTGGAGCTGCAGGGACTAGTAATAACATTATAACCTGTGTTAGGTCCAGCTCAAATCCACTTTCCTTCTAAAATATATAGTCCTCCATCAATGCTAGCATTGACACATAGCTCACATTTAAGCATATATTTGGAAAGACTAGGATGCAGAGTGGTAATATCAGAAGTGTAGCAAGTGTGGCATGGGCCGTGGTTTAGGCAGGGAATATTGCTCCTTTGACTGCTCTCACTCCTTTCACTGCTGATGGGATAGTAAAATACAGCAGTTTACAAGGTTCAGAAGATCTCTGTGCCACTGCATCTACTGCTCTTATGGTATTTATACCCCTGGTAATAGCATCAGTTCATATTCAGTACATGAAAACAGTGAGCTGATGCCTCTAAAGGAAAATGCTACATTTAGTGCTGTGCAGATGAGTATCATCCATTGGTGAAGCCCGAGCACCTTCTCCAGGGCCGGACTGGGAACCAACATCGGCCCTGGCAAAGTGCTCGGCCCCTCGGGGGGTTAGGGGTCCTGCCGAGCTCTTTGCCGGGGCCGGTTTCGGACGATTTTGTTACAGGGGCAATTTTGCAGCTATGCTGCAAAAACGGCCTTGTAAAAAAAATGGCCCCCAGGGACCCCAAACCGGCCCCCCACCCGTGCGGCGCACCAGGGGATTGCCCGGTGCCCGCTATGGCCAGTCCGGCCCTGACCTTCTCCAGGGCCAAGAGGCCTGAAGAGTCAACTGAACGCCGTTTATTGCTGTATTTCACAGTTTAAACAGCCGCCAAAGGGGCCATTTTCTTGCTTGCACTTAAGCCCACGCCACATTTGCTATGCCACTGGTGCTGTGCATCAAAGTATATTCCTGATACATTCTAAGATAATGGTAGTGAGAAAATGAACAATAATGCTAACAATCTGAGGTATTTAACTGGTACCTGGCAATTAAAAGTTGGCCAAATAAGTTGACACAAGGACATGAGGGAAGGAGTCATCGTGCCTGCCTCTCCAGTGCTTGGTAAGCAATGTGGAAATTGTGCAAAAAGAGTACAGAAGAAGTGTTAACATTTGAGGTAAAAAGGAGATACAAATAGATACCTATTTGCTGGCTGATTTGTACAACGTGAAACCAGAAAACCTAGGACTAATATCCCACCCCGCTTAACCAACTTGTGTGACCTTAGACTAATGTGTTACTTCAGCAAACCTCCATTTTCTTTATTATCAAATATACAATCACCTTCATAACCGTGAGTTCAGAGTAAGAGGCATACAAAAATATTTTGTTTGATTTAATGGACTGTAATGTTGCTCTAGCTATAAGAAAATGGGCCATGTACAGGGTGGGCATGACAGCTTACTTGCCTCTTATTTCACAAACAGCATTGCTACAAGAGTGGGGCAGGAATGGTTCCAAGTTCACATTTAAAAACTCTCACTTTTATAAGTACCCTTCAGTGTAGTGATTTAATGTAACATATTAGCTTCCGCATTGTAAGGAAAAGTGATTTCTGAAGAGTCTGTTATATTTTAGGTGATGTTTACTGCATGATTTAGATGGCAAACATTTCCTTCCTCAGTTCGTATATAGCTGAGGCAGATGTGCCTGTGCCCTGATGCGCTAAGAGTTAGCAGGCTGATCTTTTTTATTATCGCCCCCAAACGTGTTTAAAGGGTACTTGCTTCAGAATCAGCATTGGGTCGTCGGGTAAGTGAAAGTGGGTGCGCGCACATTCACGCACCATACAGGGAACCCTGGATGGGATAGAGGTGAATATTCTGATAATCGATTGGCTTAATCACCTCCACTGTCTCTTGCCATGCCACACCGACTACCCAATTATAACGGGCTGATTGTTATATGGCCAGGCGGCCAGAAAAGATGGTGGTGGGACGGTGATTGTGGCTGGAAGCACTGAGCTAACAGGAGCCCAAATGTCCCCAGTTCTCGATCACGAAAGCCCCTAGGGCTCCAATCCTTAGCTTAGTGTGCACGTGTGCCATATCGTGAAGGTAGAAAGCCCTAGAGTTCCATTATTCTTGCACTGAGGAGCACTTAAGTAATCCCAAGGATCACCTTCCTAGGGGTTCACACCAACTTCTCTTTCTCCCCATGGTAAAAGGGGAATGTGTTGATTTGAGGCACTGGTATATTTTATTTGGGAGGCAGTTGCATACTACTGGAAAGGTAATTCTCAGATATGGGGCATCAATACAATTCCCCCTGCACTGCTGTAAATGCACAACAGTGTGCTGGGCAGTCCCATGGATTCCTCAGGCATGAAGCTGTCGAGGTAGTCCCGAGACTGTGTCATCAACTTCATGTACATGTACAGCACTGCATACTCACCAGGCAGAACAGAGAGATCAGAATGGTGGTCTTACAGTGCCATGCGGATGACTGACCTGCTGTTCCCCAGTCATGGCTGGGGGCAGTGGTGGTATACAGACCTCGGTGGAGTCGAGAACTCTGCCCAGGTTTAAACAGAAACTTAAATGCAGTTCTCAATCCTCAGAGATAAGATATTATTGAAATGCTAAAAACGTATTTTGTGACTCTTTCATTTCCATGCTACTCCATTAATGCTTCTCCCTGCAACTTGACACCACCTCTGAAAACAGATAACATTTGATTCACTTACCCACACCTCCTTCACTAGAACTCTATCAAATCACCTTAGATTTTTTCTGAGACATTTCAGGTCAACAATTTATGTCACAAATCCTAAATCTCCCAGAGAGATCCATTGGTCCCTGGCATATCAGACGTTTCTGCAGAGCCTGGGTCAAATATGTCATGCAGGGCCCCACATAGCTTGAGAATCAATTTTTTTTATTTTATATGTATTTTTATTGGGTTTTCCAAAACACGTACAGATATTAAAATAAGGAAAATGAAAATGAGAATCTATTTCTAAGTGTAAAATATATCCGCCAAGACAAGTGAAAACGCTCTAGCTCTAGCATCTTGCACTATTTACTGGTATAGACATATTAGCGGCCTCATCATTAGTCAACAGGAAATGATTGCTTGAAAATCTATAGAATATTTTTTAACACAAGCTAGGGGGTATGAAAAAAGTGCTGGGCCTCCGGCTGGATCCGTCCAGGGCCTCTTCTTGCCCCTCTTTCTTTCTGGTGACCACTGTTGGAGCCATACTTTGTATGTCATCTAGAGTTTTGACGAGTCTGCAAATTAGAAAAAAGACGATTTGGACAAGACTGCACAAATATTTGAACGTGCAAGAGCAGAACAGAGCAGAATTAAATCCCTGGTAATTTATATTTTGGAAGCAAGTGAAACATTCCAAGCAAGGCCCTTCTTAAACTCTCCTACTCTTCCCCTGCCTTTCCTTACTTCTCCACCCACAACCTTCCTGACCAGGGAAGGCATAAGGCTCTGAAAACAAAGCTGTCATCCTTCCTCTGTGCTGTCCTCTCTCCAGGATCACGCATGGGAAATCTTAAATTTTACTTGTTTATATGCCTCGGATGGTATGAGATCTAGCCCCCATGTTTTCAAAAGTATGAATTGCACTCAGATTGTAAAATTATATTAATTACACATTTTTGGGGTTCAAACTCAAGTGATGTCCAAATCACAAAAATGCCTTGTTCCGCGTGTTCTTTTCTTCTTTTATTGTTTCACCTATATTTCTGTGAATTATTTATAAGATTGTAATTTTGGCATGCAGCTCTTTAAACACTGGCCCTGGTTCAATGATAGGAAAAGTAACTTGAATGGCTTTCTTCCCAGTACGAAAATCGGAACAGCTGTGTGAACAAAGACAAAAACCTTCCGAGTTCTACAGCAGAGCAGCATCTGAATCCAATGTATATTTGGATAACTTCCGGTACCCTGATCACAGTTACAAGAGCCAGGCCTTTGATACTCTGAGCCTGGACAGCTCTGACAGCATGGAAACCAGCGTCTCTGCGTGCTCGCCAGACAACATTTCCAGGTAAGCAGGCCTTCTGGAAACTTCAAACGGATCCATCCCCCCTGGCGTGCCAGCGAAGAGAACATTTCAAGTCCTGCGGTATTTAATGTGTTTGAAATAAGTGATTTTTCTTAGAAAACAATAGAAATGGAAAACCACATTCTTCAGTTTAAAATGGAAAGCAGTGCACTGCAGATGTTTGCATTTTCTTTGATATATCCATATTATTTGACATTTGACTTTGCGAATGTATATTATACTGCTTACTTTTTGCTCAGGTTTTGGAATGCAGGTGGATTGGCTTAGGCTCTGGACAGGATTCTGATATCATCAATCAATCAATCAATCAATCACAGTATTTGTAAAGCGCGCTACATACCTGTGAGGGTCTGAAGGCCCAGGGCGGGGGGGGGCGGGGGGGGGGGGGGGGGGGTATGGGGGGGTGCTGCTACTGATCGGAGAGCCATTGTTTTATAATACATGGGATTCTGTATTTCCTGTATAAATGCCAGTATCTAATTTCTTTACGATCTGCGACTTGTTACGCACCCAGTCACGGATTATAAGGTAAAGACGTCATAACTTGACTATTATATGTTATCACAGTAAGGTTTGGACGTCACAATGCCTGCTGCCGGAGCCAGCAGCCAAAATGAAAGGCAGGCCAGGTCTTGGAGCATAGCGTTACTTATTTTCTTCTGCTCTATTTTTCTAAGTTATAATGACAAGCAGAGGGAACATGTTTATTGTTTGCACTGCTTAAATAGTTGGAGAAAAGCTAGAACCTTTCTGCATGTTTCTACGCATTCTGAGCTACTGCAGCTTGTTTGTTTTAAAATAAAACTGACTTGCATTGAACTTTTTCTAATATCTGTTTGCAGCAAATATCTACCAGGCTTTGATGTATTAATTTTGAACTAAAGGTTTTACTTTTATTCTTCATGTTTGCAACCATGCCCACTCTTTCATTTGAAAGAGCTACGCACCAAGGTTTTAAGTGGTTTGTGGGAAAGATGATGATGATGGTATTAAATGAGATAAAGTGCCCCCTGGTGTACATGGTAATGATATTTCAAGTCAACTCAGAGTTCCATAACCTTATAAAGGAACTCCGCCTTTGGCCTTGTTTCTCTATATGCCTATGGAGCTCCTCAATGACTTGTACGGCAGGCTGTACTTTATCTCTTATATTATATATTGCACTTCCTACGAAAGTTCAACTGCCTTGCTGCACTGTAAACAAAAAGTGATGTTATAACAAAGACCAGTGCTATTGATGTGTTAAGGATGAAAGGCACAAACTGTTGTTAAGGGATTCAAATTTTGACTTTGAAGTCGCCCACAGATCTGAATTGCAAATTAAAATAACACCTAACTGTTCTACCACCTTTAAAATCACTAAAAGCACAGTGGTAAGCGAGCAACTTACAAACAAAACCAGTGAATGTATAATATTTGTCTCTGTTTTCATCTCATTCATAGTGGGTGAATAAAAAATGTGTGCTGTACTGTAGGTAGAGTAAATGAGGATGTTTACGATATCTCTCAGGGATGTTAGCGGGGAGTCATTACCCCAACAACTCCCATTCACAATGCTCTGTAAGAGCTGTTGTATTCTCTCTGCAAAAGTTGCCTTCTTTTCGCTATCATTCCCATCAAAATATCAACACCCTTCTTTTTGCTGGTGCTGGCTCCAGGAGAGGACAAAAGGTGGCATTTACCTAATCACCTTAAGTGTATCAACAAGGAGGTTGAGTGAGTGGTGGTGCCCAAATCAGAGGCTCGCACAAAACTCTCAGCCTTCATGCAGAAGAGGAGCTTGTCACTCCCTCTACAAATCAGTGGGAGTGGGTGAACTTTAAATTACCTATAAATTAAGAGAGTCAGAGGAGGGGAGAGAATCACCCTGAAGCTACTACAAGAGCAGGGACATTTTTGAAAGCACCCTTGCATAAAATGACAACACATTTCTGTTATACAACAGCACCCTGGTATATGATGGCACCATACCACTGTTATAGTATGGTAATACACCTGGCATTTGGCAGAAACTCTGGAAGAAAATAGCTACCCATGGCATGTGATGGAAGAACAAGTGAAATACAATAGCAGCATCATTAGCATATACTGGCTGTAAACATCTGACATGTTATGGAGTATAATTGCTTCTTTATGAGCCAGATGAAATTAAACAACACTTCATACCTAAACAACCATTCTACCACTGAACCCCCACATGTGACACACCAAACTTGACATATCTAAATGAGCATCTGTTACACCACTCAAACAATACCTCGGAAGCATCACCACTATATTGAAAGCTACAAATTATAAGGGTTATATTTTTTTCTACCATCAAAAAGTCACGCATAAATAAGTGAAGTTCTCAACATAATAGTGACATCGCTCACACAACACATTTACCAGGCTTTCTCAAAACAAGACAACTACTCTCTCTGCTGAAAAAGACAATGCTGCACTCTGAGGCATAACCAACAGTTAACTCATCACCTTCCTACCTTTCTTGAGCAAACAACTCAAGAAGGCAGGTGCTATCCAACTACAAAAACATACCAACATCATAGTGTAGGCAAGTGCCCCTTTTTGACATGGTCACCCCCTCTTTTTGCCTGGTAAATAATGGGATTTCGAATAAAAATGCACTGGGTTCCTGCTAACCAGGTCCCCAGTGCCAGAGCTCTTTCTCAAAAGTGTACAATTGTTCCCCCCAACGGGCAAAGCCTTTAGCATCCTCAGTAAGTCCCTAGTAAATAGTACCCTGGTACCTAGAGTCTTAGGTACTAAAGAGGGCCCGAAGGGCTGAAGCACGAATTAAGCCACCCTAAGGGGCCAATCACCAAGCACATACAAGATTGCCATTACATGCTGCGTGTGTTGGTACAGACAGAAGTGAAAACACATGTCACACAGCCCAGTGTGCAATGTCTCCTACCACTGCATGCAATACTTGTAAGTCACCCCTCGGCAGAATTGACAGCCCAAGGCCAGGTGCCTAGTACTACATGTGAGGGCATACCTGAATGAGCAATGTGCCCTTGTGCTGGTCAGTTCCATTACGGGCAGTACAAGTGACCAGGGAAGCCATTTTAGAAGATGTGCTGGACACTGGCGAAAATGAGTTCCACAGCCACAAGATGGCTTCACTGAAAATAGAGATGCTTGGTATCAAACATCTCAGATTGGTAAACCCACACTGATGCCAGTGTAGGCGTAACCAATTCATGCACTCAGAGGGCACCTTAGAGGTTCCCCCCTGAAAACCTACCAACCTCTGGTGTCCTTGCTGACTAGATCCTCCCAGCCTGCTAACTGAGATGCTGTTCTGATCTCCAAGGGTGAGAGCCTTTTACTCTCAGGAGACCCAGAACAAAAGCCTGTGCGGGAAGAGGGTGTAACACCTCTCCCACAGGATGACCTGCTGATTAGCCTCCTTGGGCCGGCGAGCTTCATAGAAGCTGCCTCTTTTGGAATGTGAATCTGGCTCCCTTCAAATGAGAGGAAACTGCCCCCTTGGTCCAGAGCCCCCTTGGCACCTGGACAGGTGGGAAAATTATCTAGTCGGTTAGGCATGCCACTTACAGGCTAATACCACCCCTAGGGTGGGCGAGTGTGAGATGGACACGATTTTACAGAAGTAGCCACCTTTGTGATGGCATACTTAGGAATTCTGGGACAGGGTTATGCCCACTTCCTACAGGAAGTGGTCATATAGGGTGCGTATTGACCCCAAAGTCAGTAGCCCATTAGCTATACACTCCCCTAATACCCCTAAATCCAATATTTAGGGGAGCTTCTGGCACCAGAAAAACAGATCTTGATAATCTGAAGAAAGAAGACAGACAAGAAGAGTCGCACAGCAAGACCAGAAGCCCCAGCCTGCTTGCTGACTTCAGCTATTACACCAAAAGTGAACTTGTCCTGCAGCTTCTGGGTCCCCAAAACCCGGGAGACCTGCCAGCCTTTGCCCAGGAACCAAGACCTTCCAAGGGACAGCAGAAATGCCCCCTGCATGCTGCGGACAGCAAAAGAAGGACCAAGAGGACACCGACACTGCCAAGAACCACTGCACCCGAGCTCCCAGCCCATGCCCCGAAATATTGGAACAGTCTCCCTAAATTCCTCAGGGAACTCCCACTGTACACTTCGTTTAGGAAGCACCTAAAAGCCTTTTTGTATTAAACGCCAACCCAGCTCATCGGACGTGTCAGCTATGTGCATCTCTAGGCAGCGCCGAGATGCCCCAGGGTGATTCGAGCGCTATACAAGAGCAGTTAGCATAACATAACATAACATAACATGCTGAAGTGGACCAACTGTCAGCATGGTCCCCAAGCCCTCAAGGTACCTTGTCCACTATGGAGTGACCCCTCGAAAACTCCCAACGTAACCTGCAGCCTCTATTGACAGGCCCCCTCAACCACAAGTGTTGCCGGATAGAGAAACCCGACACCCCAAAGACCCTGTGCACCTGGGGAGACGAGGACCAAAGGTAGCTCTAATTACCCCAAGATCGCAAGTACTGAAGCCACTCATTGGCCCCCCCATTCAAAACCTGCAGCCTCTTGTCACCGCACCGGTCTCCATAGAGTAACATTGGGCACCCAACGCTGTTTGGCACCAATGCACCCAGCCACCTAAGTGGCGCTGATAGTGGTCTGCTGGTGCTGCCTTGGACCTTGCCCACTACTCACATTAACTCCTGAAGAAGTGTCCCGTAAGTCGCTGACAAGAACTGGTAAACCACATATGATTTTCTTCCCACAGGGTAACATTACAGAACTCAGAAGGTGTTGACTTTTTGAACTGAAAAGTATTTCTCTTTAAAAACGTACTTACCTGAATGATCATTTTTCTTCGGATGCCTAAACATTTACAAAGATACTTGATATTTTTATAAATTAGTGTGGATCTCCATTTTGAGTCATGTGTTTCATTTATTGACTATTGTGCGTATTTGCAGTAGTCTTGCACTTCTCTGCATTAAGCCTAAGGCTGCTCGGTCACACTACCCACTAATAAAGCACCTTGGGATTGATTTAGCCTCTCTTTGACCAAGAAGCCCTTGCTGCCCTGACGCCTACCTGAACTCCTGGAATCACCAGTGCACTGCTGCTTGCCCTCCCGCCTCCCGCTGCCTGACTCCCCTGCCATCTCGGAGCACGGTAGCTGAGAGGAGCGCGGTCGAGGGAGAAAACTACCCTACCCAGAAGCCCGAGCGGCGCACGCCGCGTCATCTGTGCGCCAGGAGGCGCTGAAATAGCGCGTCACCCCGGTCGAGGGGGGAACCTCTTTGACCAAGAAGCCCTTGCTGCCCTGACGCGTACCTGAACTCCTGGAATCACCAGTGCACTGCTGCTTGCCCTCCCGCCTCCCGCTGCCTGACTCCCCTGCCATCTCGGAGCACGGTAGCTGAGAGGAGCGCGGTCGAGGGAGAAAACTACCCTACCCAGAAGCCCGAGCGGCGCACGCCGCGTCATCTGTGCGCCAGGAGGCGCTGAAATAGCGCGTCGCGGGACGCGAGCGGGACGCCGGGCGAAGGCCGGGCCAAGGGCAGGCCCGTTTTAGCCCGTTCTAGACTGTGAAAGACTGGACTGGGCCACCCCTCTTGGCCCTAGCGCCTGATTGCGGTAAGGCGATATACATTTGTTTGTGCTCTATATGACTTTCGCTCACTACTCCAGACACTAAAGTCCTACTTCCATTATTTTGTTGCATCGGATGAGGTTTGAGTGGCTTTTAGAATGTCGAAATCGAAAACCCTCGTCACCCCTGCCAACACCATGGACAACTATCTAGTCCAGGTGGTGGCAAAAATCAATAGTGAACGGAGGTCATCTTTGGGACTCCTTGACTCTCCACCGTGTGCGCAAATAGAAAAATTAGGTGTATCCCAATCGGACATTGATGATACAAATGCTATTGACCTACATACTGATGAAATTAATGAATGTTCTATGACAAATGTTTCTATGGCATCTATTACTCCACAACCAGATAACAATCCCGATTTATTAATTGTGGAAGAGATAAATATATCCTGTAACGATTTAGAGTCTGATAATGAGAGCATCTCCCCACCTACACCCGTCCCCGCACCAAGAGCAGTAAGAGGGACCACTAAGGTTCCCCCTAGAAGAGAAGGACTGCGGTCTAGTAAGAATAAACTAGCAAGCCCCCCCAAAAATAAACATAGAAGGGCTATAGAAGGAATAAGGGAGGAAGGGAATGACAGTATCGGATGGGATGATATGATATTGAACAAGCTCATGGGTATGTTGGAATCCAAGATTTCTCGGCTAATCAAACCCCTCATATCCAAAATAGACCATCTTACTGATAAAGTCAATAAATTGGAGACCCTTCTGAAAAAAACAAATGACAGTGTGGGGGAAATTCCAAATCTAATAATAAACAGACTCGAGGAAAAACATGAGACGGGAAACTCATTAGGGGGGAACATGCATGGAGGAGCAGAAGATATACGAGCCCCAATCCAGCCAACCAGTTCTAGACCTGGTGATGATCTCAATAACCCCACAGTTACAGAACCCTCGCAAACTCAAGGGAATGCTACAATTTCTGACTTTAATTCAGAAACAAGCCCAGTAGAGCTAATTGTAGAAGCCTCACCCTTGATTTTAGTGCTTGCTAATGTCCCACCACTGAAATTAGGCCAGATTGAGTCACCAGATTCTCTATTAAATAAAGCACTGCAGTGGTTGAGCAATAACATGCACATATCTCCCTGGGGCAAAGAAAAGTTGTCAGAAGACTTGCTAACAGCGAGACGGGTAAAGTGGATAGGGACCAAAACCAAGAAATTTTCAGGTGATTGTGTGGTTTTAAATTTTAAGGGTCCTGATGTATTACCGGATGTCCTGCGTCATATTTTTCCCCCTCAGCGCAGAACAGCGGAAATTATCCCACTTACGCTGGACTTCTTCTATAGTATTTATTTATTTTATTTATTTTGAAAGTTTTATATAGCGCGAACAGGATCTTTGCAGATATCAGAGCGCTTTACACGGCTGGGAATGCCAGCAAGAGAGTGGGGTTACACATAAGTAGTACAGCACATCAATAATACAAATATAACAGTTAAATGTGTGCATAGATAGTCAGTAGCATCAATAATACAGGTGGGATACACATAGGTAGTACAGCACATCAATAATACAAATATAACAGTTAAATGTGTGCATAGATAGTCAGTAGCATCAATAATACAGTAGATAGTTAGTAGCGACAATAATTCAGGTGAAATACATAGTCATAGAGTTCGAACAGAGTAATACAGGTCGGAGTAGGGTCTTTCCAAATCCACGCTAATAGGTCAAGTGTATTTGGCCATAAAAATTGCTTTTACTTCTTTCTTAAAAAGTGTGAAGGAGGAGAGGAGTCTGGTTTCAGGAGGGAGTGAGTTCCAGATCCTGGGTGCCATTCCTGAGAAAGAGCGTTTATATGTTTTTGCCTTCCGGAATCTTCGAGGTTTTAGCAGAAGATTGTCTGTGCCTCTAGTGTTTCTAGAGCCGCCAGAGATTGACAGCTTCTGAGTGAGATATCCGGGAGAGCTCAGATGTAGAGCCTTGTGTGTCATGCAGGCGATTTTCAAATGTATTCTGGCTTCAAAAGGCAGCCAGTCCAGTGATTTCAAATCAGGGGTGATGTGCGAGTGTTTTTTTGATCCAGTGATGAGTCTGGCTGCAGCGTTTAGAGAGGCTCTTAGTGGTGCAGTGCTGGTTAACGGGAGACCGCAGAGAGCGGTGCTGCCGTATTCAATTCGTGGGATTACTAGAGCTTGTACTGCAGTTTGGAAGTCTTTGGCTGGTAGGAAGGGTTTAAGTTTCCTCAGTGTATTGATTTGGAAGTTCGCTCCCTTAGTAGCCTTGCTGATATGATGCTGCATGTTAAGGTTGGAGTTGAGGGTTATGCCTAAAGATTTCGCTGAGTCCACTATGATGGGTTGGACATTGAGTGCCGTTAACTGTTTAAGCCAGGTTTGCGTGATGGGGATCTTCGCGGGAGGTGTGATCAGCAGGAATTCTGTTTTCAGAGCATTGAGTTTGAGGTGATTATCAGCAAGCCAGGATTGTGTGCTTCTAATCGTAGAGTTCAGTAGTAAAATGTTGTTGGGGGATTGTAATTTGAGATATAGTTGGGTGTCATCTGCGTACATGTGAAAAAGAACATTGGATGCTTGAAGCAAGGTGGTGAGAGGTTCCATAACTAGGTTGAACAGGGTTGGTGATAGGGAAGATCCTTGGGGGACGCCTAACGACACAGGTATTGGAGAGGACATCAGGTTGTTACTCTTGAATTTCTGCGACCTGTTGTGTAAAAAGGAGGTGAACCACTTGAGAACAGTCCCAGAAAAACCCATTCTTGTACTCAGAAGATCGAGTAACTTCTCATGTTTGACGGTGTCGAATGCCGAAGAGAGATCAAGCAGGATGAGGAGGCAGGTATCACCTTGATCTAGGATTTGAAGGGCGTCGTCAATTATGTGAGTCATAGCAGTTTCAGTGCTGTGTCCTGCTCGGAAGCCTGATTGATGCGGGTTGAGGAGATCAAACAGGTCGATATGTTTAGTCAGTTGTAGTTGAACGCATTTTTCCAATAATTTGGCGAGAGTGGGAATATTGGTAATGGGACGGTAGTTGTTTAGGTCGGATGGGTCGGCAGTAGGTTTCTTTAGCAAAGGTGTGACTTGTCCAACTTTGAGGGAGTCAGGGATGGTTCCTTCTTGGAGCGAGCTGTTGATGATTTTAGTCCAGAGAGGAAGGAGCAGTGGGATGAAATCTTTGACAGCGTTAGCAGGGAGGGGATCCGTGAGGTGATTGGAAGGTTTCAAGGTGTTGAGCAGTTTGCCTATTTCTTCTTCGGAGTAGGTTTCAAAGGTTGACCATGTTGCATTGTTTTTAGGTTCGGTGGGTGTTATGCAGTTGAGTGTGTTGTGGAGTATTGCATCAGCGCGGAGATCATTCTTTATGTTGTCAGTTTTTTGGGTAAAGAAGGTGGCGAAGTCTTCACAGGAGGGTGCTTCGTGCAAGGTACTGAGAGGTTGGGGCTGTTCCTTGGCTTGTGTTCTGATTAACTCAAAGAGTTTTCTAGGGCGATTTTTTGCTTGGTCGAGCTGGAGGCTGAAGTTGCTTTTGAGCGCTTTATTTTCCTGAAGTAGGCGTTTCTCTTTTTCTTCAGGGTTTTCAGGTGTAGTGCAGAGGGAGCTGACCTCCAGGTGCGCTCTGCCAATCTCATCGCTCGTCTATCTTCATTGAGACTCCCGTCGTACCATGGGTTGGAGATTTTAGCGGAGACTCTTTTTAGCTGCATGGGAGCAGCCTCATTAATTATTGAGGTCACGGCGCTGAAGAGGACTTGTAGCAAAACCAAGTATATTAAGAACCAAGTGGACAGTAGTGGGAAACAGAAGGGCTAGGGATGGCCCCACTTGTGACTGGGGGCTAAATTTAGAAAATCGTTACTCTGCTCTATCCGACTTGAACGAATGCGACTGACTCACAAGTTATAAATCAGCCTCTCCTAAAAGACAGCTGATTCAAAAGAACGGAAGGGCAGAAAACACGAATAAGAAGGACATAGAGGGCTTAAATAGAGTTAGAGAGGAGAAAGAGAGTAAAACAAAATTGACGGATGGAGAAATAGTAATTGTAGAATGTGAAGCATTTGTAAATGAAGTTGAGAAGGTCCAGATATTACAACTACAAGAGACATCACTACTGTCCTTTGTCTCCTGGAACATAGCTGGCTTAGCAAACAAGATAAATACACCGGAATGGGTTGATTTCATTGATCAATATGACATTATTATGTTGCAAGAAACCTGGTCACTGATCCCAACCTTTCGACAGGGGTATTTGAACTTTTATATGCCCGCAATTAGAAATCGTTTGGGACGCCCTTCCGGAGGCTTGCTAATTTGGATACGCCAGACACTAAACTGTTCTATAAAACAAAGATCTATACCATCTAATGACATTATGGCACTTAATATCAGTTGGGAAAATGGCCAACAACTTGTCCTGTTTAATGTTTATGCCAGGGGAGTGGGTGGTGGCAAATCCTCAGAGGTTATAACAACTTTAGACCAGAACATTGAAATGTTACCACCATCATCTCACGTAATAGTGGGTGGGGATTTTAATGCCACCTTTGAACCCTTGGGCGAAGAGGACAGGATCTTGGCAGAGGAGGAGGATGCTAAGTGGGGAATACCCCAACTGGAGGTGCCTGTTATTAAGAAATGGAGCACAGTGGCAATCCAGCTAAAGAGCCTCTGTCTAGCAAGAGGGTTGAGAGCGGCAAATGGGCGCTCACCATCTGATCTAATAGGGAAAAATACATTTGATAATGGCCGTGCAGCTAGCAGAATTGACTACCTATTACTGGATGTAAGGGCTTGGAGTAAAATGGTAGATATGATTGTGAAAGAGAGATTAGAAAGCGATCACAACCCCTTATGCCTATCCCTTTACTCCTATCAAGAAACTATGGAGCACTCCAATAAAAATGAAATGGTGACGCAAGATGTTGTATGTTCAAATAATCATCGCCATTTGAAGTGGAGAATGCTAATAGAAGACGTATCCAAATTAGAGGTTCTTAAAAAACTAGTAGTTGATGAAGTAAATAACATCAAGTCCCACTGTGGGAAGTCTAACTTCAAAGACTACATAATGGAGGCCCATGAAAACCTCTTTTGTAAAATCCAAAGCTTCTTTATTAAAACAGTAGCTCCCAGTAAAATAAAAAAAGATCAATATAGACAAGGATGGTATGATAAGAGCTGCAGGTTAGCACGACTCAACTTAAGTACGGAATTGAGAACAGGCAATGCCATAGCAGTTAGGAGGGCTAGAAACCACTATAGACAGACCCAAAAACAGGCCAGGAAACGTTGGGATGAGGAATGCTGGTATGAATTGAAGGAGGCCTGCGTCGCCAAGCACTCAAAGCGATTTTGGGCCTCAGTAAAATGGGAGAAGGGAGGGATAGCTGCCCAGCCTCAGAATCATGTTGCTAAAGATAAATGGATAGAGTTTTTCCAACCACAGTATGCTCGAAATCCAGCCTACAATTCTGACCAACCCCCGCCACCTGTCTTTTTTAAAAATCCAATATTTAATGAAAGGATGTTAGTAAAGTATTGGATTGTGTAGCGGGAGGAAAAGCGCCGGGTATGGACGGCATCCCAGCTGATATATTTCTATCAGACAGGAACTCCTGGTGCAGTTACTTTAAAATGTTGGCTAATGCTGTGGCGATGGGAGGGGAAGTTCCTGCTTCATGGAAGGGAGCTGAAATTATCCCCATATTTAAAAAAGGCGACAAAACTCTGGCTAAAAACTACAGACCCATCTATTCTATTATTCTATTATTCTATTAAAATTATTTGTACCGCGCACTATCACCATAGGTTTCTTGGCGCTCAAAAACAAATGAACGGAGACCTAGGAAAGGGAGTTAGTCGAAAACAGCTTGGAAAAGCAGGGTTTTTAAAGATTTTCGAAACACATCATATTTAGGGCAGAGACGAAGAGAAGGCGGTAGGGAGTTCCAGGTCGATGGAGCCAGGACCGAGAAACTCAGACCACCATGTTTTTTTCTTTTGAAACGGGGGACATCCAAGAGATTGAGGGACGCAGAGCGAAGAGCTCGAGAGGGGATGTGACGAGACAAAGTTGAGGATATGAACAACGGGGCTGCGTTCGAGAGTGCCTTAAATGTAGTGCATGCCAGTTTGAAAATGCAGCGCTTCAAGACAGGAAGCCAGTGCAGAGTGCGGAGAAGGGGGGTGACATGTTCATATCTGGGCTGACAAAAAATCAGCCGGGCAGCCTGATTCTGCACCAGCTGAAGTCGGTGAAGGTGACAGGCGGGGATTCCCGCGTACAGAATGTTGGCATAATCAAGCCTGGAAGTTATAAGCGCGATGACCACTTGGATTAATGCTTCTTTCGTAAGGAACCTACTAATCTTACGAATTCGCCTAAGATGAAAAAAACAGGCGGATGTCACCGCGTTAATATGCGGTTTCATGGACAGATCATCGGAGATGATTACCCCTAGGCTTTTGACAGAGCTCACCGGTGTGGGTGCTAGCCCCAGAGAAGTGGGCCAGAAGGAGGTATTCCATGGATGCGAGGGTCCTCCTACCAGGACGAGCTCTGTTTTTGTTGGATTTAACTTTAAATGACTATGATACATCCACTCCGCAATGGACAGCATAGTGGACTGAAAATCTAAACGGGAAGACGGATGAGAAGTGATGGGGAAAATTAACTGAAGATCGTCAGCATAATTAAAAATTGTGACTGGGGCATTTCGAAGGGAGGCTAACAGTGGTTGGAGATACAAATTAAATAGGAGAGGAGACAGTGCAGAGCCCTGGGGTACGCCACAGGGAAGGGAAGTGTAAGAGGCAAAAAAGGTGGAAAGATGAACAGATTGACTACGTTGATGAAGGAAAGATCTGAGCCAGTCAAGGGCCACTCCCTGTATGCCAGCGTTATGGACACGGTCGATCAAAATAGTATGATCGACCGTGTCAAATGCCGCTGAAAGATCCAATAGGACAAGGGCTTGAGAGATGTTGTTATCTGCCCCTTTCCTGAGGGTGTCCATGACCGCGACTATGACCGCCTCGGTGGAGTGGAGGGGTCTAAATCCTGCTTGTTGAGGATCTAAGAAAGAGGATTTCTCTACAAACGAGCTCAAGCAGCGGGTGACATAAGTCTCCAAGATCTTTCCTAAATAAGGGAGGAGGGAGATGGGTCTGTAATTACTGAGTAAAGCAGGGTCAGCATTTGGTTTTTTTAGGATAGGTAGGACTGCAGCTTGCTTGAAAGAAGATGGAACCTCCCCAGTAGCAAGAGAGTTATTTAATAGTGCTAATGGGGGACCTGGGCATGCTAGAAAAGCTTCTTTTAAGACCTGCGGAGGACAGCAGTCGCTGGGGGCACCAGAGCTGACTTTATGGAGAAGAGAGACAAACTCTTGGTGTGATATGGGTGGAAACTCCGACAAAGTACTAACGTTGGTGGGGGGAAGAGGAGGTGGAATGGGAGAAGCCGGAGTTGGTATGTTGTTTTTAATTGTTATTATTTTTTCTGAAAAATAGGCATTGAGCGAATCACAGAGTATTTGGGTGGGTAAAGGTTGAGGGGTGACTCTGTCTGGGCAGGAAAGCTCATTCACAATTGAGAAGATATCCTTCGATTTATTCTTGGACTTCAAAATTTTTTGAGAGAAAAATGCCGTCTTGGCTGCTAGGATAGATAATTTATAGGCTTTTAGAGTCTCCATGTATGCGAGCTTGAGCTGAGGATCATAATAGCGCCGCCAGCGGCGCTCCGATTGCCGAAGCGCGAGTTTGGCTGCTTTAAGTTGGTCAGAAAACCAACATTGGGCATCATGGGGGCGCTTGGTTTTTGTTTTCTTGAAAGGGGCGACTTTATCGCTGGCCTGACGCAGCCAGTCGGTTAAATTATCAGCCTGGTTCTCAAGTGAAGTTTGCGACTCCGGCGCAGTAGAAACCAGTGATTCGTGGAAGTCAAGCAGATTGGCCCTTTTCCAATTGCGTGCCGAAAGGTTTTTGATGCGAGGTGGAAGACACACAGTGTGAAGGGGTAGATGAAAAGAAATGGAATAATGGTCTGACCAGGAACAAGGAGCAACTGCAGGAAGGGAGATGTCTAAGTTTGAGGTACAGACTTGGTCAAGGATATGACCCATCCGATGAGTGGGGGTATTGATGTGTTGAGAAAGATTCATGGTTTTCAAAAGTTCAGTGAATTCAACTGATGTGTTGCTTTCATGGGCATCGGATGGCCAATAATTAAAATCACCGATAACCAAGATATTGGCGTGGTTAATGACAAGCGGAGCGATGGCATCGCTGAAAAGTTGGGGGAACAAAGGCATAGGGTGGGGGGCCTATAAACTAACACACAAATAAAGGACGATTTAGGGGAGATAAATTTTATTGCCAAGTAGTCTATTTTAGGAATAGGGATGACCGTGATCTCGGAAAAAATATACTCGGAGCGGATGATTGCCGCTACCCCACCACCCATCTTCCCCGCAGGGCGGTTGGCGTGTATGATGTAATATCCCGTAGGGATAGCTGCCAAAATGTCGGGGGTAGAATCATCATTGATCCAGGTTTCGGTTAACAAAAGAACATCAATTGAACTCTGGTGCAGTAATTGAAAGAGCTCCAGCTGATGACGAATAAGGGAGCGGGTATTGAGGTAATAAATCGATAGGGTCGAGGATATCTGGGGGGCAAGGGGGGGAGGGTCAAGGGAGCAAGCCAATTCCAAAGACTCCGAAGGAGCCAAGATGTCACAAGCCCGAGCCGCTTTTACGGCACGGGCAGGAATGGGACCGGATGATTTGAGGCTCATAAGGTCATCCAAGGAATAAGAGTAAAAATGGGAGTTACGACGGGGCCCAGGACCCAGTCGGCCGCGGACGGGCGCAGACGGGCTTGACTTAAGCGCGACTTCGGCGCGAAGTCGGCGCTCCCGCTGCGCTCGTCCGCTGCGCTTCCTCCATTCCATTGTTAAATACTGGAGGGGGAGGGAGTCTTATTGACACAGCCCAAAAACTGGTGGGGCGCTTAGTCCGGAACAAACTGCAACAATGGATTGACGAAAAGAACATACTGTCACCCTATCAGGCAGGGTTTCGCCCCTTAACTAGTAGTGTAGACCAAGTTCTCTATTTCTTAACCATCTATTGGAGAAACGTCACACTAAAGAAGGGTACATTGTATGCCGTCTTTGTGGACTTAAAAGCAGCTTTCGACCTGGTCCCCAGAGAAAAACTGTGGCAGACACTGGCTGACGCAGGACTAAGCCAAGAATTCCTTACTCTTCTAGTTCGTCTCCACGAAAACAATTTTGCTAAAATCAGGTGGGGCAAGCAAGGAGAAGTAACAGATCCCTTTCCAGTAGAACGTGGGGTGAGACAAGGGTGTGTCCTAGCACCTACGCTATTCTCAATTTACATAAATGGTATTGTTGAACACCTACAGAAATCCCCAAGTGACGCACCAACCATAGCAGGCTCCCACGTACCCGTCCTGATGTTTGCGGACGACACGCTTTTACTTTCACGCACCCCGAGCGGTCTCCAAAAAGTGGTTGATCCCTTTGGTGAATTTTGTGATGACAAGGGCCTTGAATTGAATACCACCAAAACAAAATTCATGTGTCTAAACCATCAGTCCACCTTCAAAGGTGTTATAAAATACAAAGGCACCCCTTTGGAAAAAGTGGACGCTTTTTCCTATTTAGGCATCATCCTACAAGAAAACATGAAGTGGAAATCGCATATTAATACGACAGTATTGAAGTTCAGTCAGCTTGCAGGCGCAGTTGCCTCAAAACATCGTGCCTCGCTAACTAAGCCGGTAAATTGTGCACTTGAAATTTACAATATGAAAGTATTGGGCGCTTGTTTATATGGATCCGAACTATGGGGGTTTTCAAACTTGGGAGAGCTGGGACGTGCAGAGAACAGATTTTTGCGAGGGCTTGTAATGGTCCCCCAAAGCACACCCATAATTCCCCTAAAATTGGATCTTGGCCGGAAAAATATTGAGGACATAGCTAGGCTACGCCCTCTTTTATACTGGAGACGTCTGATGGTGACCCCAGAATTAAATCATTATGCTGCAGCCCTGACAGATGTTGTTAAGTTCGATCGATTTCATTGTATTCCTTGGCTAAAAGAACTACGGGGACTTCTTGCAAAGTTGAAATTGGAACATTTATGGGGTATTAATGATGTGGCTAGCTTTCCTTCGAAAACAAAGCTGAAAGAACTATATTGGGAGATGGTGTATCTAACAATGTTTTGTAATGGATCCCAATCAAAACTGTCAATTCGTTTTTTGGATATAAAAATGTATCCGTCATGCGAACCATTTTGGGACGTAATTGAACGACCGCATGATAGGAAACTATACTTCCAATTTCGTATAGGTACATTACCAGTGAATGCTTTTAAGAAACACTTGTCTCCATTGTGGGATGAACATTGTTATTATTGTAAGGATCAAATAGAGCACATTTCCCATTTGTTGTTCTGCTGCCCACTGTATACTAGCCCTAGGCGCAAATGGCTAAAGCCAGTGTGCCTAAATATGGGCACCCGTAGTCAATCGGTAGCCCTTAGGATACTAGAATCCGATTGTTCCACACCGTTTGTGGTTGCTGTTGCAAAATTCCTTGCATGGGCATGGGCAATCCGTACTTGTTCACTAATGTTAAATGCAACAAAATGAAATATGTTTACTACTATTCTACCATTCCGATATATGAATTGTCATTTTAAAATGAATAACTTTTATGAATTGCGAACATTTTTGTATTTTAACATGTATAGTATTCGACTGTCAATGTTTAATATGTGTTTTAGAAAATATTTTTATCTGTAGTATTTATTGTATTAGGGTTAGGAGAATGCTTTTATGACAAATGTCGAATAAAGCTTTGAAATTGAAATTGATTGATTTAGCAAGCCCCCTGTCCACTAATAAGGGGACCCTTGTACTCTTTACGTGATATATCTCATTTTGATATAACATGTAAAGTGCAAATTTCCTACATTGGTGGTGCAGCGGTGGGATATAAAACCTGGCATCTGCAGTACGGCTTGGATAATAAGTGATTCCACTAAGGAATGCAAAATTGTCTCTAGTTAAAATAATTTTTTGCCAATTTTTCTTAAATTGTTTTAAACTAGCTGTTGGGGCCTTGGTGAAGTCCCTCTGCAAACCTGTTTAGAACTTAAAACGTATTGAAGTAAGGTAGGCCTTTAGGAAGTACTTAGCATTTTTTCTAAGTGTCTAGGAAGGTCCCAACTACGTCATAACCATGACTGATGTAGCAGGTTCTTCCCAGGAGCTCAACCTGGGGCCCGGTAAGAACCTTAAGATGGATAGACCTAAAACCCTCTGCAAAGCATGGAACCTCACCATGGGGACTAGACCCACGAAGGCACATCTGCAAAACTGCTTGCAGAAAATGCTAGGACCATGGATGAGGAAAAATCCCTCTGGGAGAGGGGACAGAGGATGCTGAGATAGATGAAGTTGATGATGATTACAGCAGCAATCCCACAGAAAGCAATGCCACTGGGAGCTCTACTAGTAGTGCCCCAGAAGAGATTGACACTGAGGATGCAGATCTTCAGAAACTAGTCAAAAGTCATTAGAGGCTAAACTCCTGGCTATAGAAAAGGAAATAGGTGAGATAGGTCTAGGACCCATCTCTGGTGGCTGCAAAATCATATATAGAGAGAAGGATGATGCTTTTGACCCTAAATCCCCAAAGAGAATGTCCCCAAATACTCAGAGGGTGATGATATTACCAAATGGTTTACAGCCTTTGAAAGGGCCTGTAAAATGAGACAGCTGAATAAGTATTGGGGCTCTCTGCTATGGGAGCTGTCCTCAGGAAAGTGTAGGCATAGCTCCAGACACTTGATGAGGCAGATGCTGAGTCCTGGTTGAGGGCTTTGGACTCACCACTGAAGAATACAGGATCCGGTTGAGGGAGACACGAAAAACATAAAGTCAGACCTGGGTAGATTTGGTAGACTTTTCAGTGAAGGCACTAGGTGGCTGGTAGAAAGGTAGCAATGTGCATAATAATAATGGGCTTTATAATTTATTTATTAAACAGCATCTGTTGACTAATTGCGTTTGTGAAACAGTTGCATCAGTACTGGTGGATCTGGGGTGTTTGTGAAAAGTTGCATCAGTACTGGTGAACCCAGGGGCAGTCTGTCCCCAAGATTTGGGGAAGAAGGCTGATCATTGGGTAAAAACAAGAGTGTTCAAAATTAGTCATGGAGGGGGTGACCAAAAGAATGTGGTTGCTATGCCCCCCTCCCCCAGGAGAAAAATATGGACCACTGAGAAGACAAAGAAAAGGAGTCCTCTGTAGGCCCCCAAAAACTTGCACAGTAGTGTAGGCCTGAGACACCTCACAAAACAAAAATGGGTACTAGGGTAAGAACCAGGACCCAAAGAATGCTTGGTGCCTCAACTGTAAACGGACAGGACACCTAGCCAATGACCTTTCCTGTCCTAAAAACAAACCCACTAGTGTATCTCCAGAGGTTGCTAGTGTAGCCTTTGAAGATGATTCCTCAAATGAGGAGGTCCTCCTAGCCTTTAAGTGGAAAATGGGCCCAAAAGGTTAGTTGGAGATTCCATAGGGGAGTAGACATAGCCAATCACCTACTGGTGAATGGAATCCCAGCCACTGCCCTGAGAGATACCTGTCACACTGTTGTACATGACAGGTTGGTACACTCAAACCAGTATGTAGCAGGAGAGATTAGAAGAGTAGGGGCTATCTCAGGGGAGGTCACTGTTAGGCCTGTACCTTTAGTACCCCTAGAAATAGATATGCACCTTAGTTGTAGAAGGGTGATAGTCAGTATAGACCTCCACCATGACTGTCTCCTTAGAAATGGCCACCCAAAAGTTGGTCTGAGCCAAATCGAGGTACTGGTCCAGTTTTAATCCTCAACTAAAGATTATTTTGGAGGCACTGAACCTGCAGCTAGTGCAAGTAGGCCCCAGAAACCAACAACAACAAAAAAAGTGTAGGAAAGGTGGGCAACTTAAAGCCAATGTTCTAGTGAGCCAATGAGATCCTGCTCCAGTAAGGGGGAACTCCCTAAGTGGCCCTGGTGCAGTCTCACCAGGGCCACAAGAAGTCCAGACATTTCAGGCAACTTTTAAGCATGAGATGGTGGCTAACAGAAAAGAGAGTGGAAGAAGGGTGTTTGCTAAAGGATGTAGTACACCCCATCTAAAAGAGCAGACAGACAACCTGAACCCAAAGAAGCCTATAAGTTAGCACCTTCACCTATCAGTGTAGAGCTAAATATGTGGTTCTAGGCACTGCCAGCTGCCAGTGGCCTCTGCTGCGTGTTAGCCTTCGAGGCTGCACTGTCCTTGGCATGGTGGGCTGACCCTATGTCAAATAGCAAGCTAGGCCCCCTGACCCTGTTGGTCATGGTGGGGCTACTCAAGTTGTGGGTAACCTCTTTGGTTAAGCTGGGGGTTGCCCTGGCTAAAATAGAGTTAGCAGAGATGGACACCTCTGATCCCAAAACAAAAAGAGTAGGCGAGGATTCTAAAGAAGTAGACAAAGGGGATTTTGAATTGGGTCCTAACAGTGTTGAGGTTGGTCAGCTCCCCAGAGGGAATAACCTAGACAGATGTACGGCAAACTAGGCCCTGAAACAATCCAGCCTGTTTCCTTGCTCTTCCTCTCATGACAAACTAGGAAGACTCTTCCAGGTTTGGCTGAGTCTCCTGGCCTGTGGGCTTGTGTTGGAAACTAGGTTTTTTTTCAGCACCCCCCACTTTTGCCTGGTATTTGATGCAATTTGGACTGAAGTGCACTGGATTTCTGCTAACCAGGTCCCCAGTACCAGTGTTCTGTTCCCCAAACTGTACAATTGTTTCCCCAATTTGCAAAACCTTTAGCATCCCCTGTAAGTAAGCCCCTAGTAAACGGTCCCCCTGGTACCTAGGGCCAGGTGTACTAAAGAGCATCCCACAAGGACTGCAGCACGAATTGTACCACCCTAAGGGACTCCTCACCAAACACATTCAAGACTGCCTCCTCAGGCTGTGTGTTTTTGTGTAGATAAAAGCTGAAAACAAGACATGAACCACATCCCTGTGTGCCATGTCTCCTAACACTGCACTGCACGGTATTTGTAGGTCACTACTAGAGCAGACCTTCAAACTCAAAGGCAGGTGCTTAATACTACATGTGAGGGCGTACCTACATAAGCAGATATGCCCCTGTACTGGGCAGTTCCATTACTGCCAGTAACAAGCATTAGAAATGCAATCGGGCTCGGATTTATTTGAGTTTGAGCTAATGGCATTGTAAATGCCAATGTCTTTTTGCCATGTGTTATGGAGTGTGTGCATGTGGTGTGTAGTGGATGTATGTTGGTTGAATTGTAATTTTACCAATGGTGGCATGCTGTGCTTTATATGAATATGTTTAAAAGTAAAGTGTACCATACTGCGATTGCTTGGTGGAAAAGTGCACTGCCGGCTGAAGGTGTGTGTGCCTGGTGGAAGGGTGCACTGACGGCTGGTGTGTGTGTGCTTGGTAAAAGCGTGCACAGATGGATGATGGTTGTTGGTGTTTGGGCATGGTGAAAGCATTCATTGACGGCTGGGGGTGTGTTGTTGTGTGTGTTGTTTTCTATGTGCTGGTGAGTGTGTGGTGGTGAGTCTGTGGGGGTGAGCCTGGGGAGTGAGTGTGGTGGTGAGTGTGTTGTGTTGAGTGGTGACAAGTGTGTGGTGTTGAGAGACTGAGGTGTGTGGTTTGTGTGTGCGTTATGTGTGTGTGGTGTATGTGTGTGTGGTGTTTTCTGCACACTCACACACTGCCCCTACACATTCACACACTGCTCACCCGCACACTCCCAATGTCACCCTGCATAGTCACACACTGTTTACCCTGCACACTCATTCTGCACACTCACACAATGTGCACCCTGACACACTGTCTCTGCAGTCACTCTGCACTCACTGCCACTCTGCACGCACTGCCACTCTGCACGCACTGCCACTCTGCACGCACTGCCACTCTGCACTCACTCTGCACTCACTCTGCACTCACTCTGCACTCACTCTGCACTCACTCTACTGTCACTCTGCAATCACTGTCACTCTGCACTCACTGTCACTCTGCACTCACTGTCACTCTGCACTCACAGTCACTCTGCACTCACTGTCACTCTGCACTCACTGTCACTCTGCACTCACGGTCACTCTGCACTCACTGTCACTCTGCACTCACTGTCACTCTGCACTCACTGTCACTCTGCACTCACTGTCACTCTGCACTCAGTCTGCACTCACTGTCACTCTGCACTCAGTCTGCACTCACTGTCACTCTGCACTCAGTCTGCACTCACTGTCACTCTGCACTCAGTCTGCACTCACTGCCACTCTGCACTCTCAAACTGCACTCTCAATCTGCACTCTCAATCTGCACTCTCAAACTGCACTCTCCACTCTCAAACTGCACTCTGCACTCTCAAACTGCACTCTCAAACTGCAATCTGCACTCTGCACTCTCATTCTGCACTCTCAAACTGCACTCTCAATCTGCACTCTCAACTCTCATACTGCACTCTCAACTCTCAAACTGCACTCTCAAACTGCACTCTCAAACTGCACTCTCAATCTGCACTCTCAATCTGCACTCTCAATCTGCACTCTCAAACTGCACTCTCAAACTGCACTCTCAAACTGCACTCTCAATCTGCACTCTCAAACTGCACTCTCAATCTGCACTCTCAAACTGCACTCTCAAACTGCACTCTCAATCTGCACTCTCCACTCTCAAACTGCACTCTGCACTCTCAAACTGCACTCTCAAACTGCAATCTGCACTCTGCACTCTCAAACTGCACTCTCAAACTGCACTCTCAAACTGCACTCTCAAACTGCACTCTCAACTCTCATACTGCACTCTCAACTCTCAAACTGCACTCTCAAACTGCACTCTCAAACTGCACTCTCAAACTGCACTCTCAAACTGCACTCTCAAACTGCACTCTCAATCTGCACTCTCAAACTGCACTCTCAATCTGCACTCTCAATCTGCACTCTCAATCTGCACTCTCAATCTGCACTCTCAATCTGCACTCTCAAACTGCACTCTCAAACTGCACTCTCAAACTGCACTCCCAATCTGCACTCTCAATCTGCACTCTCAAACTGCACTCTCAAACTGCACTCTCAATCTGCACTCTCAATCTGCACTCTCAATCTGCACTCTCAAACTGCACTCTCAAACTGCACTCTCAACTCTCAAACTGCACTCACAACTCTCGTGCTGCACTCTGAAACTGCAATCTGCACTCTGCACTCTCATTCTGCACTCTCAAACTGCACTCTCAATCTGCACTCTCAACTCTCATACTGCACTCTCAACTCTCAAACTGCACTCTCAAACTGCACTCTCAAACTGCACTCTCAAACTGCACTCTCAATCTGCACTCTCAATCTGCACTCTCAAACTGCACTCTCAAACTGCACTCTCAAACTGCACTCTCAAACTGCACTCTCAATCTGCACTCTCAAACTGCACTCTCAATCTGCACTCTCAAACTGCACTCTCAAACTGCACTCTCAATCTGCACTCTCCACTCTCAAACTGCACTCTGCACTCTCAAACTGCACTCTCAAACTGCAATCTGCACTCTGCACTCTCAAACTGCACTCTCAAACTGCACTCTCAAACTGCACTCTCAAACTGCACTCTCAACTCTCATACTGCACTCTCAACTCTCAAACTGCACTCTCAAACTGCACTCTCAAACTGCACTCTCAAACTGCACTCTCAAACTGCACTCTCAAACTGCACTCTCAAACTGCACTCTCAATCTGCACTCTCTCAAACTGCACTCTCAAACTGCACTCTCAAACTGCACTCTCAATCTGCACTCTCAAACTGCACTCTCAATCTGCACTCTCAATCTGCACTCTCAATCTGCACTCTCAATCTGCACTCTCAAACTGCACTCTCAAACTGCACTCTCAAACTGCACTCCCAATCTGCACTCTCAATCTGCACTCTCAATCTGCACTCTCAATCTGCACTCTCAATCTGCACTCTCAAACTGCACTCTCAAACTGCACTCTCAAACTGCACTCTCAAACTGCACTCTCAATCTGCACTCTCAATCTGCACTCTCAAACTGCACTCTCAAACTGCACTCTCAACTCTCAAACTGCACTCACAACTCTCGTGCTGCACTCTGAAACTGCACTCTCAACTCTGAAACTGCACTCTCAACTCTCAAACTGCACTCTCAACTCTCAAACTGCACTCTCAACTCTCAAACTGCACTCTCAACTCTCAATGTGCTCCTGACCACGCGGTCCCAGGAGCACACACTCGAAACACTTACCACAACCAATCCTACAGGGGCAAGGGAATCACATATTACTAATCTACCTATTTGTATCTAACATTGGGTTTTGGAGTAGCGTGGTACTTGTTGGAAAGCGCTTTAAGGCCTCGTCAGGGGTAGTAAGTGCTATATAAATACAATTTACAAATAAAAACAGTATACATGCAAACGGGGAGTGTCTGTTGTTGAACACAGGGAGAGAATAAAGTTTTGCCATAAAAAAAATATGAGACAAACTAGTGAGAACACAGACTCTCGTATTATAAATATATATATATATATATGATCAAAAAAGAAGATAAAAACATACACTTGTTACATTCAATTAATAAAGAGATAGCGCGCCTCCTTTACACAGACCACTGTCCATAAAATCGTCAACAGACCACTAACCAATGTTTTTTCAGAAGCTTAGGGGTGGGAAGGTAACCGCTACCCCCCCCCCCTCCCCCCGCCCCCCCTTCACCTCGCCCAAGTGGCCCGATGCTCCACAAATCAATCTTAAAGCTGTCGTTAAATATTGATAAAAAAGGGGGATGTAAATGATTGCCCACACAGTGAAGGTGATCTTTACAGTTAAACTGCATCAATGCCCTTAATGTATAGAAGGGCTGTTATTACCACCAAACGTTTCCCATTAAAAAGATTTAGAGGGGGAAAGACCGGGGCTGTGACCTCCTCGGCGCAAGGTGCCCCTTGGAGAGGAGCAGGAAGTGAACTCCGTTCTCAGAGGGCCCGAGCCCGCCGACATGTACCAAGTGTGTCCCCATTCCCAAGGTGCCACTAGAGTGTTGATTTGTGAGTTGTACGAGGCGCTGAGGGTCATCCAGGCCCAGTCTAGTAACTATTGATCTGAGGGGGGAGGTTTCTGAACCAAGACGGCGTCTCGTGCGCTGGAACGTGTTTGTTTGCACAGCGCCACACGTGTGCATACTACTGGGCACAGCGAGGCAGCCTGATCAAAGAACTGCACACGTATGAACACTACGTCAGCTAGTGTGGGTAAAACATTCCAGAGGAGAGTGAGACACTCGAGATCCACCGAAGAGAAACTTCACTGGGCCAGAACAAATCCACCACTTTCTTAAGAATCTGTTCCCCTGGCCAGAAAATGAAAATGGATGCGATTGGATGAATACATCAGCGAACGTGTATTTGGGAAACCTGACACTCTCAGCAAAAAATTAAAAACACTATTCCTATAAAATATGTTAGTTACTATAGGCAGCATCGTTTCAACAGCTCTACGTACACATTGCACAATACACGCAAGGCATTTTCTCTCAGCGCCTGAATAACAAGTGTTGATCTTACCTAACTCTTTGGTTCTCATTTTACCGATTCTGTAAAGATGAGATGCTGATTATTCCCTGCCAGATTCAACCTCGTCCCCTGTAGCCCAGGCGGCGCGCCTGCGCCTACTGCTTTATCTTGGAATTTTCTCACTAGCCCCAAAGAAAACGTGTACTTTACCACTATACAACGTCTAGTCCACAAGGTCAGGTGATTGTATTTAATAATTGGGGACAGAAGGGAGTTATTTCAACTTTGTATAAAGGTTTATAACGGAAAAAATACTTGCACTGCTACGTTATAAACTCTGTCGAACAAGAATACAACTGACTCAGGCAGTTACGGAAAACTGAGGGGAAGGGGGGGCTGTATTTCCACTCAATCTATAGAACTCTGTGCCACAATACGTTAGTGGGGTATGTATAGAGAAAACATCTACCGCTGCCGTGGCCTCTTAGCGCTTTGTCGTGTCTGGAATGTGTCTCCCTGTGCAGCGCTGGTCTATCTGCAATTTCGAATGTCTCGAGGGAAAGCGCCTTGGCACCCGGCCCCTGGGAGCACGCATGCTGGGGTCAGGCGAGGTGACCGCTGGTCTGCGATGTGTGGATGCAATGTTGATGTGTGCAGGGTACGCGCGCCCACAGGCATCCAAGTGACTCATGTATTTGTGTGTTTTCAATAGAGCGGACAAGGCCCTGACTGGCATCAGAGCGCCTCGCAGACTGGGTAACAGAGCGCATATATCACTTTTTCACAAATGAGTGTTTCGCTCGTCCATCTCTCTTGGCAGATCTAGTGCTTCGAAACGGTCTAATGGTATTAAGTGCTAAACAAACGAGCGACAAAACACACATTAATGGGGACAGTAATGGGGAAACACATTTAGTACTTGGAGTGCGAAACAAAGCTATCGGACAGAACTGCTCTTTATTGGGAAAAGGCTGGTGAAGAACCAGAGAAGTTTTCTTTAGCAGTGGCTACCGCCAGCGTGGGGGCTGCAAGACTCCCCTGCACCGCTGAACTGCCCCTCCCAACGAAAGCGCTCTGATTTATCTCTGAAAGGAATGTCAATTCCACGCGCCCTGCAAAGAGTTTCATTTTGGTAATCTTGCCCGTGCTGAGCGCTGCTGAATGGTGAACGCGCCCGGCCATCTGGATTCACTTACGGAGGCACCCTGACAGCTCCTAATTATAATTAATGTACTTCTTTGCGCGCACACGAACGAAAAATGCCAAACATGGCCGACCAAAACGACATTTAGCCTATCACTTCAAGGCTATTAAAAAGACACCACAGCGAAGACGAATCACTGGCGAGATGACATAACACACTAAGGAATGTGTGGAATGTGTCTCGCCAAAGCCCTAGGAGATACTTTTTTTTTTTTCTTTAACAATACGGCTCGAAACTCCGCCCACTTCTGACGAAGTGGCGCAGGCCTCACCCTAAAAATGAACAGGGAAGCCATTTTAGAACATGTGCTGGACACTGGTGAAAATGAGTTCTACAGCTACATGACGGCTTCACTGAAGATAAGATGCACTGACCTCTGTCCCTCTATCCAAAGAGTTTTGAACCTCTCCTATACAGAAGGTAAACTCCCCCAGCAATGGAAAGAGGCAGTGGTGAATCCTATTCGTAAAAATGCCACCTCCCCATGGACAGAACTCTCTAACCTCCGTCCCATCTCTTTGTTGCCCCTCCTGAGTAAACTGGCCGAAAAGCATGTTAACATCCACTTGTCCAGGTTCATTGAGGCGACAGGGGGCCTGGACCACTCCCAATCTGGGTTCAGGCCCAACTACAGCACCGAATCTGCTCTCCTCACCGTGACCGATAACATCAAGATGTCACAGGATAGAGGAGGCTCAATGATTCTGGTGCTGTTAGACCTGTCGGCCGCATTTGATACTGTGTCCCATAAGATCCTCATGAGCCGTCTACAGGGAGTGGGCATAGGAGGTCAAGCCCTCTCCTGGCTGGAGAGTTTCCTGTCCGGGCGCTCACAATCTGTCAGCCTGGGATCATATCGCTCCTCTTCCAGGATGCTCACGAAGGGGGTGCCACAGGGCTCATGCCTAAGCCCCACATTGTTTAATGTGTACGTGGCCCCCCTCGCTGAGATTGTGAGAAAATATGGATTCACCCCGGTGTCTTACGCTGACGACACCCAGCTTCTTTATCCTTTCCATTCCTTCAACTCCAACGTTAGGGACAACTTTGCAGAAGGAATGAGGGCCATCTCCAATTGGATGGCTGCCAACCGCCTCCAATGCAACGTTGGAAAAACGGAGCTAATGCTTTTTGGAAAAGCGTCCTTACTGTGGTCCCCCGACTGGTGGCCCCTTGACTTGGGACCAGTACCCACCCCTAAACTAACAGTAAAAAATCTGGGGGTGAAGCTGGATCGGGACCTTACCATGAAGGAACATGTGAATGCAGTCGCTGGGGCATGCTTTCACACCATCGGTCTGTTAAGAAGAGTCTTCCCCTACCTTTCTGACAACTATAGAAAGACCCTAGTGCAGACTATGGTGATCAGCAAAATTGACTACTGCAACGGACTCCTTATTCAAGCTAATGAGAGTGCTATTAATCGCCTCCAAGTAGTCCAAAACACAGCAGCAAGATTGGTCCTGAATGCCCCCCCCAGAACCCCTTCCAAACCCCTGCTGCGTGAACTGCATTGGCTGCCAATAAGACAACGCACCAAGTTCAAGATCTGTTGCATTGTCCACAAGTGCTTGTTCGGGAAAGGCCCTGACTACCTGTCCCAAAAGCTACCTTTCTATAAACCTGACAGAGCCTTACGGTCAAGCAACCAATTGCTACTTAAAACCCCTCTTGTCAAAAAAACCAGACAAGGGGGCAGAGCATTCTCTCTGGTAGGGCCCAAGCTCTGGAATAATCTTCCAACTGACCTCAGACAAACCCATAATCACTCCTCTTTCAGGAAGAAACTAAAAACCGTCCTATTCCAGGAAGAATAAAAATTTCCAAACATCAGTTTACAACCTCATTCTCTGTTCTATAGCAGCTACTCCATCTTGCGAGCAAAGCGCGGAGATACCTCGTAAGGGGTCGATTCTTGCGCTATACAAGAACATAAAATAAATAAAATAAATAAATAAGGATGTTTGGTATCAAACCGGTCATATTAATAAGTCCACACTGATTCCTGTATGGATTTTGGTAATACATACACCTTAGATGTGCCCCCTGAAACCTACCAGACTATGGTGTGTCAGCTTAATGGTCTCTGCTAGCCTGCCACTAAGACAGTTTCTGCCCCTGCCCCCCCCCCCCACGTCCCGCACCTCCTCCCCCCCCCCAAAATGAGGGCCTTTGCTTTAAGGAGATCAGAAACAATGCCTTTCAGGGAAGAGGGTGCCACAATGCCTCCCACAGGATGGCCTGCTGATTAGCCTTCCTAGGCTGGCAAGGCTACAAAGAGCTGCTGGCTTTGAGATGCAAATATGGCTCCCCCTCACAGGAGAGGAAAATTACCCCCTTGTCCAGTGCTCCTTTGGCACCTGGACAAGTGGGAAAATTAGCTAGTCAGGTAGGTGTGCCACCCCTAGGTTAGTACCACCCGTAAGGTGGGCTAAAATGAGGTGGACACTACTTTTCAGAAGTAGCTACCTTTGTGTTGGCATGCTTAAGAATTCTGGGGTTGGGTTATGTCCACTTCCCACATGATATTATTAACTATTGTGCATATTTGCAGATGTCTTCCACTCTGTGTTAAGCCTAAGGATTCCCAACCACACCACCCCTTGATAGAGCACCTTGGGACTGCATTAGCAAGCCCCCTGTCCACTCATAAGGGAACCGCTTGACTCTTTACTCAATATATCTTATTTTGATATATCATTTAAAAAGCCAGCTTCCTACATTGGGTAGTCACAGAAAAAGGAAAAAGGAGGCTCGGAAAATGTGGAAAAAGAAAAAGACAGAAATTTAGAGCCAAATAAAATACGGTGAATTTAAAAAATATGCAACAAGGGTCTCTGTATACATTTAGGTCTAATTCCAGCTATGGGGGAAAATCTTATGCAATGCCTTTGCTCGGTCATAACATTTGTAGGTGTTTTTTTACACCTAACTACAATCTTTCCTGCCATAGATGTCACTAATAATTTTAAAACAACATTAATCAAAAGTCAATAGTTTGTTGTCAGCTTAATGCTGTAGTAAGGATATATCTTGCTACCTACATATTTCTGTGACACATCATACTTTGTCTGTTGCACATATTCTGATTCATGGAAAATTAACTACATTGTAAAGTACATATACAAGCAAAAAGTGGGGAATGCAAGAAACCATTTGGATTATTTGTTCACAAGAATTTTTGATATTTCCGTTTTTAGCGCCAGCACTTCAAATGTTGCAAGAATCGAAGAGATGGAGAGGCTTTTGAAAGAGGCGCAGGCTGAAAAGACTCGATTACTTGAATCAAGGGTAACATATTCAGTTGTCATCTTTTTCTAGATGTTAATGTGAAATAAGGAGTTGTGATCATTTCATCAGTCCAGGGGAGTAGCCAGAAAAAATAAGTACCCCCCCACCCACACTTTGCACATCTTGAATTGATATTAGCAAATAAGTAAGCCCGATTATTCAAAAGGTGCTTGTGAAGGTAAATTACTCAGAATAATGTTTTCTGATTATTATTTTTTTAAGTAGAGCTAATGGGGGAATTTTACAACAACATTTTAATAGAATTTAGACAAAAAACAGGCATTTCTGGAGGGGCACTCAGGTATTAATCCAGAAATTAAGGGTCTACTTACTAAGTATTACTTACCTTCCCTAGAGGGTTTGGGTATTCCCATCAAAGATAACATTGTTGCTGAATAATGTTTCAACAGTAAAATTGCCCTGAGGAATTTGTTAAAAAAAATACCCATTGGTTTGCAATTTCAAATAGACATATTTCCTTAGTGTTCAAATTGTCTTCCTTCACTTGACCCTGCACCTCCTCTCACCATTCACAAATGGGCCCCCTGGTGTGTAATGAAGTCCCATAACCATCCCCCTCACTTTAATCAGAGGTTAGTATTAAGGTACCCTGCTTTCACTATATAGTCTATCTTAAAGAGGCCACCCAGGGTAGAGTTAAAACAGTGGTTTTCTTTACCCATTTGCGCATCTCTAACAATCACCAAAAATAGGCATTCTAAAAGGTTGCTTTGTGTGATGACTTCAGGCGGGGTTTTGGTAGATATTGCTACATTATTCCACAGATGGCCCCTTTAACCGCATCGCTGCTGCGGTCATTTTTGCGCTGCGCAGCTTTTTTTACAAAAGCCGCGTTACATGACGAGCTCAGCTTGTCATCCGCACACGCCCCCGTGGCGGATGACGAGCTGAGCTCGTCATCAGCATCGAAGGGGTTAATAGAATAAAATGACAACGTTGTCTCCCTTCTATTCCTTCTGCACATGATAAGCTTCTTTACTGTGTGAGTCGTACAGTGAATCTATATAACGACAGTGCTGCCGATAGACATTTTACACATGGTTACCGGTTATGGATAACATGAGGTTACAGGTCTGTTCATCCTCCTTGCAGACCAAAGAGAACAATGTCACTTTACAGATAGTCATGTCTGGCTGGGCCTCGGCTTACACCACTGACTGCGGTTGCACCTGAGAGTAAATAGAGAAGGAGAGAATGAAAAAAGAGAAAGATGAAGAGGGTCAGGCAAGAGAAAGATAAGGGTGGAGAAAAACGAACAGGACAGGATGGACAGAGAGAGAGAGAGAAAGGGGAGGGCACGGAAAAGCGGGTGGAGAGAGAGCTCAAGCTTCCCCTTCCCCAAGTCACACATCTTGACCAGGTAATTTCTTTGCATGCTGGGATTTGTAGTCCTGATCATCCCATTTAAATTCAGAACGTTAAGTCCCAAATTGCGAAGAAAAAACAACTGGATAAGCTGCTCCCACATGAACCTGGGCACCATGAGAGCTCTGTAGATAGTCACAGTGAATAGACCGAAAAAATTACAGAAAGAGAAATGTTAGAGTATTGTTTGTACTGGTATTGATTGCCACATGCTCATTGGGTCAAAAAACAACACACAATGCCTCACTAAACATAGTATGAGGTGTAAAGGAAACCTATATAGACGTCACTAGATATGATGAATGTGTTTGGGTGCCACGAGTGTCAGCAACGTGTGTTGGACTTCAAGCCGGAAAGATGGCTCAGTGAGTTAAGCACTCAATGCGGATATTTAGTCATGCCTTTTTATCCTGGCAAGCCTAACTATGTTGAGTTCCTTCAAAGTTAGATACATTGATTACCACCATTACCTATTAGTAGACCCTCCTATTTGGAGGGGTTAGAAACAGAAACTTTGCATATGAAACACTATATCAAAAACAATATGAGAAGTCATGGCACAATGAATAGCAGTGTTATAGGCATAGCAGTGATAGAAGAGCGTGTCCAGAGGAAGAGCGGCCCTGACAAATAAGCACTCCTGGCACCAGAGTAGCTCGGGTTTGAAATCACTCTGCACAAATGTGCAATCCTGGCTCAAGAACACCAAGGACGAAAAGCTACCTTCGGCTGAAGAAAATCACTGGTATAAAAGCACACCCTAGCAGGAGAGGAGCTCTGGCACAAAAGTCCTGTATTTGAAACCTGTCAGACATGGTTGTTAGGTGCTATAACAAAAATCCACCCAAATGGATGCATGTATGACAGAGCCCTTCTTGGGAGCATTAAAGAAGGTTTACAGTAATCTGTCTGCAGAAGAGGTTCTCAAAATGTGCCTGGAACTCCTTCAAGTAGAGTACACACCAGAAGCACGTCAGTTGCAGCAGGAGCTATCTATCTATCTATCTATCTATCTATCTATCTATCTATCTATCTATCTATCTATCTATCTATCTATCTATCTATCTATCTATCTATCTATCTATCTATCTATCTATCTATCTATCTATCTCTCTATCTATCTATCTATCTCTCTATCTATCTCTCTATCTATCTATCTATCTATCTATCTATCTATCTATCTATCTATCTATCTATCTATCTATCTACCTACCTACCTATCTATTTGTCTGTTGTGTGCGTGTGCTTAGAGAGCAAGCGAGCGAGAGAATGAAATCAATTCTAATGTAATTTAAAGGTCTAATTATTTAAATCGGTGGCACAGGGTATGAGTATAGGAAGATTGCTTGACTTCTGTAAATTAGTTGACTCGTGCATTTATTAAGTGCATTTTACTCAAGCAGTGATGAATAATGTATATAATATATATAGTATACACTGATAAAGACATATCTAAACTCTATACAGTATTTGAAAGGGCTTAAGAAAAATGTTGAGAATAATGAGCAAGGCTACGAACAATTGATTACTATTTATTGATCAGCAAAATCTGACTAAGGAAGTGAAACTAAATGGGGTGTATACTGTCCTGCAGCAGGTGGAAGAGTGTCCCTACCAATTCTCAAGAGTTCCAGATAGAGGAACAGTAAGAGTATTGGGACTTGTAGGCTCCGAATTAAACAGATGTGGATTCTGCTTATAACAGAAAGAAACACATTGTTATCTTAGCAAGTTGTGGGTACCAGATATCAAACAGAATACAGGAGGAAAGAAAAACAGATGGAAGATATTGCCCAGTTATCATTAAGGAGGCTGGAATTTATCACTGAGAAAACTTCATTAACCACATGGCTGCTAGGCGTTTTCCCGTCCTGCGCTGAAGAACCAAAATTACCATTATTGGTGACGAGCTGGCCTTGTCATCCGCGCACGGCAGGTAAGCGCCATGACGAGCCCAGCTCGTCATTAGCTACGAAGGGGTTAAGGGATGCTGGGATTAGTGCATTTCTTCTTATAAACATGTTGTATCGATGAAGTAGGGAACGCAGCAAAAAAAGCAATACACAGAATACTTCATTTAGTTTTTTACGAAGGTATAAGACCACGCAGCAGGACACATTTTATTAATTTTCATGTAAACATAGGAACACCGGTTATTATATACATATCGTGGACATTTAACAGAAGGGAACACATTTTCAACAATGGTTGGGCTTTGTAAGACATTGGGTTACCGGCTGAGGAGGTGAAACGCTACTAAAGCAGCAACCATAATCCTTGTCAGGGAGAAGTCACAAACAACCCCCAAATTAACCTGTGCTTAACCATCTGGTAGCTTGGCACAAAAGCAGTCAATTTTAACTTAAAGGCAACGTGTAAAGTTTTTATGCAACACTTCAAAAAGTAGTAAAGTGAAATTTCAAAACAAGGACATTTCCAACAACAAAATAGAAAAATATAGTATGTTTTTTATAAATAACTCAACACTGAAATAACAAAAATCCAAACAGTAGAACCAGAGATATGCAATTTTAAAGATTTAAGTGAAAACAGCACCAAAAGAGATGCAGAGTCCCGTGTTGGGGATGCGTCATGCAGGTGTGGTTCCGGGAGCTGCAAAGTGTGATGTAATGTCCTTGTGTTGAGATGCCTTGCCCTGCGGCGATTCCGATGGGCTGCATTGGAAGAGGCAATGTCCTTACGTGGAGATGCATTCCACAGTGGCAGGACCGATGGGCTGCAGTGGGTGATGTGAAGTCTTGGCTTCAGGGAAATCTGCGCAATAGAGGCAATGCATTGGTTCCGAGGGTGATGCACCAGAGAGCAACAAAGGCAATACACTGATTCTGCAGGAGATGTGCCGCGCTGTGAAGGAGATTTGTCGGTTCTGCTGAATTCACAGATGGGCTAGCAGAGCACTTTCTGGCATACTTCCAAGGGTCCAGTACTGTGGTGGCACCTCTTGAGATGGCAGGGTCCAAGTGCTGGATTAAAGGTTGTTGGAATCCTGTTCCCTTCCTGAGGCCTCTGATCAAGAGGCCAGCAAACTAGCCCTTGGAGTCACTCTGGGGTCCAGGGTTTAGAAGTGCAGGTCCATTCCTTCTCACCCAGGCAAGAAGTCAGCAGGTCAGCATAGTAGAGCAGCAGACCTTCCGGGAAGCTGTCTAGCAGAGTGGCAGTCCTTACAGCAGCACAGAAGTCCTTCTTCCTGACAGAGTCGACAGGTCCAAAAGTGTACTGAAGTGTTAGGTGTGAAGCTCCAATATTTACACCAGGTGCCCACTTTGAAGCCTAGAAAGCTTCTAGAGGTTTCAGTGCTGCAGGCCCACTATTAGTATTTAATTTACAGACCCTGGGCACATTTAGTACCACTTTACTAGGGTCTTGCATATAAATTAAATGTGCCATTTGGGTAGTAAGCCAATACAACTATTCTTAAAGGAGAGAGAGAGCCCAATAACTTTTGGACTTTGTTAGCAGTGGTAAAGTGTGCTGAGTCCTAAAAGCCCACAAAAACGAGTTTAAAAAACAGGAGGGTGAAGGCAAAAAGTCTGGGTATGACCCTGCAGAAAAGGCCAAAGAAACATATATTTAAGCAGGAATGGATAGAACAAGGGACAGTTACATTTAGTCTTTCAAGTAATAGCAGATTACTAAAAGATCCTCCACTGTCAACACAGGTGTACTTGAAACAGTTACAGGAGTGTGACCAAAGATTCGGTTGTGGAAGAGGCCTCTGTATGGTAGAAGGCGTCCCACACTAAAGTACAGAAATACACATCAGCAGCAGCCACCATCCATGTTTTGATCAGAAGTACATTGCCACCAGCGATAGGTGTGACTGCTTCTGATCATTCAAATCCAGAGTCAAGCATAAGGGCAATTGCCTCCCTCCACTTAATACACTGCAAAGCCACTTTCTAGAATGAGGGAGAATGCTAAATTCACTAATTGCCACATTCGCAATCATTTATTCCTTAGAGATGTTGACAGTTAACATTATTTTCTAGCCCTTCTCTGTATTGTCCTAAGTTTCCCAGCCAGCGTATTTGTTGATCGCAGGTTATATTTGATCAAGGTATTCTTATGTATATGTATTTCTTTACAGTTTTTGGTGAATGAGGTCATGCCACTTTAGTCTTTGGAAGGCTTTGGAGTCTAAAAATAAAATGACATCCTTGTTCAAGACCGTACTTGTAATGATGTGTAAATTACATCATAATGTTAGTTCTAAAAGGAATGTTAGGACTGAAGGAATGCACAGGGGACATTCAATAGATGCACTGAGATGCATGTGGATGCTGATTTACAAGCTCCATTAAAATATATTATTAATTCATATTTACTGTGTTTTTCTTACTATTTTACAATGGCAAATATTTTCAGAAAAGGGGATGAGACCAGATCCAATCAAAATAATAGCGTTGAATGCAATGCAAAGACCAAAAGATGTAGCAGAACTGAGGTCTTTTCTTGGAATGGCAAGTTACTGCGCAAGATATATAAAAGATGTTGCAACCATTGGTTCATCTCTAAGAGAATTAACAAAGAAAGGAAAACAAATTCAATGGAATATTGACTTTGAACAAGCATTTGAAAAAATAAAGTTGGAAATAACAAATGCTGCAAATTTAAAATATTTTGACCCACATCTATGTACAGAATTAATAGTGGATGCCAGTCCTGTAGGTTTAGGTGAAATATTAGTACAACATAAATCAGGAAGAGAAACTCCAAGATATGTAGTCTCACATGACAGAAAAAGCTTATTTGAAATAGAACAAAGATATTCGTAACCTGAGAAAGAAAGTTTAGTCGTTGTTTGGGCATGTGAACATTTTCATGATTTTGTTTATGGAAAATCATTTGTCATCACTGATCATCAGGCACTAGTTTCTATTTTTGGAAATCCTAAAACAAAAATGCCACGAGGATTGAAAGATGGGGAATGAGACTCATGGATTATGATTTAAAAATTATTCGTAAACCAGGAAAAGAACATAATCCAGCGAATTATTTATCCAGGCATCCATCTAAAGCAGTAGATGAGCAACAGCTAGAGGTGGAAGAATACATACATTTTATAGTAAGATCAGCAGTACCAGGAATTGTTAAAGAAAGTGAATTAATTGAGGAAACAGAAAAAGATAATACTCTTCAAGAAGTAAAGAAAATCTTACATGAAAATAAGTGGAGATTGATAACTAATGGAAGTCAATTTCAAAGAAATGTCAAGAAAAATGATATACTAGCATTTAAAAACATAAGTTCAGAACTATCTGTAACCTCGTCAGGAATACTACTCAGAGGAACCAAAATAACAATACCAGAGAGTCTTCAACGTTGTGTGATTTATTTGGCTCACGAAGGTCATTGTGGTGTCTAAGCAACAAAACATTTTGTTAAGAGAAAAGTTATGGTTTCCAAGGCTGGATAAACAAGTAGAAGAAATTGTTCAATCTTGTTATGACTGCCAATGCACTGTAAAAGAAAAAGGAATTGGAGAATTACATATGTCAGATCTACCAGATGTTGTATGGTCAAATGTAGCAGCAGATTTTTATGGGCCATTAGATTCTGGACATTACTTGCTAGCGGTAGTAGATGAGTATTCTCGTTTTCCAATCGTAAAATCAATATCTTCTACATCCACTTCAACAGTACTTCCAGTATTAGATGAGATATTCTCAACATGGAGAATACCTAATATATTAAAGACAGACAATGGACCACCGTTTAGTGGAGAGGAATTTGGAAAATGTATGAACTATTTAGGAATAATACATAGAAAGGTAACTCCAACGTGGCCTAGAGCAAATGGAATGGTAGAAAGATTGATGGCAACGATTAAAAAAGCAGTGCAAAGAGGTAAACTGTCACAAATTTCAACAAATCAAGCGTTATGTCAAATTTTAACAGACTATGGAAATACTCCTCATCCATCAACTGGAAAGCGCCCTTCAGATTTAATGTTTGGGCAATCAAGGCCAACTCGTTTACCACAGTTACCCTCAATTGCTCCAAAACTACACAACAAAGTACTAGAAAAGACAAACAAGCAAAGGAAAAAATGAAATACTACAGAGAAAAAGGAAAATCCTACTAAAGTCAAGAATGTCAAGTTGGTGACCTAGTGTTGGTTCGGCAACAACAAGTAAAAAAATCACAAACCAGATTTCACCCTACACCTTTGGAAATTACAAGACTATGTGTTACAGCAATGACTGCAGGAAATGATAACAGAACAATAACAAGAAATAAATCTTTCTTTAGAAAAATTGCACCAAATACTGAACAAAGAATTATACAATCAAATGATCAACAAGATGAATGGATACAGAGAAAATCAGAAAGAATTTCAAAAAGACCAGAAAGACTAATTGAACAATATTGATTTATTTATTTTATTTATGTTGTTCATTTTATTTACTTTTTTAGGGGGAGAGGGGAGAATGTAATGATGTGTAAATAACATCATAATGTTAGTTCTAAAAGGAATGTTAGGACTGAAGGAATGCATAGGGGACATTCAATAGATGCACTGAGATGAATGTGGATGCTGATTTACAAGCTCAATTAAAAGATATTATTAATTCATATTTACTGTGTTTGGATGACTACAGTACACAGATAGTAGACCAATTAAGTCAAGCTGAAAATAGGGGAAAATAAGCTATGATTCAAAATAATCACATGCAATAAAATAGGAAGGGACAAGTTCAGATTGGAAGGCATCATGAAATAAATAATATGGGAACAAACAAAGCAACCGGTAGTGAGTGTTAGGTTAGGTACAACAGCATTTGTGATTACAAATACCATTCTTCAAACCAGTGCTTAATTTATAAGAGTATGAGTGCTGGTGCATAACGCTCTCCTCAGAAGACCTCTTTTATCCACTACCAGACACTCTCAGCCGCTTTTCTCACTTGTGCATGTTCCTGTTTTCTCCTTTTATGAAGGTTTTTCTCTTCTTCCTTATTTCTGTTTTGACTGTTTCCCCTCTCTTGCTCTCGGAGACGTTTCTGATGCAGAAAAATCAGTGCCAGTCCCCTACAATGAGTGCCGGTGGCCCACTCCGGCTGAAATTAAGCACGACTTGGAATCTATTACAGGCTAAAGCAAGATTTAGCTTTTCCCAACTCATTCAATGTTACTTCACGGACAGGACATTCAATTAAACGGGCAGTGGCTACATTAGAATCCCGGAAAACATTGAGTAATATCTCTGTGCATGAGTACATGTGACCAATGACTAATAGGCAATGTTCTGCATTTTGCAGAAGGAAAATTGCTACAATATTTAGAGTTGTGGTTTTAAAATTAAATTATTTCTGTCTCTGTGATGAGCTTATTCAACGTTTCCCAGCACTGGTTAGGGCTGGTAAAATATAAGGTGATTATATACCGTATATTCCATGTTACCTGTTTCGCTATTGCCTAGTTAAATTGTCAAGACCTTTGTCACTAACCTAGTGGTGTAGTGATTATGTAGAAAATGATACATAGCTTCTGCACTTTTTTCTTGAGAAAATACAATTCTTCTCTTGTATGAAAGTGCCACCTTAATAAAACTGGAAGGAATGCAATTTTAGAATCAATACTCTGGTAAGGAATGGACCTACAGACTTTGGGCATTTTCTTTTCCCTGTGCTCTTTCACTAGAAATGCAGTTTCTATTGCTGCCATTTTGATAGTCATGAGCTGCTAGTTATTCAGTTGCATGCCGCTGCAGTGTCTGTAGTGACACTGCTCAGATGTGTAGCTAATTCCTTTAACCAATGTGTTAGATCCAGGCATTACAGCCACGGGCATTAGTTTGGGGGTCAAGTGGGAGAGACCAGACTCACATTAGGAAGAGGTGTGTTGGAGCCTTGCTATTAAAAATGGCACTGGTAACCATTTTTGAAAACTGCACATGGAGAAGAAAATTCTGTAGGACCACAAAAAAGATGTGCTTACATTTTATTAGGATTTTACATTCAAAACACACACATTATTCAAAGGTGTTGCCCTTTAAGGACTAGATGGTACTGTTGTCATTCTACACAGTATAATAGTAAGCCAAATTGAAAAAAAAACATAAACATTCAGTACATTTTACAAATTAATTGATGCTATCTGCTGCCACAAAATGGCTGGTTTGTCCAAAAACAATAATCAGTTGATCTAACATTAGAAGGCTTTTGTAATTATTCAATACAAGTATAACTTCAATATGGCTAATGTACCTTGTATTAGAAATGACACACAGTATTTAGCAGACCACCAATGAATACATACTGTCAATCTACTGCTGGTCTCCAAGAATTATGGGGTCGATTAGGATCGCGGATTTTCCGCATCCTCCGGGCCGGCGGAAGCCACCGCCGGCCCTGAGGATGCGGAAAATCCGCTGCGGACCCACCAAAGACCCACCGCCGCATTAGGATGGCTGGTGGGTCTTGGTTTCAGTCCGCCGCTTTATCACCGTGGTCGGCTTACAACAGTGGCAGAAAAGCTCTAATATGGTGGCGGTGTCTCTCAGACACCGCCAGACATATTAGGATGATTCAGAAAAGGGGGTGGTGATGAACAGACATATTAGGATGGCTTTCCAGACATGCTTTTCCACGGCGGGTTCTCCGCCGTGGAAAAGCATACGGATCTTCACTTCGGGGGCCTGTTGCGGGCCCCCTGGGTGAAGGGGTGTGGGGGGGTGCACATGGGGGGTACCTATGGTACCCCCCTGCATTTACATGCAGAAAGCGGCAGGCACCGCGCAGTGCCTGCCGCTTTCTGCATGTAAATGCAATGCTTGCGTTTTTAACATTGCGGCGGGTGCAGCTTGAAGCCGCACCCGCCGCAATGTTAAAAATAGCGGATGTGACCGCCAGGGTGGCGGTCACATCCGAATTGCACAGGAGGGAACGCCGCAGCACATGCGGACTTTCCCTCCTACTGGGCTCGCGGACGGACGCAAGTCCGTTCGCGATCGTAATGTGCCCCTCAGTGAGTACAGTTATTTTCCATGTGCATGTTGATGTAAAAAATATGAATTATGTATTCATTGTAAAATAGAAATATATGTTTTTTTCAGCATTTCTAAATAAAGATTAACTGAGGTGATGTAGTAGCCCTGATTAGTTTCCAAAGAATGAATGTAAGTGTGTTATCTGGAGGCATCCTCATAAGAAAAAAGAAACAGTGCCCAGCCTATTCGGCTAAAATACTAAACAATACTTGGCCCAACACTAAATGAAATAGTAGCTATGATGTTAAAAATGATTCAGAAAAGGGGGTGGTGATGAACAGAGTGTCTGAATTAAGCAGACCACTCTTACCCAGTCCAAAGATCAGGGCTTGATCCATCACCGTTTTTTAGCTCACTGCACCATCCCAGCTCAGAACCTGGCTACATGCAAATTAGTCTGTTCCTGTCCCAGTGCATGATGGGAACAGGGCAAACCAAACTACCAAGCCAATTCTTATACTGGGAAGGAAACAAGCTACCGGGGACCGGTTTCTGGCATTTCAGCCGTCGTCGGCCCGGCTTGCTTGAATACTGATGGTGCAATGAGCAAGGGACTCACATCTGAGTATGCCCTTCCACGCTTATGGTGGACAAATGATTCAGAAAAGGGGGTGGTGATGAACAGAGTGTCTGAATTAAGCAGACCACTCTTACCCAGTCCAATGTTCCCATGATGCACTGGGCCAGGGACAGACTAATTTGCATATAGCCAGGTTCTGAGCTGGGATGGTGCAGTGAGCTAAATAACGGTGATGGATCAAGCCCTGATCTTTGGACTGGGTAAGAGTGGTCTGCTTAATTCAGACACTCTGTTCATCACCACCCCCTTTTCTGAATCGTTTTTGGCCACTATAGGTGTGGCAGGGTATATACTCAGACATGAGTCCCTTGCTCACTGCACCATCAGGATTCAAGCAAGCCGGGCCGACGACGGCTGAAATGCCAGAAACCGGTCCCCGGAAGCTTGTCTCCTTTCTGGTGAAGAATTGGCTTGGTAGTTTGGTCTGCCCTGTTCCCATGATGCACTGGGCCAGGGACAGACTAATTTGCATATAGCCAGGTTCTGAGCTGGGACGGTGCAGTGAGCTAAATAACGGTGATGGATCAAGCCCTGATCTTTGGACTGGGTAAGAGTGGTCTGCTTAATTCAGACACTCTGTTCATCACCACCCCCTTTTCTGAATCGTTTTTGGCCACTATAGGTGTGGCAGGGTATATACTCAGACATGAGTCCCTTGCTCACTGCACCATCAGGATTCAAGCAAGCCGGGCCGACGACAGCTGAAATGCCAGAAACCGGTCCCCGGAAGCTTGTCTCCTTTCTGGTGAAGAATTGGCTTGGTAGTTTGGTCTGCTCTGTTCCCATGATGCACTGGTCTAGGGACAGACTAATTTGCATATAGCCAGGTTCTGAGCTGGGATGGTGCAGTGAGCTAAATAACGGTGATGGATCAAGCCCTGATCTTTGGACTGGGTAAGAGTGGTCTGCTTAATTCAGACACTCTGTTCATCACCACCCCCTTTTCTGAATTGTTTTTGGCCACTATAGGTGTGGCAAGGTATACTCAGACATGAGTCCCTTGCTCACTGCACCATCAGGATTCAAGCAAGCCGGGCCGACGACGGCTGAAATGCCAGAAACCGGTCCCCTGAAGCTTGTCTCCTTTCTGGTGAAGAATTGGCTTGGTAGTTTGGTCTGCCCTGTTCCCATGATGCACTGGGCCAGGGACAGACTAATTTGCATATAGCCAGGTTCTGAGCTGGGATGGTGCAGTGAGCTAAATAACGGTGATGGATCAAGCCCTGATCTTTGGACTGGGTAAGAGTGGTCTGCTTAATTCAGACACTCTGTTCATCACCACCCCTTTTCTGAATCGTTTTTGGCCACTATAGGTGTGGCAGGGTATACTCAGACATGAGTCCCTTGCTCACTGCACCATAAGGATTCAAGCAAGCCGGGCCGACGACGGCTGAAATGCCAGAAACCGGTCCCCGGAAGCTTGTCTCCTTTCTGTTGAAGAATTGGCTTGGTAGTTTGGTCTGCCCTGTTCCCATGATGCACTGGGCCAGGGACAGACTAATTTGCATATAGCCAGGTTCTGAGCTGGGTTGGTGCAGTGAGCTAAATAACGGTGATGGATCAAGCCCTGATCTTTGGACTGGGTAAGAGTGGTCTGCTTAATTCAGACACTCTGTTCATCACCACCCCCTTTTCTGAATCGATGATGTTAAAAATAGCAAATCTATAATTTTCCATTGCAGATTACATTTCTATTAATTTTTTTAACAGCTGTATATAGTGATCCTGCACCGGGTGGTTATTAGGATGGTTTTCTCATAATTCACATGGCAGCTAAGCTACCATTATATTAGCCTGGTATACAGGACAATAATATTTACAAATCTATGGCGACCAAATAGTTAAAAGCATATTGAATTACACCTAAGAAACATAAATGAAAAATAATAAACATAAAATAGTGTCTATTATGTGTGGCGTTGGGGTTCTTAAGAACCTTCAAATAGGCATTTTGCTATATTTCAAAACCCATAGATAGCCTTTATGAATCTCTGATAACCACACAAATACCATGTACTTGAAAAAAGACAGTGAAACATAAAGTAATGTCTAACGAAGTGCGTCAGCACTGAATAGCTACATCAATGTTCAGAAATAACCTTTTCCTAAATAATTTATTAGGATTTAAATAATATTCAGTTCAATACATATTCCAAAAAAGTAGTGCCATAAGAATCATAGCAACATATTGAACAGTAACAGTTTACTTCCAGAAAGAAAAACAAAGTTATAATCACTATATCGGCTGGCGTACAAACATAATGACGCACTTATATGGGTGCTTTCCCACTCTCTCTCTGACTCTCCGTCATTCTCCATTAGTGAATTCCTCATGAATGTTCAAGAGTTTGTCATCTGTCATAACGTGCATTACCAGTGCTTACTTTGTAAAAATACAAGTGGGAGGGGCCTCGTCAGGAGGCCACTGCAGCTTGCACCACACATTGCCCCTGTCTGCGCAGCCAATGATAGTAACAACACAACTACTAACCATCATACTCTTACAAGTGTGACAATTGGACTATTCCAGGCCCCCAAAGCTATAAGAATAGCTTGTACGGCAGGTAATAGTCATTTTAATGTGTACTGAATTAATAATTGACTGTTTTTGAGGTCATCCCAGACAGCGCCATCTTGTGGCACACTACCAGTGCCGCGCACCAGAAACCACCGGCTCGATTTAAGCACTGTGCATTACTAAATTCATTACGTACTAATAATGCAAGGTGTCTTTGTTTTGAAGACCTGGAGAATAATAGTAATCATTTTTTATATACCTATTCAAACCACACCGCTGCCATTTCAAATGTGAAGTGTTGCATGAGATATAATGGTAGTCTGTGGACATTTGATGTTTGCTTTTCTTTTCTAGGAACGTGAAATGGAAACAAAGAAGCAAGCTTTAGAAGAAGAAAAGCGTCGCAGAGAGGACATCGAACAACGTCTGCAAGAAGAGACAAGTCAGAGGCAGAAATTAGTGGAGACAGAAATTAAAATGCGCGAGAGGCAAAGAGCTCAGGTCAGTAAGAAATATTTGAACTTGGTTATGGTGCACCCTGTTTCACGGACACCTCTATCATTACTTTCAAATTGCAACATTTCCTTTTGCTACTCCAGGGGGTAACTTGAAGTAACAGCTCTTTAGCTGTCATCACAGAAAGGTACAGAGAAATGGACTGCCACTCCCAAGTCACAGATGCATACTGTGTGCGAATGTAAAACAACACACTGGTGTAAATACTGTGCTCTACCTAGAAATAGACCTAGCAGAGCATGCTTCAAACTGGGCAGGTAACAAAACATAAACAACCACACTAAACCAGTGACCTTTGATACATTGGAAATGTGGCTGAAAAAGCCAGCCTTTTTTCTGTCCAAAATAAAGCCATCTGATCCAGAGACCTACTGCAAGACTGGATAGAAGAGCAAACCTGACAAACAAAACTCTATGCTGTGTCTTAAGTCTGACACTTTGTTGGTGTTTTCACCCACCAAAATGACAACTTGGGAGCCTAATTATAACCCAGTTTGAGTGGTGTTTGCACTACGTAACGCGGCACATTTGCAGCGCAAACCTTAAGTGAGATTTATGAAGCCACGCAAGGCCACTTTGTGTGGCCCTGAGTGGCTCCATAAATCTGGAGTAAGGCAACGCAGTGGAAATCACTGCGTTGCCTGATCTGCCCTAGGAAAGCATTCAATATGCGTTGCGTGAGTGTTACAATGTGACTTTCATGGTTTTTGACACTTTCCCAGATTTACCATAACTGGTAATCCTGGTAATGGGCAAAAAAGATACGCCTTCCCAGGAGAGGCGTAACGAGGAAAAATATCCAACGGTTGTTTAGGTCTTGCCTGTGACAGGGCGTGCGCTGCTACGCTCTTGCTTGCAAGAGATGTTGTAGACAACAAAAGGCTTGCAGCCCACCCATTGCTTAACATTAATTGGCTTCATTGTCACTCTTATTTGCTGCTTTCTAATTGGCGTGTGTGATGGTTTCACTTCCTCTTCTTCCAACTGGAGTATGGACCAAGTACTGATTGCTTTATCTTAATTGCTGTCCTTCCACTAATCATGCTGTGATTGAGGGACTACTTTTATTTTTTCTTCTTCCCCGTTGTCCTTGTTGAACCTCTTTCCATTTGTAGCTACAGTTTACTATGCCAAACACACTTAAAAAAAAAACTTTCTCCCATGAATTGGATGTTTCTTGTGGTAACAGATGCTATCTGCTTTCATTCTGATAACAGATGTATTTTCACTAAGACACGGGCACACATTTTTTCTTCATGCGATACAATTTTCTGCCAAATGTCATATGTTTTTTTCTTTTTCACACGTGGAGATTAACTGATTTGCTCAGAATCACAGAGGTGTTGAGCGTAGACTTCACAAGCATTGATGAAGCCAATAGATCTTACCTTTGTGACTATTGGCATAACCATTACTTTTTGTTCATGCTATACAACATGGGCATTGCTGACTTTGACAATGATTTGTAGCCAAGCTGTATAGCAGTGTGGCTGCTGTGCAGTATGACTAAAAATAGAAATAATAGGACTATGGTGCAACCAGCGCTAATGCACGTTTAAAAAAAATGTGATTTAGCCCTCTCTGTGTCACAGCGCTTTTTTAAATTAGTTTAGGCCACACTTCAAAGCATCTGTTTTACTGTACAGAATGGCTACACAACATTGCTCTCATAGGCGAGACATATTGACAATGCCAATGATTATTTCCAGGTCAATCGGCATGGCCATTCTACAGGCTATGCAAGATATTGCCCTGGTCGGAAGGAAGAATGGAGCATCAGAGTTTCCACTTATAGCTCTTTTCTATGATTCATATCCACTGTTTAAACCTCATCAGTGCCTGGTCGCCAAAGATCTACCAAATGCAGGCCATCGGAGGCTGGCAGAATCAATCAAAATTGCAGAATGTAATGTAAAAATGTAAAAAGGTGCTTATATAGCGCTACGTTCACCGGGTAGGTTTATTGGCGCTTCGGAGGGCAGGTCCCTAACTGTAAGGAATGGTTAGTTAGAATATGCTTGTGAAAAAAGCCAGGTTTTCAACTGCTTCCTGAACTGGAGGTGATTATTTTTATAGTCCGTATTGGCAAGGGGATTTTGTTCCACTCTTGAGGGGCAAGGGTGGAAATTCGCAACCCTCCGTGTTTGACCCGCTTGAACTTAGGGATGGTCAATAGATGTTGACTAGAAGAACAACGAGTGCGGGACGCAGTATAATTCCTGATCTTATTAGAGATAAACCCGGGACCTCCTCCAAGTAACGCCTTGTGAACGATGCAGGCCAGCTTAAAGACACTGCGTTGGCGCACCGGGAGCCAATGCAGTTGTCTCAGCATTAGTTTCACATGCTGGCGCACAGGAAGTTGGAGAATAAGTCTCGCCGCATGATTCTAAATCAGCTGCAAACGCTGAGCTTGATAGGCTGGGATGCCAGCGTAAAGGGAGTTGGCATAATCCAGTCGAGAAGTGATGAGTGCCATGACTACCAGAGTTATTGCTTCTCTTGAGAGGAATCTTATTATTTTCTTTATTTTCCGTAGAAGGAAAAAACAAGTCGACACTACGGAGCTGATCTGAGGATTAATCGATATGTTGTTGCTTATCATTATCCCCAGACTTTTTACTTTAAGTGCTGGGACAGGTGGGGAGCCCAAAGATGTCGGCCAAAAATTGGTATTCCAAACATTAAGGGCCTGTCAAGATGAGCTCCGTTTTATCAGAGTTCAACTTGAGCTGATTGGCGCTCATCCATTTGCTGATGTATGTCATAACAGACTTCAAATTGGCCTCTGAAGAGCTGGTGGGTTGTGTGTTGAAGATTAATTGGAGGTCGTCTGCATAGTTGAAGACCAAGACTTCCATTTCCTTCAGTGCGACGATCAGGGGCTGCAGATAGAGATTAAACAAAAGAGGAGATAATGAGGAGCCCTGTGGGACTCCACATTGAAGTTTTCCTTTTTCTGAACAGAAGTTGCCCAGGCGGACTGATTGATGTCTGTCTGTCAGAAAGGACTGGATCCAGTTTAATGCCTGGCCTCCGACCCCTGCACTGCGGACACGGTCGATCATGATGTTGTGATCGACCGTATCAAATGCAGCAGACAGATCAAGGAGTATAAATGCCTGGGGGGAGTTCCGATCTGCGCCAGCTCTTAATTCGTCCAAGACTGTCAAAATGACTGCCTCTGTTGAGTGAGCTGGTCGAAAACCTGCCTGGTGGGGATCGAGGTGGAGTGACTCATCTATGAACGAGCTCAAGCAGCCAGCCACATGGGCCTCCAAAATCTTGCTCAAGTACGGTAAGATGGAAATCGGGTGATAATTGCTCATAACTTGAGGATTAGTGCCGGGTTTCTTTAGTATGGCAAGTATCTCCGCGTTTTTGAAAGATTCGGGGACCGTGCCCCTACTGATAGAGGTGTTAAGAAGAGAGAGAGGAGGGTCAGGGCAGGTGCGGAAAGCTTCACGCAGGATGTGTGTAGGGCCACTGTCGAGGGGGGATCCCAACTTAACTTTAACTATCAGATTGAAGAAGATATCCGTGGTGATGTGAGGGAAATGGCTTAATACGTCTGGTTTTTGCCTTGCGGCAGATGACGCCATAGAGATGTTATTCTCTGGGATGCTAGCCTTTATTGTGGTTATTTTATCAAAGAAATAGTGGTTTAGTGTGTCGCAAAGAGATTGTGAATGTGCTGGTTGCGCAGAGACTCGCTCAGGCCTGTCAGTTCGTCCACGATAGAGAAGATCTCTTTTGTTTTATTGGCAGATTTCTGGATTGTTAACGAAAAATACTTAGTTTTGCAAGAGAGAATGGAGAACTTATACTCTTTAAGGAGGGACAGATAGGTTAATTTAAGTTCCGGTGAATAGTTCCTTCTCCATTTTCGCTCAGCTTGTCTGAGTCCTAGTTTGAGCTTTTTTAGGCTGGGAGAAAACCCTCTTTGGGCACCATGAGCTCTTTTAATGTTGATGTTTTTCAGGGGAGCTACTTTATCGCTGGCCACCTTTAACCAAGTTGTGAGATTTCTAGTTTGAGTGGAAAGAGAGCCAGCGAAGGTAGGGAGAACCGTGTCTACTAAGGTGGAATGGAATGACTCAAGACATGCTCTGATCCAATTTCTTGCTTTCATGTTACCAGGCTTTAGCATAATAGGAGCGGGAATGTCAAGGATCTTAAAGGTTATCTGACAGTGGTCAGACCAGGTGCAAGGGGAGATTGCCAACTGTGAGAGGGTCAAGTTTTTTTGGCCACACTTGGTCGAGAGAATGACCCTTGAAATGTGTGGTGACTTGTACATGCTGCGTGCAATTTAAGCTGGCGAGGAGTTACGTAACTTCTCGAGAAGAAGTGCATTCATTTTTGTCCTCAGGCCAGTAGTTAAAATCCCCTATTATTAGGACTCTTGAGTGATTAATCACCAGCTGCGCAATCATGTCGCCAAATTCATGAGGAAATGAGGGCCTATATTGGGGAGGTCGGTAAATAATCATGCATGCCAAGGAAGTTTGGGACGACTCAAATTTGATTGTAAGGCTTTCCGTATAAGGAATCTGTCTGGATGTGAGCGAGGTGAATTGATGTTTCTGGTTAATGATAGCCGCAACACCCCCACCCTTTTTTCCAGTTGCTCTATCTTCATGGATTATATAATAGGGGTCCGGAATGGCTGCCAAGATGTCAGGGTTTGAGTCGGTGGACAACCATGTTTCTGCCAAGAATAGAATGTCAGGCCTGTGTATATCTATCAAAGAAAAAATCTCTAGCTGATGTTTCCCAAGGGACCGTGTGTTTAAATAGTAGACTTCCAGACCACTAGATTGTTTCGTGCAAGATTTAGGCTCTTTTTCCGCCCCTGAGGTAAAGTGGGCTAGTTCAGCGCTCTGAGGTGGGAGATAGCCGCGGCCGTCTGGGTGTGGGTAGATGTTATGGGCCAGTATGCCCTCACACACTAAAATGGCCTTGGAAATTCCATCAAGTTCATAAGTCACCTGAAGAGATCTTAATTGAGCTGCTGAGTATGCCAGAGGCCGGGAATGGGGACTGGCCCTTGGCCTCGGTCTGCCGCGGACGGGCTTACCTTTGGCGCACCTTCGGCATGCCGCCGGAGCGCCCGCTGCGCGTTGGCCAGCACATCGGGTCTTATGGGGGAGAGCGGTGTGAGCACTAGACTGCTTCCTCCACCCCAACTGGAAGTGTGGAACTCTGGAGTGGCGGAGAAGGGAAAGCGAAGAAACTCCCTCCACAACAATCGAGCCTAGCTCGCGGTGGACCGGGGTGTGTGAAAGTGTGTCCCAAAACAAATGTAGCAGCAAGTAAATAAATGCGCAGCTAGCGCTCCAGAGGAGGTGCAATAGTGCCGTAATATCAGGTAAAAAGGTTTTTAAAAACACAGTTGTCAATTAGCTATTAAAAACAACAAGCCTACCACTCGAGCAGAGCGTGTCCGAATCATAGGGGTTTGCCCAAATCAACCTCCACTACTTGGGCTAAGAACATCACGTTATACAAAAAGGTAGCGTGGACGAATAGATATCTCAAAATTACTAATAAGGTACAACTAATTACCCTATTCAAGGTGCATCATCCCGTCTTAATTTCTACTGCATCAAAAACCACATTCCACTCAGACTTCATTGTTGAAACAATACCTCATTGTATTATTGAAAAATCAAGCATGGACAAAAACAGAAAACATCTACATAAATACATACATATACTCTCTTGTTCAAATAAAGTACATATCAACTGTTCAAGTACATATCAACTGTTCATAAAACAGATAATCTTGTATCTATTCTTCCAGGCCTCATCAGGACTAGGGTGAATGGAACAACCTAAAGTCATCCAAAACCGAAAATAAAAATGTTAAACAATTGCCTACGTGTGTCACAGGATGTGCTGATCATCTGGGCATACGAAGGTACCCCAACAGGGCAAGGAAATGCACAGTGCCCCCCTGGGAAAACGATGTGAATGGAAGCCAGATCGTAATAGAATACAGAGAGACATCCACCTATTTACCAAGAATCCATGATGCACATAACTATTGTAGGCACCCAGAAAGATGTGCTGCATTCAGAATCCGAGGAAAGTCAACAAGTCGTGAGAAATACACTCACTGTGCCTTTCACAGACTTGAGTCTCTGGGGAGTACCCCCTAGAAAAACACTGTCCTCACACCACGAATATAAATCCCACTCGCTGAGATATGGTACATTACAAAGTCACGGTTAACTTAAAATGTCAATATTGCAAGTATAAAAAATTACACCACAAAAGTACACATGTTTACAAATTGGCATACCTATATAGTCTCTGCTCCCACCAGACCTTCTAGAAGTAAATCAGGCACCACCACTTGCATCCGAATAAATCCTCGATGGGGTGAACGTGAAAAAATAACCTCAATGTCTTCCGGTGGGTATTGCATTGCAAAAAAAACAAATGTAACCCCGATCAGTGGGCCTAGCATGGACAAGGCTTGGGGACCCAACACAGCCTCCGTATCATGAAAACACTCACCGGTTGAAATTAAACCAGTCCCACCACTTTAACACTGCTCCATGGCCGACAACCATTACTGCGGGTTACGAGCTGAAATAGACACTCTGCGCATACCCAGTCTGTGCTACTGCCCGGACAATAAAGGTGGAAGAAATCCTAATTACAAATGCCAAAGTAAATACCATGGCAACTTGTAAACACCACATAATCCGAAACAATGCCCATCCTGGTTTGGGTAAGAAAAATAAAATAATGGATAAGAAGAGGATTGTATAAGTGATTGGTGCTCAACTAATGATCCGCTGCAAATATTAATGTGACGGGAAACAAAGGATCCGACTATTAGTCCAAGTCCATAGGGGCTCCTAATTCGTGAAAATAAGATGCAACAGACAGGTCGGTATCCAATGGGGTGAAAAAAAAACCATAAAACTCAAGTGGCTGGAACTCCTACACCAATGTACTTTGTGTTCAGACCCACACTGTGCAGTTCTCACTGAACAACCACTTGTTACATATCACCATCCAAAACTTTAGCTGACTCAACAAATGACACTATATTTCTGTAACCCCAGTTCTAAACCTTCTAAAAGAGGTGGGTTCCATTTGAGATCCTCATTAGAGTTCCATAGCGGTGAACTAAGGAGGACCGGGGAGCGTCTGGCAGCTAAATACACACGAAAATTGGGCAGGGCTGGCATCTTGGCACCCCATTTCTGCTACAAATGTCTCTTCATGTGTAGCACCAAGCGACACATCTAGGGAAAAAGTCACTCTACTTTCAGCACATCCTGCACACTAGTTACAACACTAAGAATGACTCTACGGGCCAAAAATGATGATATAACAATATAATACTATATCACATGATTATATCGCAAGATAAGATAATCAGAAACCATATGCTTCGTGTTACAACTTAATCATGACACAAGTACAATTGCATCAACCAACGTTAACACTTCTCATCACCACCCCAAAGAAAAATCTTTCCTAAAGATTGCCACAAATTGAAGTCAAACAATCCTGTAATATTCAGATAAAAGCTCAAATTTTATCACAGGAATGAATGGAAAACACATGCACATAATCGCATTACATTACCAAATATGTATTCCGCATGAATACATCAGGGCGTTTTGTGACCAAGCTGAACAGTCCTCAAACTGCAGTGAGTAGGCAAACGGCTTGCAACTAGCCTTTTAAGAGTTTTTGTGAATCGCCCTATTGTATGTTAAAGGAAATTGACAGGGGAAGGGAATAGGCATACTGCGAAACAAAAATCCTGTGCATAGGTTAGGGAAAAAGGGGTCGAAAAGAGTAAACCAGTATTCTGTGCATGGCTAACAGGTTTGGAAGACCAAATTGCATTTTAAAGTGAGCTCAACCAAAGACCCCTGTCTCATGTCAGAAACATTGGTAAGCAAGGGAATAGCCAGAAATACCCCCCTATTTGAACCTTGTCAGAAATGGCACTGAGGCAAGCAAACCTGGTAGTCGTTTGGGGCGTTGCTCCTGTCTGAATGTCTGAAAAGGATTATCTTCCTCCTTTCCATCCTTCTGCCATTCTGTTTTCTCCATCTTTCGCACCTATTCCATCTTTCTTTCCTTACTTCCATCATTCCTGAACGTTTCCATCCATTCAACCTTCTTTATCTTTTTACACCCATCCATCCTGCTCCCATTTTAATGTATCCTTCTTTCTCTCCATGCTTGTATTTTCCTTCATTTCAGCATCCATCTATCCTTCCCTCTTATCATGCATCCATACAGCCTTTCTTCAACCATTCACCCATGCATCCTTGATGTAATGATGTGCACGGTCTAGTAGTTGGGATGGGAGGAGTCACGGGGTTGGAGGAAGAGGAGGGGCTGATACAGGAAAGGGGCAGTTAGAGTAGGGACCGGGAACAGAGAACAAGCAAGAAATAAATCTCCTGAATACACACTATTAGTGTTTGTCGTTATTGGTCTGAAGACACAACACTTCCCTCCACCATCTTTCTTCCTCCACCATCTTTCTTCTTTCCATCCATCATTGCATTCATCCTTCACTATCCATCCACTCTTCCCTGCATTCATCGATAAATCCATGTTTTTCCCAATACATCCTCCTCTTCATGGATCCCTCCATCCATTCATCCTACTCGCTAGCCATTTATCTCTACATCTAGGCATCTATCTCTGCATCCTTCCACCCATCTCTCCATCCTTCTCTACACCGCTCCTCCTGCCCATCCTCTCTATTCCTCCCTCCCATCACCTCTCATTTTATTCCATCGAAGAGCATATTAATGAGCTTCTGATCAAAGTCAAAGGAGTTACATTTTATACAGAACTGTAGATAAACGTAACACTTGTTATTTACAATGCTACACAACTTCTGTAGTCATCACTATATACAACCTAGTGGTCATTATTGAGTCACAAATATTTTGATGGGAGTTTGTGTTACTTTCAACTTACTTGTACTTCACTTATGTGTATCCTCTGAGGCGGAAGCCGGAGGACTGTTGTTCACCAATTTACTTTTAAAACCTTGTAACTGTGCTAATTTTCGTGTTTTTAAAACTGGGAGCTCACCTGTTGAAAGCGCTCACACCACGCGCTGACACAGCCCTCCTCAACTTCCCTGAGACAGCGGTCCGCGCTGAGACAGGGAACGCCCAAGGCGGTAGCCACGCCCACTGCGAGGCCACGCCCACCCTCAAGCACTACAAATACGCTGGAAACTAAGCGTTTGTCATCACTTGTGTGTATCCTCTGAGGCGGAAGCCGGAGGACTGTTGTTCACCAATTTACTTTTAAAACCTTGTAACTGTGCTAATTTTCGTGTTTTTAAAACTGGGAGCTCACCTGTTGAAAGCGCTCACACCACGCGCTGACACAGCCCTCCTCACTCTTCCCTGAGACAGCGGTCCGCGCTGAGACAGGGAACGCCCAAGGCGGTAGCCACGCCCACTGCGAGGCCACGCCCACCCTCAAGCACTACAAATGTGCCGACCATACCAGCGCAGCGGACGAGCGCAGCGGGAGCGCCGTTTGCGCGCCTAAGGCAAGCCCGTCTGCGCCCGTCCGCGCACGGCCGGGCCCAGGGCCAGAACCCCTGCCTAAATCAGCCAACCCAAAGGTAAGCTACTCACGTAGAGAGCTACTAAGTCTTAGACCCCCAACCTCTTCCTGTGATTACATCCATGATCTAAATGGACCTTTCACTTGCTGCTCTCTATGTAAGCCAGCCCAGCTCACACTCCCTACAAAATCTCACAAGCCCGCCTCCCTCAAACTCGCTTCACTTAACTGTTGCTCACTTCCTAAACACGCGACACAGATTAACCATCTCATAGAAGACCTGGAGATAGATATCCTTTTTCTCACGGAAACGTGGCTTGCCCCACATTCACAATCAGATATGGCTCTAGCAACTCCACCGGGCTATCTCATTCAGTCCCTACCCCGCCCCTTAGGCAGAGGTGGTGGTGTCGCCATTATCCACCGTGACTACCTCCACTGTAAAACCAGTGATGCGCAGATTACCGACTCAGAAAGTCTTCACTTTACTATCAAGCTAAACCCTACCAACTCATTAACGGGAATACTTGTGTACCGTCCTCCCGGTCTCCCAGGTCCCTTCGCTAGTTCCCTCCTGGACTCAGTTACAACACAGGCCCACTCTCTATCAAACTTTATGATAGTAGGTGACCTGAACATTCATCTCGAAGACCCGGTAGACTCGGTAGCTAATGACCTGATCTTAGATCTGGCAGCACTTGACATTCGCCTCCTTAACTCCGGAGCCACCCACATCAAGGGTCATCTACTGGACCCGGTTTTCACTAGCTCTCCCTCGATGCAAGCGACGGAGGCTCTTCCCCTTCCCTGGACAGACCATTTCTTAGTCTCCTTCCAACTACCTGGAACTTTCAGGAAACCCCAAAAACCGCCCACCTACAGCAGGGACAGGACCTGGTCCAGACTCCCCACTGAAGAATGGGCCAAGACCCTAGAAAGGACCACCCCTGCATACGCGGAAGACCCGGCTATTGCCAACAAAAAATTCAGAGAGTGGATCACCTCCTCCCTGGACTCAGTGCTCCCACTTAGAACTAGGGAGGACAAAAACGGCAAACCCGGTTCGGCCCCGTGGTATACCGCGGACCTCCGACTACTTCGCAAAAACTGCAAAAAAGCCGAACGGCTTTGGAGGAGAAACTGGCAGCATGCCAACAAAGAAGCTTACCAGATCACAGTCAGGCTCTATAAAGAGGCCATCAGACAAGCCAAAGCCTCCCACTATGACACGCGGATACAAGAATCATCCAACTCAGCCAGGGAATCCTACTTAATTGTAAAGGAGCTGCTCAAAGTCCCCAACACTCCCCCCTCCATCACCCCCAAAGTTGACCGAAGTAATGAATTAGCTAATTACTTTAACGACAAAATCACCCGTATCCTGGCCTCCCTCCCACCCCCCGGCCCCCCTAGTCACATAGAAAGCCGTTTATCCCTCGACCAGGCCGAAAGCAATCTACGGCCCACACTGCTGACATTTCGGCCAGTAACTTGCCTAGAGGTAGAACGAACCTTGATGAAAATGAAAAGCGGATCACCTTGTGACCCAGCACCGATCAGGTTCCTCAAAACCGTAGCCTCAGTCATCGTGCCCACTGTCACGGAACTTATTAACAGCTCGCTCGCCCACGGATCTGTCCCCAACAGCTGGAAGAGTGCTGTGGTGAAGGCACTTCAAAAAAAACCCCAGCTAGACCCAGCAGACATGTCTAGTTACCGACCAATATCACTCCTCCCAGGTATCAGCAAAGTAGCAGAAAAATTGGTAAACGTACAACTATCTCAGTTCTTTGAGACCAACAACGTACTTAGGCAATCCCAAACTGGATTCCGCCCGGGCCATGGCACAGACACCGCACTCCTTGCCGTCATTGAAGAAGCAAGGCGCATACTGGATTCAGGAGGATCAGTGGCAGTGATCCTCCTGGATCTAAGCGCAGCCTTCGACACAGTCAACCACCGTGTCCTTCTGCATAGACTGGCGGATGCAGGACTTACTGGGACGGCACTCAGTTGGATTGAATCCTTTCTTACAGGGCGCACGTTCCAAGTATGGGACAACAATCACCACTCAGCCACCCTTCCACTCACAAGCGGTGTCCCTCAGGGCTCTTCCCTGAGCCCGACGCTTTTTAATGCATACATGGCCCCCCTTGAGGACGTGGTGACACCATTTAACCTAAAAATGGTAAGCTATGCTGACGACACTCAGCTGGTCGTCTCCTTGTCCCAACTGATCGACCACCCAGAAAACCTGACCAATTGTCTTACAGAAATTCACAACTGGATGAATAATTCATCATTAAAACTAAATGGGTCAAAGACGGAGGTGATGCTCCTAGGGAAACAATGGACGACCATCCCTCCAGCACTCTGGCCCGACGTGTTCGGGGAAATCCCCTCCCCGAAGCGTGAAATTAAGACACTCGGTGTGTGGCTCGAACCAGAGCTTTCTATGGAGACTCAAGCAGCTAAAACTTCGGGCACCTGCTTCGGGCTCATGCGCACGACCCGCAAGATTCTCCCCTTACTTCCACCTACTTCCAGGAAACTGCTCATCCAGGGACTAGTACTGTCTCGCCTGGACTACAGCAATTTGATCTACCTGGGAGCCCCTGAGGCCACCCTAACGAAGCTCCAGCGGACACAGAACGCGGCGGCACGCCTGCTTACCAACCTCCCCTCCAGAATGTCCGCCAAGCCGGCCCTCAAAGCTCTGCACTGGCTCCCTGTGCGCCAAAGGGTGCAATTCAAGGCGATGTGCACGACACATAAGCTGATCAACGGATCTGGCCCGGCGATCCTCAGCAAAATGATCACCCCCTACACAGCAACCAGATCCCTACGATCCCAGAATGAGAACCTGGCCAACATTCCTAGATTCAAAAGGACTCGTACAGGAGGACGACAATTCTCCGTTCAAGCAGCTGCCGGATGGAACGCTCTCCCCCGCTCCCTCAGACTTGAACCTAACTACCTGGCATTTCGCAAGAAATTAAAGACACACCTATTCCCTAAATAGAGTCCCTCTATAAGTGTCTATCCTCTCTCCTTCCCCCTCAACAGGATCACAAATCTTATAGCGCGGGGATGCCCTTGGGTCACCAGGCGCTTTAGGAATCGTTATTAAATTAAATTAAATTCAATTGTACTGTTTTGGATGTAGTTGTTTGTGATTCCATTACCAGACTAACAAAAATGATTATGTATTGGTTTTATGTTAAAAAAAAGCTTAACTAAAGAAGCACTTTTAATCAACAGCAAAACAAAGAAGAAAAAAAAACAATAGATACACCTCATAAAAGCAGTTAGTGAAATGATTCCTCTGGGCTCGTTTAATCAACCAGAAATCACTTCCCTCTGACCATAATAGAAAAATGTTGCTTGACTGTAATCGTCGGATATGCCAAATGTGGGGCAGCCAAATCACTATTCTTAATTTTATATAAACCACAGACATTGCTTTTTGCTGTTTCAAATCAGACCTGACTAATGCAAATAACATGGAGCAATATACCCCACACTAACAGTATGTACTGTCGCGTTAAATACCTCCATACAAATTAGCACCACTGGAGCAGTTTATACAATCCGGCTCTTGCCTTTTGAATAGTTTATCCTGTGATGTTCATTTAGACAGTTCAGTGTGCAAGTACACTCTGCTCATGTTCGGTAACTTTACAAGACATTTCCGAGTAAATTACTTAACAAGAAAGAGCAAAATACACAGCTTGATGTGTGACAGTAGGAGACTCACTCATGGACAATGTGTTTTCAATATCTATGTGCAGCATGTACTTAAGTCTAAATTCTTATTCTGTACATTATTCCGCCATCTAGTGGTTGGATCTGGAAAACATGCCTAACGAAAGAACTTTTTATTTTTATCAATATTTTCAACTCCTCTGGCACTCTTTGTATTGATGTTGCAGGTGGGTGAGCCACTAAAGGCTTCAGTCGGGCTTCATTGAGATTGTATTGTAATTATAATTGCTTTTATATAGCGCTTACTACCCCTTACAAGGCGTCGAAGTGTTTTTTCGGCAAGTGGCATGCTACTCCAGAACTCAAAAAGATTAGTGGTGAATTACTATAATAAAATATGACATTTATTTTGAACGGTGGACATTTGAGTCCAATTCAATTAATTAAACTTTATTCGGTGTGTAAAAACAACCATAAAAGTATACATAAAATACGATTGGATCGCAAATTGTTAATAAAAGACAATAGCATATCGAATGGCACTTAATAGACAGCATGAATTTAAGAAACATCACAACATAGGAACTCGTAAAATTATCTGTTAAAAGATGTAGTACAATTGTATCAAGTCATCAAAGGTTCGTTGCTGCATAGGAACAGTTATACTTTTAGGTGTAATAAGTGCATTTATAATAAAATGCGCCACGTTTAAATAGACCCCCGGGATCATTAAGATCGGACAAAAATGTTACTGCAGCAAGGTGTGATCCATTGCCATATGTAAGCAGAATTGGTTTTAGGTAATACTTTCTAAAACCAGAATAAAATTTGCAGAACAGCATAAATTGCACACTGCTCTGTTTACAACGTCCATCACATGGGCACAAAAACATGTCTGAATGGTAGGTTTTCATTGTGATCAAGGCAACCAATTGATGGACAATAACTAATCAATAACTAATCTGAGTCTAACTAAGACAAAGCAATACATATAATTATATATATATAAGTTAAGTAGTCCTGGCAACTGTCTACTTGAGTAAGTGCTAAATAAATCATAACTGTTGGTTTCCTGCTTTCACTAGCAAGCCAGATTTCCCTCCTGTTGTTCATAAATGTTTCTCTAATGGATGACTTGCTAAGTGATAAAACTTGTGGGGGTTAGTCTGGATTGGCATATCAAACAATTTGCTATCCACAGAATTATTTATAGCTTAGCCAAGGGATCATCATGGCATTGTCCAAATTGAGACAGTCTTGGATAATTGCTTTTGTAAAACTAGAGTCTTCTTTGGACCATATAGAGTGCCAAAGCAATAGGCAGCGTGATACGACTACGTCTGTGAGGTACTGTAACCCTACTTCTCTATGAATAATATCTGATGAAGCCGAAGTAGACAGACTAAGCAGACTTTGAAGGAAATCATTTTCCATAGTCTGCAAGACTTTACTGCCATAGTGACCCCACACACCAGCCCCGTATGTTGTGATAGATAAAAAAAACGTTGCCTTGTATATTGCAGTTATCTCCTTAACTGGTCCAGAACCCAGCTTGGCAGAGAATTTAAAGATGCCATGGGTACTTTTGTCCATTTTACTCTTGACATTGGTAATTTCGCGAGACCATGAACCATTACCAGAAAAAGTAATACCCAGGTAACAGAATGAATCAACAGGAGCCACTGGTGATTTATCCAGAAAGAATTATCTAATTTTTTTATCCCTGGGCCCGCATACCATTGTGTAAGTTTTGCTTTTATTAATGGTCAGTTTCCGTGCAGCAATAAAATTCCCACAGGCATCCATTAGGCGCTGCAGCCCCAGAGGGGTCCTGACCAGCAGGACCGCTTCATCTGAGTACAGTAATTCCAGAATGGGGCGCCCATCCACTTGGGGAGTATCAGCATGATCCACCCCGTTGATAAATAAATAAAATAAAATAGGGGCTAAAACACAGCCTTGGCGAATACCGTGTTTAACTGCGAAATTGTTGATACATTCTTCATGGGGTCCATAATGTACATTGCTTGCCAAGTTCTCATACAGTCTGGCCAGGAAGCTTACATTTGGTCTGGGTGCACCCATACCAAGCAAGGTGGGCCACAGAATAGAATGGTCTACTAGGTCAAAGGCGCTGCTCAAGTCAGCAAAACAAAGGTATAATCTTCCACCTTTGGCGCAGGGGTATGTGCCTATGAGTAAGTCAAGATTCACGCATTGCTCGTAGTCCCAAGGCCTTTCCTGAAACCAAACTGAGCCGGTGAGAGTATTGAACAATCCCAAGCCCATTGTTCTAGTCTTTTAAGTAAGACTTTGCTCATTACTTTGGCAGAGGAGTCAAGTAATGAACTAAGCCTATAGTTTTTGGGGTCTGATTTACTGCCCTCTTTGTGGATAGGAACTATAATAGATGAACCCCAGGTGGGGGAAATATTGTCTCTGCAGCCATGTTAAAAACTCTGGTTAAAATTTGCGCCCATAGACTAACATTATGCTTAAAAACATCAACTGGTATCCCGTCTGGGCGTGGTGCTTTCCCCCCTTTGCTTTCATACCACTTCCTGTAAAATAATGTCCAGAGGTAAAGATGGACCTACCGACTGTTCCCTCTTCGAAGTGGACACTGATCCTACTATAAGAGGATTAAAAATATCTGTGAAAAGTATCACCCATGCCTCGCTAGTAACGTGCGACAACAAATCAAGAAAGCAGTCATCCTGTAGAAAAGATGAGTTAACAGTAACCCAGAATAGCTTACTATCCCCTGTCTCTGCTGCTTGGGTCAATTTCGACCAGGGTGCTTCTTGCAGTTTTTTCTTCTTTGCTAAGAGTACCTCTCTATGTCTCAGTCTAAGAGATTTATTCAGTAAGCTGTCTCTGGGTTGTTTACTGAGGGCCTGCCTCAAGTCCTTGGTGGCGATGGTACAAGCGTGATCAAACCAGCCTTTACGTTTGATATGCTGAGTTTTTTTGGGCGGGTTAGGAGAGTATCTATTGTGGTAGTAATGACAATAAAATTGACAAATAACTGAATTGGGGTAACCACATCTTCTAGACAACTCATTATGGAGTTAAAACCTTTGACACAAATATCAGACAGGAATTGTGTCTGGTCCACTCCATTCCACTTAATGCGAGTCCCATTGGGTCTAATTGGTACAATGTCAGTAACAAGACTGGGGCTTGTCACACTACGCCTGCCCCAAAGAAAACCAACAGGATTATACAGTTGTGGTTATTGAGACCCGGGGAAACTACCTGTGGTGAGGTGCACCACCCGCATACATTGGCAGATATTAGACTATGATTGATAACTGACGCTGAATTCCTCCCCTATAAACGTTGGAATGGTTTTCCCCTTGTTGTTGCAAGCACCTTCTAGTAACTTTAGATCAAACTTGGATATCATTGAATTTAATCGTTTACCATAATCAATATAGGGAAAATGTGAATAACCGTTCCCGGTCTCATCGGATACCCCACATACCCGAGTAGTAGAATATGGACATGTACGAATGTTAAAGTCTCCAGTCCATATCAATATAAAGCTAATGGTAATGGGTTTAAGTAAGGTCTCCAGTCCCCCGTCAAGGGCTAGTGCCACCTTACCCCGAGTATTATTAAAAACGTTGTTATAGGAATTAACCAAAATAATATCCTGACCGCTCCTAAAGGATAGCCATAGGATTAAAGAGTGAGAATCAACAATTATTTCTGCTTATTTCCTCTTTAACCTTACCGGAAGTTTATTCGATATAAGGACCATAAGTCCCCCTTTCACTCTACCTGCAGGCGATGGCTCAGCCTCCAGCCAATATGACATAAAACCCTCGAAGTAGATAGGCTCAGTACACCATGTATCTTGAATACATAGTATATCCAATCCGTTACTAAACTCTACCCATACGGGATTACCCTGTTATTTCACCAACCCACCTATGTTCCAGCTCGCAATTCTATAGCCTCCGTCTTCGCCAGGGCCACTACTATTAAATTGTGTAGATATAGCAGTTATAGCGTGTGTGGGGACCGCTTCATTATCAAGAAGAGGTAGGTGAGTTACCGGAATGATAATACTGCCCTCACCCTCCCTCTGGCCATTAATGCTAAATTGTAATAAATTAGATATGGCAGCTGTTACATGTGTAGACACCACTGTGTTATCACAAAGGTCAGGAGAGGCAGTTGGAGAGATCGGGATAATATCATGAATGTCCAAAGGTCCCATATGTTTATTGTTATCCCTTCCTTCATAGGATTGATACCTTGTCTCAAGTCAACCAATTTCCTGGAAGAGGTGTGGCGCAGCGGTCAGGGTGCCTGACTCCTGATGAAGGGGTCCACAGTTCGATCCCCAGTGCTGGCGGCAGGTTAGCACAGCACCATGTGACTCTGGGAAATAGCTCGCATAATCTTCCCGATGGCCCCAAGCGCCGGGACACCTCTCCGGAGGTAGCAGTGCGCTTTACAAATGCTGGTATTTCATATTTCACCCAGTACCTCAAATCTATTGCATAGCTGCAAGGATTGAGATGAAGTGAGGGTAATACTGGGTTGTTACCCATTAGGTTATATTTACTCATCTCGAGGGTAGGGGTCCTAAAATGCCTGTAAAAGAAGCTTAGGGGCTGCAGTGACAAGTTGCATTCTGAGGTAAGGTTGTGTACCCAGCTCGTAAGGAAACCCTTAGTACATCTAGGTTCCCTGAAATTGATTATAATACAATCTCCCGCATGATTTTACATCAGGGGGCTAATCCAATGCACTCTCCTAACAAGCAATCATTGGCATTCCTGGCTGGGAAATAGCAATACCTATTAAGCCAGTGAGTCACTTTATTCTTAAGAGAGTTTTGAGTTTCTACTTGATCTTGGCATAAAGGAGGAATATTGACTATATCTGCCACCTAAGGTACACACTCTGGTGGTAAGTGAATAGGGGCAAGCATGTCAGTGCTGCCGGTAACCATTAAGTTAATGTTACTGGCCTCGCTTACCAGTGGGGCTCGTATGTTATCACCATGTGTTAAGTTGTTATTATTCCCATGGAAGACCTGCGGGTGTAGCAGTTGCATGTGGTCCCTGGGTATTACTTCAGGTATAGCACCTACTGTCTGGAGCTTCTTAGGCATAGTATTTGGAGGTGTTGGGTTGTTCTTTCGGGCAGATATTACTGTATTTACGGTTGGTACTTGTGCCCTGTTCAGGCCCTCCTTAGGTTGTCCTAACGGGAGTGTGAGATGGTGTGTTCCAGTCTTAGTTACCTCAAATGCCAGGGCCTCAAATTTCTCTACACTTGGTGCCAATTGAGCTTCTAATCTGTAAGTAATCCCAGCCAGTATCGGTGCCAACTGCGTTTCCCCGAAATCGCCTGGGGTAGGACAGGCCTCAGTACCAGAGGGAACAAGGGTTTTAAGTGTGCGTGACCCTTTAGAGAAAGTCGTCGCAGCGCAGGTAATTTTACATTTCCTTTTCATTTTGGGAGAACGGGGGGATAACAGAAATAGTACAGGGTGATGACATTATCTCATTATTTAATGTAGTAGTCGGATTAGCGGCAACCCCCAAACCGTTGCCATCCTTGGTTACACTCTCATTATTCTCCGACCGGGTTGATGGGCAAGGACAGGCCCGCCCTTGGCCCAGGTGTGGCCCACGCTGAGGGAGGTGATGGCCAGTTATGAGCGCCTCCAGGCGCAAAAAGCAGTGCTGGGCAGAGGTCACGGCTCCTGCCGCAGGGGTTGATGGGGTTTGGAGTCCCCTGTTGTCCTGTTTGCCATCCATTATTTGAATTGAGAAGGATATTGGAGGAATAGAAGCGGGAAAGGGTTGGATAATAAAGCGCCTGCTCCCCCTGATGAGGTGTTGAAGCGCTTTTTGGTGAGTAGCACCCTGCTCCTCAACCAAAAAAGGATTAGTGGTAAATTAGTCTAAGGAAATATGAAATTAATTTGAGCGGTGGACATGTTAGTTTGTTATTTGAATTGAAAAGGATAGTGGAGGGATGGAAGAGGGAAGGGTTTGTATTTATATAGTGCCTGCTACCCATGATAAGGTTGTTGAAGCACTTTTCGGTGAGTAGCACACTACTCCAGAACCCAAACAGGATTAATGGAGAATTAGGACATGTCTGATCTGACTCAGTTCTAGACCCTCGATCCCAAAACGAACCAAACTTTTATTTTGGCTTTTGCCTGTCATCCACAGGGTAATGCCATAATCCTGTGGTTCCCAACCTGTGCGCCGCGGCGCCCTGGTGCGCCGTTATCAGTAGCCAGGGGCGCCGCCGCACTATGTGGAAAGATAGCATCTGGCTGCGTTAGTCCCCCTGTGCAGCGATGTCAGAATTGCAGAGTGTCACAACACCAGAGTAATTAAGCGCGATTAAAACAAACAAAGACACGATCACACGCACACTCATGCATGAATAAACACACAAACGCTGCTCACAGGTTTCATTTCTAACAAGCCAAGCCCCATTTTCTTTCTTTTCCTACATGGGGACACCAGAATCAATCAGGTGTCAAAAAATGTATGAATCACCTCAGTGCTATTATTGAAGTCGACACAACTACTTCATGCTTAGCCCACAAACGTCGGTGAAATACGAGGCAAACCATCCAGAATTTCAGTAGAAGAATATAAAGTACACTGGCACCATTTACTTTGAACCTGGTGAACGCGGATGTTGACCTAAGGCTACCACCACACCGAAAGACATCAGCAAAGATTATTTCAAGCCACAAGGCAATCGGACAATATCTGACAAGTTATCATCTGAGGTTTGACGGGTCTACCATTAAGAAGAAGCAGAGGAATGGACCTCGGCTAAAAAAGAAAAACTACAATCCTTAATGAGTAAAAGAACCAAGCACAGCGAGGGGGCAGGAGAGCAGGCACAGCGAGGGGGCAGGAGAGCAGGCACAGCGAGGGGGCCTGAGAGCACGCACAGAGAGGGGGCAGGAGAGCAGGGCACAGCGAGGGGGCAGGAGAGCACGCACAGAGAGGGGGCAGGAGAGCAGGCACAGCGAGGGGGCAGGGGAGCAGACACAGCGAGGGGGCCTGAGAGCACGCACAGAGAGGGGGCAGGAGAGCAGGGCACAGCGAGGGGGCAGGAGAGCACGCACAGAGAGGGGGCAGGAGAGCAGGGCACAGCGAGGGGGCAGGAGAGCACGCACAGAGAGGGGGCAGGAGAGCAGGCACAGCGAGGGGGCAGGAGAGCAGGCACAGCGAGGGGGCAGGAGAGCACGCACAGCGAGGGGGCAGGAGAGCAGGCACAGCGAGGGGGCAGGGGAGCAGACACAGCGAGGGGGCCTGAGAGCACGCACAGAGAGGGGGCAGGAGAGCAGGCACAGCGAGGGGGCAGGAGAGCACGCACACAGAGAGGGGGCAGGAGAGCAGGCACAGCGAGGAGGCAGGAGAGCAAGCACAGCGAGGGGGCAGGAGAGCAGGCACAGAGAAGGGGCAGGAGAGCAGGCACAGCAAGGGGGCAGGAAAGCAAGCACAGTTAGGGGGCTGGAGAGCAGGCACAGCGAGGGGGCAGGAGAGCAGGCACAGAAAGGGGGCAGGAGAGCAAGCACAGCGAGGGGGCAGCAGAGCAGGCACAGCGAGGGGGCAGGAGAGCAGGCACAGCGAGGGGGCAGGAGAGCAGGCACAACGAGGGGGCAGGAGAGCAGGCACAGCGAGGGAGCAGGAGAGCAGGCACAGCAAGGGAGCAGGAGAGCAGGCACAGCAAGGGGGCAGGAGAGCAGGCACAGCGAGGGGGCAGGAGAGCAGGCACAGCGAGTGGGCAGGAGAGCTAGGGGCAGGAGAGCAAGGGGTAAGAGAGCAAGCACAACGAGGGGGCAGGAGAGCAAGGAGCAGGAGAGCAAGCACAACAAGGGGGCAGGACAGCAAGCACAGCGAGGGGGCAGGAGAGCAAGGCGCAGGAGAGCAAGGGGCAGAAGAGCAAGCACAACGAGGGGGCAGGAGAGCAAAGAGCAGGAGAGCAAGCACAACGAGGGGGCAGGAGAGCAAGCACAGCAAATGGGCAAGAGAGCAAGCACAGCGAGGCGGCAGGAGAGCAAGGGTCAGGAGAGCAAGCACAACGAGGGGGCAGGAGAGCAAGGAGCAGGAGAGCAAGGGGCAGAAGAGCAAGCACAACGAGGGGGCAGGAGAGCAAAGAGCAGAAGAGCAAGCACAACGAGGGGGCAGGAGAGCAAGCACAGCAAGGGGGCAAGAGAGCAAGCACAGCGAGGCGGCAGGAGAGCAAGGGTCAGGAGAGCAAGCACAACGAGGGGGCAGGCGAGCAAGGAGCAGAAGAGCAAGCACAACGAGGGGGCATGAGAGCAAGCACAACGAGGGGGCATGAGAGCAAGCACAGCGAGGGGGCAGGGAGCAAGCACAGCGAGGAGACAGGAGAGCAAGGGGCAGGAGAGCAAGCACAACGAGGTCCTAGCCCCACATCAGTAGCATCCACCGATGCCCCTCGGCTATTGCATTTATTTGTTACAACTAGCAGCCAGACTCGCCTTTCATGTGTGAAAGTTTGAAAATGATTATACCAGTGGGCTCTGCCAATATTTGTCAGTCTTTGGCATGGAGAATGAATAATGGTCTGCTGGTAGTTTAAAGCTAGCTAGCAGCTGCTATCATTTTGTATCCCTAATACCTTCATTGCATCCCAATTAATTTAAGGAAGCCAACAGGAAGTATTCCCGAGGTCTTGCTTACATCCCCCCCACCCGCCGGTGAAAAAATGGTGGGGAGCCAAGGCCAACTGCCTATTAGGTCAAGGGAGCCACGGGTTAAAAAAGTTTGGGAACCACTGCCATAATCCAAGCTGCAAGTATGAAAGGCAAAGCATGAATCTTTTATGCAAAACAGGGGAACAAGATACCCACCTAGTGGCTGAGTTGCGCAATGTGACACCAGAAAACCCATGATCAGTCCTAGCTTACATGTTTAAACAAATTGTCTGACCCTAGGGAAAGATTTTATTTCACCAAGCCTCCTTTTATCCTTTTAACATGATCCCATAAGAGAGCATATTCAAATACATTTTGTTGCCTGCACAAAACATTTTCTGTTTATATTAGTAAACTATAATGTTGATATATCTGTGCTAAGAATCTAAGTCACATATAGGATGAATATGGCAAATGACTTGCCCCTTAGTTCATTAATGGCATTGTAGATGGAGGGGATGAATGTTTCCGTTGATGTTTAAAAAGTATCACTATTAAAAAATGCCTCTCAATGAAGTGACATAATCTGATGTGTTAAGGTGAAATGCTCTTTCTTTCATGTTAAAGAAAAACACTTTTGTGATGTTTGAAGACATTTTATATTTTTAACCTGATGTTTTTACAAGGTTTACATGGCAAACATTTTTAGGGCTCGCCTCATGCCCAGGCTCTCAGAGCCAGGTCAGACCGTTGGCTTGGCCCTCTTTATCAATTTGCTGGCTTGCCTGCCTCTAATTTGTGTCTGGCAAGATAGAGAATGTTAGAGTGAACTAGGTTTCAAAAACTAGACTTCTAGAGGGCCTGGTGCAAGTTGTGTGGCTGAGTCAGTACTAAATATATATCAACAAGGAGAGAGGTAGGGAGAATCAGAGACACTCTCTTGATCCCCGGTTAAGTATCAAACAACAAAAGAAGAGAGGTCTGGTCAAGCACAAAGCTACCAGAAATATGGAGCAAAGAGATAAGAGGGTAATTTTGATCACAGTCACTCTATTTGAGTAGGAAAGCCCTCACACACCGACCTGGTCAGTGTCATGCTTCATCATCGGGCCCCACCGAAGAGACCGAGTGTCTCTTCGGTGTGCTGCGACGCCAGAAAGACTGCGGAGCTGGTCGTGTGGGGAGGACGTGTTGTGGAAATTATAAGATTAAAAGTGACTAACAGGGTATCAAAAAAACTTTTAATGAGTGATCCCTAAGACACGTGTAAGTGGTATATGTGTCTGAATTTAAGAGCCACGGTTATTAGGGTTTTGGTTAAATTCAGCTAAATACCACGAGTTTTAAAATTAATCAGTCAACATGTTTCTGCCTTACTTGTGGTATATATTCACCATGGCATTCTTCAGGACTATACCCCGGCGGTATGGACACTCTAATAGTCCACCCTGACCTGGGGGCGTGAAAGTGAAAAAAGGAAAAGTGAAAAAAGTGCTTAAAAATTAGAAGAGCAATTGCTCATTCCAAAAAAGCCCCAATTTCAGGGGTGTATCAGCACCTGTAAGAGAAAATACACAGACAAACAGATATGGACATACATACGATTAGTATATGCCATCGTAGACTTATCATAGTGCTCCTAAGATGGTGGCAAACCTTTGTGTGCACACAGTAACTGATATCTTATGCACCATCCAAGTAGCCCTTGGGGATATTGTACATGCTAAGAGGTGGAGTGCTAAAGGTGGTTAAAAACTACTATTGTAGTGAGGGAGATAAAAACACAATGTGAATTCTCCATGAGGAGGGATCAATTTGACCAAATGGTCGGTGACCCCCCTAAGATGGTAAGTATGGAGAGCATCTCACTTTTAAAACAGGGCGCTACTAGCACCATGGGTCTCGGGAGGAGGATCGGAGCGCGCTTGGCACATCCTAGGAAAAGAAGGAATTAAATGTCAGCGCAACCCATACAGCACACAGGTACTTAGCTTATGGTGATCGTAATAGACGTTCCGCTGGGGATGCAGACTCACGCCCTCAGCGCTCACAACCCGCTTGTCAACCTGCAAGATTCCTCTGAACCGGACCCCGACGATGGAGAGCGGGGCCGGTAAATGAGTTTAAGAGCGCTTTGTTTTCGTTTGCGCGCTCGATTCCGGGTTGGGCGTGTCTCGCTCAGAGCGAGGCTTGGAGCGCACACGCCCACTTGGGCGGGGTGCGCTTCGGATCAAAACGAGGCTTGGAATAGAAAGCCTATCCCTGCGCTATGCCTGAAGGAGGTTTTGGCACGCTGGGGGTTGTTAAGGCAACCGAGAGCGCTCGTTGCTTGTTAGAAATAATTTTAAGAAATCAGATCTTTAAATGGGCGAATTCCCTAACTCTAGGGATATAGGCACTGCTAACATTAAGTGGGTAAATGGATAGTGTCAGAGCAGAAGTGCACATACTGTTGGAGAAATTGCGTTTTTAGACAGACATAGATCAATCTTTGGGCATGATGTTGAAAAATGCGCAGAGTGTGGAGAAGCACCTAGTATTTGGTATTAGGTGAAATGTTTTATTCAGATCGCTTTTGTCACGTTATCAGCTATCGTTTCAGACACGTGAAGTTATGGGATTCATGATAGGACTGTGTTCCAGGGGATATCGTCGTTAAGGCCATTGGTATTTGTCCCCAGGCGGTATACCCAGCGCTGTTCTTTTTCGAACAGTCTATTTTGTACATTCCTTGTGCCATCTATAGCTTCAATAACAGTCCACCTCATGTCATTGGTGGTGTGATTTTTGTCTAGGAAATGGCGACTCAACTTCGTTGTTATTTTCTTGCACCTTATGTTACTCCGGTGCTCGCAGATCCGTTGTTTCACTTTTCTAGTGGTCATACCGACGAGGGAACACCTGAGTAACCTGGCAGGAAGACGACTCAGTAGCGAACCACACCCGGAGCAACCAGCAGCCGGGCCCGAGCGGAGTTTGAGTCTAGTGAACAACCTATCCACCAGAATACTAACCCCGGTGGAGATCCAAGTTTTGGAAAAAGGGCTAGGTTTTGTCCCTACAGCCAAACCAGATAAGTTCAAATTGCACTGTGAACTGGCAGGGTTTTTCTCCGTAAACTGAAACTAAAAGCGTTTTTCGATGGAAAAACAGATCCAATGGAATCAGTTAGGAAAGGTGACACAGGCTTAAGACCTAGCTCCACTTTCATCCCGCCTTCACACACAATACCAGCGGCCATAACTGCTTTTGAGCAAGCTGTATTTAAAGACCTAGAAGATTGCCAAAACCCGAGAATATTCGGGAATTTCAGTACTGCTGAATTCGAGGCATTGCAACAATTAAAAAACGACACCTCCATAACCATAAAGCCTGCGGACAAGGGCGGAGGGATCGTTATCCAGAATACAACTGACTATGAGATCACCTGTAAAAACCTACTCGGTGATGTTAGAAATTACACTCCACTGACATCGGACCCAACCCCTGACCTCACAAAAAGGATCAGCTCTCTGGTAAAACAAGCAGAGGATCAAGACCATATATCCAAGAACGAAGCGGCATTTCTGAATAATACAAGTAGCACTATACCCTACTTTTATACTTTGCCGAAAATGCATAAGAACAAACTACCACCACCTGGACGCCCAATCGTCTCAGGAATTGGGTCGCTTCTAGAGCCGTTATCACAATTCTGTGATCACTTTCTAAAACCGTTAGTACAGTCTACACCAACCTACCTGAAGGACACAAAAAGCCTGTTGCGTCTGCTGACAGAGATCACATTCCCTGAAAACTCTATCACCCTTGTAACATTAGATGTGGAAAGCCTCTACACAAGCATTCCGCAGGATGACACAATCGAGGTCCTCACAAAGGTACTTGATTCAACCAACTGGGAATTCCAGACACCGAAAAAGTTCATTATCGATTGTGCCACTATAGCACTGAAAGAGAACTTTTTTTCATTCAAAGACCAACTGTACCTACAATGCTCTGGGACATCCATGGGCAGTACTTTCGCGCCGAGCGTGGCGGGGCTGTATGTGGCAGATTTTGAGGCCAAACATATCCTGCCACCAAATGCCACCTTCCTTTCGTCAATGCTTCTGTGGAAACGCTACATTGACGACATTCTGCTCATTTGGAACGGTAGTGATAATGACTTGGTAAATTTCCTTTCATGGATCAACACCCTAGACCCCAATTTAAGATTTACCAACACTACAAGCAGAAGAGAAATTGTGTTCTTAGATGTGGTGATCTCAATCAGTGGAACCACACTGGCCACAAAAACCCACAACAAACCGACTGCAAAGAATAACCTCCTGGAATTTAACAGCTTCCATCCGCGTCCGCTGAAGGAAAATCTCCCTTACAGACAATACCTCAGGCTACGAAGGAACTGCAGCACGACCACAGATTTCAAAGACCAATCAGTCACTCTGACGGAAAAACTAAAAAATAGAGGCTATCCTACTTCCACCTTGAATAAAGGATTCAAAAGAGCTAAAAATCAGCCAAGGGAGTCCCTCCTTGAAGAAAAGACTAACAATCCAGAACAGATCCCACTTACCTGTGTCACCACATACAGCAGTCTCTCAAACATCATGAAAAAGAGCATAAACAAACATTGGAATATTGTGAAAACCTTTAAAAAGGACTGGGAAAAACCTCTTTTTTCTTTTAAAAAGGGACGCAGTTTAAGAGATGCGCTGGTCCACACACGCCCAAAAGAGAAACCACAAAACACGACACCATCAGTAACAACATCATGGGGTCTCCCTAAAATTACCGGGCACTACCCCTGCTCGGACTGTAGTGTCTGTCACTTAACACAAGCTACCAAAACTCTGACACTGGAAGAAGGGAAAGTGTGGACCCAACGTGAACATACCAATTGCAACTCAATCAATGTGATCTATCTGATCACGTGTCCCTGCCACTTCCGGTACGTCGGTATGACCACTAGAAAAGTGAAACAACGGATCTGCGAGCACCGGAGTAACATAAGGTGCAAGAAAATAACAACGAAGTTGAGTCGCCATTTCCTAGACAAAAATCACACCACCAATGACATGAGGTGGACTGTTATTGAAGCTATAGATGGCACAAGGAATGTACAAAATAGACTGTTCGAAAAAGAACAGCGCTGGGTATACCGCCTGGGGACAAATACCAATGGCCTTAACGACGATATCCCCTGGAACACAGTCCTATCATGAATCCCATAACTTCACGTGTCTGAAACGATAGCTGATAACGTGACAAAAGCGATCTGAATAAAACATTTCACCTAATACCAAATACTAGGTGCTTTTCCACACTCTGCGCATTTTTCAACATCATGCCCAAAGATTGATCTATGTCTGTCTAAAAACGCAATTTCTCCAACAGTATGTGCACTTCTGCTCTGACACTATCCATTTACCCACTTAATGTTAGCAGTGCCTATATCCCTAGAGTTAGGGAATTCGCCCATTTAAAGATCTGATTTCTTAAAATTATTTCTAACAAGCAACGAGCGCTCTCGGTTGCCTTAACAACCCCCAGCGTGCCAAAACCTCCTTCAGGCATAGCGCAGGGATAGGCTTTCTATTCCAAGCCTCGTTTTGATCCGAAGCGCACCCCGCCCAAGTGGGCGTGTGCGCTCCAAGCCTCGCTCTGAGCGAGACACGCCCAACCCGGAATCGAGCGCGCAAACGAAAACAAAGCGCTCTTAAACTCATTTACCGGCCCCGCTCTCCATCGTCGGGGTCCGGTTCAGAGGAATCTTGCAGGTTGACAAGCGGGTTGTGAGCGCTGAGGGCGTGAGTCTGCATCCCCAGCGGAACGTCTATTACGATCACCATAAGCTAAGTACCTGTGTGCTGTATGGGTTGCGCTGACATTTAATTCCTTCTTTTCCTAGGATGTGCCAAGCGCTCTCCGATCCTCCTCCCGAGACCCATGGTGCTAGTAGCGCCCTGTTTTAAAAGTGAGATGCTCTCCATACTTACCATCTTAGGGGGGTCACCGACCATTTGGTCAAATTGATCCCTCCTCATGGAGAATTCACATCGTGTTTTTATCTCCCTCACTACAATAGTAGTTTTTAACCACCTTTAGCACTCCACCTCTTAGCATGCACAATATCCCCAAGGGCTACTTGGATGGTGCATAAGATATCAGTTACTGTGTGCAAACAAAGGTTTGCCACCATCTTAGGAGCACTATGATAAGTCTACGATGGCATATACTAATCGTATGTATGTCCATATCTGTTTGTCTGTGTATTTTCTCTTACAGGTGCTGATACACCCCTGAAATTGGGGCTTTTTTGGAATGAGCAATTGCTCTTCTAATTTTTAAGCACTTTTTTCACTTTTCCTTTTTTCACTTTCACGCCCCCAGGTCAGGGTGGACTATTAGAGTGTCCATACCGCCGGGGTATAGTCCTGAAGAATGCCATGGTGAATATATACCACAAGTAAGGCAGAAACATGTTGACTGATTAATTTTAAAACTCGTGGTATTTAGCTGAATTTAACCAAAACCCTAATAACCTTGGCTCTTAAATTCAGACACATATACCACTTACACGTGTCTTAGGGATCACTCATTAAAAGTTTTTTTGATACCCTGTTAGTCACTTTTAATCTTATAATTTCCACAACACGTCCTCCCCACACGACCAGCTCCGCAGTCTTTCTGGCGTCGCAGCACACCGAAGAGACACTCGGTCTCTTCGGTGGGGCCCGATGATGAAGCATGACACTGACCAGGTCGGTGTGTGAGGGCTTTCCTACTCAAATAGAGTGACTGTGATCAAAATTACCCTCTTATCTCTTTGCTCCATATTTCTGGTAGCTTTGTGCTTGACCAGACCTCTCTTCTTTTGAGTCAGTACTAATACATCATCATAAAAACGTTTATCCAATTTTACAATACAAGCATACACGTACATATAAAAATCCATCAAGATAAAAATTCACAAATAAGTTTCACGACATACAATACCACTGGAGGTATCCCCTACTGTACCGCTTTATAAACCCCCACAAGGAACATTGATACATTATTGCATATTAACTCTGAATGTAAAAGTTGTAGGACAAAAGAGCTGGCCTGACTTGATCAGAGGCATGGCTTAAAAAAATTAGTTTAAAAAAAAATTATGTGGAAGCTGCGCAAACATAGGACATTTCATCACAATGTGCAAGGTACTAATTTATGGATTGATGTGCAAGGTACTAATTTATGGATTGATGTGCAAGGTACTAATTTATGGATTGATGTGCAAGGTACTAATTTATGGATTGATGTGCAAGGTACTAATTTATGGATTGGCTTACTTTTAGACCCGTCCTTTGACTCGTTATCTGCCAGTGAAAAAGGAAGATTTTGACCTTCGGGGTCACATTGAGTCGGCCGGTCACAATGTGGAGACATGCTACCATGTGTCAGTCACAGAGAAGACATGCAGAGGCTTTCTTGTAAAGATGGGAGGGAAAATCAAAACTTGGAAAAAGCGGTGGTTTGTGTTTGACCGAAGCAAGAGGACATTTTGCTACTATGCAGGTAGGTGGAGACATTTATGTCTTTGTGAAAAAAAATCACAATCATTTTGTGTAAACTGGATGGAGGCTGTGTTGAAAGTATACAACAGAGTTGGTGAGAGGGTGATAAGTAGTTTGATGAGTGATATTTGGATGTATGATTGAGTCTCAGAATGACTCTCTGAGTGTGCCAATGTGTTGGATGGAAAGCCAAGTGAAAGATTGGGGAGTAAGTGGGTTAATGAGTGAGTGCATGAGGATTTAAATTTGTTTATGCTTACTTAGTTTTCCTATTTGTTAAATGCTGTTGTAGGAAACTTTGATCGAAATGGCACACCCTAAAAATGGATTGTTTCAAACCAGTGCTTAATTTGTAAAAAACAAAAGAAGTGCTAGGTCCCTCGTCAGGAGGTCACTACAGCTTGCACCACCCACTGCCACTATTAGTGCTGCCAATGACAGTATCCACACAACTACTAACCATCACACTGCTACAAGTTTAACAATTCAGACTGTCAAGGCCCACAAATCTATATGAATGGCTTGGTCGGCAAGTATTAGTTATTTTGAATGCATATTGAATGATTTAACTACTGCTGTTCTACTAATCTTTAAACTACACAAACTGCACCACCGTGTGGCAGCTGTCACAAGTGCCAGCACTTACAAATAAGTGCTAGTGCCGAGCATCAGAAACCATTGCCTCAAACTAAGCACTGCCTTAAACACAGCAAGAGCTTGGTTTTCACACCAACTTTTATATCTGCCCTTTATTCTCAAATTTCTGTCTTCCTTAACCTTAAATGCTACGACTATGCAGATGATACACTTATCATTCTAAAAATAGATGGCCCAGTAGATGGATTGAGAAGACTTAGAGATTGCCTCTGTGCCTTAGATGCATGAATGATGATTCATCACCTAAAGCACAACACTTCAAAGACAGACTGTGGTACAAATTCCAACCTATAGACATAAGGCACAAGGAACTTAATGACCCTCCAGCTATGTCAAGAGAAGTGAGAAACCTAGTGGTAACCGTGGACTCAGATCTGTCCTTGATAACAATGTCATTGAGGTCACAAGGAGTACCTTTTACACAATGAAAAAACCCATGCTTACTTCACCAACAAAATGTAAAAGCTATTCTCGCTCTTGTGATCTCCAAGTTCAGCAATACCAGTCACCTAGGCCTTGGCACCCCATGTCATCATAAGCAACATTGTAATATTCCTAAACACTGCTGGAAAACCAGTGGTGCTGGAATAAATGTCAAAGTGGGAGTGCTAGCCAATGCGTATCTCTCGGACATGTGGGGTTTTCCGGGGAATCCAGAGCAGTGGCGATACTTGCACAAAGATTCCCCCCCTTTCAAAACCACAAGAGTCTGGGCAAACCAACAGGACCATTCTTGGGGTACAGAGATTTGGAGGTGCACAGGACCTAGTTAATGCATGCCCTCTTCTCGCCTACACCGCAAAACAATGGACAAAGTAGGTCTGATACTTCTGGAAGCAGGGAACACATTGACATTAGTGAAAGGGGACTTCAACAAAACCATGGCACATTGCCTAGATAGGTCGGGCCTCAACAGGCAAAGGCCCACAGTCTATACCACTGTCCCAGTTCACTAGGGTGTTGGCACTGTGGAGACTCCAGCATCACACTTAGATAGCATGCTGTGCTGAGACAGAGTACCATGGATGAAGTATTTCTGACCATAGGCAGCTGCTAATCACCCTAGATTGTGGAAGACGAGGTGCGAGAGGACAATGGAGATTTAATGTCTGCAATCTTCTGGACCCAGACACTGCCAAGCAGCTACGACTGGACTAGGAAACATACTTTGAGGAAAATAAAGACTCAGTAGATTCCACTGTTATAGTATGAGAGGCTTACAAAATAGCCCTGCTGGACAATATACAAACACAGGTGGCCGGTAAAAAACTGCCACAGATAAGGCACTGGCCATCCTTGAATACTGCATCCTAGCATTAAAACAGCATGCTATTGCACTAACAGAGGCCACCATCCTCCGGCAGTTAGCCACCGCTAGGGAGGATTACTGTGCTGCTGCAGAAGAGCCGACTTCTAGTCATTACCTGTCCACCAGGAGGAAATTTTATGATGTGGGGAAAAGCCTGACACCTACTGGCCTGGCTAAGGTGCAGGGAAGAAAAGGAATGCTGGGTTGGGAGCTCATTACCCCGACAGGGGAAACACTGACTGACAGTGCACATAGCCCAGGAATTCACTCGATACTAGTGTGCTTTGTACACAGAGCGGCCGCTAGCATGCAATCAGCAGATGGAGCGATTCCCGAGAAAAATGCACCTCTCGACCCTGTCACAGGAGGACCTGCAATTGCCAGCGGGGGATATGACTATTGAGGAGCTCACGGACGTACTCGTGGCAACACAGAGTGGCAAGACGCCGGGACACAAAGGACTGCCAGTAGAGCTGTTCAAAAGAATGGCGTGGCTGCTGGGACCACTCGTACTACAAATGTTTAAGCAGGCATGCACACAGAATCGGTTACCACTGGACCTTCGCTACACAATGATTGCAATAATACATAAAGAGGGGAAACCCAGGACAAACTGTGCGTCCTACCGCCCCAATTCACTCCTTAATGTTGAGACCAAATTACTGGCCGAAATACTGATCCATAGACTCAACAAAGTCATTACATCACTCATTCCCTGTGACCAAAAAGGGGTTATGCCTCTCAGATCCACTTGGCTGAACCTGCAGCGGCTGTATAATTGGTTTGATGCCGTTTAGGAGGTAGATACCCCCTGGCCATAACCTCTACTAATGCTGAGAAAGGATTTGACTCCATCCACTGTTCTTACTTTACCCTACTGCTAAAACATTTTGCTTTCAGGACCTGTTTTTGTAGCTTGGTGGCCCTCCTTAACTTGGAAAGCACGTCGACGGTACGAATGAATGGAAATGTGTCCGAGATTTTACCACTGGAAGGAGGGACCACTCAGGGGTGCCCTCTCTGTCTCCTGCCTGCATGTGGAGCCCCATGTGCCTGGATTAGACCCATACACAGCGATAGCGATATTGGAGCCATGGTGGAATGGTTGAAAGACAGAATCTCCCTATCTGCCGACGATGTCCTTTTATAACTTTCAGATCCCGAAACTAGGCTAGGTACCCTCCTTGATATTTTTGTCACCTTCAGTATTATTATGGATACAGAATCAACTGACACAAAGCGGTGCTACATCAGGTGGGGGACTGGAACCTGGGCTATGCTGTTGAGACTCTCCAATCAGTGGTGGACAATGGATTCAGATACCTAGGCATCTTTGTTATTAATAACCAAGAGCAATTAATGAGGTTTAACCTAGACGGAATGGAGATGCGCAGCGACATAGCTAGATGGCATATTCTGCCTCTAACACTTCTAGGCAGAGCAGCCCTCTTCAAAATGCTCACTCACAAAACTGTTGGATGTCACGCAGGACACTTCCAACTTGATCCCTGAATCCTACTTTCTAAAACTGTACAGGGAAATAAGATTACTGCTGTGGGACGGGACCACCCCTCTTATAGCCCGGAAAACAAACTATAGATCTGTGTATAGTGGGGGATTGCTCTACCGCACTTACGGGCATACTATTGGGCCTCTCAGCTCCAGACTATTATTGGCTGGGTCGATGTCCTGGCTTCAGACCTGCAGTCTGGTTGGACAGGTGCACCATGGTGGGGCCTACCTGGGAGCAATACTTCTATGATGGCAAAAATAGAAGGTCACTGCCTACCCCAGCCTAGGTGCCACTGGCGACTTGGGATAGAGTGTGAGCCCACATGGTATGGAAAGGGAGAGTCACAATGGCAACCTCATTATGGATAGGTTTAATACCTAAGGAAGTGCCCAGGGTTAAGGTATTCACCAGAAGGGACCTTATAGCAATCTCAAGGATTGAGGTTGTTGTAGGGAATGGAGAAATCAACAATGCATATAAGTACACACAGCTACGACACACCCTCCACGCTGAAGGGGTAGAGTGGGAGGACCTGCCCGAGTTTGTCCCCCTGGAAGGTCTCCTTCCCTGGTAACCACTGAGCAGGTGGGCGGTCGACCCACTGTACAAGAACATTATAAACAATACCCCAGAAAATCTAGAGGGTACACAATAGCGATGGAAAGAGGTCATGGGTGAGATGGAGAATGTGGACTGGGAGGCCACCCTGATGCATCCCCAAGAGTTTGCCATACGATCACACTTCCGCCTGATCCAAATGAAGATCCTATCCGGGTCTCCTTGGTCCGGGTAAAGCTTCATAAAATGGGGAAGATCCCTTCACCCAAATGTCTAATTTCTTAGAAGCCAAGAGGCTGAGGGTTCATTCTACCACACTCTATGGGGTGCCAAAATATTTAAAAATGCTGAGACACAATACTGCAGGAACTTTAGTGCTGTCCTGGGAGAGGAGATACCACATAATCCCCAATTCATTCTTATTAGAATCATGGCAGACATTGATCTACCTAGGAAAAAGCTGATCTTTGGAGCACTAGGATTGATAGTGGTGAAGTGGGATATCGTACAGTCCTGGGGCTCACCTACTCTGCCTACAAAAGCCCAGTGGCTTGCTGGGATGGACATATGTACGGGGCACAGACAGTTGTATATGCAGCTAGAGGTTGTCCATAGAAATTTGGATCGGTTATGGAGGATGTGGAGAGAACATGATGGACTGCCATTTACTGACCAGCACGGATCCACCCAACAGTATCGCGATACGGAGTCCTAGCGGCAACCACACAAAACGCCCAGCAGGAGTGGCATTGTTTACCTGAGAATACCTGGAGCCGACTTAGATTACTGGAGACACAACGGACTAGTCTGGCCCCTACTTTTCAGATTGATCTCCTTGGCTATCAGTGTCCTAAGTGTATGTGCACTACGGTTTTATGATCCGCCTCACATCTGTATGTTATAATCTCACATTGTATGTTACATTTGAAAATGTTAATAAAACATTTTCTTTTAAATAGCTCAGGGATATACTAAGGAGCCATGGATCACATTAGCAATCTGCATGTTTGAGCTTGGGGAATCCTGACCAACAACAAAAAATACAGAGTTCCCCGGGTAAAGTCAACTAAATGACTGGCATGAGCCTCTCTCTCATTGAGTCAAGCAGAAAGGGTGAGTGTTGTGAACCCTTTTCGGAATTTTTAGGGATACCTCACACAGGTCACCGGTTGGACGACACTTGTAATCCCACCCGGTGATCGTCCAGCGTCATCATCGGTATCCTGCCCCTGCGACAGACTGGCGGTGCAATGCCTGTCGGGCAACAACGGATGTCGCACTTTGGCGGGGATCTTCTATTCCTTAGCCAAAGGGTGTGTGGGTGTGAGGGGCCTAAAAAAGGAAGGGGTTTGTGGTTGTGCAAAAGTGAGCGTGAGTGTGGTTTAAAAAAAGTCAGTAGAGTCCAAATAATGAATTTTTAATGGCATGGCTCACTGCTTTATTAAAACAATAAGGGGTATTGAGGCGGGACAATCAAGGTAGTAAAAGCCTCATTCAACCCTTAGTGAACGTATGGTCAACATGTTTCTTGCCACGAAGGCAATTCGTCAGGACCAAAAAACAGTGCTCATATAATTGCTGGGGATCCCTCAGTGATCAGAGGAATCCAGTATACGACCTGGTGTGTGTCGTATGGTAATCCTTCGTCAGGACCCTTCCCAGAACCGTATTACTAAGAGTGGAGCTCCCTCGCGCTGACCTGGTGGGGCCAGAACTCGGTGTGAGACACCTGATTGTTCTTGGCAGAGGGCGTCTAGGCACCTACCCCTCCCACTCCGGATGATACCGCAGGACAGCCGGTTGGGGAATCCTGGACACATGTAATTGAAGTAGTATCAGGGTGTGCCAGTGGCAGAGGGTATTGTAGCCAGCAGAAAAAAACAGGTTGCCCAACCAGAAGTATGTCATGAATTAAATGAATGTGACATGGCTCCTAGATACTCACAGTGGTAATTGACGGCTAACAAACACTCTGTTCTGAATATTCTGCAATATAGGAGCGGGCTTCCTCAGCACTTTATCAAATGCTAAGGTTTCCAGTTTTTCAGCTAAAGATGCAATATCAAAGTTAAGTCCCTGCCAAAAATATAATTGTATTTTAGCAACAAATCTTTTTTTTTGCTTCTGCTTATTATTCGTTTATTTGCTAAGGTTTGCTAAGCGGGCTCACTATCTTGCATGAATTAAAGGGGTGTTCTCTGCAGCTGCTTCCAAAGTACACGGATAAGGAAATCACAGGAAAAAGCTTTACGTAAGGTTGATGGGAGGTGAATAATGCATTCAAGTCAGAACCACAAAAGTTAGAAAATAAGCCTGTCAAGGTAGTAAGTAAACATAGTCTCTGCCTTAGTAGCTAAAATGTAGCAGTGATTTGGGTATAAGAGATTGAATCTGTCGCTGAAAGGCGTAAAACCTCAAATGTTCAAGCCTAAATTAGTGGAGTAAGAAATTAAGCTCATTGGTAATTGACCACATGCATTATTGATTTGTGTATTTTTATTTACTAAAACATTTGATATTGATGAGATGATGTTGCTAATTACGTGTCATTGCACAGTGTGGGATGAAACATTTCAGATCGCAATCTTATATTTTCACTGATATCCCATTCAAGCCCTCTGAATGCAATTTAACCTTCAATATTTTATCAATGTGGTCCTACATCACATTATTATTTCTTACAGATAAGCATGAAACCAAATTAAAAGGAGTCATATATTTCCAAGCCATTGAAGAAGTTTATTATGATCACCTCAAAAATGCACACAAGGTAACAATCTACATATTTCATGCAGATTTATTTTGTAGATAAATCGAAAGTGATGCTATTTATGATGTAATCATACTCATTTTCAAGTAAATGGAGCCTTGTATAGTTATTCATCAAGAACATTTCAGTTCATTGGTTGGTTGAGATGAGACACCATGTTTTATCTAGGTAGATCCATTGTTTTCTATCTGCGGTCTCAGCTGAGAATGAGTGGAAGTGAAAGATGAGAGTGTCACTTGTATATAAGCTAAGTTTGTGTCCAATGAAACAATCTTAAATAAATGGAAACTAAGAGTTAAAAAGAAGCACATTCATAAGTTAAGCAGTTAAGCAAGAGTAACTGGTTAAACCAAGAAAAACTTTTTTTATACTTGTTACAGTACAATTTGAGTACCAGCCATTGAGAATTAAAAAACACTGGTTGGTATTTATTTTATGATATGCATAGTGTGATTTCATTGAAAATATAACTTGGAAATGGAGACTCGCGGAAAGTGTGCTCAAGACATTAATGTTTTTATTCAATGTAAACTATGCCCTTTATGAGCAGGCACTTGACATCTGTAAATTATGAAATTCAGAAAACTTTGGACTGGGAAGCTGTTAACACCAATAGTGCAGCACTGTATGTTTCTTGTTCGATAACAAGCACTTGACTATATTTTCTGTGTTCTAGAGTCCAAATCCATTGTTCACGTTCAGTGTGAAAACGCATGACAGAATATACTATATGGTTGCACCGACGCCAGAAGCCATGAGGATATGGATGGACGTTATTGTAACAGGGGCAGAAGGATACACGTACTTCATGATATAATGCAATACAATTGTAGTTAAAGATCTTCTTTGACAAGTTTCTGTCCAAAAACTATTGGAGTCAGCCAAACAACACCAGCTATTCTCTATGATAACATTCGGAAATCAGTACAACGATCATGCAGAAATTCATATTCTGAAGGCCCGGCAGGCAAAGAATAATTTGCATCAGTGGACTTTATGGCAGCAAAAGACTTGACTCTACAACACCTGATATTACAACGTGTGAACATTTTTTTTATTTTTTTATACATTTTTTCATATACATTTTTATGTACCCTATATTTTATTTTGTATAATTATTTCGGTTTTTTACGCCTTAATGCCCATGGACAGGCAGGCTTGTCCATGGTGGGGTTTTCAGTGGACTGGTAGATTGATTGAACATTTCACCAATTACCAGTACCTTGGCCACAATGATTAACAATGGGATCATGTGTAGGGGCGATGGTCATCTTTGTTTAATCAGCGACAGGCAGTCACAGTAATGCCTCATAAAAGAGTGATCACCCATGTGCTAACGAACCATGTTACACAATACTAAGTTGTCTGTGGTTAATGTTTTAATTTCTGCATATATATTAATTTTATTGTGCTGAAGAGAAATGTGAATTGTATTAGCACATTCCGTTAGTACAAACAGAATCATTCCACAATTTATTAACAGATTGTTTGGATCACACAGAATAACATTTTGAGCTAATGAGACAGTCATATTCTTTGGAAGGGTACACAGGGCCACTGGGTAGTCTACTAGAATAATTATGCCTTTGGAGGTTCCATCAATTTCAGTTGATGTCAAGGACATAATGTAGATATTGGTAAATAGCTTAGTACCAAGACCAACAACATGCAGCCCTCCTTTGGATACCAGCTTTAAAAATAGCACCACTAGCAAGTTTGTAGATGCAGAGTGCTGGAGTGGAGAAGGGAGGGTATAGGTTGGTGGAATTGTTCACATAGATTAACTGTCCCAATAACGTAGTACATATTATGTAGTAGACTGAGAGCTCTGAGTGGTCTATGTTTTCGGTAGGGATCCAATGAATGATCAATAAGGTTCTTTCTTCTGACTTCCATTATATTTTCACATACCCACAGTATTATAGCACACACTTTGGGCTTTATGAAGCTTGTCTCCAATTTACTGTGACTCTGAGAGACTGGATTGCTGATTAGGAAAGGCTGAGAGCATCTGTTTTAGAAAGCACTTGCAAAGGTGAGCGCCAAACTCTTCAATGCTTGTGTGCACTTTACAAAATGCAGATGGTGCTGTTAAGTATATTAAGAGACTGCTGCAGTACTAGTCTAAGCTGTCATGAGGGCCTTGCAGTTCTTACTAAAATTATCAATCGTATGAACTGTAGGCTTGTGTCTACAATAAGTGTAGAGTTGCTATTTTTTGAGATTCATAAATAACTCTCTAGTCAGCCCAATAATATCTGATAATACTATGTCCTATCCTCACAATCATGCAGATGTCTGTTGGCTGGTATTCCCAAGTTTAGTTTCAGAGCATATGTACAGTTGCACACTTGTTTCCACTTTTTTGTCCACTTGAGAAATATTTTTCCACGTATAAATATTTGTTTCTTCAGACCTGCTAACATGTGGTAGTGTGTACCCTGCAACCCAATTAGTTGAACTTGTTGTCCTGTACATTTAAGTGTGCATGATGAGTGACAGATGCACAGAGAATGTTTATGAATACTTAGAAATAACAACTTTGTAAGTGGGCCAACATGCCATTTACATGACACCTTCCCAGCACTGTCATCCCTTGGTATCACAAGCATTCCCACACACTCCTAAACGTCAAGCTGTAGAAAGTCTGCAAAGCTGGGCCGTATGATATATAGTTCCCTAAGGGTGCAGTGGGTGTGCTTGGCAGTTGTTTGTACCCCTGGTGCACTTTGGTATTACAAAAGGGCCACCGGAGGCTTGCATGGTCCACTCTGTCATATGTATTACACCAGTGCAAAATATGAGCCCGCCCCCGGCAGAGTCCCTTGGTAGTCGGGAAAGGGGTGCCTTGGTGCCCACCCCTGCAGTCAAGTTGAGTAATTACATTTAAGCCTAGATGTCTGTCTGCAGTGAAAGGCAGACCGAAGGCCTTAATCAGCCTTTCACTAATACTCTGTTCACAGTGCAGGCACAATTGCACACTAGTAAGAATACATAAAGGCATAGAGTGGAACACCTGTAATACAACCCCTAGAGGATTTCCCACCATGATCAAAAAAAATAATTTTAAGAAATCTCCAGAAATCCAAATTTCTGTGAATTCGTATTTAAGGATTGTGAGTGTAAATTCCCTTGTTTTTGCCCATACGTGTCACCTATATATTTTCATAATTAACACTTGTGACTCTTTTCCATACATCTGTAACACGGATTCCTAGCTCCAAAAACATGGTTAAGCAGATATTGATGGGAAACTAAGTAGCAATGTATAGGTGGATGTTTAGGAGCAAGGATAATTGGTTGTGTGTCAGTGTAACAAAACAATATCGATTGAAGTAAATTAAAGCCTCCCTGGATATTTTACAAATTCTGACTGTATAGATAAATAAAACTAGAGGTGTTATATGAAGACATCCTTCTAGCAGACAATCATACCCTATGTACCAAAGATGACAGCTGAAAGCGCAGATTTGTGTGTGATAATTGCAGTTCATTTTATCTGAGGGGAAAGAGCATACCTTGATTTATCCAAAACTACATGACATACGGGTGCAGTTTTGAGAAGGGTTCTGGTTTCATACTTGATGTGTTAACAAGGAGATCAGACCCAATGCTGTCTGTTTCTGCCACGTTGTGTCGCCTTGAAAATGATAATGTATAGCCTTACCCTAATTGTATAATTGAATATATGTAGCCGATTGAATCGAATGCCTGCCTGCAGAATGCCTTAGAGCCCTGTATAGCTTGGGGGGGGGGGGAGGGGGGGTGGCAGGGGGGCTGGCAGGGACTAAGCAAATCAGACAGGTTAGCAGGCGGGCGCTGGTGGTGTCACAATCAGGCAGGCAGGCATAGCACTGGTGGAGTCGATAATGGCCAGGACGGATGTGTGAGCATGCCAACAACCCTCTAGCCACACTGTCCTATCACCAGCCAACCCCACACCCGACAGGGAGCCCGTGGCCTAATGCCTACCCACACACTATTCCCCAGGTGCCTCAGAGCCACTGCAAGCTTATAGCACTAATTTGCACCAGGCTTTCAGTGATTCCGCTGACTCCAAACCTTAGGGGGGCAGACCGACTGGCTGACTGGCTGGCAAGCAGACGTGGGTCAAGTGGGGAGAGCACTGAGCCTGGGACCCCGAGAGACTAGGAGGACCCAGCCTGCAACAGCTCCCCCAGCAAGCCTTCAACAGGCCCCCAGCTGCCCGTCACCTGTGCTCCTGCTGTCCATGCTATGCACTCCTGTGCCTCTCTGCTGCGCTTTACTTCACCTGCTTACCCCTCTGCTCTCAGAATTCCGCTTCCGCATGATAGATATAATTAAACGTATGCTTCTTTCTGATTTGGTTAAAAATCTTGCCATAGTTTTCAGTGATCATTTAATGTTCCTCCTGTCCTGTTGGTTGATTTACCTCCATTCAAAGAAATTATCAGCATACTGATATAGGGAGCACAAGTCACCTGGGTCGTTGTTGGCATATTTGTGCTTTTATTTCCTACTCTGTTCTTGGTACCGACTTTGAATCTTGAAACCTAAGAGTTTGGTAAGACTGCACACAGATGTTTCCAGTTTGTCATGAGGTTTTACCTACATTCAATTCCTCATATTCCATTCCAAATATATTCAGAAACTGGGCTTTACTAATGGTCGGTCATCTCCAATGGTCTGTATTCACAGAACCAGCACAAAATGACCTTGATTCACCTTATCCTTTCAGACATGTATTAGCAAACCCCTAGGGTTCCACAAAAAGATGATTTGATTCATGTGTAGCAAACAGTTCTCTATTGCCATATTTAGTACAGTTCTCTGCTGCAGTCACCTTCTCTGTTATGAAATACGTCCTTGTCTGCCATGTTTAGCCTCAATCATTCTCCCTAAATATATAATTTCTGGTTTGCGGAAAACAAAGGTGTGTAAACTGTCATCATACTTTAGTCCTACTATTTACTCTCTCCTGCAGGTGTACCTTTTCATATACTGGCATCTCTCCTGTTAAGTTGTACGCTGTAGACCCTCTACAGTTTGATTGTTCTCCCATTCGGCCAGTATTTTCACCTGGCCTAATATATGACTTGAAGCAGTTTTTTATAGATTGGTTTTGCAGTAGAGAACCAAACTTCTTCTCTCCAATACGAATATATCATCCACAGCAAACAAACACATTTTCTATTGGAATATTAAGTTCACAGTGCTTGGCCTCCAAAAAATGAACAAACAAATTTGCCACAGATCCCTCCATTGTAACTGATATTCTACCTGCATTCGCTGCAGCTCACTTAGGTTTTTCTTCCACACAGTGATTGGCTTAAAATGTATTTTCACTAACAAAAGAGTGTCCCACGTTCTAACTCACTTGAGCCTATGTCCTGCTTCATTTTGTAGCAATGTCTACGCTTTTGCTACTGTATGTCTTTTCAACATAGAGGGGAGTGTGATACAAGTCCTCTACTCCATGATTGTTTGTGTAATGACTTTCAATCTTCCATGCCAAAGAATGGACAACACACCTATGTTATATTGTTATATTATTACATGTTGCATATTAGATGTCGCATTTACGCAATAACGTCTAGTTTATAAGTGGTATTTATGTTTATTTATAGTTAAAGTCAATTGTACAAAACCAAAGATTTATTGTTTATAACTATTTCCATCAGTCTATGCCAGCTGTGTCTATATTGCGTGCCTTTGTTTTCCATCACCACTTTTTCCTATTCTTGTCTTTGGATGTGATTTGCCTGCCCTTTATATCATGTGGGCATTTGAACAATTTGTGTGCATCGCATTGACAAATGACTCTAACAGCCCACCATTTGTAGGCATCAGTGCCAGTGGGCGTACTGAGAAGACTGTGCAGCTGGTCACTGCCTGGCATCATGAAGAGTTGAATGAAGATGATCTACAATGTGCCACATCAGGATTTCAGAGGACTTTACTTTTCTGACTGTCTAACCCATTTTGTCATCAAAACTGCCCTTTGTGCGTATTCATGCAGCTATTATAATTGGTAAGAATTCTTGCAGTATTATAACTTGTATAGTTTAAACTTACATTTTACCCCCCTCCCTGCAAGATAGAGGTAATACGATAGACCTATGACGTGACTTTTATCTATTATTTTTTTGGAAGCCGTACAGTGGGTCTAAAGAGAGCAACAACTAATTTGGAGCGGATTTGATAACACTTAGCGTCACGTTTAAATCTCAAAATTGTGTTGGAAAGTAGCCCCAACGTAACACTTTGTGCTACTTTGCATCAGGCAGGTGTTCCATGGTCAGTTTGGGATGGGCTGTTCCTGTTGTAGCTGGGTGAAGACTGATCTGCATATGGCAGAGCCTAAACTGAAGTGGCACGGTGAGCAAAAGAACAATGGGTTGGAAAACTACCCTGAACAATTGCCAGTGGTTAGACTTATTGCAAGCATTGCTCCCATCACTTATGTGCATTTGATGCTCCCATGCAACCACCCATGGATTTTGATGCAAAGCCCAATCTACTCAAGACAGCGCTGCAATTTTTGTTGCTGTACTGTATTGCAGGAAGACATAGTAAATCTGCCCCTTTGTTTTGATTCAAATATGTGCATGAGAAATGAGCAGGCTGGCATACTTCATTTAGAGTGTAAGCCTTAAACAGCAATTATGTCCACATGTGCAATCTTTGGGCCTGATTCACAGAACTAACTTAAGACAAAATTCTAAATTTACTACCATTTTGGTATTCACAGAAGGCGCTTACTCATTTCGGTATTCACAGAAGTTAGGACTCCTAACTTTAGGACTCCTAAATGCCTTCTATGAATACCGAAAGTCTTAAAATTAGGATTTTTCTCAGTTTAGGAGTAGTAAATTTAGGACTCTTAACTTTAGGACTCCTTAATGCCTTCTGTGAATACCGAACGTCTTAAAGTTAGGATTTTTCTCAGTTTAGGAGTAGTAAAGTTAGGAGTCCTAACTTCACTACTCCTAAACTGAGAAAATCCTAATTTCAAGACTTTCGGTATTCACAGAAGGCATTTAGGAGTCCTAACTTTACTACTACTAAACTGAGAAAAATCCTAATTTTAAGACTTTCGGTATTCACTGAAGGCATTTAGGAGTCCTAAAGTTAGGAGTCATAATTTTACTACTACTAAACTGAGAAAAATCCTAATTTTAAGACTTTCAGTATTCACAGAAGGCATTTAGAAGTCTTAAAGTTAGGAGTCCTAACTTCTGTGAATACTGAAATGAGTAAGTAGCTTCGGTGAATACCAAAATGAGTAAGTGCCTTCTTTGAATACCAAAATGGTAGTAAGTTTAGGATTTTGTCTTAGGTTAGTTCTGTGAATCGGGCCCACCCTTTTTAAAAACATACTAAAATGAAAGTGTAGGAATATATTTTATCATGGCAAATAAAGCAAACAGTAAAATTATTTATTTTGAAACTGGTTAAGGAGTTATGAGTGTCACCGTAAATAAATATTGAATGCTGTATCGGTCAACAAGGGACAAGAGAGCTTTAGCACAAAAAATGTTCACACAAAAGCACAACAAGTTATGAAGGAGACCAGCTTTAATCTGAGAGTGGACTACTTTATGCTGGCACAGCAGCCTTTGACATTTTCACAAAATTCATGCTATTGTACTCTGAACCTCCGCCCAATAGATATAACAAAAAACCCAACTATGGCGCCATTTAGGATGGCGGACGGACCTGCGTCCGTCCGCCACCCCGAGGTGGAGGGACTGTCCGCAGGGGCGGCGGCGGTCCCTCCGGTGGAATTAGGATGTGACCGCCACCCTGGCGGTCACATCCCGCATACTTAACATTGCGGCGGGTGCTGCTTGAAGCAGCACCCGCCGCAAGGTCAAAAATGCATGCTGTGCATGTGCTTGCACAAAGCGGCAGCCACCGTGCGGTACCCCCCCATGTGCACCCCCCACCCCCCCTTCACCCTGGGGCCCGCAATGGGCCCCCAAAGGAAAGACCGTATGCCTTTCCGTGGCGGAAAGGCATGTCCTGAAGCTCATCCTAATATGGCTGGCGGTGTCTGATAGACACCGCCACCGTATTAGAGCTTTTCCGCCACGGTCGGAAGGCGACCGCAGGCGAAAAGCGGCGGACGGTCTTCCCGTGAGCCGATGACCCCCCAGCCACCCTAATGTGGCAGGGGTCTTTTCATTCACCACAGCGGTGAATCCGCATCCTCCGGGCCGGCGGTGGCTTCCGCTGGCCCGGAGGATGCGGATTCACCGCAATCCTGATCGACCCCTAAGTTAGCTGCCTTTTGTACACATTGTTGAAGAGTCAGATGCTATTTTTATATTTATATTTCGCATATGTAAAACCAAAACATATAAACAGATTACATTTTTTACATGTGTTGAAGTTTAGGTTGCCACCACTATATTGGTGGTGAGTGGTAGGTACATCAATGTAAAGAAATTGTCCCACTTATTTCAAGACATAGAATTTTTTCATCATTACAGAGTGATTGTCAACACCCTTGCCAGCTTCTGGAGGTTCTGAAAACCATACCAGCCTCTATATTTCTTCTAAATCTGTGTCCTTTATTTTGATAACCTGGATACGCAAGACTAATTGAATTGTCAATTTCTTTTTAAAGTAATGATATCTCCTGTTTTTAAAGCAATGTGATCATCTACATTTATGTATCTTTTTCCACTGGGTTAACTCATGGATGGGATTCCCAGTTACATTAATTCTTATTTATGCATGATGAAATAAATTACTTTGATGTTTTTTATTAATTATTTGTATTGATATTCTTTTTTTTTTAGATTCGGAAAGATATATGTTGTTACACAGCGCACATTTATTTTTGTAGTGTACATTTTTAGATCCCGCATTTTTGTGGAGATGTCCTGTATGCTCTTGTGTTTAGGCCTGGACAGGAAACCAAAATGGACCTAGGCAAAAATGTTCAATGCAGCTCCACACTGCAAGAAGCCAGGACTAAAATGGAACCATTGTCTCCTACGTGCAGCACATTAGAAAAATACCAGAGTTGTAAAATGGCGAGTCTGGACCTGCACTACACTACAGGGCACATTTCTTGCAGTTACATTCAGGGCATGGACTGGCTGTAGCGGGCACCAGGCATTTTCCCAGAGGGCCAGAAGGGTAGGGCCGGTTTTAGAGAAGTGAGGCTTTACCAGACCTTCTATTGTTAAAGCTATCATTATGGCTATCACGGTTCCATAGCCGGGGTAATCGATCCTGTAAGCTCATGTCTAAGTGTACCTAACTGAGAACTTCATATGGAGGAAGCATAGCGCTTGATTTAGTTGTAGTTTCCCAATTCTTTAGTTCTTACAAGTTTTTGTATAGAATTCACAATAGAAAGAGTCACTGACTGTTGAGATAGATGTTTTTGCTTGTATCATTGTAGTGGATTATTTATTTCCAATATATTGGAATTCATACTTTCTCTTTTCTGCAGTAAGAGTAGAGTTTTTAATGGCCCATTGATCTAATTCAAATATGTACTCATATGGATTGTAGTAGTATGAAAGCTATTTCACAATAGAACAGTACCCATCGTAGGTAGTTTGTAGCACTTCTTCACCGAGGTACTGACATATAAGGTGGTTAATCTTGTTTTAAAATTCCTACGGTTAATATTGAGTCTCCTTTTAGTTGTTTGGCTGTCAATATAAGACATTTGGGAAGCAAATAGAAAAGCAAAGGAAAATGCACAAGGTCAGTATAACATGCAACTAAAGAGAATTTTGGCACTGTATAAGCAAAATAAACTACTCCCAAACAATTCTCTTGGGTAATATGTAAAAGCAAGCAAATGGATGTTCTATGTGAATTCATTATACATAACCAAAGAGGGAAGCAGTAGTCTAACTAGCCACTAGCAAGTAGCAAAGTACATAATATCGACTAGAGCTAAGAGCAAGGAAACATATTCAATTGCAAAATCATCAATTTATTTACAGCGAATTGACTCAATACAAGTCCCCTGGGCTACCACAGAAATAATCTTGCAAATATTAATAACAAAGGGGCCAGATGGAGCAACAGGACCTATTGGGCAACCCCTTGCAATGTTTAAACCTATTGAAAATTATTGGCTTAAACTATTGCTCAGATTATTCAATTCCTGCTGTTTGACCAGTATAGTTCCAGAATCATGGCAACGAGCGATTTTCCACCCAAGTACAAATATGGCTGAAAGTCAGGTACCTCAATTTACAAGCTAATAGCCCTGCTCAACGTTGATTCTAAATATTATGCAAAACTGCTCCTAAAAGAGCTTTGTGCCTGGGCAATAGGTCAGAACATTTTGTCATGGTTACAAACTGGGTTGAGAGCCAACTGCGGAACAACAGATAATATTGTAGTTCATTCATTGGTAACGCATAGGGCACTAGCAAAGGCAGCCATTTGTTTGTCTGTTTTGTTGACTTAAAAAAAGCTTTTGACAGTACTGATAAATAATTGCTTAGGAGAAAAAAAATAATGGGGCATCCTGAACACCATGCTACAAGCAATTATTGCATGTTAGTCCAGTATTTGGATCCAAGTAAAGATAGGTTTTTTTTACTGACAAAGAAAACAAACTAAATGAGGGATCCCGAAAACCTTGCTACAAGCAATTATTGCACGTTACTCCAAAAATTAGATTCAAATAAAGCTAGATGACAAATCTTAACTGACAAACAAAATATATATAAATAAAAGCCTCAAACAAGGCTGTGTATTAACACCACTATTAGTCAATGTATATATGGTGACATTGACTCAACTGTAAGGAAACCTAGAGCATTTCCTCCAACATTAAATGGGTTAAGCAGGAGTATACTGCAATAAGCAGAGGATACTGCACTTCTGATTATACCAACATAGACATCCAACATACATTAAAAACTAAAATATATACTGTACATTTAACAAGTTGGAAATAAATCATGATAAAACTAAGGTGGTAGTGTTTTTGAGTCACCAACATACCAAAAAGATGCTGTTCCTCCAGGACAAATCAAATCTTCATACAATTAACTCAGGTAGATTTCAAAGCTAACGTATCATTTAATAAACATCTTTAAACTTTGGAAGTTAAAACTAGTACATTGAAAATTAATTTTCTAAAACTATTAAAAAAAAATTGGCTTAACCAAAAATAATACCTCTATTGGATACAATAAAAGGACATTATTGTGAGTACTCATCTATAGACTCAAAGCATTTCTGTGAAGATTTGATATATGGCTTTATAAGACCCATAGCAATTTATATAAAACTATTTTTGTATTAATGAATTTAAGCACACAAGAACAAATCTGCTTAGAGTTTAAATTAATCTATCAATTTCTGGCACAAAATACAAAGAACTTAAGATGTTGGTGCAAACTAAAATTTGCTGAAGAAAAAACTTTTAAAAGCCATTTTAAGGCAAGAACCTAACTCAGTAGGTCTTGCAAACATAGTCCCCGGCATCAAATAGACAATGAGGTAAGTAAAGATCTTAAGACGAAGCCACCATGGGAATTAGGTATTTCATTTCAAGCTTGAATTTTTTTTGGTTAAAACGCATCAACTTGAAATCCACAATCGAAGATGATATCAAATTTAAACAAAGGACTCACCACAAGATAGTACTTCCGAGCTATGACTCAAATGATATTCGATTATGACATCAAGTGGCACTGCCACAGGAACAGAGAATTCAACATCTTCAACTCTAATTTGGTCTTTGATTTGGGAGAAGTCACACAGCCATGGAAATTCAAGAGGCCAAACATCTATTTTCATTTTTGTGACTCTAAGACTGAAACTTTGGCCCACCTAGTCTGCTGTTGTGCTACATTTTTGAACGAGTACCAGGAGGTTTTAACACCATCTTTTCATTGCCTAAAAGTGCGATGGTGCAACAATGCAATAGAGGCTTGCTTCAATAGCCTAGATGGTGATGTAATAAGTAGCTTTATCAAATTAATGAACACTGTATCAAAGTGTTTTTAGAAAAAGGTCATAAACACAATGAAATCAGCTGGGGCAAAAGTTACACAAAAATTGGATTAAGTTCTGTTATTGTGGTATTAATATTAACAATAATTGGTTGTTAAGGTGAGACATATAGATGTATTTTAAATTGTAATTATTGATTCCTTTCATATTCATTTTGTTGTAATTAACTATCAAAAGTTATTATTAATTCCTTCATACATTTATTCATACACGCATAGTCTAAGATGTGTATGGGCTCTGCATTCGTCTCTTTAATTTGACTGCGATGACTGTTATCTATCATGCGGTAGTCTATCCTTGAGTATGTTTGAAGGGGGAAACTATTTAAGGTAAACTCCCAGGTGTCAGGGTGTTGTTTCTTCCATTCATCATTAAGTTCCCGCTTTGCTAATTTTGCACATTAGTTTGAGACAACTTGAGGTATGGCATTTGCATATATTTTTAAAAAAAATATTTTTATTGACTTTTTCCCCCCATTTTTTTGGGTAAAGGGCACACCACAGCTAAAAAAAACATATTCATACATAGAGAACCAAAGAACAAGCACAGCAACCACCAGAAAAAAATCAAATGATACATGGCAGATCTCAATATATGTTCTGCTTCCCTTATTATAATTCAAGCGCTTATACCTTCTCCTTAACTCATATTCTATCCATAAAAAGAAAGACCCCAAAACAAGGAGAAAGGGGAAAAAAACCCAGTACAGAAAAAAGAGATAAGGAACTAAATATCATTATTCTCATTATTCCACCTAGTTATTGGCTCCCAGATTTTTAATCCAAGCTTCCTCCCCCTCCTTCCCTTTCTAGCGTAAATTGCCTTTTCCAAACTATATATCCTAAGTATCCTAGCTAACCACTGTTGATACGTCGGTGGCACTTGGTCGAGCCACGCTGCAGCAATACACAATCTTAGTACTGCCATAGCCACTAACACAAAGTACCCATCTTCACTCAGGGTACCATCCGCCTTCACACCCAACATAATTATCGAGGGCGTTAAGTTAAGTGGTATGGCTAGTGCCCTCTTCATAAATGTCTCAATCCCTTTCAAAATCATACAGAGATGTAGGCATGTTGAAAATATATGGATAATATCAGCCTGCAAACTTCCACATCTAGGGCAGTTAATCCCCGATAGCCCCCCCCCCCCATTGCGCTATCTTTGCTGGGGTGTAATATAGCCGATACAATGTTTTGTAATGCTGCGCCTGGAGGGCTGCGGAACACAAAACGTACATGCCCATTTCTAATAAGGTTTTAAAACAATCCCTTTCTACCTCCAACTTACTTGCCCAACTCTCCCCCCATTTCTCCAAGTCATCCTGGTTAGTTTCAATTAACTCATAATAAAACCGCTTAATAGTACAGCTTGTTCCACCCTGTGCCACCTCCATTATAGCATTTTTTGCAAACCCCATAGGCCCCCGTTATATTTGCCAAAAAACTTCTTACTTGCAGATACTTAAAGAATTGCCTTGTATCCACCCCATACTTTAACTGAATCTCAGAAAACTGTAACATACCCTGTGTCCCCATAACATCCCCAATCTTTATGATTCCTTTTCTAGCCCATTCTTTTAAGATCGCATCTGAAAAAATATCTTGAGGGAATGCTGGATTATCTACCATTCTGGTGTATCTATTGTATCTACCTAAGCCGTATTTCTTACTGAAAGCCTTCCAAATACTATGCGCAGCCATTATCGTCTTGAAACGCGTCCTCTTAAAGTAACTTGAATCAAATTGTCTCAGCATCACGTTTTCCGCCTCTCCTCCCAGCAGCAGGGCATAAATTGCTACAGTTCCTAGATCATCCTCCCCTTCTGCCTCCGCTCCGCCTATCAGGCCAACTATATCCTGCAGGGCAGCTGCCCAATAATACAGTTTCAAATCTGGTAATGCCCAGCCCCCTCGTTCTCTTGGTAATGCCATATATCACATTGCTCTCCTACTTTTCCCTTTGGACCAAATACATCTATTAATCATAACCTCTAGGTTCTTGAACCAGACATTTTTAAATAACAATGGGATTGCCCTAAATATATACATGAACTTTGTTAGAACCAACATTTTTATTATATTTGTTCGGCCAAGTAGTGATAAATGCAGATTATGGAGCCTATCCAGATCTCTTCTTATTTTAGTTATAATAGGGATGATGTTTAATTCCACTACCTTATCTAGCTCCGACGTAACTATAATCCCTAGATATATACCTTCCCGCACCACCCGATGATCCTGACACACCACATTCTTATTCTTAATTATTTGCATTTTGGAAGTATTTTAGGAATATCGTGACACCCTGCCAAAGCTTTTTGCCTCCAATTCAACATGTACGATAGCCTCCATGGGGTTTGGTGTAAGAACCGCCACATCATCAGCATATGCAAGTATCTTGCACTCCCCCCTATATGTTCTTAATGGAGGTATGTTCTCGTTCATTGCCATCCTTCAAATCAATGGATCCAGATACATTGCAAACAGCAGAGGGGAGCATGGGCACCCCTGCCTTGTTCCCCTTTTAACTTGAACTGGTAAAGTTAAGCCTGCGTTTACCCTAACGATGCAACCGGGTCCCTATATAATACTCTTATTGCATTAACAAAACCCTCCCCAAATCCTGCCCTAATTAAAACACACCATAGATAATCCCAGGAGACCCGATCGAACGCTTTCTCAGCGTCTAAGAGCATTGCCGCCATCAGGTCCCCTGTGATTTCCATGGTGTCGAATAGCGTGATAAGCTTTCGGGTGTGGTGAGTAGTTCCCCGCCCTGGAATGAAGCCATGTTGGTTACCGCTAACTAACCCTCCTATAACACTTGCAAATCTTATTGCAAAAGCATTTGAATAACTCTTTGTGTCGGCATTCATAAGTGTTATGGGTCTATAAGAGCCAGGTTCATTAGATGGCTTCCCCTTCTTTAATATAATGACAATTTCTTCCCCGGCCCAGGAGTCTGGCACAGACTCCCCCAGCTGCGCTTTTTGTACTACATTTATCAAATCCTCACCCAAGACTTTCCAAAAAACCTTGTAGAACTCCAATGGTATCTGGTCCGGCCCGCTGCCTTCCCAGATGTGAGACTCATCATTGCCGCTTTTATCTCCTCTGAGTCTAGGGGGGTATCCAGTCTCTGCCGTTCTTGTTCTTCCAAGCCCACCACAGGTATATTCTGCAGGTAGAGTGCCATTTCCCCTGGGTCCTTCCCTTGCTGTTCATCATATAGCTCTATATAAAATTGTCTAAACACTTCCCTAATCCCCTGTGCATCTGTGATTAAGTTCCCTGCCCTATCCTTAATCTCCCTTACTTCTCCTACCGCAGCCTTTTGTCTTGCCCGTACCGCTAGGGTGCGACCCACCGTTTCGCTAACCTCATGACATTTTTCTCTGTTTGCTGTATAGATTTTAGCTGCTCTAATTGCTAGATCCTCCTCTATTTCCATTCTTATCTTAGCTAACCTAGTAAGTGCCTGCTCAACTGATCTACCTGCCGCTGCAGAGTCACTCAACTCTCCCTCAGCCAGAATCATCTCCCTTTGCAATACTAAATTTGTCTGCTGTTCTATCTTCCGTTTATTTACACTATAACTAAAAGTTTCCCCCCTTACCCCTGCCTTTAAGCTATCCCATACAATCCCTACTGCTGCGCTACCCCTATTGATCTCCAAGTATCCCTCAATCCACTGCGTCATGTGCTGTATATAATTCTCATCCTCCATAAGCCCTCTCTCAAAAGTACATGCTCTCCTCTCGCTATTGGAGGGTGACAAAGCCAAGGTAAAAACTAGGGGATTGTGATCAGATAACAACCGTGGTAACCTCTCTATTTGAGCTGCAGGCAGGGATGCGTTGGTAACCAAAAAATTATCTAGTCTAGTCTTTTTCTGCACCCTATGGGGTGCAGAAAAATATGTGTATCCCTTTTCCCCTGGCTTAAGTCTATTCCAGACATCTATTAGGGCATTATTCCTTACTAGGTTGCCTAGTGCGCGAAAGACCCTCCTATTCCTCCCTTGATACATAGAATGAGCTCCTAACCCCATCCCCAAGCCCAACCCCCCTGCTCAGTCAATGTTGAAATCCCCCGCAAGCACTATTCGAGGGGCCCAGGTAGCCAGCTCCACATCAAGGAACTCAAAAATCTCTGGATCGTCCCCCGTAGATCCATACACTGATCCCCAAGTTATCCATTCTCCCCAACCAGACATTCTACCAGAGCCCACCTCCCCCATACATCTTCCATTTTTTTCCTTATTTGAATATCCCTGCGTCTTAATAATATGGCCACTCCCCTATTTCTCGAGCCCTGCTTTGAAAAGGCTAAAACTGAAAGCCCTAGCTGCTCTAACAAATATATTTCAGTTGCCATGATGTGTGTTTCCTGGAGCAGTAAGAAATCCACCCTAATTTTTTTTAATAAAATGGAGACCTTTTGTCTCTTCTGCCTCTCATTTAGACCACATACATTCCAAGATATTATCCGGGTACCCATTAAAATACATCCGGTGGCTGTCCTAACCGCTTCCACCTGCAAGTTTCATTCGCAAAAGATTCACTCTGTGGCTGCTTACTGCAGACCCCAAATTCCCCCTTTTTCTTTGATTTTGTATGTTGTGCCCCTGTGCCCACCCCGGAGCCCATCCCCCTCCCCCTCCCCTGGAAACACTTCCTAACTAGCCCTCCCCCTACTGGCAAATAGGTCCATGAGACCTATGCGTGACAGCTGTGACCCCAAGGATAATCGCCCCCCTCCTCTCCCCCACAGCTGATGCTGCTGGCACACCATATTTCCATATCAACTTGACTTAAACCAACATCTAACCCTATCTAATAATCAATCTACTGCTGTGACTTTCGGGTGCCTTGCGCCACTAAAGCCATTGTGCCTGGCCGGACTCCATTTTCTTTTAACCATGCCAAATATTCTTGAGCCTTAATCTCGGAATAGAATATCTTAAACTGCCCATTCCTGATAATTTTAAGTCGACTGAGGAACATTAAATATGCCTCACACCCTAGATTACGAAATGGAGTTATTAACTCCCTCATCCGCCATCTCCTTTCCACTGTGGTGTGGCAGAAATTGGGCCTTGTGAAGAATTCTACATCCTTATAGTGACATTTGGCCTGTGGCTTTGCTTTTGCCATAATTTCCTCTCTCAAAAGGTAATTGCCTACATAAATCAGTATTGCTCTTGGTTTGCCTGTGGTGCTGCCCTTGGTCTGTGCAAACGGGAATCTATGTGCCAGCTGGACTTCAGCTTCCCAATTCCACCCAGTTATATCAGGTAATGCACCTCTCAGTAATTCAATTACATAAGGCCTCACATCCTGCCCTTCCTTCCCCTCTGCCACACCAAGAAGTCTTATATTATTCCTCCGTTGTCTGTTCTCGAAATCCTTGAGTTTTCATAATACATCTGATGTAGTCCTCTCCTGGTCCTTCTTAAACTCTTGCCATTTGCCAACCTCGTCCTCCAGATTCCCAGTTCTTTCTTCCACCTCTGTGACTCTGCCCACTAAGTCCGAATACAACTTATTCATCTGCCGCAGGGATCCCTGTATCTTCTTGCTCTCTTGCCTTGCTCTGTGGCTCTCCGATCTGGCCTCCCCCTGCATCTGTTTTTAAGTAGAGAATAACAAGTCAAACCCCGAGGCCTGTCCTTGGCCGTGTGAGTGTTCTTGCAGTGGAATAGACCCTGCCCCCTCCTGGTATAGCTGTGAAGTAGCAGAATAGTCCCAGTCTAATCTCTTTACCACTTCCGTCTGTGGGGGGCTTATAGCCACTTTCGATCTGCTCCTACGTGCAGGAATCTTTGACTTACAACGGGGGGAGGGTTTATGAACTGTATCCCCTTCAACCTCTGAAGTGTCTGAGTCCCGTCCGGAGGATACCAGTTCGCTTTCGACATCTGTAGATATTAAACCTGTTTCAGAGCCTGTCTCAAAACCCGTATCGGACACCTCCTCTTCCCCCTCATTGAGCGAGAAGAAACAGTCATCACTGGGCGATCCAGGGGGTAGAGCAATATCACCAGCTTGTGTGCTAAAATCAGGCAAAGTCCCACTAATCTGGGGATTCTTAAACAAATCCAACTCCTCTCCCCCAGCAGCTTGTATTAACTGGGTCCCTGATTATCTTCTGGGTTGGCATTTCTGCCCCTCCTCCCCCCTCAGATCCTGCCCGGTCACTCCCCACATCAGTTAATGGTTTACTTGATAAAGCCTCCTCCATGTTCCCACTCTCTAAATGCTGTACTCCACTAAGAGTAGGCTGCCCTTCCGTTGTCTGAAGTGAAAGCAGGAGGTGGGGGGGTTCAATAATGTCAACCAGGTGCTTCCATTTGGTGGCAACATCCGCTCTGTACTTGCATCATTTTCCTTGGTGTTCTCCATGAGACCATGTTCGCTCCATTGCTCCTTGTCCGATTCTCTCCCCTGTGCTTCCAGAGCCCGAGCTGCAGCGCCTCGCAGATCCGTCCCGTCCCCTCCCTCTTCAGCTGGTTCGAGAGTCAAGGCAGGAGATGGGAGCAGGGACCGCACGTTCTCGCTAGACTTTACTGCATTCAGGGGCGGCACAGGGGAAAACGCCTCCAGCAAAGTAGGCTGCCTCAAAGCTGTGTGCTCGCCGCTCTTTGCATTCACGTTAATTTTCCTGGCTGGGGCACCTTTCTCCTTTTGTTTGTCTTTCTTCTCCTTTTCTCTCGCTTTAACAGCGCTGTCCATACTTTTAACAGCATCAGTATCTCGCAGACCATCCTTCAAAGCCGTTCTCTCCTCCAACCTCCGGGAGTACGTTTTCGTTCTCAAATTAGCTACCGGAGCCCCTATGTCACTTAATGCCGCTTTTTCCATATCTTCTCTCCGCTCTTTAATGTCTTTTGCGGCTTTCTGAATTTTCGGGGCCATCACGCTCCTCAGCCTGCTCAGCTTCTCCAGCAAACTCTGCTCCTGTCAGCAATAAATTCAAGCAACCTTGAAACATGACCCAGTCTTTTTTCAGCAGTAGCGGAGACCCAGGCTATAGCAGACGTAGAGCCCACAGCATTTCGGTAGATAAAATGCGGTTCAAAACCCCGGAACATACTTCTCCTGCCACGATGTCGTATCAGCTCTCAGGCATTCTTCACCATCTTTGAATATTTTCAAATAATTTCGTAACTCTCTTTCCTGCAAGAGTGCTTATTTTAAGCCTCAGTGTGCCTCAAGAAGAAAACCGCCAGTTCCTCGTGGGAGAGAAGGGAGTGCGACTTCTCCCTACGGTCTGTCAGCGGCCATCTTGCCTTCTAAACCAAAACGGCATTTGCATTTTCACTGCCTGTTTATATTACTGTCAGAAAGTCGATTAATGTCACTGCCCATAATTACAGTGGCATCATAAGGAATGACACTCAATTTTGTGGTAAGATCTAAACAAGTATTATTTTTATTTCTTTTTATTATGGAGATCTACCTCCACAGCTATCACTGCAATGTTTTCTTTCTTAGCTCAGAGTGTACCCATTCCACTCTTCTTTCCCTTAGCTTGGCAACACAAAGCATTGTCAATCCAACTCTTTCTAAAAAGGATAGCTTTTCTGAATCCTACTTTTGTCTACTTTCAGCTTGTAAATATATTCAGAAACCATCCTTTTTTTCACTGAGTTATTCCATCCCTTTGTGTTGAAAGAAAGAAATGTAAGCTAAACTATTGCTTGTTTACATGTTATCAGATTATTAAGCAGAGCAAAATCCCTGGATGTAAGTTCCACACACCATTCACTCTATACACCTTCACACCATAGGCTATAAATTGTCTCAAATGAAAGAAAAAGCTTATCAATATCGCTTATCATTGGCATCAAGTTTGTATTAGCAGTTAAAAACCCGACAGCTGAAATCATTGGCATACAAGAAATTCAATTATAATCCCACACCTGAAATGTAGTGTTTACATAAATTTATTAAAAGGAGTTTTACTCTCCAATATCACTTAAAAAGTATCAAAACAAATAAGTAAATGTAAATAAAACAATGAATAAAAAATCGCAGTTTATACAATGCAAGATCCTTTGTAACACACTTGAGTGCAGGAAAACACATAAATGAAAACATACAGACAGATTCATCATTGAAAAATTGGCTCGCAAAGGGCCAGATTCTCAGAATCTGGCCTTTTGCGAGCGCAATTTTTGCATTTGGGATTCATCATCCCAAATGCAAAAATCGGTAATTGCGAATTCGCTAAATTGCGAGGAATTGCATTTAAGGAATCTCTATTTGTGATTCCTTAAATGCAATTCATTAACCATTTTTAAATTGCGAAATCGCAATTTCGGGCCGCTATTTACCGCGAGGTCAAACCTCGTGGTGAATAGCGAAAACTTAGAAAAATGCTTTTAAATGCATTTTTCTAAGTTGCATGTTGCACACACACATGTCCTTTGGACATGTGTGCGCGCAACACCAATGTAAATTACATTTCAGGGGTGTTACAGGGTGTCCTTTGGACACCCCTGGCACCCTTGAAATCGCATCCTTATTTGCGATTAGCAAATTGCTAATCGCAAATAAGGAATAACTCCCCATTCATTCCTATGAGCCTTTAGGCCCATTATTCCTTATTTGCGATTAGCAATTTGCTAATCGCAAATAAGGAATGTGTAGGAATCGCAATTTATTTAGCGATTCCTACATGAATCCCGTTTTGCAAGTCCTTAATAGCAATTCCTTAATAATCGCTATTAAGGACTCGCAAAACGGGACAATTATGAATCTAGCTGTTAGACCCTAAACAAGACACAGTAGCAATCGTCTGTTAAAAATCTGTGTGATCCAAATACAATTCATGATCTATTGGGGCCCATTTGTAAGAGGTTATCTTTCTCATCTAATGTCCTTTGTTATGTTGGATTCTTAGGAGCAAAGGCCTTGCATGCCCCAGTTTAGTTATTCCTATTAAGTTCCATTGCCTCTTCCTTTCCAGCTTATTTAGTTCTGCAAGTGCGTCAGAATCCCACAATGGGGTCTCGAGGTCATCTGTCCCCTTCACCCCAGTCTTTTTGTTCTTTTTTTCCAGAGGTTTATTACCATTGCGGTTGGCAAGTTCCGCTATATAGCTTGCATAGGTACTCTTGCGGCTCTATCACTTTTCTGTCAGCCATCAACTACAGTTCCTGCAGTGGTGAAAAGACCCAGTCTTTCAACATTAGAAGTTGTGCCACCCAGTTGTAAAGTTGGAGGTCAGGTAGAGCCCGCCCTACCTCATATGGGTTTCTTGTCAGTGTTTGCAGTGCAATGTGGGGGGTGCCCTGCCCCACAGTAGTGTCCATGTGACTGCATGTACGACTTGAAATACCCCTTGCGGGACCCTGTATAGTAAGTTGTGGAGCATTTACAAGAATTTGGGCAGCACTATAATTTTATATAGAGCTGCTCTGCCCATCAGGGACAACATGAGCTTCCTCCAGTGCCATACATCTCCTTTGTAGTCATGAAAGAACTCGGCCGAGGTGTGACCTATGGAAATCCTCTGGGTCTAGAGGAATATAAACCCCCCTGGTACTTAAAGCCAGAAGGGGTCTATCAAAGTGGGTAGGACCACCGGTCTTGTAGTGACCAAAACCAAAGTGGTAATGCCACTAATTTAAGCCAGTTAACACCTACCCCAGAATACCTCCTGAATTTTCACAGCATATCCAGTGCCCTTGGTATGGAATTATGTGGGTCTGCCAGGTATAACCAAATGTCATCAGCAAAAATGGAGATTTGTTTTATTGGGTTATACAGGTTCCCGAGGTGTTTTGCAGACGTCTCAGCAATACCATCCACTGTCACAATCTCCTCTCTGTCCTCAGGGACTATTTTGTGGATCCAACGTGCCCTCACCTTCCTTCTCCTCAGACACGCTAAAAGTTTACCTGCTTTGTTCCATAGCTCTCAGTATTCTTGCCTGAGCATTGTTAAGCCATGCAGCAAATCCTCAGTGGGCTGCTGTATGTATTTTCATTAGTTGGTAATTAATTTGTCTCTAAGGCTATCACCACCTTTATTTGCTTCCTCTTTTTCCCTAGTATGTGGGAGTTAAGGCACCCCTCATCACTGCCATATATGCCTCCCATACTACTATTACTGAGGCAATCGATCCTGTGTTTTATTTAAAATTGATTTCCATATTTTCTGCTGCCAGCTTTCTAGTCTGCAAGTCTGTCAGTTCCTGGGAGTCTATTTTCCATGCTGAATTCTATTCCTGTCTCTGTAGCTCATGATTTTGGCGATGACCATCCATGGTCCTGCTGCACCATGTTGCATACGAAGCCTTCAAGGAAGCTCTCTAGGTCTCTCCCTCCTCTGAATCCCGGTAGACCCACCAGGCACATGTTGTTTCAGTGGGACCTCCTTTCTATGTCCTCCGCCTTAGTATGCACTCGCTGGATGGCCTCACCCAAGGGCCTAACCTCGCCTTGCAAAATGTTTTGTGAGTATGAGTGTTTTTTCAGGAGCTGTTCATTAGCAGACACTCTTGTGGACATCTTTTGGAAGTCCACCTGAATAAGGGTTATGTTGAGGGCCACTGTAACTATTTTCTCCTCTGGGGCGGTCTGCATGTCTCTGAGCACTACCTGCATTAGATCTTTCAATGAGGGCCCCAGGTCACCCACTTCTGGAGCCTCCATCATGTGCACATCTCTCACAATCCCCACCTCACTTCCTCGCTCCGGATTGCAGATTTTTCCTGGCATGGCTCCAGCAGGAGTTGGAAGTTTCTCCCCATGCACCATTGTCGCTTGGCCAGTTATACCGGTGGTCGGGCGTGTCTTTTGGTCCCCTCTCCTCAGGATGATGGCCTCATTGCAGTTTTCTGCTGCCGCCCTGTGGAAACCCCAGCTAGTGAATTGTCCTTCCTCAACGATGTGATCTCTCTGTCCAGCGGGTTTCTTCCTCAATCGTGGGCTCTGCGTCTCTTAAGGGTTGGGCCCGCTGTCATCAGAAACCCAGCAACAGGGCACGAGGAGCTAGGTCTCAACGTGGCCTTGAGATGCTCCTTCTTCCATCCCAGGATTCTCTTCACCCTCTCCTGAGCTCCCTACTGCCATGGGGTGTGGGGGTGCTGCCTGTACCTTCAACTCTCTCCCAGGGCCCGTTTGGGCTTGCAGTGCCAGCCCTTTCTGCAGCATGCCCTTTATCCCCACGGACCACTGCTTCTCTTCCCCAAATCTGATTCCAGGACAGGGAGGGTAGGACCTGCTCTGGCATATAGGCTCAACGTCAGGGCCTGGAGAGTGTTGAAAGCCATGGTGCCACAGCAGCCATCTGTTTCTTCGGCTCACGAGGAGGCGGTCTGGCACCTGCCTCTTTCACAGAGCACTAGTCGAGCGGGAGCTAGTTATCCAGGCCATGTTGGCTTGGTGCCAAGACCAAGCCTCCTGTCTTTGTGCCTTCTTGATTAGCAATGCTCATGGTAGACTGTATCTGCTGCCTCCTTATCTAGGTCGTAGTGTTTTTTGGTCATGAGGGAGGCTAAAATTGGGTTGTGGGCAGATTTCCTGGCAGATGTGGGGTGCCGCCATCTCCTTACAAAACCAACGAACTAATTTTGTGACATCACTAGCTCTATTTGCATATGGTGGAGTCATCACCCAGATGAACGAGCATAAACATTCTGTTAGGTAATCAATCCCACTTTTTCAAGTCTTGATTACTGTTTTATGCCAAGTGTATGCATAGCCTTTCTGATCACCCTCTTTTTGAACTCCAAATATGTAGTGCGGAGAAAGAAGTCATGAGAACTTATAGACTAAATCCCTAGTGGCTAATGGCTGACCATTTTGTCAAATACCTTAAGAGCATGAGAAATTGATCATGATGATGAAACTTCAGAATTTGGTCCTCGGACTGGGGAAATGATATCTGTCCTCCAGAAATGATGATGCTTCTAGACTTTTGGGCTCAGAAGGGTATCCCTCAAAGAAAATGTAGTGTGCACAGCCAATGTCTCCTCCATGCCATTGTAAAGAGGCATTGATGAGAGAGGGAACAAAACATGGAAGCGCCTGTACTGGATGAGAACATCAGAGGACTTGCCAGAAATTTATCTTGGGTCTGGAACTCAATCAATCAATCAATAAAACTTTATTTGTTTCTCTTCAGTAACCTAAAAGTGTATAGTAAAACGGACTTGTATGTAACTATACAAAATATCTCTTGAAAGTGTTACATTAAAACAATCCTCTGCAGAGTTTAAAAACCACTACACAATAAAAACTAGTAATCAGAGAAACTAATAGACATGCAGTATTAACATGAACTAGCACATTTCTGAATTTTTAAGATCTGCCAAATAAAAGAGACCATTGCACAACAAACCAAGGGGTTATTCAATTGCAGAAACAGTAAAGCCGGTCTACACTGTCTAAAATTAAACACTTTAAAAAGAACAGAAGAATACAATATGTAAATTCGATTGGGAGGAGACACAATTACAAGGACAAAGGGAGAAACTCACCAGTGAATAGCATTTGTCATGGTAACTCACCATTCGTGATAACATATTGTCCCGAAATCTGGTTACCACAAACCAAAGCTGTATGTTATGAAGTAAGGACAAATCAAATTGTGGACCCTCCTGAATAGAAAACAAATTATAAGCAGCGACAGATAATTTAACTCTCCTGCCCCCATCTGTTTCTCTGCACCTTCAACTGGCAAAGATCTTACAACAAGTTTCTGGTACCTTGAAGAGGTCCGGAAGGCCAATCTCTTCACAACAAGATTTTAAATAGGCTAGCCAAGGGATCACCTGGGCATAATCTAAATTCAAACAATCACTTGGAATCAGGGCCCACTGTTTTTATTCATAACAAGAGGACTCACATATTAAAAAGCCCTTTGGTACCTCTTAGCTATTTTTAAACCACTCTACACGCAGTACACCGCCACTCATCCTTCACAACGGCATCTTATTTTACAAGACCTCCAGCAAAGAGCCCCCTTGAGGGGCCCACTGGGCATTGCAGCATTGACCGAATGAGGAGCTGCCTGATGATGAACCATGACACACATCTGGGTGTGTGAGGACCCTTGTTTGTGAGCATTCAGATTACCCGACCTGCTTGCTCAGTACCCTTCTGACCGACTTTCCTATTACTTAAGAGGAACTGCATACTACTGGTGATTATATAAATACACTGAGGGAGCTTTTATGCTGGACCAAAAAGCACTCCTAGTCACTCCTTGTGTTTTGGCATATATTGTGCCACCATGAGTGTGATAAAGCCAAGCACAACTTTCAACCCAACATTGCAGGCTGGCATAACAGTCTTACACTGATAATTTGATTTACAATTTGCACAGCAAGGTAGAGCCCCTGGGGAAACCTTTGGGTATAAAAACATCCCAACTTGCTGAGAAAAGTAGAGGAGATCTGGATTTCCCTGCCGACACACACTGACGCGAGACGCTGAGGTTCCTGCAAGCATATACTCCAGCTCGCAGTGGTCTAACATCCCTTGCGGGGTGTCGAACTCGAGACCAAGACAGGGACCCACAGTCTCTCATTTCAGGTAATGAAGTTGACTTTATCCTAGAGGGATACTTGGCTTAACACCTACATATATGCTAGTTACACTTAGGTACATCTAGTTAGGGTAGCATCGTAGGAGTAAACATTTTATTGTCATGCATTTTAAATTCTTGCCTGTATTCATGGTTATAGAAAAATGGTAGAACTCTACCATCCTTTAACTTTCCTAGTGCTTCTAATTTTTTATATCTGTTACTGTCTAATGTTGTTTCAGCACACCTATTTTACACTAGATTAACGACTGTTCAATAAATGCTTACTGGAAAACGCCCATACCGTTTATTCTGTGTATCTCTCTGAGAGTAAGTGAGCACGAGTGACTGAGCGAAAAGAAGTACAATGTTTCCATAGTCCTGAGGGACCAGGGTTGTCATGTTCGATAGTTGCCGAGAACTATTCTCTCCTGATAAGAGGAGTTTCTAGTGGCACTGTGAGCTAGATGGTACACAGACCAACATACCCGGTGGGGGTGTCTAGAATCAGTCTGTCACCAGTCCTACAGTGTATGTTGACTAAACGCGCAGATCCTACATAGGTTTTATAGGAACTACATGACATGGTGCCGCCAACGTTGGATAAATACTTATTTAACAGTCAAATCTGAGTAGTTCATTTGTTCTATTCTCAGAGGCCCCTACTCACATTTCCCCAGAGACGTCTGAAGTGGGAGGGTACAGAAATACCATTTATTGGCTGTTGGTTAATCAAGGTTGAAGGACACCTTGTTCCTATTTGTGCATAACACCTTATCTTGGTTCCCTTGAAAACTCTTCTTACTGAAACAATGACTGAGCAAATGGATAACGCTGTACATGAGCTAAATCTCTCTGCCGAAGAAGATGCAGATGCAATACAAATTGCAGAAAATGTTAGAAATGCCATCACCCTAAAACTAGCTTCATATGGTTTAACAGCTAGGGGTGAGCAGTGACCTTCGTGATTAAGGCACACAAATCATTTAGAACATAGGTAGTCTATTCATGGGTTACAATCCCACAGGCAAATGTATTAACAAAGACCTTTAAATACTACACAGAAGGTGACATACCGAACGAATATTGTCCGTACGAGGACATTGAAGTTTTGTTCACTTACCAGGAGCATTTATACTGGTTTAAAGGCACCCTACCCTATACAAGAAATAAAGTAAGGCTCGGTCCACTCGGAAGAGACGGAGCAATATGGCCATTATTAGCAGTATATACACCACATCCTGACATTGAAACAATGCCAGCAGGAGACTTACTTACACTTAATAAAGAACTAATACAACTTTACAGAAACATGACACAGTTCATGTGGAGGACACTCACAGTTCAGCCAGCAACAGCTACACCAACAGGTCTGACTCAAACATCAACAACTACATTTACATCACAAATATTCTGCCCCAGCCCCAGGCGGTCAGTAGGGCAGGGGCAGATGCTTTTGCTGACAGCGTTTTATCGATTCTGTCCTTTACACAAACATCGCTTATGCGCTTTATAAACTGCTTTTAAAACATGTTTTAAAATTTGTGTTTTACCTACCCATTGCTGCTAAATTGTATTGTTTACTTCAGTGCCTTTGTTACGGCATCGCTGCATGTTGCAGGATGCTGTAACCTCTCTTTCTTTCTTCTGCCTACTTGGCAGCCATCTTTCCACCAGGGGTAGGGCCTTTCATGGACGCCATTTTGGTTGGCACTCTAGTCACTCGCCAGACCTGTTTTTTCCCCTATTTATGGCCACTGCTACTCGGATGTGCAGCTGTGGTCAGTAGGGCTGGGGCAGACGCTTTTGCTGACAGTGTTCTATCGATTCTGTCCTTGACACAAACAGCGCTTATGCGCTTTTTTAACTGCTTTTAAAACTTGCTTTAAAATTTGTGTTTTACTTACTCATTGCTGCTAATTTGTATTGTTTACTTCTGGGCCTTTCTTACGGCATAGCTGCGTGTTGCAGGATGCTGTAACCTCTCTTTCTTTCTTCTGCCTACTTGGCGGCCATCTTTCCACCAGGGGTAGGGCCTTTCATGGACGCCATTTTGGTTGGCGCTCTAGTCACTCGCCAGACCTGGTTTTTCCCCTATTTATGGCCACTGCTACATGGACGCCTGCAGTGGGCGCGCTGCTCTCTGAGCCGTCTGTGTCCGGACTGCGGCCAGCGCCAGCCATGCTGCCCTAAATGGCCCTTGTTTAAGAACCACTTGGACAAGAAAGCAGCTACTGGATCTGAATGTGATGCGCTGTGCCAATCCTATTTGCCCCGACTCTCGCTTGGTAAATTGAGATCAGGCATACCAATGCAAGTCTTGCTCCTATGAGTTTGGGGGTCAGAGGTGAAACAGGGTGCAGAGGTAGTTGGTGCCAAGTCCCCAGTTATTGGTATTGGTAATTATAAGCCACTTATCAGAGCCTGCTTGGTAAACTGCGGGTCCCTCCCCAAACATACAGAGGACATTTGGCTCTCCCTTGAGTCCAATCTCTGGGACTTTATGTTCCTAATAGAGACTTCGCTAAGAGAGACATCCAACTCTGACATTTGGTTGCGTTACCTGCAGGTTTTAAGATCTCCATGGTCAATCGTGTGGATAATAGGCGGGGAGGAGGCCTTGCTATTGTCTTGAAAGACATGTGGGAGATTTCATGCAAAAAAATTGAGAACATAGGGTTAATTGATGCCATGTCATTTTCCATTAAAATTTCACCAGGTCAGACTCTTGTGGGCATTTTGGTCTATCGACCCCCGGACTCAGCATCTGTCCATCTTTCTAAGTTGGGTGACATTATAGCCGATCTCTCTTTGAGACATGCAAATTGTACGGTTCTTGGCAATTAGAATGTCCATATGGACAATGTGGATTGCACTCTGGCACTCCAAGTGGCTGATATGCTTGGGGGACTCTATTTGACTCAGCTGGTCACAGCCCCCACACTTTGGGCAGGTCACATGTTGGATCTTATTTTTTCAAATGATCCCACACTTAAGGTTGAGGCTCCCATGCCATTAACTTGGTCAGACCATTGATTGGTTCCATTTAGCCTGTCGAGAAATTGTGGGAAATATAGTTCTAGGCCAGAGTATGTGAAGAAGAGAAACTGGAAGAGGGTTTCCTCCGAGTCTATAGGTTCCTCCCTTCAGAATACCCCACTTCTGCTGACCGGTGATCCCAGGGTGGATGCATCCACCTTTAATGAGTGGGTTACCACCTCCCTTGATATCATTGCACCTATTAAAACTGTAAAAAACCCTTCCGCTCCCTGGTTCTCGTCAGAACTTCGCTTAAAGAAAAGCACGTGCAAAAAGTTGGAGAGTGTCTGGCAAAAAACATATAACTCTGAAGCCCTCAAACGTCTGGCTATCAGGAATGATTTAGCCAACCAAATTAAAGAGTCTGACAACTCCTCCAAGAAAGTTTTTAAGATTGTGCAAGATTTTATGAAACCTCAAGCTACAGTGAGCACTATTACGCCATCAGCCAATTTATTTAAAGATCTGTCAAACTTTTTCCAGGAGAAGGTTCAATCCATATACTCTTCCTTCTCTATGCCAGAGTCTCATACTACCACTTCTTTGTTTCCTGATTCACCTAGCTCCTGGTCCGAATTAGGCCTTTTTGTCCGAAATTGTCCCTTTCAGACCCGGTAAGAACCAAATCAGGTTCACCACTTGATCCTTGTCCAGCCAGATCTTCCAAACTGTAGGCTCCTTTTTTCAATCCCCACTTAAATTGTATCTGGAATGATTCTCTGACATCGGGTATCTATCCCTCTGTATGGAAAAAAGCATATGTTTTGCCTATTCTTAAAAAGGAAGATGTGGATCCTGGCATACTTAAGAACTTTAGGCCCATCTCGCTCCTGCCAGCTCCTGCAAAAATTCTGGAGAAGGAAGTTCAGAGACAGCTATCTGACTTCCTGGAGTCCAATAACCTTCTTCATGAATCCCAGTCGGGCCTTAGGACGGGCTACAGTACTGAGACTGCTCTGTTGGAAGTGGCAGAAACCATCAAAGAATCCCTTGACCATGGTAGCTGTGCCATGCTTGTGCTGTTGGACTTGTCCACAGCCTTTGATACGGTCTCTCATTTGATCCTTTTAGACTGACTGGCACAGCTGGTTATCTCAGGAACTATCTTGAACTGGTTCCGCTCATTTCCGGATGCGCGGTATCAGCAGGTCTTTCTGCGCCCTCATGTCTCCTCTTCCTGCTCCATGGTATGTGGAGTACCTCAGGGCTTGGTGTTGAGCCCCACCCTGATTAATGTTTATCTTGCTCCTTTGGCATCTGTAGTGGAACACTGTGGAGTGAGAATGATCTCATACGCTGATGATACGCAGCTCGTGTTCTCATTCAAAGACACTGCAAAGGTCGCATTTGACTTGGGGGCGTGGCTACCAGCCTAGCATGGCAGACGTGAGCTGAGTTAACTCCATCCGAACGCCCTACAAATAGGCTAATTATCCTGTATAAATGGTTCCTCTGACCTTATTCCCCCTCACACACGCACCGGACTGCAACAGGGGAGGGTGAGGTGGACGGTGGAGATTGCTGAGGCTGGCGATCGGAGAGACCAGAACATCGCGGTGACGGGGCCTAACATCGAGGGAGACGCCTGCGGCCCACAGTGAGCGGGTAAGCCAGGCGGAGCTCGCTTCCGGGAGGTGTGCTCTGGGACTCGCCCGTCGGCGGAAGTCTGATACTAGACAGTGTTTTACTGGAGGCCAGAGCGCAGACGCGACTGGGCCCTGCATACCCTGCGCCAGCCAGAGAAAGGGTCAGCAGAGACAAGAACCGGAGGAGTGCCGCGGCCCCGAACAGACAACGGGAACGGGGCGACATCAGCGCGTTACACTCTGCACCGAGACAATATACAGTGCACCGAGACCACAGAAGGGATGCCCCGCTACGACACGAAAAGGGCTTAGGAGCGCCGACTACACCACCGGACCCCCATAGAAATCTGGCTGGAGCACTTTGCGAGAAAGGTGGCGGCCATTTTGAGCAGCCGGTGCGGGAGCCATCTGAAGCCGGAGGACCAGAAGGTACTAATTGAGAATACGCTTACTTACGGCCTGGCCTGCAATGCCCCACATGCCTCCACACTGGGACACACGCTGCACATAGGGGACATTAAAGACACCCCCCTCGCTGACAGTCCGAGGGGCTGCCGCGATACCAGTGTTGGGATTAAAAATTCGATATACACATATTATTGGCCCAACTATATCAATATAACCCTGTATTAGTATATTTGTGCAATTAGAGTTTATGTTGGTAATATAATAACCAATGATTCACTTTTTGACCGATCACTCCTATTGGTTTTACTGGAGCCATCTTGTTTCATTTCTCTGTGTGCAAGTATTGCTTCCCCGAAATCACGTGATTCCGCTCTCTGCTCGAAACCACGGCCAGTTGAGCTGCCTATTATATCTGCTAGCTTGCAGCTTGAGGCAACCCAAGGTCACACCTGCCCTTTTTGTGGGATGCGCACATTCTAGCAGAGCCCGTTCCTGTACTCCCCAGGCTACAGATAGAAAGGGAGGCACCTTACTGACCTGCCCCCGGAATAGCTTAGGCCTAGGCTACTAGCAAATCCATTGTGCCTTACATGGGTATTCCTCTTGGCTTACTGACAAACTGTATTTTTCCTTGTAGGGTGTGATTTTGAACCTATGAAATGTATATATGCTTTGTACCATGAACATGTAGTCAGTCTCCTCTGTGCACCTCCGAGGGTCGTGCAGACTGAGGCTCCCAAGTCAGGGCTTGTATTTGATGAATAAACGATTGAACCTTCTCCATTGCCGATTAATTATTATTAGCGATAAAGGTATATGGGCTATTGGTAAGTATAGCCTGTCTGAATTAATTAATTAATTGGGTTTATATAGCGCTAGGATAGACTCCCGGAGGAGTATCTCCGCGCTTCGACCGCTGCGAAACCCTTCCTGGCTTCCCTGAGAGATGGTCCCTTAATGGGTATCTCCAGGGTGAGACCAGGCATCCCCGGCGGTCTGGTGGGGCCGTTAGTGCAGATGAGGCAAGCTTATGCCCAGAGTTGCCGAGTGTGATCGCTGATCAGAGTGGGCACCGAGGCGAGAGAATTATCGAGTCCGCTGACCCTGGTCCAGAAACCTGCCGCGTCGGGAATCGAACCCTGGTCCCGGGCCGTCCTCTGCTCTCGGGTCTGCCGCCTCTAACCAGTGAGCCACACTACTGCACAATTAATTTTGAATCCTTCAGTTGGCGACTCCGCCGGGACTCCGCGATAGGGTCGTCCCCTCCTGTAAACAGGGGTGATGGGACAAGGAGGAGTTCTGGCCGAGTGGGTGGACAGAAAGAGGATCCTGATTTGAGACACCCGTTTGTAGTATGAGAAGAAGCTGTTCCACTCTCGAGTCCAGTATCCCTCCCAGCTATTAAAGACCCTTCGCCGGAGTCCTACGGGCTGAACCCGAGAGAAGAACAGACTGTGTCGGTCTGTTTAGGTGTCGGCAGTGGAGAATTCGCAATCTGCCTGAAGTGCACCAGGTGAGTGACATTTGTATTTGGATTTGATAAGAATCACTCAGCGGAAGTGTTTCTTTTTGACGACAGTTAACTGTTTTTGTTTGAAGGTGGCCGGGGAAGCCGGACCACAAGGGAATCTGAGGATCTGCTGTTGTGGCGAAGGGGCTGTTCGGTGGGTACCTCACAGACTTGTTTGGTGAAAATTTGAGATTACACCTGATGGCTTAGCAGAGTACGGCGTTACATCGTCGGCCGGATCCCCTCCGGGAACGCCCTGGGAACAACTGGGCAAGCTCAGGTTCTGGTGCTACGCGGCCAGATGCCCGGCCCAACCAGAACGGGACCATGGGAGAGCCTGTGAGGGGGTTTGTGGTTCGCCTATCAGGTGCTCTCGGAACAGTCTGATGACTGTTCTTCTGGTTTGATTGTAGTGGTCTGGAATTCTTTTGAATCGGTTCCCCAAACAGGAGTCGACGGGCTCTGTTCGTATTTGAAGACGTCATTTGCATAGAGGAGATTTTGAGGAATATTGGCCTTGTACTGCTTTACAGCACTTTATTGCGATGATTGAATGAGAACTGTAAGAGTGAGTGGTAAAAAGGACGCGTCCAAGTGTGTGTGCGTATTTTAAAATTATGTGAATAAGAAGTGTATAATTATTGCCATAATGCCTTGTTTTAGTAAACTATGCTTTGGGTGCTGCTGTCGGAAGGGTACACAGCTCGAAGAAAGACAGCCTGCCCCTCCCAAAGGCAGTCCCAGTTTTGATATGTATGTTAAACATGGATTACAGCCAATTTTATTTAATACCCTTTGGAACCGGTACACCAAAGATAATTTGGAATTGCAGTGGCCTCTCGTGGGGTCTTTTGATGAGAAAAAGATTAATTATATACAGAATAAATTATTTATGAAGAAAAACCGTCAGTCAATGTTTGACTCCCTGAACCTGTGGTTGAAGGAGGCAAAAAGACGACGAATTAGAGAAGAAAAATTGAGCAAGATTAAGTCAGGAAAAACAGTAACTCAGAAAGCGGTAGCGTACGATAAGGGAAAAGTGGAAGAAAATATTGAAAGAATGGATAGACAGTTTTGACTAGAAACAGACAAAAGCTATGTGGCTAGGCCGTAGACAGGTGATGAGTTAGAAGAGTTACTGGAGGCCCGACCACCTCCCCCTTACGCCCCGCAAGGTCTGTATCCGGCTGAACCTTTGATGCTAGCTGACCAGTTGGGAGCTGCATCGACCACTAAGGCACAGATAGGGGTAGTCGCCACGGCCCCCACTGGTGGAGCAGGACAGACTGCCCCGTTTTCCCCTCCTTCCCTTCGACCAACTACCTCACCCTTAATATCCCTTCAGCCGGACGCGGCTGTCCCTTCGCCCTCGCACCCTGTGTTTCTCTCCCCTCCGACTCAGACTACTTTAGATGTATGAAATATGGGAGGTCTGGGCGGTGCCACGCCGAAGCGACCGGCGACAGACTTGAGTGATCAACGAGCCTACACTCGGTCGCTAATGGGGCAGGAGGAGAGGAGAGCCTCTCACTCCAGAAATCATTTATAAATGTTTGTGTGCTATACTATCGTGTTTTCATCTAGTTCATAACCCACCAACTCTGACTTCGATGTTCATATATTTCGTGAACCAAATATATAATCTCTACATATGGCTCCACGATGTTATAATAAGACCATTTAGGGATATATATACTGCCACCACTATACATGAGGCATTCATTGGGACATGCCCCATTTAAAGTAAGACTTCGCCCCCCTATCAATACCTCATATGTAATACCGCTATCTGTGTGAAACACGGACCACGGACATATACTGTTGACACATCAAATCTTTAATTTTAGCTCTGCTCTCAACTAAATGCAGGAGCTTTCCCAGAAAAAACGCTGCCTAATGACCACCGTATCCACCCACTTTCTTTCCACACTAGTTTCGAAGAATTGGAGTAACTCTTCTTTTTGGTGCCATTATTGGTTTCCATTGAGAAGCAAGACACGCTCTAGTTTATCAGGGAGTGGAAAACGGAACTCCAGTATTTAACCTGTGAATACTTCCCGTCACGTGACCGTCATTGGAAAACGGCACCGGGAACCTCAAGAGGGAGTTCAGCGTGAACAAGGTAAACGAGCTCTCTCCCGCTCGAAATAGGACCCTACATCCTAGCGTCAAAACCAGTTTTCTTTCTTACATCCTCCCATCACTTAATCTTTTCTTTCAGGTGTACCCGCCTGTTAGGAAATACAAGGTCTTAATCAAGACCCCCCGTAAACACTCGTCAACTCCTCCCGGTCACGACACACACCACTACTGAACAAGGTAGGAGTGTGTGATAACTTATTACCTCTCCCTTCTTTGCTTTATGTTATGATTTTGTTATTTGGGAACTAAAAATAGCCTGTTCCCACCCAGATCCTTTAACCACGCAGGCAGCGTGTCACAGATCTCGAACCACTCGGAATAATTAACCTAAGCATTGTCCAGAAACTGGCATTTCCAACATTTTTGACATTTTTGTCATACTTTCTTCAAGAAGGTAAGTGTGACATATTGTTTAGGGATTTTCTTTAAAACAGCTAATTCTTGGAGCCATTCTTAGCGAGTTACTCTCCCCACTACAAACCTCAATATCATGTATGATACCAAGGACTTATAATTACACAGCCCCTACTATTCCTTGAGAACACCCGATACAACTAGTTCCTCTTTTGTCTTCTCGTGTATACTTACCTAGCTGACATATTTAATCACCTCACTAATTCTAGCCACTGACTGTCTCCTTTCACACACCACGTAGGTCTAATCACTGAACCACACATACCTGCGAACACACAACGTTGATTATTTAGAAAATCTGAATGTATCTTGTAGAGTAATAACTGCATTTCGCAAACCACTCTAATGAGCCAACCGGCAACTTTTATGTAATTATTAAACCTGAAGGTATTACGTAGTGAAGTAACTGCAATGATATGCTTAAATAGGGAAGTAAATGATGAGCGGCAATAAGTATTTGACTATGTGTGTATACAGATGAACTTTTGTTTAGCAATATTATGCTATCTAGTTATCTCGCGTTATCACTTATGTCACATGGGAATACCGCCTTTTCAAACACAGCTACACTCCTTTCACAATACCACTCCACTTTTTCTACGGCCAGTGTATAGACTTACTATTTTCACTAATTCCTTGTTCAGATGGACAAGTGCACCAAAAAGTAATAAAAGATATTAATACATGTCACAATAGATTCACTCAACCACACGTACACTCTATAGTTCACCAATTCACTCTACTATTGAACATAAGTCACAAATACACAGAATCACCATTGGCATGACCACGTTTTCACATTGGCACTCACAACAAGTCACTAGCTTTTTACATATAGAACAAGAACCTTTTGCAAATGCACCTTTTTGTGTTTTCTGTTCAGCCCTGAAGATTTGCAGTAAGTTCCCTGCGATGAAACACGTGTTGGCATTATCAAAGGAACAATAAAACATTTACTTAACACCAGGAACAGAACATTTCTTCTTTTTTGGAACTCTTGTACCTGAACTTGGATATTTGATTCTCTTAAAGTCACTCCGAAAGTGTGGATGTATACTAACTGATCGTCGCTTTCTACAATATCATCACTTTAATGTTCTAAATTTGTATAGTGCAGGGGCATTGTTGTTCTACAGAACGGGACCATGGGAGAGCCTGTGAGGGGGTTTGTGGTTCGCCTATCAGGTGCTCTCGGAACAGTCTGATGACTGTTCTTCTGGTTTGATTGTAGTGGTCTGGAATTCTTTTGAATCGGTTCCCCAAACAGGAGTCGACGGGCTCTGTTCGTATTTGAAGACGTCATTTGCATAGAGGAGATTTTGAGGAATATTGGCCTTGTACTGCTTTACAGCACTTTATTGCGATGATTGAATGAGAACTGTAAGAGTGAGTGGTAAAAAGGACGCGTCCAAGTGTGTGTGCGTATTTTAAAATTATGTGAATAAGAAGTGTATAATTATTGCCATAATGCCTTGTTTTAGTAAACTTTGCTTTGGGTGCTGCTGTCGGAAGGGTACACAGCTCGAAGAAAGACAGCCTGCCCCTCCCAAAGGCAGTCCCAGTTTTGATATGTATGTTAAACATGGATTACAGCCAATTTTATTTAATACCCTTTGGAACCGGTACACCAAAGATAATTTGGAATTGCAGTGGCCTCTCGTGGGGTCTTTTGATGAGAAAAAGATTAATTATATACAGAATAAATTATTTATGAAGAAAAACCGTCAGTCAATGTTTGACTCCCTGAACCTGTGGTTGAAGGAGGCAAAAAGACGACGAATTAGAGAAGAAAAATTGAGCAAGATTAAGTCAGGAAAAACAGTAACTCAGAAAGCGGTAGCGTACGATAAGGGAAAAGTGGAAGAAAATATTGAAAGAATGGATAGACAGTTTTGACTAGAAACAGACAAAAGCTATGTGGCTAGGCCGTAGACAGGTGATGAGTTAGAAGAGTTACTGGAGGCCCGACCACCTCCCCCTTACGCCCCGCAAGGTCTGTATCCAGCTGTACCTTTGATGCTAGCTGACCAGTTGGGAGCTGCATCGACCACTAAGGCACAGATAGGGGTAGTCGCCACGGCCCCCACTGGTGGAGCAGGACAGACTGCCCCGTTTTCCCCTCCTTCCCTTCGACCAACTACCTCACCCTTAATATCCCTTCAGCCGGACGCGGCTGTCCCTTCGCCCTCGCACCCTGTGTTTCTCTCCCCTCCGACTCAGACTACTTTAGATGTATGAAATATGGGAGGTCTGGCGGTGCCACGCCGAAGCGACCGGCGACAGACTTGAGTGATCAACGAGCCTACACTCGGTCGCTAATGGGGCAGGAGGAGAGGAGAGCTATTATAATCCAGGCATCCCAGTGGATGCGGAATCCTATCTATACTTTGGAGGATATTTGGAGCACCATGAAGGATTTCGAACCAGTTATACAACAACTGGCCTTAGAGAGCATGGCGATCCGACTGATTTCATTATGGGAACAGTACTTTGAGGAAGGATTGCCTCCTCAGATACTGCGTGACATTAGGGATCATGCTCATAAATTCCATCTTCAAACTAAGGAAGGTTATCAGAATGTGAATACGCTTTTGCATTATCGAGAACAAATGCATCGGAAAGGCTTCGAGTGGGGAGCTCAGCACCCCATGAGAGAGGTACATCCTCTCTTTTTTCCGGAAGTACCTGAAATAAGGGATGGCGGGGGCAATGTTACCAGAGCAAGAGTGGACGCTAGGCTTCAGGAACAATGGGTTTATACCCCTTGGAAACGAAGCAAGGTCCTTACGTTAAAAGCCCAGCACCCTGACCCCCGTAAGAATCCTACAGCTTATTATAAAGAATTGGCCGAAGCCACCAATGCCGCTATTATGACTATAGCTGACATTGAGCTATTTTTCGGCCTTTTGATCCCAGTTGATATTTGGAGGCAGATACATGATACGGATCATGTTCCTCAACTAGGGGGGAAATGGGATCAACTTAAGAATTGGGATAAGGAACGAAAGCCGGGTGAGAAACCCCGGGATGAAATATTAACAGTACCGGATAAAATTGTTGCATATATGAAGACTCTTCTTCCCCCTAGAAAAGTAGATTGGGATAAACTGACTGCATGCAAACAGAAGAAGGATGAAAGTGTATCAGATTTCTTTACCCGTTTCGAAAAAGTGTTTATAGATTTTAGTGGTCAAGACCTCTCTACGGAGGGAGGGATACGATTATTTGTAAACCGATTTGTTACGAATTTGCTCCCGAAGGTCAAGTCCCGTCTCCAATCGGCTGAGAGTACGTGGACGACGGCTGTCCCGTCCGTCATCCTCAGCATGGCCCAATATTATGAGCATCGTGAAAACGAGAGCAAAGAAAAATCAGAGAGAAAAACTAAGGAATTAAAAACTAGAGTTTTACTACAACAGGTAAGCAGGGGACAGAATTCAGGACGAGGCGGACGAGGGTCATTCCAGCGAGGTAACATGGCAGGACGGGGTAGAGGAGGTCCTCCTAATGTCGGGATAAATCAATGTTCCTACTGTAAGCAGAAAGGACATTAGAGGGCGGATTGCCCTCTGTTGTTAGCAAGAAATGGATCCAGTAGAGGCCGAGAAAGGGGTCGAGGGACTATTGACCGAAATAGCATGCGACGGGAGGATTCGCAACATGAGGGTTCTCGTAAGAACTATTTTGATGACCCTCAGAACAGACAATATTACAACGAGACTTATCAAGATGTCAGGTATGATGAACGGGATTATGCATGAGACAGCCATGGACAGAGCGGGGGCCATATTACAGTACCAGTTGACCAAGAGAGACCTAATGTACAAGGAGAACTGTTGGGTACATCGGGAAGGTTTTTAGTGGATACTGGAGCGATGAATAGTTCAGTCGCCCATACACTGGTCCCAGGGGCAGCTCTGTCTGGCCAAAATAATGTATCAGTAGGTTTCTCTGGAATACAGGTAGTAAGCCCCGTTTCCAAACCTCTCCCTTTCACAATAGGTCCCATCTCCATGCATTCACCCTTTCTTCTAACCTCTAATTGTGGTGAAAACCTCTTAGGGCTAGACATTTTGAAAAGATTACAGGCACACATTTATTGTTCTCCAGAAGGTGTTTTCCTGACAATGCAGAAACCACCTGTTACAGAAACTCAATACTTTGCTAAAACTGAGATTTTGCCCCCTAAATTCTCTACCATTCCTCAGACCTTGTGGGCCACAGGGGACACTGATATTTGTCTGTTAAGAATAGCCCCTGTGTCAGTAACGCTGAAACCAAACGCACAGCTGCCACGCATTCCTCAGTATAAAATTTCACCAGAAGGTGAACAAGCCCTGTTACAGATGATCCGTGATCTCATAAAACGAGGAGTGGTGGAGGAGACAGCGGCTAATGTCTGTAACAGTCCAATTGATGGTGCACCAGATTATCAGACTGCATATCGTTTTGTGATTGACCTCCAAGAGGTCAACAAAATAGTGGTCCCACAGTATCCAGTGGTGCCAGATATTACGGCAATCCTAACCATGATTCCTCCTACGGCTAAATATTTTTCAGTAATTGACCTAAAGAATGCTTTCTTTAGCATTCCGATTCATCCCGATAGCAGACATATCTTCGGATTCTCATTAGGAGGCCGAAGTTTTAGATTTACGCGTGCACCCCAAGGCTATACAGAAAGTCCTAGCATATATAGTCAGGCGCTAAAGGCAGTCCTTGATGAACTAGTTTTGCCAGCTGGAAATGCGATCATCCAGTATGTAGATGATATTTTGGTGGCCTCTGATACTGAGGACGGTTGCAAAGAAGCAACAGTGAAATTGCTATGTCATTTGGCTGATAAAGGCAATAAAGTCTCCCTCTCCAAATTCCAATATTGTCGACAGGAAATGACCTACCTTGGCCACTTGCTGTCGAAAGCAGGAAGACGACTAACACCAGAACGAATATCTGTAATTACTAACATGTCTGTACCTCGTACCCAACGTGATGTTCGTACTTTTCTTGGCATAACCTCTTACTGTCGCCAATGGATTCCTAACTATTCACTACTCTCTAAACCCTTATTGTATTTGACTACCAAGGATGTGCATGAGCCCCTACAATGGACAGATGAATGCCAAGAAGCCTTTGAATCTTTGCAATCTGCTTTATGTTCTGCATCTGTTTTGGGTACCCCGGATTACCGGAAGCCTTTTTCACTTTATGTGCACGAGGTGGACGGTTGTTCCCTTTCAGTATTAACACAGGGTTTTGGCGGAAAACAGAGACCCTGTGCCTTTTTTTCATCAGTACAGGACATGGTTGCACAAGCCCTTCCTAGCTGCCTGAGGGCCACTGCGGCAGTAGCGGTGGCCATCCGGCAATCAGAAGGTATAATTTTGAACACGGATCTCATAGTCATGGTACCGCATGCTGTGGATATTTTGCTAAACAGAACCAAGACCCAGCACCTTACAAGTGCTCGTTTGACAGGATATGAATTAACATTGTTTGCACCCCACATTACAATTAAGAGATGTGCTGCACTAAATCCAGCAACATTATTGCCTCTCCCTTCCAATGAACAGGATGATATCCATAATTGTATATTTAGAACTGAGGAGGAAACAAAAGGGCGTGTAGATCTTACCGACACCCCCTTACTAGAACCTCAAGAGGAATTGTATGTTGATGGTTCTTGCTTTAAATTATCAGATGGTACTACAACAGCTGCATACGCTATTAAGACCTTGAAAATGGTGGTGGAAAACGCTAGGATTTCTCATCACTCAGCCCAGGCAGCTGAACTAATAGCCTTGTTACGAGCATGTGAAATCAGCAAAGGCCTGAAAGTAAATATTTATACAGACAGCCAGTACGCCTTCGCCCATAGTTTTGGGAGGCTGTGGAGGGAAAGGGGTTTCTTTACCACACATGGTCAGAAAATTCAACATGGTCCTTTAATTGATCGGTGTTAGAACTGGCTATTTCTGGTAGGCTAAGGCTGACCCAAAGCCAGGCAGAAACCACCATTCTAGTCAGGGCAAGGGAGTCACACGCCAAGATAACCCCTGCTCACTCCCTGGTAACTTGGCACGAGCAGTAAGGCTAAACTCGGAGGCAATGTGCAAAGCATTTGCGCCAGCACACAACAGCAACAACATCCTAGGCACACCAAGTCAAGTCAAGTCAAGTCAGAGAATTTATATAGCGCACTACCTACCCAGAGGGTCTCAAGGCGCTTAGAAATAGGAGGAGGATTACTTGTCAAATATCCACGTTTTAAGTTGCTTTCTGAATGCTAGATGGTTCTGGGTGAGGCGAAGGTAGGCGGGGAGTGAGTTCCAAGTTTTAGCAGCCAGGTAAGAGAATGATCTGCCTCCCATGGTGGTCTTGTTGATGCGAGGTACGGTGGCGAGGGCTTGGCTGGAAGAGCGAAGTTGGCGGGAGGGGGTGTAGAAGGATAGTCGTGAGTTGAGGCATTCTGGTCCGATGTCGTAGAGTGATTTGTGTGCGTGGGTTAGCAGTCGGAAGGTGATTCTCTTATTGACGGGTAGCCAGTGGAGGTCTTTCAGGTGACCAGAGATGTGTTCGTTGCGCGGGATGTCTAATATGATCCTGGCTGAGGCGTTTTGGATTTGTTGGAGTTTCTTCTGGAGTTTAGCGGACGTACCTGCGTAGAGGGTGTTTCCGTAGTCCAGACGGCTCGTGACTAGAGCATGGGTGACTGTTTTCCTTGTTTCGGTGGGGATCCAGCGAAATGTTTTTCTGAGCATGCGAAGAATGTTGAAGCAGGATGAGGAAACGGCGCTGACTTGTCTGTTCATTGAGAGTGAAGAATCCAGGATGACGCCTAGGTTCCGTGCGTGGTCTGTCGGGATGGGTGCTTTTCCAAGGGCTTCCGGCCACCAGGAGTCGTCCCATGCAGAGGGGGATGTACCTAAGATGAGGACTTCTGTTTTGTCCGAGTTCAGTTTCAGACGGCTTTGTTTCATCCATTCGGCAACTTCTTTCATTCCTTCGTGTAGGTTAGTTTTGGCGGTGCTGGGGTCATTGGTGAGAGATAGGATCAATTGAGTGTCATCCGCGTAAGAGATGATGTTGAGGTTGTGTTGGCGGGCGATGGCCGCGAGTGGGCTCATGTAAACGTTGAAGAGGGTGGGGCTGAGTGAGGATCCTTGAGGTACGCCACAGATGACTTCAGTGGCCTCGGACTTGAATGGTGGGAGGCGGACTCTCTGGGTTCTTCCGGTGAGGAATGAGGTGATCCATTCAAGTGCTTTTCCTTGTATTCCGATGTTATTGAGGCGTTGTAACAGGGTGCTGTGACAAACTGTGTCGAATGCTGCCGAGAGGTCGAGGAGGATGAGGGCGACTGTGTCTCCATTGTCCAATAGAGTTCGAATTTCGTCTGTTGCTGCGATGAGGGCGGTCTCAGTGCTGTGTTTTGCTCGGAAGCCAGATTGTGAGGAGTCGAGGGATTTGTTGGCTTCGAGGAAAGCGGCGAGCTGGTTGTTGACGGCTTTCTCGATGACTTTGGCCGGGAATGGAAGGAGCGAAATGGGTTGGTAATTTTTGAGTTCGGTGGGGTCCGCTGTGGGTTTTTTCAGAAGGGTGGTGAGTTCAGCGTGTTTCCAGCTTTCCGGGAAGGTGGCGGAGTTGAAGGAGCAGTTGATGACGTCTCGTAGGTGCGGTGCTATGACGGAGTCTGCTTTGTTGAAGATGTGATGAGGACATGGGTCAGTGGGGGAGCCTGAGTGGATGGATTTCATCAGGCGGATTGTATCCTCAGTAGAGATTGGGTTCCAGTCGTTGAGGGTGTTCACGGGGGGAGAGTGTTCAGCAAATGGTTGGGTGGGTTGGTCTCCGGGTTGGTTGTCGAAGCTGTTGTGGATGTCTGCAATTTTGTTGTGGAAGAATGAGGCTAGGGAGTCGCAGAGGGCTTGAGAGGGGGTGATGTCGTTGGAGTTGGCTGAGGGGTTGAAAAATTCCTTGACGATGTTGAAGAGTTCCTTGCTGTTGTGGGCGTTGTTGTCAAGTCGATCCTTGAATGCTGTTTTCTTGGCCTTTCGGATCAGTTGGTGGTGAGTGCGGGTGGCGTTTTTGAAGGCGTCCTTGGTACTAGTGGTTGGGTCTTTTTTCCAGGCCTTTTCAAGGGAGCGGCAGAGTTTCTTGGACTTCTTAAGAACATCGTTGAACCATGAGGCCTTCTTGTTGCCAGGTTTGCTTTGACGTTTTTTCAGTGGTGCTAAGGTGTCGGCGGTGTTGGATAGCCATAGGGTGAAGTTGGCGGCGGCTTGGTCTGGGTTGGAAGAGTGGGCTGGGGTGTTTAGAAGGAGCGATGCGGAGATCTGGTCGGTGGTGATCTTGTTCCAGTTTCTTTGCAGAGTTGGTTGGAGGTGGTTAGTGGGTTTTGGCTTGTTGCAGGTGAAGTGGACGCAGCTGTGGTCAGTCCAGAGGAGATCCGTAGTGTGGCTGAAGGAGACATGATTGCTGGAGGTGAAGATGGGGTCGAGTGTGTGACCTGCGATGTGGGTGGGGGAGGTGACTAGTTGTTTAAGTCCGAGGTTGGCGAGGTTGTCCAAGAGGGTGGTGGTGTTGCGGTCGTTGATCTTTTCGAGGTGAAAGTTGAGGTCTCCCAGAAGGATGTAGTCTTTGGAGGGGAGCGCGTGGGGAGTGATGAAGTCCGTGATGTCTTCACTGAATTTAGCTCGGGGTCCTGGTGGTCTGTAGAGGAGGGTGCCTCTGAGTGTGGTCTTGGGGTCGATGTGTATTTGGAAGTGGAGGTGTTCGGAGTTGGCGAGGTTGGTGTCAGAGCTGGTTGAGATGCGGATGGATTTCTTGTGGACGATAGCGATGCCTCCTCCTGTGTGGCCGGTACGGTTTTTGCGTGTGATCTTATAGTCTTCCGGGATGGCAATGGTGATGTCTGGGGCGGAGGAAGCGTTCATCCATGTTTCCGTTAGGAAGGCGACGTCTGGAGAGATGGTGTCTAGTAGATTCCATAGGTCAATGGCGTGTCTGTGGACCGATCGAGTGTTGAGAAGGATGCATTGTAGGTGGTTGGGGTCGGGAATCTGTGGTGTGGTCGTGGCGGAGATGTTGTTGGAGCCGCTGAATTTGCAGGAGTAGCAAGAGAATGGTCCATGGGTGTGTCCAGGAGCGGCTTGGACGCAGTTGGGGGCGCGACCGGGGTTAAGGGCTAGGAGGGTGGCTGCATCGTAGGTAATGCGGGAAGGCTGGGCAGAGCGAGGGGCAGGGGGACAGGCGCTGGGGGCGGTCCAGGCGCGGACGGGCGTAGACGGGCTTACCTTTGGCGCACCTTCGGCGCGGATTGGGCGCGAACGCTGCGCGTAAACGCTGCGCGTGAAAACATCTGTCATATATGGATAGTGAAGGGGGAGGGGCGAGGGCGTCTCAGCTGGGAGGCGGGGCGGGTCCACGAGGCCGAAAACAACAAATAAACAAAATGGAGGGGGGAGCACAGACGCGCAAACCGCACCACAAAAGGAACTCCACACAAGGTTATTATAAAATAACTTTTGTATTGTAAAAACACATCAGATAGTATCACACAATATACATGGTGCCAACTGACACAGGCAATATTCACAAGGGATTATGTACAGGATAGGGCCACATGGGCCACTGTCAGAATCAACACTTTTAGAAATAGCACTTCTAGAACTTAGAATAAGTATACCACAAGATAACAGTCATAAATCACATCCAGTAACTACTGGGAACAGGTAAGTACCACCTACGCAACCCTAAACACCTTAGGAGAATGTCACGCAGGGAACCAGGACCTCACTAGGACCACCTGTACTAGAAAGAACAACCACCTAAGTATCACAATACAATTAGGGGTATAAGCAAGAACACATTACACATGATACATAAAAACATTCAGAGGTGTAGGGAAGGAAAAACACATGATGCATAAAAGATACATTCAGAGGTGTAAAACCAAGGAAGACACATGATGCATAAAAACATTCAGAGGTGCCAGAACATAACTCAATAGCGCAAAAACACATGATGCATAAAAACATTCAGAGGTGTAAGATCAAGGTGCGTAATCATATTAAATGCATTACATTTCCTAGCACCACATCACATTGCGCAAAACTCACATTAGGCAATTACCATCACATAGATAATCACATTGCGCCTAAATAAAATCACATACCAGCCCCCATATAATAAAGGGACTAAAGAGCGCTGTGTCCAGAATGTCAGGGTGCGCTGCCTTGCAGCGCCAGTCAGGGGTGCGCCACTGGCGCAAAACCTAAACGTTGCAGGTGCCCACTACTTGCTGGGCACCTGAGGACATCCCAAGACCTAAACGGTGCAGCTGCCCACTAATTGCTGAGCAGCTGGGAATCAAAACTGCAACAGGGTCCTCACTGACCCTTAGGCGCAAACTGCGCCCACTGCTGGAGCCACACAGGCTCTGACACCAAACACTGCGGCCAAATGCTGGAGCCACACAGGCTCTGGGCATATCACATGCCCCAAACGTTGGAGCCACACAGGCTCTGAAACTATATATACCCAGGGCCCTCTAGAAGAGGACATGGGCCCCCTAGATCTGGGAACAACTTGGGCGGTGGAGCCCTCTGGCTCGAAAACAAACATGCCCCCAGGGAGCCTCGTGGGCTCTAGACAACGTTGTAGCGGCCCACTGACACACTGGGCCGCTCTGACGTAGTGCCTCGCACCGGCACCACACCAATCCATCGGCTCCCTCGGGGAGCAGAAACAGAACTGCCCACATGAGCCTCTCGGGGCTCTAGAAACAACTGGGCCGCCTTTGAGCCTCTCTGGCTCAGATTCGAAGGATTGCGGCGCTTTGAACCTCTCGGGCTCATGAATGAACAGGCGGAGTCCCTCTCGGGGGACTCGGCATCTGGGGAGGCCCCACGGGCCTCTGAGCGCACAAAGGGATTCACTGGAGGAAAGGGGCGGGCACCGGCAATGTGCCCCGACGCCCCCTCTCCTTCTTTGTACTCACCGGGTTGGGCGCGACGGCCTCTTCTGCTCCGCCGGCCTCCTCTTGCTCTCCGGGGCTCTCCCTCACTCTTGGGAGCCCCGAGGGAGGGGGGTCGGCGGCATCTTGTGGCAATGCAGCAGTGCGGGGTCGGCTCCCGCCGCTACCTGCTTCTTCGTACTTTCGGGGGCCGGACTCCAAAGTCCTCGGGCTGGCAGCCAATCACGGCGCGGCCCGGGGAAGGCGTCACCAGGGCATCCCGGGCCGGCAGCCAATCACGGCGCGGCCTGGGAAATGACGCTACGGTGGAATCCCGGGCCGGCAGCCAATCCCAGCACGGCCCGGGGAAGACATCACGAGGGGTCCCGGGCCGGCGGCGGTGAACTCGGGGGAAATGACGAGGGGTAGGCTCCCTCGGAAGTAACTATTAAACGAGGAAGGCCCTCGCTGGGGGCCCAGGGCCCTTTACAAGAACGGGGCAAATGCCAGGTGGGCACCGGCTTGGTAAGAACAGCGCTCCCAAGCACTAGGCACACAAATAGCACTCTCAAGCGCCAGGGGTCAATGAAAAGCGCTCTCAGGCGCTAAGGCAATAGCAAGCAGCCAAGTCCTTTGGGGGATGCAGCGAAGTCCAAAGTAAAGTCCCCCAATCAGCCCAGCAAGGAAGAGGGGTTCCCCCAGAAGTCCTCCAGGCATCCATCAGGGATCCAGGGGCTGGCAGGGCTCATGGAGGCAAGCCTTCCCCTGAGCCCAAGCAGCAGCACGCCCCTGGCAGGATTCAAGTCAGAAACAAGAACATTTTTAGAGTGTCACAGCACCCTTTTTATACCCAAAATCCTGTGTCTAAAGGGTGCAGGCAGTGTGAGAACCAGCTAGAACTGGTTATAGAGAATTCCTTTCACTGACCAGGCTAGGGACATCAGACGAACCCCAGGGGGTGGAGCCAGCATTGTGTGGGGAAAACCCAGCCTCACTCAGGACCCTTAAACCAGACGGTCAATCCACAAGCAGGCCCAGGCTCACTCCTCCCCTCACATCAGCATGCTAAACACTCCATTCACCACCGGGGCAGACCCTCCCAGACTCTTGGAGCCAGGCTCACCAGCCAGCCTCAGCCAATCACACGCCAGACACAAATTACACAAATATGCCAACTTCTAAAAGTGGCACTTCTACACTAGATACAATCATGCCTCATATACCATTGCGCAGCATTCAATCTCACGAGTTTGCACATACCAAACTCGACCCTGCACTCCCCACACATCAGGAACTACCATGGCCATACATATTTCCCATTCATTCCTATGGGAGGGCAGGACACTCACCACACATACACAGAGAGCTCACGTACTTTACACTGTACCACAGTGAAAAAGAGCGCAGAGGCCTAAAATCACCACCACCAAGTTCCATAAACAGGCTAGGAAAAAGCAAAAAGTCTCGGGGTGAACCCGCCAAAAGGGCCGGGTCCAACAATCGGTTGTTATTTGCCCTGACCCTCTCATATACGGTTGCCATCATCAAGTGCAGCGCTCACAAGAAAATCATTGATTCTACAGGAAAGGGGAATGCTTTCACTGACTCAATAGCTAAGGAAACAGCCCAGAGTAAAATGACTCCTATGTTTCCTAGTGCTTCGGCTCGGTGGGTGGCGGAAACATCTGTGTTTGACAATACCATTGAAAGTGTAAAAGAGTTGCAAAAAGAAACTACCATAGACGAGGCGAAAAGGTGGGAACAGGAAGTAGGAAAACTAGATAAAAACGAATGTTGGATAGATTGAACTGAGAAGCAGCGTTGGTTACTCCCTAATTCCTTGGTATACGCTGTGGTATCCATGGTTCATGGACCAGCTCATGTAGGAGCAAAGGGCATTTGTGCAATGTTAGACCCAGTCTGGAATAATCCAAATATTCCCAAAACTGCAGTGCATTTGGTTAAGTATTGCCCTGTATGTTTTCATTACAACCCAGGAGGTAGAGAATCTGTCCTAAGTGGAAATTTTGCGCCACCATCCCTGCCATTCGAGGTTATACAGATTGACTATATACAGATGGAACGAGTAAATAATTTGAAATATGTATTGGTGGTGGTTTGCGCTTTCAGTAAATGGGTTGAAGCCTACCCCACCAAGGTAGCCACTGCGGTTGCAACTGCCAAAGCTTTAGTTAAGGAATATTTCCCACGATACTGTTTGCCACGGGTCATCTGGTCTGATAACGGGACACATTTTAACTCCTTATTGGTTCAAAGTGTTTGTGAAGGTTTACAAATTAAGCAAAAATTTCATGCAGCCAGGCATTCCCGGTCAGCTGGACTAGTCTAGAAATATAATGGCATCTTGAAACTCAAAATGGCCAAAATGTGTGCAAGTACTGGATTAAATTGGCCCGATGCACTCCCTCTAGCATTATTGTCCCTGAGAACAGCACCCCACACAAGAACGGGTTTATCGCCTTACGAGGTAATCTTTGGCCGCCCGGCCAATGTGTGGGGAGTTCCGAGGCCCAGGACTTTTAGAGATATTAATTATCCTTTGATGACAGACTATTTGTATGCTTTGACTAAAGACCTGCGTTCTATTCATCAACAGGTATCCGAGACATTGCGGCCGCTGCCAGAGGGTCCTGGACATCGACTGGAACCGGGCCAGTGGGTTCTGGTGAGGAACTATCAACGGAAATCAAGTTTGGAACCGAAGTGGTCTGATCCCTTGCCAGGTCATACTTGCCACAAGGTCAGCAGTGAAAGTGCATGGACGCAAACACTGGATCCATGTGAGCCACCTGAAACGCCTCCCGCTCCCTTTGCCCTTTGATTTGAGAAACCGCGAAGGAATCCCGAGCCAAGAAGGAGAGTTGTTACCGAGCTTTGTACCCTTTTCAGACGCCCAAGAAGTGGGGCAGGCGAGTGAAGCATTGCCCCCAGGTGAAAGGGTGGCGGCTCGATCGGCGAAGGCAGTTTTTCTGGTGCATCACAGGGTTTGAATGCATCTGATGTCCTTGACACAGAATTGTTTTCTGACCAGGAGCAGCCTGATCGTAGTAAATACAACTTGCGGCCCCGAAAACAGCGCAGTACACCAGATCCTCATTATAGGAGCTAGAGAAAGACTCGAGTTGAGAAAAATCGTCTAGGAATACTGGGGTACTGAGCGAGACACTGGACTGAACACGTTGAGAGCTTGGAACACTGTGTTAAATAGCTCTGTTCAGATAGAAAGACTGAGTTAAGGGCTGCGGTTGTCCTCTTCGGAAGAAGGAAGTTGTTCTTTGCTCTTTTCTTTTCAAGGGTTAACAGGAGTCTACCTGTGAGGCTCTAAAACGGACACAGGGAAGAAGAACCCCTCTGGTGGTGTGCGTGCTTTGTGGAAAGTTAGAATTGGACTTATAGAGAGGGACCGAGTTAGAATTGGACTTATAGAGAGCAAGTTTCCTTTTGCTCGATTTGCAATGGAGGATGAACGACCATTGGCTCCTCGGCGAAATGTGGATGATATGCATTTATTTTCCGGATGGCCCACCAGAGTGAAGGTGACATTCGTTGCTTTTCTTGTCACTATTACAGTAATATTGATGTGTGTATTTGTGTACTTAGAATTTCAGCATCCAGTACAGAAACTGTTAGGAACTACTGTTGCCCCGGAAGAACATCTGTTCTATTCTTTACCCCCTCATAAGGCAAGACATAGGGAAACCTATATGAAGAACGTTTTTATTGAAATGTTGCATCAGACTCACAGCACTACAAACAAAACGAATTGTTGGGTATGTGGGTTACTTCCCTCGGTTATGCATCAGCATGAACTCTTCATTTCCCTTCCAATGTCTTATTTAGCTAGCTGCAAGGCCTGGTTCCAATTATTGTCTTTGATGTATTCACATTATGTAGCTGAGCCGAAAATTTATAATGAAAAAGATTATGAGGCCATTCTGAAGTATATAGAACAACATCAAGGATTTGATGCAGCGGGAAATGACGGTGAGGGATCTTTGGACCCCAATGCTTGCATGAATATGTATACAGATTATAAGAATAGTACTTGGTTACAGGAGGAAATGCAGGATGTTTAACTTTTTAATGATACCATGTATTTTCAGCATTTTAAAGAACGAAATGTTACGAATGACACAGCATTGCCAATACCCATCATTAATACTACCTCCCCCTTTTGTATACAGGGACGGGGCCATGTTAAAGTAGGGAAAAGCAGATGCAATTATACTTACACTCTACAGGTATATAGTACCCCACCTATGATTACTCCTCCAGATGTATATTTCGTATGCGGTGAGAATGCGTATACCTGGCTCCCAAGGGGATGGGCAGGAAGCTGTTATCTCTCATTCCTCTACCCTCCTGTCTATATTGCTCCGACCGACTATCACCAAACCCATCAGTTGGTTCAAAAGGGGGTAGTGGTTAGCCGAAAGAGTAGGAGCTTCGATACCGACAGCACTGATCAGACAGATACCTCTATGCAGCAGTTCGAAGACTTTGCCAAGGGTCTCACCCCATTTTGGGGACCTATATTTAATAGCCGTAGTAAAAGACGCTTGTCTAGGATAGTGGAGAATGTAGTTCAGACCACCACTGGGATTTTAACAAACATTACTGTAGAGCTTCAGGCGACGAGGCTTGTTTCCCTCCAGAACCGGATGGTTCTTGACGTCATCCTCGCAGATAGGGGAGGAGCTTGTCGTGTGATCGGCAGCTCTTGCTGCGTGTTTATTCCTGATTCGGCCCCTACCATTCATCTGGCTATACAAAAATTACACCGACTAGCCAGTGAAGCACATGTGGATAACTGTACCTGGTCCCTTAGTAGTTGGTTTTGGGGCCTCTTAGCCACTTGGGGTTGGAAAATATTTATGATACTCGCCGACGCTTTTGGAGTAATATTTACGTGCTGCCTATGTCTTCACTGTCGATTTACAAAAGGGGGTGGTGATGAACAGAGTGTCTGAATTGAGCAGACCACTCTTACCCAGTCCAAAGATCAGGGCTTGATCCATCACCGTTATTTATCTCACTGCCCCATCCCAGCTCAGAACATGGCTATATGCAAATCAGTCTGTCCCTGGCCCAGGACAGGAACAGACTAATTTGCATACAGCCAGGTTCTGAAACTGGGATGGTGCAGTGAGCTAAAAAATGGTGTTGGATCTAGCCCTGATCTCTTGACTGGGTGAGAGTATTCTGTTTAATTCAGAGACTCTGTCCCTCACCACCCCTTGTTGTAAATATTTTTGTCCACCCTAAGCGTGGAAGGGTATACTCAGATGTGAGTCCCTTGCTCATTGCACCATCAGGATTCAAGCAAGCCGGGCCGAAGAGGCTGAAATGCCAGAAACCGGTCCCCGGTAGCTTGTTTCCTTCCCAGTGTAAGAATTGGCTTTTGTAGTTTGGTTTGCCCTGTTCCCATCATGCACTGGGACAGGAACAGACTAATTTGCATACAGCCAGGTTCTGAAACTGGGATGGTGCAGTGAGCTAAAAAACGGTGTTGGATCTAGCCCTGATCTCTTGACTGGGTGAGAGTATTCTGTTTAATTCAGAGACTCTGTCCCTCACCACCCCTTGTTGTAAATATTTTTGTCCACCCCAAGCGTGGAAAGGTATACTCAGATGTGAGTCCCTTGCTCATTGCACCATCAGGATTCAATCAAGCCGGGCCGAAGAGGCTGAAATGCCAGAAACCGGTCCCCGGTAGCTTGTTTCCTTCCCAGTGTAAGAATTGGCTTTTGTAGTTTGGTTTGCCCTGTTCCCATCATGCACTGGGACAGGAACAGACTAATTTGCATACAGCCAGGTTCTGAAACTGGGATGGTGCAGTGAGCTAAAAAACGGTGTTGGATCTAGCCCTGATCTCTTGACTAGGTGAGAGTATTCTGTTTAATTCAGAGACTCTGTCCCTCACCACCCCTTGTTGTAAATATTTTTGTCCACCCTAAGCGTGGAAGGGTATACTCAGATGTGAGTCCCTTGCTCATTGCACCATCAGGATTCAAGCAAGCCGGGCCGAAGAGGCTGAAATGCCAGAAACCGGTCCCCGGTAGCTTGTTTCCTTCCCAGTGTAAGAATTGGCTTTTGTAGTTTGGTTTGCCCTGTTCCCATCATGCACTGGGACAGGAACAGACTAATTTGCATACAGCCAGGTTCTGAAACTGGGATGGTGCAGTGAGCTAAAAAACGGTGTTGGATCTAGCCCTGATCTCTTGACTGGGTGAGAGTATTCTGTTTAATTCAGAGACTCTGTCCCTCACCACCCCTTGTTGTAAATATTTTTGTCCACCCTAAGCGTGGAAGGGTATACTCAGATGTGAGTCCCTTGCTCATTGCACCATCAGGATTCAAGCAAGCCGGGCCGAAGAGGCTGAAATGCCAGAAACCGGTCCCCGGTAGCTTGTTTCCTTCCCAGTGTAAGAATTGGCTTTTGTAGTTTGGTTTGCCCTGTTCCCATCATGCACTGGGACAGGAACAGACTAATTTGCATACAGCCAGGTTCTGAAACTGGGATGGTGCAGTGAGCTAAAAAACGGTGTTGGATCTAGCCCTGATCTCTTGACTGGGTGAGAGTATTCTGTTTATTCAGAGACTCTGTCCCTCACCACCCCTTGTTGTAAATATTTTTGTCCACCCTAAGCGTGGAAGGGTATACTCAGATGTGAGTCCCTTGCTCATTGCACCATCAGGATTCAAGCAAGCCGGGCCGAAGAGGCTGAAATGCCAGAAACCGGTCCCCGGTAGCTTGTTTCCTTCCCAGTGTAAGAATTGGCTTTTGTAGTTTGGTTTGCCCTGTTCCCATCATGCACTGGGACAGGAACAGACTAATTTGCATACAGCCAGGTTCTGAAACTGGGATGGTGCAGTGAGCTAAAAAACGGTGTTGGATCTAGCCCTGATCTCTTGACTGGGTGAGAGTATTCTGTTTAATTCAGAGACTCTGTCCCTCACCACCCCTTGTTGTAAATATTTTTGTCCACCCTAAGCGTGGAAGGGTATACTCAGATGTGAGTCCCTTGCTCATTGCACCATCAGGATTCAAGCAAGCCGGGCCGAAGAGGCTGAAATGCCAGAAACCGGTCCCCGGTAGCTTGTTTCCTTCCCAGTGTAAGAATTGGCTTTTGTAGTTTGGTTTGCCCTGTTCCCATCATGCACTGGGACAGGAACAGACTAATTTGCATACAGCCAGGTTCTGAAACTGGGATGGTGCAGTGAGCTAAAAAACGGTGTTGGATCTAGCCCTGATCTCTTGACTGGGTGAGAGTATTCTGTTTAATTCAGAGACTCTGTCCCTCACCACCCCTTGTTGTAAATATTTTTGTCCACCCTAAGCGTGGAAGGGTATACTCAGATGTGAGTCCCTTGCTCATTGCACCATCAGGATTCAAGCAAGCCGGGCCGAAGAGGCTGAAATGCCAGAAACCGGTCCCCGGTAGCTTGTTTCCTTCCCAGTGTAAGAATTGGCTTTTGTAGTTTGGTTTGCCCTGTTCCCATCATGCACTGGGACAGGAACAGACTAATTTGCATACAGCCAGGTTCTGAAACTGGGATGGTGCAGTGAGCTAAAAAACGGTGTTGGATCTAGCCCTGATCTCTTGACTGGGTGAGAGTATTCTGTTTAATTCAGAGACTCTGTCCCTCACCACCCCTTGTTGTAAATATTTTTGTCCACCCTAAGCGTGGAAGGGTATACTCAGATGTGAGTCCCTTGCTCATTGCACCATCAGGATTCAAGCAAGCCGGGCCGAAGAGGCTGAAATGCCAGAAACCGGTCCCCGGTAGCTTGTTTCCTTCCCAGTGTAAGAATTGGCTTTTGTAGTTTGGTTTGCCCTGTTCCCATCATGCACTGGGACAGGAACAGACTAATTTGCATACAGCCAGGTTCTGAAACTGGGATGGTGCAGTGAGCTAAAAAACGGTGTTGGATCTAGCCCTGATCTCTTGACTGGGTGAGAGTATTCTGTTTAATTCAGAGACTCTGTCCCTCACCACCCCTTGTTGTAAATATTTTTGTCCACCCTAAGCGTGGAAGGGTATACTCAGATGTGAGTCCCTTGCTCATTGCACCATCAGGATTCAAGCAAGCCGGGCCGAAGAGGCTGAAATGCCAGAAACCGGTCCCCGGTAGCTTGTTTCCTTCCCAGTGTAAGAATTGGCTTTTGTAGTTTGGTTTGCCCTGTTCCCATCATGCACTGGGACAGGAACAGACTAATTTGCATACAGCCAGGTTCTGAAACTGGGATGGTGCAGTGAGCTAAAAAACGGTGTTGGATCTAGCCCTGATCTCTTGACTGGGTGAGAGTATTCTGTTTAATTCAGAGACTCTGTCCCTCACCACCCCTTGTTGTAAATATTTTTGTCCACCCTAAGCGTGGAAGGGTATACTCAGATGTGAGTCCCTTGCTCATTGCACCATCAGGATTCAAGCAAGCCGGGCCGAAGAGGCTGAAATGCCAGAAACCGGTCCCCGGTAGCTTGTTTCCTTCCCAGTGTAAGAATTGGCTTTTGTAGTTTGGTTTGCCCTGTTCCCATCATGCACTGGGACAGGAACAGACTAATTTGCATACAGCCAGGTTCTGAAACTGGGATGGTGCAGTGAGCTAAAAAACGGTGTTGGATCTAGCCCTGATCTCTTGACTGGGTGAGAGTATTCTGTTTAATTCAGAGACTCTGTCCCTCACCACCCCTTGTTGTAAATATGTCTTCACTGTGGCCCGGCTTGCTGCTCATTCTGTGCAGCACGGATAACGTCTGCTTTGACCTTTTCCCGTCAAGCTAAAACTGAAAAACAAATGATTCAAAAGGAGGTGTCGGATCTCATGCAGATAGATGAGGGAGTTTTCGTAGAATGAATGTAGTTATATTGGCTATAGTAGGCCAAAAGGGCCGTCTGTTGGGATTAAAAATTCGATATACACATATTATTGGCCCAACTATATCAATATAACCTTGTATTAGTATATTTGTGCAATTAGAGTTTATGTTAGTAATATAATAACCAACGATTCACTTTTTGACCGATCACTCCTATTGGTATTACTGGAGCCATCTTGTTTCGTTTTTTCTGTGTGCAAATATTGCTTCCCCGAAATCACGTGATTTCTGCTCGAAACCACGGCCAGTTGAGCTGCCTATTATATCTGCTAGCTCGCAGCTTGAGGAAACCCAAGGTCACACCTGCCCTTCTTGTGGGATGCGCACATTCTAGCAGAGCCCGTTCCTGTACTCCCGGGCTACAGATAGAAAGGAAGGCACCTTACTGACCTGCCCCCGGAATAGCTTAGGCCTAGGCTACTAGCAAATCCATTGTGCCTTATATGGGTATTCCTCTTGACTTACTGACAAACTGTATTTTTCCTAGTAGGGTGTGATTGTGAACCTATGAAATGTATATATGCTTTGTACCATGAACATGTAGTCAGTCTCCTCTGTGCACCTCCGAGGGTCGTGCAGACTGAGGCTCCCCTGTCAGGGCTTGTATTTGATGAATAAACGATTGAACCTTCTCCATTGCCGATTAATTATTATTAGCGATAAAGGTATATGGGCGATTGGTAAGTATAGCCTGTCTGAATTAATTTTGAATCCTTCACCCGAGGACACGGGGGTCTAAAATAGAGCACGGAGGGGAGGAGGGCACCGCACAGTGTCAGAAGGGCCTGAAAGACAATTACAACAGACCTCGTGCGAATGCACTGACGACTGCCTCCTCCTGGTGCAATAAACGGTCCCCGCGACACTCCTGGCCACCTCGACGGCGCTGAGGCACTACGCGCACTCTGTTGGCCACGCAGACGGACATCCTTCCCGCCCCACCGCAGTGGGGGGCTTGCTGGAGGCGGCGAGCAGACAGGGGGAAGCACTGAGGGACAACCAGGGAAACCGAAGGTGTTGTACGTTGCGCAAGCATACTAACGGACCGCTCGGGGAACTTCCATCGGAACTGAGCCGGAGACACTGCCTCCAGGAGTGCACACAGAAGCGAGACCAGCCAAAAGTGAAGGGAGAGTGCGCACTCCGGGGAGTACACTTGGGGCACGAGAACAAGGTGAACAAACAGGCTCAGACAACCCGATCCAGTGGCGCACACTGTGGTGTACTCCTCTGGCTCTGAAGACCCTTTGGCCTCCTCTAATAATGACATGATCCCTCCGACAGGCGTGAACACGCAGGAAGCCAAGCTAGACCTGATTCTAACTGAGATCAGGGCCTCTAGAGAAGCACTTGAAGCACGAATGGACACGATGTCGACGAGCCTCTCTCTTTTGAAGGACGACCACAAAAAACTGGCAGAAAAAGCAACCGAGCACAAACTAGCCCTTGCTGATCTGATTCCCCAACAGACGGAACAGTCCACGAGACCCTAGGACAGATCAGAGGCTTGCGGGACAGAGTGGACGATGCCGAAGGGCGCTCGCGGCGCAACAGTATACGCATTTTAGGCGTGCCGGAACACAGTGAGGGGGCAAATCCAACTCAGTTTGTGGAGGAGTGGTTGAAGACAATTATGCCCCCTGCGGAACTCACCCAACTGTAATTGTAGAAAGAGCGCACAGGGTACCCCCAAGACCACCTACACCGGGGGCCCCCCCACCTCCCCTGATAGCACGCGTCCTACTTTTCAAAGACAGGGACGCGATGCTAAAGACTGCGAGGGAGAATGCCCCGATAAAATATGACAACAGAACGGGGACAATCTACCCGGATTTCACTCAAGTAGTGCAGAAAGCCAGGGCATCTTTCAGGGCGTTAAACGCACACTGCGGGACCGTAATATGAAATATGCACTCTTCTTCCCAGCACGCCTTAAAATCATCCATGATCGTAAGACTCACTTTTTTGATACCCCCGAAGAGGCCTCTGAGTGGATAGAGGTAACACTTACACCGCCCCCGTCTCAAGAACATAGGCCGGAAGCATTGATTGGGCAATCGTCGGACATCCCTGAAACACGCCCAGACCAACCAAGATCCACAGAGGCAGAGACCCACAGAGCGTCGGGTGCTGGAACCTAAATGGAAGTAGCGCTGTTGACGACCACTGCACTGGCAGCGCATGATGCAAATATTGAAATAGACACACATAGTCAAGCCAGCTCACATACGGCAGCATCAGACACGGATACTACTTTACAGTTGTTCCCACGCATCACAGCACAGGTGGCGGAGGACTTCTGATCACTGGCGCAGAAGATGCAGTTTGGTAATGTAAACATGCACCTCATTGACTGATTGGAGGGAGGGAAAGGGAACCAGGGCACATGATGCTAACAGGGTGTTAAGCGAGACTTTTGGTGGCTACCTGTTAGGAGCGAATGACTGGGCTCACCCCCCCAGGCGAAGGCACAATTGCATTCAGTTCATACCCCAGTTGGGTATTATGGTTTGGTCCTCCACTGTTTTTGGATGGGGACCTTAAGGTTGGGGAGTTGCACACAAATGTAGCACTTACTATGTACGACACAAAGACATATATCATGAGACCACGGCCAATGTCACACGAGAGGTATACTCAACGTCATGTCGACTCCTCATACATATAAGGTCTGCACCTGGAATGTGAGAGGGCTGGGCTCAGTACATAAAAGACATAGAGTACTGGCACAACTGAATTGATGGAAAATAACTATAGCGTATCTTCAAGAGACACACTTTATTAGAGCAGAGGGAGCTAAATTGCTACGGAAGTGGAGGGGACAATTTAACGCCACGGACTACTCAGCGTTCTCCTGTGGGGCGGCTATTTGGATTAAAAACACTGTCCCATTTCAATTATTAGAACAAAGGGTGGACAAGGACGGACGATTTGTGTTCATACGAGGGATACTTGATGGTTCATTTATAGTGTTGGGATGTATATACGCACCCAACCCGGATCAATCGAAGTTTTTTGATGATATTAGTGGAGTGTTATCGGAATGGGCAGAACACGAATGGGTAATAGGGGGGGACTGCAACGCGGTCCTGGATCTTGCCCTCAACAGGTCTCACCCCCCACTACATGCGACGGATAGCAGGAGGCAGGCAGAGGCGCTGGCACACTGGGCGAACGGCTGGGAATTGGATGATACGTGGAGGGTTAAAAACACAAATAATAGGAAATACACGTTCTATTACCCACCCCACAAGTTACACACCAGAATCGACCGCATATTCTGCTCTAGGTCGCTGACAGGGTCAATTACATCAGTGATGCATATGGGTAAGACACTATCGGACCACAATCCAGTGGAACTAACGTTACAATGGGGGCGACTTACAACTCCAATACCGACGTGGCGTTTACCACCAGGGATGTTAGAGGACTTGGTTTTCAGATCCACTTTACTAGACGCAAGCACAAAGTACTTTGATGAAAATGAAAGCACAGCCAGTTCCAGACAAATTGAATGGGACGCCTTCAAGGTGACCGTGCGCGGGGTAGCGATGGGTACAAAAGTGGGCGTTAAACGTACGATGGTGGAGAAGCTCAAGGAAGTGGAGGGTACACTGGCGATGCTTGAAAGCGAAGCTGCGGGTACAGACGACAACCTCACACAACTCCAAGAAGCCCATATCCAACACGCGGAACTGTTAGAAGAACTAAGGGTGATAGATTACAGGGAATACACAAGCAGGCAACACACGCAGGCCGACAGGGCAGGCCCGCTATTGGCACGATTAACACGCTGGCTCAGTGTGGCTCACTGGTTAGAGCAGGCAGACCCTGAAGCAGAGGTCAGACCCGGGACCAGGGTTCAATTCCCGACGCGGCAGGGTCTTGAGCTCAAATGTCCACGGACTCGACAATTCTCGCTTCGGTGCCTGACCTAATCATGGGTTCACACTCTGCAACTCTGGGCATTAAGCTTGCTTAATCTCCACAACGGCCTCCCGCGGCGGGATGCCTGGCTTTCACCTTGGGGATGCCCTGTAGGGGCTATCTCACAGGGAAAAGCCAGGATGGGTTCCCAAGGCAAGCGCTTAAAGACCCCTGGGTGATAAGCGATATATAAATCCAATATACAATACAATACAATACGCAACGCCCCGGTGAGCGCTCCTATAATAGAGGTGAAAGATCAGCATGGGGCGACAATACGGGCCCAATTGAATATAAATAATACGTTAAAAAATTACTACACTGACTTGTATGGCCCACATACTCCGCTTTCGGAACAGGACTTTGAGTCCTTCCTATCGGACATACGCATCCCACAACTAACACCCACACAACAAAACGATTTATCAAAGCCAATAACACTAGCAGAAATCAGGCAGGCCATCAAGGTGTTACCACAGAACAAAGCACCCGGGTCGGACGGCCTACCGGCCGAATTTTATCTCACGTATATGGACCTCCTAGCTCCACGATTACATATGCTGTACAGAGAAGCGATGGGAGGTAACGCCTTACCAGACACAACACTGCAGGCACTGATAGTCTCCCTCTTGAAGTCAGGAAGGGACGCTTTACAACTACAGGCCCCTGTCCCTGTTAAATACGGATTACAAAATCCTTAGTAAAATATTAGCAACCCGACTCTCCCTATACATCACAGACCTGATACACCCGGACCAATGTGGATTTGTACCAGGTAGGAGTACCGCACTGAACCTAAGGAGATTGAGTCAGCTGATGACACAAGACGGCATGGGGAGAGTACTGAGGGGTGTATTTACCTGGACCTCAGACAGGCCTTTGACTCCCTGAGATGGGATTATACGTTCGCGGTAATGGGCAAATTCGGTATACCACCAGAATACATAGCATGGGTGAACCTATTGTACCTTAAACCCACAGCACGTGTCCGAACCAACAAATGTATATCCGAACAATTTGCAATAGCAAAGGGTACACGACAAGGCTGCCCACTATCACCCTTGTTCTTTATACTCGCCCTGAAACCTCTATTAATTAAAGTACGAACCCTAGCTGTTACAACAGGGATAACAAGACTTGTTGCCCATCATGTCATATCAGCTTACGCGGATGACATACTATTATTTATTAAAGACATGACAAGCCAACTAACTCCACTACCGGAGATCTTCAGCGGTTTCCGAGGAATATCGGGTCTTACAATCAATGAATCCAAATCATATGGGTATTGTTTTCATAGATCCTCGTAGACACACACATACAGTTTACACCACACCGATTCCAAGTAGCTCCCACAACCTTCAAATATCTAGGGATACAGGTATACAGAAACACGCTGGACCTACCGGAAGGTAATTTAGATAAGGCACTCAACACCCTGATGACGCAAGTACACTTCTTGAACACATTACCTTTGTCGGTTGCGGGTAGGGTAGCAATCTCAAAGATGGTGGTGCTACCCAGACTGATATACTATTTCACAAACCTGCCGATCCTGATACCCATGCCCTTTTTTAAAAACCAGAACACGCTACTGACGGAACTGGTGTGGGGTACGGGTAGACAACGCATAAGCCTGGCCAAGCTACAACTACCAACGGACAGGGGCGGTATGGGGTACCAGATTTGATTGCCTGTGGGTATGCATGCCAGCTCCAGTGGCTGGCCTACTGGCTAGCAGGCCGTAACCTCCACGAACTGAATATGACAGAGGCTGACAGGAATAGGGGAAGTATACACCGACTGTTACTTCCGAACGCCAAGATACCAGGATCTGCCCCGCCTCTGCTAAGGCTAGCAATTAAACAATGGAGGAGAGCGGTCAAATACACGAATGCACATTTATCATACGCGCCCACAATACCACTGTTGGGACTCCCCCTAGGGTCAGGAACGCTAACGGCAAAAAAACGGAGGCCATGGCACGATGCAGGAGTTCTGCACATAGGGGACTTCTTTTCGGAGGGCAACCTTCTGACACACACGGACTTTACGCAGACCCAGGGGACGTTGTTTTTACTACACGCACAGGTAACACATTACATAACCTCGCACTGGGCACGCGACGGCGTAGAACCGGACACAAATACACTACTCACTGTGCAATATCTGATGGGGACGGGCTGTCACTTGACGAAGTGGCTGACCAACGGCATTAGAAATAACAAGGCGAGATCACTGCAGCCCCTCCGTGAACGCTGGGAAGGAGACGTAGGTAGAGGTCTAAGAGACAAGGAATGGGAGAAGATCCTGAAGTTCCCAAAAAAGGTGTCGCGCAACCCTAAATTCAAATTTATACAGCTAATAATAGTTCATAGGGCATATTTAACTCCTCGCCAAATACATGCAATGTACCCATAAGCTGCAGACACGTGCCCCAGATGTAAATTAGAGGATGCAGGACTCGTGCATATGTTCTGGGACTGCCCCAAGGTAGGATACAATTGGGTAACGATACATGAGATTTTAGCTGTAATTGCCCCGGGCAGAACTTATACGTCGCCATTGTACGACATCTTGGGACTCGGTCACACGGAAAAGAAATGGAGCGTTGCTACTAGATTTGTGGACCTGGCACTGTTGTTGGCGAAAAGATCGATAGCAATGAAATGGAAGTCAGACAGGCCACCAGATATCGAGGCCTGGTACAAAGAGGTGGTGAGATGGGGGAAAGCGGAAGGGATGGAATTACAAAGGGAGGAGCGCAGGGGCCTCAGGAAAATGTACATTTCTTTGGAATGGAACTCGATATTAGTGGAGTTCAAAACCTGCGCTAAGACGTACTTTGAGTAGACTCCGGAAGGCTTTCTGGAAGGGGTACACCCGAGCTAAGGCCACATCTGCTCTGAACACGCTATGCCACTAATCGCACACTCGCAGGATGGGTCACGGGACTTGACTTCATGACACACTATACATACGATAAAGAGGTAGGAATGACGGAAGACAGGGACAATACCATAGGCTGAGACAATGAGACGTTGACGGAGAGAGAATAACTTGTATGCTTTGTAAAGTGCTAGGGGAGGGGGGAGTTTAGATTGTTATGGTAATTAAACAAAAAAGGAAAACTGCAATGGAAGGTAAATATTGTAAGTAAAACCAAACAAATGTAACAGACTAATTTGCATATAGCCAGGTTCTGAGCTGGGATGGTGCAGTGAGCTAAATAATGGTGATGGATCAAGCCCTGATCTTTGGACTGGGTAAGAGTGGTCTGCTTAATTCAGACACTCTGTTCATCACCACCCCCTTTTCTGAATCGTTTTTGGCCACTATAGGTGTGGCAGGGTATACTCAGACATGAGTCCCTTGCTCACTGCACCATCAGGATTCAAGCAAGCCGGGCCGACGACGGCTGAAATGCCAGAAACCGGTCCCCGGAAGCTTGTCTCCTTTCTGGTGAAGAATTAGCTTGGTAGTTTGGTCTGCCCTGTTCCCATGATGCACTGGGCCAGGGACAGACTAATTTGCATATAGCCAGATTCTGAGCTGGGATGGTGCAGTGAGCTAAATAATGGTGATGGATCAAGCCCTGATCTTTTGACTGGGTAAGAGTGGTCTGCTTAATTCAGACACTCTGTTCATCACCACCCCCTTTTCTGAATCGTTTGTGGCCACTATAGGTGTGGCAGGGTATACTCAGACAGGAGTCCCTTGCTCACTGCACCATCAGGATTCAAGCAAGCCGGGCCGACGACGGCTGAAATGCCAGAAACCGGTCCCCGGAAGCTTGTCTCCTTTCTGGTGAAGAATTGGCTTGGTAGTTTGGTCTGCCCTGTTCCCATGATGCACTGGGCCAGGGACAGACTAATTTGCATATAGCCAGGTTCTGAGCTGGGATGGCGCAGTGAGCTAAATAATGGTGATGGATCAAGCCCTGATCTTTGGACTGGGTAAGAATGGTCTGCTTAATTCAGACACTCTGTTCATCACCACCCCCTTTTCTGAATCGTTTTTGGCCACTATAGGTGTGGCAGGGTATACTCAGACATGAGTCCCTTGCTCACTGCACCATCAGGATTCAAGCAAGCCGGGCCGACGACGGCTGAAATGCCAGAAACCGGTCCCCAGAAGCTTGTCTCCTTTCTGGTGAAGAAATGGCTTGGTAGTTTGGTCTGCCCTGTTACCATGATGCACTGGGCCAGGGACAGACTAATTTGCATATATCCAGGTTCTGAGCTGGGATGGTGCAGTGAGCTAAATAATGGTGATGGATCAAGCCCTGATCTTTGGACTGGGTAAGAGTGGTCTGCTTAATTCAGACACTCTGTTCATCACCACCCCCTTTTCTGAATCGTTTTTGGCCACTATAGGTGTGGCAGGGTATACTCAGACATGAGTCCCTTGCTCACTGCACCATCAGGATTCAAGCAAGCGGGGCCGACGATGGCTGAAATGCCAGAAACCGGTCCCCGGAAGCTTGTCTCCTTTCTGGTGAAGAATTGGCTTGGTAGTTTGGTCTGCCCTGTTCCCATGATGCACTGGGCCAGGTACAGACTAATTTGCATATAGCCAGGTTCTGAGCTGGGATGGTGCAGTGAGCTAAATAATGGTGATGGATCAAGCCCTGATCTTTGGACTGGGTAAGAGTGGTCTGCTTAATTCAGACACTCTGTTCATCACCACCCCCTTTTCTGAATTGTTTTGGCCACTATAGGTGTGGCAGGGTATACTCAGACATGAGTCCCTTGCTCACTGCACCATCAGGAATCAAGCAAGCCGGGATGATGACGGCTGAAATGCCAGAAACCGGTCCCCGGAAGCTTGTCTCCTTTCTGGTGAAGAATTGGCTTGGTAGTTTGGTCTGCCCTGTTCCCATGATGCACTGGGCCAGGGACAGACTAATTTGCATATAGCCAGGTTCTGAGCTGGGATGGTGCAGTGAGCTCAATAATGCTGATGGATCAAGCCCTGATCTTTGGACTGGGTAAGAGTGATCTGCTTAATTCAGACACTCTGTTCATCACCACCCCCTTTTCTGAATTGTTTTGGCCACTATAGGTGTGGCAGGGTATACTCAGACATGAGTCCCTTGCTCACTGCACCATCAGGAATCAAGCAAGCCGGGATGATGACGGCTGAAATGCCAGAAACCGGTCCCCGGAAGCTTGTCTCCTTTCTGGTGAAGAATTGGCTTGGTAGTTTGGTCTGCCCTGTTCCCATGATGCACTGGGCCAGGGACAGACTAATTTGCATATAGCCAGGTTCTGAGCTGGGTGGTGCAGTGAGCTCAATAATGGTGATGGATCAAGCCCTGATCTTTGGACTGGGTAAGAGTGATCTGCTTAATTCAGACACTCTGTTCATCACCACCCCCTTTTCTGAACCTTATTACATCTTAGCCAGACTACGCTAACAGCTTGTACCTGGGTTTCCCTGCTTATCTTACCCAGAGATTGCAGACAGTCCAGAAAGCTACACAGAAATGTGCCCCTCCGACATCACATTTCTCCTCATTTGCGCAGCCTTCATTGGCTCCCAGGAAAAAGGAGAATCAAATTTAAGGTACTGTCTCTTGCCTATAGAGCCTCAAGAGATAGAGGTCCAGGATACTTGAAACAGAGACTTCAGAAATATCACCAGACCAGGACCTTGCAATCCAACTCTCAGATGTTTCTCCACACTCCTCGCTTTGCAAAGTAAGGATTGGTGGGTGAGTCTTTGCAGTAAGAACAGCCGCTCTTTGGAATTCTATGCCTGATCACTTGCGCAAAGCAGAATCGGAATCCACTTTCAGGAAGGCATCGAAAACATGGCTGTTTGATTTGCCCTAGCTAGTTCCTTTCCCCTGTCTGATTACGCTGCTACTTTTAGCGCCAGGACACCACCATTGGTGGTAGCCGAGCACTTCATAAATGTTTATGGATGGATGGAACATTACACGCGGTAATGGGTAAAATGCCCACTAAACGTGAAGAAATGCCATTCTGGATGGCTAAAAAAATAACACATCTAGAGGCGGTATTCCCAAACACCAGCCTACATGAAAAACACAGAATGTTAACAATTTGCTTTCTCATGGGGATAACACCCCAGATAGAGGATTATACCTCTTGTGGTACAGTTTTCGCTGTCATATATACCAGGACTCATGGTACCCCGACTCTAGCTGTAATACCAGATGTATTAGGACAAACACAGAACGAGTATGTAGCAGAATCTGCTCTGAACTTTGGGATGAAGTTACTAGGTAATTTTGCCCAGGTATCAGCTAAAATATTAGCAAATATTAACAGGGAAGCAGCATCGGTGGCAATTCGCCAGCCCCTGAGGGAATTCACTCCTCTACAACAGGAACATGAAGTACCTAAAATAATTGAAACTGCTCACGCAGAATTGGTCAGAGACAGTTTGGGGGCTAGAGCAATAAAACCTCAACTGATGGGTAGTCCCAAAAAGGATAACTTTAAGCAAACACCTGCTTCTTCAAAGAAGAAATGGGATAATAACAAACAACAAAAGAATAAAAAGAATAGATCTCAATCCAGAGGTAGGTCTCCTCTGAAAGGAGGTATAACCTTCGGAATAGGGACAACATTAGAAAACCTGACAGGTATCCGGACACTGATACACGTTCCTCTCGTTCCTTTCAGGGTTCATCGAAAAACTCAGAGAGGGAAGGACGGTCAGAGCATAGACAAGAAGAGCGTACAAAGTCCAGAAACGCACAACGCACTTGAAACCACACTCAAAGTAGCAGATCTCAAATTTAGACATGCCCAGAATTCCGAGGACTCAACTACTGAACGGGGAATGGGCCCTGACGATGCAAGACAGCGCAGCAGAAGTAACAATAGCTCGCCAGAACCTGATGGAATTTCGTGTGACAGCAGACTTGAGTAAACATATCACGGTGGAAACACCTGATACTAGGGTAAGTGTCCCACATACTTTACATAAATTAACACTCCAAATGGAGGGGGACAAGCCCAGAAACTTTAAAGGTCTCTTTTGGGAGAACCTCACTTTTGGCTACGACATTCTTTTAGCTGAAAGAGATTGGCTGCCCACTATTGTTATCGATTGCTCAAAGAGAGAAACGGTAATTATGCTGGCTTTTTGCGACCTTGTTCTCCAATACTTAAAACACACATAAGCGCAGGAGTGGGCGGTGGCCCTTGCTCCTGCACTATATCGCAACCATGTTGGATGGGATAAAGATTCAACCCATCATGTGGTACCGTTAAACTTTACTCCAACTCTACAGAGACAGTATTCAATAAAACAGGTACCGAAAGAACAGGTCAGGGAGATCTTAGATCAACTTGAATACCAGGGTGTGATTGAAACTTGCACCTCTTCAACGAATAATCCTTTATTTCCCATAATGAAACCTGACACCTCATATTGTCTAGTTTTAGACTATAGACATCTAAACTCATACACAACAACTTTTGCAGTACAAAACGCACACAGTGCCGCATTGATGAATAACATTGTGCGGAAAAAATATAAAACAACACTTGATATCTCAAATGGATTCTTCTGCCATAATATAGTGCTTGAGAGCAAATATTTGACAGCATTCTCAGTGCTTGGGTCCCAGCATCAATTTTTGTAGACTCCCCTAGGTGTATAAGAACAGCCAAGGTAACTGAGTTACTTCAGAACTTGGATGAAGAGGCATTGTCCTATGTAGACAATATTTATCTAACGGATGATGACCTAGAGGAAACTTGACCAGGGTGAGCTCCATAAGTTTGGGATTCGCCTCTGAGGACTACAAATTCAACGTCAAAAAAATTAAAATAGCCCACCTCAATGTCCTATTTTTGGGATATGAGCTCTCAACTGAAGGGAAAAGCTTGGCAGCTAACTTTTTAGAAAAGTGTGCGCTGCTCCAACCTCCAAAATCATTGCAAAATTTACAATCCATATTGGGATACCTGAATTTTGGTAGAACATACATTTTGGATTACAAGGCAAGGGTTACACCTTTCTACGACCTCATAAGACCAGATTTTTTAGTTAGACAATGACCACAGGAACATCTCTAAAAACACAAGCATTTTTGCAATATGAACAAGAATATCCTCTCCCGAATGAAATAATGCTTCTAAATCAGTATAAATACATAATTTACACTGATGGATCTGCTCAGCCTGCCATTGGAAGTAAGCAACAATACAGCACTGCATGCGCGATTGTAAAAGGTCATATGCAGGACGGAAAGTTCCATCCAAGCTCTACAAAAACACAGTTTCTACGAGACTGCACAGCTTAGCTGGCAAAATAAAAAGCTCTATTACTGGTACTGATAAATACAGATCGAGAATTCCTGACACTAATTGTGTGCCATTCTTTTTCCTCTGTACTGTCATACAAAGAATATCTTCACTACTGGGGTCAGAATGGGTTTAAGGACTCAAAACGTGGTACAATTAAGCACAAAATGCTATGGGAACAGGTAGCTGAGTTGAAAAACAAACTACCAAGAGCTCATGTGATACAAACGCTGAGTCATCAACGAGATGACGTTCAAGTTGAAGGGATTTCATTAGCTGAAGAAGCTGCAAAAGGGGCTATACGTACGGCTTCCGTAGCTGCAATTACTCATTCAAAGATGAGAATAGACGGAGACATTATGGTTGCTGTCATTGCTACACGCAATAACTCGGCTGTACCGAATACATTTCCACTCAAATACTCCTACAAGTTAGATGCAAACAAGGTTCCATTTGCTCAGATTCCCGGAATGGGAGAAAGAGTAATAACATACATGAATTGCAGATTGGGCTTAATATTAGCTGCACACAAGGGTTTGGGTTCTGCACACGCGGGAGTAATGGCAACAGTTCCTTTACTGAAACAACGCTATTGGTGGCCCGGGTTAACAAAGCAGACCAAAGTCTATATCTTAAAGTGCAACATCTGTTAACAGATGAAGGGCTCCACCATAACATGTCCAAGCACAGAGAGCATTGCAAATATCAGACAGACCACTCTAGTGTGTCCATTTGGACCACTGCGGCCCCTTTCAATCTGATGGGGCTTACAAGTAGATCATGGTTACAGTGGATTCCTGCTTGAGATTCCTATGGGTATGGCCTCTGCACTCGGCTGACGCTCGAACTGTTATCAAAGATTTGCGAGTCTTTACAGGGACATATGGAGTTGGCACCTTACATTCTGACCGGGGCCCAGCGATTAGCTCTAGGTCTTACAAGGAAACCATGGGAAGTTTGGGTGTTGCACTGCGGTACTCCTCCCCGCACCATCCAGAGGGTAATTTGGTTGTGGAGACGAAAAACCGGGACTTAAAGCAATCATTAACAGCTAGAGTATTGGGTGAGGTGGCAGTTGGGTCAATCATTTGTATGGGGTACAGCGGGCTTTGAATGACACGCCAAGAAGTTCTCTAGGGGGTGTCACTCTTTATGAGGTCCATTTTGGGACGAGAATGTGGGTACCTGACCTCGATTGTGATGGCACAGTGGCGGGTGAAAAACCTTTTGATATAAATAAACGTTTGGCTGTTTTACAGGATCTGAATTGAATCCACAGCACTACAGAGAAATGTGCAGGTAAAGTGGACCACCACTGGGGAAGTCAAGTCAGTCACAGCAAGACTTGTCTGGATTCCTGAAGGGATCTGGTCAGGGAAAAAATAGTGGACAAAACAGAATTTAGGCCATCGTATAGAAAGCTTGTACCTGTCCTGGGCGTTGAAGGAACAAGAACTGTACTTCTGCCACCTCTTGCCGGAAAAAAGGAGAAGAGAGTTGTCTCAATTGATCTGAGCAAACCACACTATGTGGCCAATTCTGAATAGTATGCCTAGTGGGCCCCTGAGTAGGCGACGCCCTCCTCTTGCTACTATACAGGAAGTTCAGACTGAAAGCCTCCTCACATTTGAAGAGTCTCCTATACGGAATGATGGACTTTGCAACAATGCCATGGAACTTGTTTCTCTTGAAACAGAAATTCAAAATCAAAATGAAAGACAAATTTCAATGTTACCTAACACTGATGTCTAAATTAACATGCCTCAACAAGAGCCATCTACAAGTTCAATAAAACCTCTGGAACTACCAAAAATAGATTGAACTTCATATGGCTATTTCATAGACTTTGATACCTTTTCGTTGGATCCAAGTGAACCTGCAGTGACGCCAGCCTCAATATCTCGTTAACAACAAATAAAAGACTTCTTCATTTTTCTTAAAAAGACATACCTGGTGTCACCTTGGTTAGAACTTTGGAATACCACTGGTATACTGCTCTTTCTTTTCTGGATAGGCTTAGTAATTGTTTATGCTTACTTATTAATGGAAATTATCTGCGCCAAAGCTCTGCAGCATCAAAAGTGAACTTTATCCTGAAACCTAATGTTGCATCACATCGTGAACAAATAGACTTGCCATCAGTGAACATTACAGCAGTTTCTATACCTGATGGTATAGTATGGGACAAGGTTGATTATGATATATTTAGTCCGACCAAACTTTAAAAAATACCTCATTCATTTAAAATTTCCTTAAATTATATCATTACCTCCAGTACATTTTCTGAAGATTGGGATTCTGAAACTGTGAACGATATGTTGTCTGATTTAAAACAATCTGCCACGTTTTCTAGTAATGAAATATTAGAAGTCACATCAGACTTTAACACAATGTATTGTTAGCAACATTATGGTCATCATTTTTTACACAAATCCAGTACCCTTGGAATGTTCTCACATATCACCAATGGGAACATTGCCCTACACGACCGAAAAGTAGTTTGAAAACTTGTGCACAGAAATGTTCATATTTTTCAGTGTTTAACATTTCTGACCCTACCTCATATTACTATAAGGTTGCACCGACATACGCACAGAAAAAAATTCTGACTAACACCAAACAGATTTTTACTCTGCTTCCTTCATTACCCAACTGTCTGAACAGAGTTTCGACTTATGGAAAGACACTATAGACTCAAAATCAGTCAGGGGTTCTAGAGATTGGTAAGTCCAGGGAACAGAAGCACTATTCAGAGCATGCCTCATTCCTCGGCAAATGATATTTCTAAACAATACTGTGCAACAGACTTCCTGTCTTGAAATAGCCAAGAATAAGGATTTGAACACACCTCGGGTTCCAACACGCTCACATACCGAGGGTAATTTAACATCACTAAAAGGGGCTACATTAGATGGCATTTTACAATACAATAGATCAGACCCCAATTGGGAGAGATGGTTGGTTTGGCCCACAGACACAAACCGATGTTAAGAAAGATTCAGGGGTACCACCGAAGGGTTTAGTATTCACAGGCCAGGCCCACGCTATGTACAAAGAGAACATTTTGGGTGGTGACATCATACAGTGTTGGGAAATTATGCCTCAATTGGCTAAAAACCTCACACTAACACAGCTGAAACAACACTTATCCTTACTTACAGAGGATGTGGAATTATGGGATTTTTTATTAGGTCCCAGAAAGCCACGTCAAAAACATTTCTATTATGCTGTCTATAACGAAATTTGGAAAATCTCCCAACAAAAAGCAGCGGAGAGACTAAGAGAAATAGATAGGATCAATTTAGAAAAGGCGTAAGCCATAGTTGATAATGGCATGACTACGTTAACTTCCAGGATTTACTCACTGGGCAATATTGCATCTTCTGCTATTGATGTACTGGAACAAGATTTGTCCATACGACAGCGCGAGCAATCACAATTACGTTCTATTATGTTACTGAGCTGGACTCTGCAATCATGGCGCGCAAGTTATGTGCCGTAGCGTTTTATCAACAGTACGTCACTATTTTCTGCAAATAATCTAACGGAAAAACAGATGAAAATGGCACAGAGGGGAGTGAAATATACAATGTTGCGTATTGAAAAACTGGATGAAATTACCTTTTACTGTGGCAGAATCACCGTCCACAGAGTGGTTGATCCATGGCCATATAACATTACCGATCAAGACTTTCCAGTTACCAGTACTGCCTAGAACAACAACAGGCATGCAGATATGAAGCGATGACTAGGGAATTAATCAAGGAATCTTGGGAATTACCGTACAGATTTCGATGCAGGAGTGGGGATCTGGAAGTGTTTCTATAAGGTACAAACTGCGAGAACGCTTTAAGTGGATCTCATATGCCAGGATATTATGCTGCATGGGGCCTGCAATGGTTCAGTAGCAAACCTATCCTGTCACTTGAGGGGTACCCCAGCAGCCGTGATTACCCCAGTATTCAGGCTACTTTCAAATGGAAGTTACTTGATGCTGAATGATGAAGGCTGGTATGATATGTTTCCGGGCATCGCATATCTCGTCACCGTGAGCTCCAGGGTTACTTGCTGTATGCAAGTATTGTTTCCACTGACACACACAGTCAGGGAGGCGCCACTATGGCCTTCGTTGAATGTTTCCTTTATACGGTTCGATACTCTGAGCAGAATGAAAGCCATGCTTCTACAGAAAACCCTGCCCTTAACCTCCGCCCGGGAGGCTTTTGATCTCCAGATCGCAAGGTCCTCGCTGAGATACAGGCACTCATGCGTACAAACTGCCCCTTCCACTTCACAGAAATGGTCAATTTTATCTTTAACATGTCTGATACAACGGATATAGTTCACATATTTAAGACCATAGGTTTGGGACTGTTAAGCACCTTTCAGACGGTCCTCGGAGTTATAGCAAACTTTATACACTCTGTATTCTGAAGCATTTTTGGAGGACTTCCGCTGATCCTGTTTCTAATAGCAGGTATGGTGACTGTAACTTTTCTGCTATGCAATGGATGTCCCAGTCACCAAGGAGATGGAGAAAGCACTCCTAGAGTGTAAATACTGTGATCGCATGGCACAACATCTGGGCACACCTCGCCTACGGGAACTGAGCGCCTCTTGGTCATTTAGACCAGTCTGGATGGACTGCACCATACCTGTTCTTCGGTTCCTGTTCTGCGGAAAAGTGTGCGTGTTGGATCTCTGTCTGACACTTCCATCAGTTGCGCAACCGGACATTGATGCTTTACTGGACCCGATAACGTCCCATGTTCTGCAGTGTCCTCAGCGTATTCCTATGTTGATGGTGGCATTCTTAGAGCCGCCACAGGAAGTCTCTGCTCCTGTTGGAATGGATACCGGCTCCTCCACTGACACCAAGGCCTTCGATGGCGCACAGGCTGCCCCAGCATCAGCTGCAGGCAGCACAGAAGATCATCTGTGCTCAATTGACATGATCTGTGAGGTGTTACAAGGGTCGTCCTCTGCGAAGGCAGACAACAGCGATGTTGCGTCTACCAGCCAGGACACATAAACATTTGGCTCGTCCTGTGCCTGGAAAAATTAGTTTTTTAAACAAACTACATTTGGAACTCCAAAACAAATTGACACTTTTTATTACCTGCATGGCTTTCCAATGCTTGTAGTGGTTTGAACTATATATACGGACGCATTAGAGCTATTGCTTGAGTGACAATTGAAGAATTTTTGTACATTTTTAAAAAACTTTAGTAGAACTATTGTTTTACGGTAATTGTTTGCGTACCAGTGCCTATACAGCCTAATAGTATGTTAGAATTTAATTATGTCACCCAGTTGGATGACGAGTGGGTGTTATATTCCACATAGGTACTCGAATATAGGCTCAGGTAACATCATAACCTTTCACCTATACTCTCCCCTACATTACACACATAACGGTTCCTGGGGACTAACCTTTTACCTATATATGACACTGCACACAGAAGAGGGGATTTTCCCTGATAAAAACCTCATACATTATGCATGAGGATTCTTGGAAACTCAGCAGGACTACCATTTCCTGTATAATAACTATGTATAAAGTTCATTCCCGACATCATCCTATGTCGGACAAGTGGCACAGCAAGGTAGAACTCCGGGGAGACCTTTGAATATAAAAACATCACATCTTGCTGAGACAAGTAGAGATCATCAGGATTTCCCTGCCGACACACACTGACGCGAGACTCTGCGGTTCCTGCATGCAGATACCCCAGCTCGCAGTGGTCTATCATCCCTTACGGGGTGTCCAACTCGAGACCAAGACTGGGTCCGACAGTCTCTCTCTTAAGGTAATGGGGTTGACTTTATCCTAGAGGTATTCTTGGCTTAACACCATGCTAGGTACACTTAGGTACATCTAGTTAGGGTAGCATCGTAAGAGTACACATTTATATTGTCATGTATTTTATATACTTGCCTGTATTCATGGTTATAACAATATGGTAGAAATCTACCATCCTTTTACTTTCCTCCTGCTTCTAATCATTTATATCTATTACTGTCTAACGGTTGTTTCAGCACACCTATTTTACACTAGAATACCAAACTGTGCAATAAATGCGTATTGGAAAACTTCCATACAGTTTATTCTGTGTATTTCTCGGAGACTAGGTGAGCACCAGTGACTGAGCGAAAAGTAGTGCACTGTTTCTATGGTCCTGAGGGATCAGGGCTGTCATGCTCAATAGTTGCCAAGAACTATTCTCTCCCTGCTAAGAGGAGTAGTGGCACTGTGAGCTAGCTGGTACACAGGCCAACATACCTGGTGGGGGTATCTAGAATCAGCCTGACACCAGTCCTACAGTGTATGTTGTCTAAACGCAAAGATCATATATAGGTTTTATGGGAACTACATGAAAGAGCTTTATAAAAAATGGAAAAATAATTAAATAAATAACTCAATCTTGATCTTTATTCGGATAAATAATATCCATAAAACGACATACATTTCACAATGCCCCTCGTTAATAAATAAGGTTGCAACTAAACATTGACTATATTACAAGCGTATCATTTGGCATATTCGTTGTCAGTTGCATAAACCTTCATCAATAAAATTTTTCAAAAAATTGTCATTAAAATATTACAAGGATATCACTCATAGCCAATTGCAACTTCGATACTAAAGTGCAAAAGTGCAATGTGCAAATATGCAGGGGGCTCACAAATTAATGGATCGTTTAGCCAATTGCAAACTTCAATACTAAAGTGCCAAAAATACAATGTGCAAATAAGCAAAGAGAACACAAATTAATAGATCACATAGTCATTTGCAGCTTCAACTCTAAAGTGCCAGAGTGCAATGTGCCTGATACAAATACACATAGTCAGTTGCAACTTCGATATGGGAGTACAAAAGTGCAATGTACAAATGTGCAAGAAATGGGCAAGTTAATAAGTGGAAAATTGTAAACACTCATCTCTGTTCACCCTAATATTAGTTGTGTAACATATTCCCCCATTTAGGGATACCGTCAAAAGGCATATGTAAGGTGCAATCTAGTCCAGCCTTCATGGGTTCATAGAAGAGCGTGAGCGAATAGCCATTTTCAAAAAAGTGCCTACCCGATATTTTAAATCATCGTTATTAACCTGCAGAATTGTTTTATAAGCAACCTTAAAGTCTGTTATCCCCTTACCTAAAAAATGGTATCAATAACTGCATACTATATTTTTGATAAAAATTGAAGAAAAACAAGAAATGCAGTATTGACTGTTTACCTATATTGCCACATGGGCAGGCCAGGTTATCAATATTAGATTGATATCCTAAGGGGAAACACAACAAATATTTTATTGTCCCTGATCTAAGGCGAAAAAAAAGGCTTCTTTCCCAGCGAGTAATATCTTTTAATAGATAACTGGCAGGCAAACGAGATTGGGAGCCTCCTTCTTCAGCCATTGTTATGTATTGTCCCATGGATGCTTTTAACAAACTCCTTGGCATGTCTTAAATCCCCATAATGTTTGTATAATATTTTACGGATAGTCTTTCCATCAATACTATCTAGTTGGTCGGGGTTATAGAAAATATGACTGAGGTTAACAGCTATCAGATTCTCCCGTACTTGCGCAATCCATGGTATTTCACCGCCCCTGTCACATTTTAAGCAATCAGCCAGAATTTACCTTGTTAATGAGGCAGCAGGATTTTGCCAGACTTTTAACCAAAACAAGGTAGGGCTGGATCTAATGTAGTCCTCCAAATAGGGTATACTTAACTCTTTATGACAAATAAAAGTAGATGAAGAAATCGGTAGGCCTAAAATTCTCCTACAAAATCTATTTTCTTCCTCTTGGACACTTTTCGAGTTTATGTAGCCCCAAATTTCAGTACCATAAGTCATAACTGGTACACATTGTGTCCTATAGATTTTAAGTAAGGATAGTACCACCTCTATTCTTTTTGGTGGGGGGGGCTAGTAACTGAGTTTATTGCTTTTGAAAATTTGGTTCCCCCATCTGTTAGATGCGGTGTCCAGGACCCATTATCTGAGAATTGTAATCCTAAATATGGAAAAGTGCGAATGCAGAGCAAGTAATCTGTGCCCAAATTATTAGTAGTGATAGAACATTTTTTAGGGCCACAACACATAAAAAACGATTTCTTAAAATTTGTACAAAGATTCAAACTACTCATAAAAGCTACAAAACCCCTAACTGAAATTTGCAGGGCATTGGGCGTGCGCCCCATTAAAACAGCATCATCCGCGTATAGTAGGGAGGGCAATTTATTTCCATTCATTATTGTGACGTCTGTTATTTGGTTAGACAGGACATTATGTAAATCATTAATATATAACATAAATAAAAATGGGGAGAGAACGCACCCTTGTCTAACGCCTCTACCCACGACTATGTCCCCTGAAACTGCCCCATGCATACTTATTCTCACCTGTGCCCTAAAGTCATGTTCGATAGTTGCCAAGAACTATTCTCTCCCTGCTAGGAGGACTAGTGGCACTGTGAGCTAGCTGGTACACAGGCCAAAATACCCGGTGGGGGTGTCTAGAATCAGCCTGACACCAGTCCTACAGTGTACGTTGTCTAAACGCACAGATCATATATAGGTTTTATGGGAACTACACGAAAGCGCTTTATAAAAAATTGAAAAAGAAAGAAAGAAAGAAAGAGACAGCTGTGTTTATGGAGTCCTGCTCACAGAAAGGTCTTCCGAGCTTGAGACAGAGAAGGTGTTTCCAAAAGTTGGTTGGCCGACTCTCTGTTACAGCCACAGGGTTATAAAAGCTGAAGAATCTTGCCTGGGTGAGTTGGTTGCCAAGACTGTTAGATTGCAGCTGGCAGCCAAAGTTCTGCCTGGAAGACTAAGTCCTGACCCTTAAAAGTTGCACCTGAGTCTGTTGGGCCCGGAAGAGAGTGCAGTTTGGTTGCCTTGCAAGGAAGTTACTGCTAGTTAAAGGAACCATTGGTTTCACTGGAGACCAGTGGACCAGTGACAACTGTTTTTGGGTGGCCAGACTTCAGGGGACATCGACCCCTGTGGCCAAAGTCGCAACACTGTTTTCTCTGACAAAGGGGTGGGGCCCAGGAAGACTCCCAACACCGGCTCAGTCTCCTAGGGCATCTTCAGCATCCTGCATTACTTGCATCAGGACCACTCCATTGATTCCTATTGCGGTTCGCCCATAGACCCTGGAACTGGACTAGAGACTGCTTCAACTGCTGTTCAACCGGATTTTATTCATCCCTGCGAGTTGCTCACTGTCTAACCATTTATAGCCAGTTGTCCTGGATAACCCAAAAGTGCTAGTCAAGGTAGATTACAATGATTTATTGCTCTAATTGAAAATCTGTGATTTATTGTTTCTTTAAAAATCCATGGTATTTTTGGTGTTGAGGTGTCTATTGAAAGATAAAAATACAACCTGTTTTTATAAATGAGTGACATATTTTTATTCTTTTGCATTTTTTCTTATTCAAGTGTTATGGTACTTCCAAATGCTTTACACTTGTTCCTTCCTTCAAAGCCTGACTGCTCTGAGCCACAGCTACCCAGGACTGAGCTAATGTTTTGCATACTACCCTTACAGAATATGATAAGGAACTGGGTCTTTATCACATAGTAAGGTTGCACAACCACACCATACAATAAACCACCTTTTCTCAAAATAAGTCACTTATGCCCACATGCATCGATGTCAATTGCATTCGCAAACGGTGCGAATCGCAATTTTCGGCCGTTTGCGAATGCAATTGACTAATTTGGAATGCATCATGCATTTCGCAATTTTGGGAATCGCAACCATGTTGCGATTTCTAAAATTGCGATTGCATTTAAGAAATCGCAATTTCAGATTTCTTAAATGCAATGCATTTTTTTTTCTTTTTTTTTTATTGAAGTCTTAGATAATCAAGCAAAATCAAACACTAACATATCATATGCTAGGCAAAATATACAGATAACAAAATGAAATCAGAAGACACACAACAGGCCATCTCATAAAGATGAATCACAGAAAAAAGAAAAGGAACCAACATAATCAATTTGAATCATTAAAATCGAAGTACGAACCCCAGATTTTCTCAAATTTACGAATCGCCCCAACTCTTTGAGCATATAAATGTTCACTATTTCTGACTTTTTGCATTTTATAGCACCATTCATATAGATTGGGGCAATATTGTAAACGCCAGTTTTGTAGAATTAGCGATCTCGCTACAGCCATAGCTATGTATATTAGTTTAACTAGTTGCCCCTCTAACATCAATTCAGGATCAAATCCAAACAAAATCAATTTAACATTAACCGAGATTGATATTTTACACTGGATTTGTATATATGCAAATATTTCTTCCCAAAAAGGTACAATTTTGGTACAATAAGCAACAATATGAGACCAATTAGCAGGATTATAATGCAGACATCTATAACAGTTGGAAGAGCAGTTAGGATACATTTTACTAACCATTGCCGGAGTGAAGTACAGAAGCCATTTACTAAAAAACAGCATTCTGCGCCAATTGGCACCTCTTAATACGGAAAAATTCAGAACATTAATTCTCTTCCATATAGCTGGGGTTAATACCATGTTTTCCTGCCCTTGCCACTTATTGATTGCTTTTAGACACAAATCCGGGTCCCTATTCACGGTTAAGCATCGTTTCCACTCCCCCGGCTTTCTTTCTTGTATTAAACAAAATAAATCATTAAATAACGGAGTAGGGGAAAAGAGGAGTGAAGGGTCTAGTTGGATCAAGATTCCATAAATCAACTTATATGATCCCAGCAATAGGAAATTACCTTGAACCAAGGTTGACATATCAGACATCCTAATCCAAGCGCCATCTTTCATAAAATCGCTTAATATCTTAAACCCTATCTTCTGCCATTTTTCTAGTAGATCCATGCTGATATCCACTCCGAAGAATGAAAAAGCCGAGCAGAGGGAAGAGGATGTATTAAGAAACGAAAGGGAGTATCTCTTTAGGAGTGCTGAGCGTCTCTTAAAAAACCAGTGCAGCACCTTATACCTGACTGTTTTTGGAGATTTAAATAATTTAAGTGGGGAGGGAATCTGGGATTCTTCACAAATCAAATCAATGAAAAAATGTATAAAGAGTTGCTGATTATTATCCTTGAATCTGGTCATGAATTGAGCCAAATATGCATTGTAATAGTCTTTAAGGTTGGGAAGGGCCAGCCCACCTTGTCCCTTATCTTCGAATAACGTATTCAATGCAATACGAGGCGTCTTTTTGGCCCAAATAAATGAAGAGAACAAGGCTTCAGCTTTGGAAAAAAAAGATGCCGCCAGAGCACAAGGAATTGTTCAAAATAAAAAATTAAATAAAGGGAGGACCGGCATCTTAATTAATGCGACCCTGCCAATAATAGTTAATGGTAGGGGATTCCATCTTTCGAACATTGCTCGTACCTTCTGCAGCAATGGTATAAAGTTCAAGCTGTAAAGATCTGAAACTGCGGGAGAGAAGATAACCCCCAAATATCTTTTCGGTTTGTTATTAATGCATGATCTTAAATCAGGGTGAATTACAGGATTAATACCCCCGCATATTAAGATTTCGTTTTTTTTTTTGTTTATCCTATAGCCCCCCAACGCCTCAAACTCTTCAAATATTTGAAGTGCAAGTGTTTGGCATTGCAATTCCGGCTTAATTAACAAAATTATGTTGTCTGCATAAAGTTTGATTTTAGGCATCAAATTAATTGGGGGGAATAAAAGAGGAGCTTTCCTAATTGCAGTTGCTAAGGGTTCGATAAAAAAGGCAAATAAAAACGGAGACAGTGGGCAGCCTTGTCTAGTACCACGTTTAACCGATACTAGCCCCACAGACTCTGCATTGATTATAATATTAGCCCTAGCCCCTGAATAGAGACTCCGAATTAAGTTTATAACTACCTTTGGGATAGCGAAGTGCTGTAAAATAATAAAAAGTGTCTCCCATACCACCAAATCAAAAGCTTTTTCGGCATCAAATAATAAAATTAAAGCGGGAATCTTACGTGACTCAAAAAAATCCAAAGCCTCTGCTAAAAAATGAGTGTTAGTCAAGAGCTGCCTGCCAGCCACAAAGCCATTCTGGTCTGCGTGAATCAAATCTGAAGAAAAAGAGTTCAATCGTGTAGATAATAATTTAGTGGTAATTTTGTAATCTGTGTTAAGAAGCGTGATGGGTCTATAAGAATTTGGGTCGTTGGGGGGTTTACCTTTTTTAAGAAAACTTACTACTGTACCTTCCCTGAAAGAATCCGGGATATATCCCCCCAACAACATAAAGTTTAATAATTGAACGAAAACATCTGAGAACACAGTAAAAAAAACTTTAAAAAACTCAGAGGGGGGCGTGTCCATGATGGCGGCGTGATCGGACGCAGGTCACCGGAGCTCCCTGCCCGATCCCGCCACGCCACCGAGAAACGCAACCTACTCCTCTCCTGACCACAGCCACTAATAACGGAGAGGCGGCCACACTGCAGCGGAGTCCTGAGGGTGCACCTTTAGCCCCGCAATCAGCGCCTGGAGCCGCTCGGAGGGCCTGCAGCCGAGAGCCGGTGGACGCGGCGGTGCCGGGGATCGGACGTCCCGCGCGAACACCCGGCTGCATGTACGCTGTCTGGAGCGGGCCATTAATGCAAGGGACTCTGCGGCGGACCTGAACGCCGCCGCTCTTCATATCACTGCCGCGAAAGCCACCTGACGGGCGGCCGCCTCACTGGCGCTCTGCTGGACGCGGGGGCCGCAAAACTTTACGTCCCGGCTTGGGCCTGCTGACGGGAGGGTAACTGGCATTCAGTGGGATTTGGCCAGCGCTAGTTGGAGCATACAACACTCCCCTCACCCGCGGAATCCTCCGGAGCCTGCCCCCCGCTGCCTGCAACATCGGGGCTGCGTGGGAGACGCGCCTTCATCAGTGTGACCCGGCCGGCATCCAGGGCAGCCCGGCCGGCAGTCGCGAATTCGAGGCCCCGGCCTCGGGCCTGGCCTCGGAGCTCCCCGCCCCAGCACCCTGAAAGTGATCGCGTGGGTGACCCTGTGGCCTTCTGGTGCAACAACGCTGCTTCCCTGCAGCTTCTGGGGGCCCCCAGACATCGGGAGCAGCGGCGACTTTCTGGATGGTGTGGGCACTGACCAAGCTGCAACTGCACAGGTGAGGAGGACAGGGGCGATACAGGGGTGGCTCGGGGGGCATAATCGAGCCCCCGGCGGAGTGCTGTCTAATCGAGCCCCACAGGCTTCCTGGGTGGGCTGACCTGAACCCGTGCAGCTGTTACGGAGTGGCACGCCTCTGGCTGGTGTATCTGTGGCCTCTATCTTCACTGTCCCCGGACTGGTTAACGCACAGTGCACAGTGGCCTGCTGAGGGCTCCTTGCTCCAGATACTGCCTCCCCACCCTTCCCGCATCGGACTACATCCCTGCTACCTACCGCCTGCGGGCACCCTGAGCATCGGACCGGCGGCGAGTCCGGCAGGGCGCCCCGGCCCGCCCCTTCTGCAGCGGACATCCTAGGATACCTTCCAGGCTGCCACATCTGTCGCCGGAGATGGCGGCTGCCGCCCAAGCAGCCCGGTGAGTGGCCCGGGGGCCGTGCAACTCGAGGCCCCGGCTTCGGGCCTAGTCTACTCCCCCACCTACCTCGGATTCCTGCCGAGAGCCCACCTGAGCCCCGACAGGCCCCGCAGCCGGAGGGACCCTGGACGCTGTCCCCTGGATCTCCAGGTGGCCCCCAGCAACCCGGGGCAACACAGCTGACTTGGCCTGGCGAAAGGAGTCCCTGGGCACACCGACCTACCACAGGTGAGGAGAGTGGAGAAGGGAGTGGGAGAGCTCGGGGGGCGCAATCGAGTCCCCGGCGAACGGACATCCCTGTGGGCCCCCACCGCAGAACCCTAACTGGTACCTCTGGGGCGCCTCTCCGGAGGGGTGGGCCGCACTCCACTCACTGCGGTCTGTCGCCGGCTGGGCGGAGGCCACCTCCTTGCCCCCCCCCCGTGGGCTTGCGGTTATCTGGAGAGATTGGTCCCTGCCCTTGCACAGACATATATAGCCGCCTGGACACTGCCATACCCTCCACTTCCCGTCCGCCTCCTCACTGGTCCCTCTTGGGACGCGCGCTCCACTGCCCTACTGCCTGTCAGGGCCCTACCCCCTCACACGCCATGACGAGGCAAAGAGGCAAGAAAGGATCACAAACTCTCCCTGAACTGTTGGCTAAATCGCAGCCCAAGCTTGGCAAAGACCCACCGTCCCCTGGGACTGGGAAGGCATCACCTGCGGCCACGGATGACCAAGTGCCCATCACCAAAGCCTTTCTGGAGACGCTCTTCAACTCGCTACGGGAGGATTTCAAATCCCTGAAACAGGAGGTGGCGGGGGAAGTAAAGGAACTCCGGCGGGATGTGGAGGACCTCGGCGAACGGGTGGTCGCAATCGAGGAGGCCGATCATGCCAGGAGCTCCGAGATCGAACTGCTCCAGCAAGAAGTCCTGCGGCTCACGGACCAGCACCTTGACCTCCAGGCCCATACGGAGGACCTGGAAAACCGTTCCAGACGGAACAACATACGGGTCCGGGGGGTCCCTCAGAAAGACGAGGGGGCTGATGTTACCGCGTACCTGCAGACCCTCTTCAGGAGCATTCTGGGAGAGGCAGACGACTTCCACATCCGCATTGACAGGGCACATCGCATAGGACTGCCCCGCAGAGCCCCAGCCCCGCCGCCGGACATACTGGCCTTTCTTCCGGACTTCCCGCTAAAAGAACGGATCCTCCGGGAAGCCCGGAGAGCTCAGCCCATCCAGTTTCAAGGCCATTCCATTGCCCTATACCAAGATCTCTCCGCCACAACTCTCCAGAAAAGGAAGGAATTCAAGCCAGTCACGGACTTCCTGCGGGGAAAAGAAATTTCATATTCTTGGGGGCACCCCTTTCGGATCATATTCAAGTGGAACGGGCGGCTACAGCAGCTACGATCTCTTAAAGACACTTGTGATCTCCTGGGTCTAGACCAAGTGGATACTGAACCGGTTTTCAGGAGCTCGCAGGGCTCCTCCAGAGGGGGTTGGCAGACTGTGCACCGCAAACGATCCCCTCCTCAGCGCTTCAAGCCCGATGCCTCTGTCATTTCCCGGGAGCGTGAGACTGCAGTGGCAGAGGTGATCAAAGAAACCTCTTCCCCAGAGTGACAATAACTCTTGCTAAGGAGATTGTGTATCGCACCTACTCAGCCCTGGTGGCGGGTGGGTCGGGCGGGGGGCCCGGAGGAGCCACCATCGGAAATGACCCCTTCATTGTTCTTTACCACGATCCTGTGTGCCTTGACAGGATTGGGACTACAGGTTTCAGTTTTGTTGGGATTGGGTTGGGGGGGGGCTGGGTTTGGGGTTTTGTTATTATGCTGCTGCCTACTACTATCCTTATCTGCATGTACAACGTTGCATACTTTGGTGGCTGTGGGCTGTTTTTGGGGGGGATGTTGGGTTAGGGAGGGATCCAGGGTGGGGACCAGTGTGCCACGCTACTTCAGCTCTCTCGCGGAGAGACCCTTCACCAAGACGCATAAGTCGACTTGGAGTATTCACCCACACAAAAGGTTCACACCCAGACACAACTAGTGGCCATACCATACACTATTCGCCAAGAACCGCCACATGCTCCCTTGGCATGCCTATAGCCCAATCAGCGCTGCATCACACACCCCTTGCGCGATGACAGACAACACCCTTAACATTATAACGCTTAATGTGAAGGGGCTTAACAACCCGATCAAGAGGAGAGCTGTTCTCTCTTACTTGGAAAACTCTGGAGCCGCTATTTGCCTGCTACAGGAGACGCATCTCCTCCAGAAGGACTGGCACAGAATGCGCTCGCGAGCCTTCCCACAGCAATTCTTTTCCTCCCTTCCAACAAAGAATGCCGGGGTTGCGATCCTAATCTCTAGCTCCTTTAGAGGGAGGGTGGGTAGCAAGGTGGGGGAAATCAAAGGCCGCCTCCTGGCATACACCCTCACTGTGGGTGACACAACACTCACAATCGGCTCCCTGTACGCCCCAAACACAGGTCAGGAAGCCTTCTTAAAAGGCGCCATTTCCGAAGCCCTCCAAACCCCACATACACCCCTACTCCTGGGCGGGGACATTAACATTGTTATGGATACACATGCCGATCGGTCTGGCCACCGCTACGGAGATACTGGGGCCTTGTCACCTGCCGGACATGAATGGCTGTCCGAAAGGGGCTTGGTGGACCTCTGGAGGGCCCGTCATCCGACTGCCTCACAATTCACGTTCTACTCACATGTGCACCACACCTACGCCAGGCTTGACCACTTCCTGGGTTCTTCAGACCTCCTTACAACCCTTGAGGACATTACCATCACACCCGCAGCCCTCTCTGACCATGACGCGGTGGAACTCTCCCTCGCTCTCCGTGCACCCCGCCGCCCCCGGGGCCCATGGCGACTCCGCGAAACCTTGCTACAACGCCCTGATGTCACTAAACGTATTGGGGACTGCATAGACACTTACCTATCTACCAATGACACACCGGGCATCTCAGCGACGGCTCTTTGGGGGGGCTCTGAAATCGGTCGTGCGGGGCGAACTCATAGCTATTGCGGCTGCGGAAGCTAAAGACCGCAAAAGCAAGAGAGAGGACCTTACGGCGCGGGTGGCGGAGCTGGAACGGGTACACAGTCGCACATGTGCCCCTCGAGTGTGGAAACAGCTAAAGGCTGCTCGGGCCCAACTCGCCAGTCTGGACACAGACAGGGCGGAATTTGCAGCTCTCCGCCTACGGCATACTTACTATGTCGGAGGGAACAAAACGGGGCGTCTACTGGCCAGTGCTCTAAAAGCCAAGACCCAACGGGCCAAAATCACCACTTTGGTTGGCAACAATGGTGAAGCGCTCACGGACGACGCCCAAGTGGCCGAGGCGTTTCGTTCATACTACGCTTCCCTTTATGGGGGGGAGGAAGTCTCATCCAGGGATATTGAGGCATACCTAAATACTGCGGCTATCACCGCGATCCCTGAATCTGCTGCAGAAGCTCTCGATGCCCCCATAAGCCAGGAAGAAGTCTTGGCTGCCATTTCTCGACTGCGCCCACTTAAATCCCCAGGACCAGACGGCTTCTCAGCGGGCTTCTATAAGCTCTTCAATCGGCGTTTGGCCCCGGTGCTTGCTCGCCTCTTCAACTCCTTCGAGGGGGCGGCAGCCATACCTCCGGACATGCTAGCGTCTGAAGTGGTGGTGCTTCCTAAACCCGGGAAAAAACCCACGCACTGCTCTGCGTTCCGCCCCATCTCGTTACTGAACCTAGACCTAAAGCTTTTTACAGGTATCCTGGCTGCCCGCCTTGGCCCGTGCCTTCCTGGTCTTTTGGAACCAGACCAATCTGGCTTTGTCCCAGGCCGCCAATGTGCAGACAATACTAAACGGGTGCTCCACCTTATTGATAAGACACATTCTCGAGCTTCGGACTCTGCGCTTCTTGCCATCGACGCGGAGAAAGCGTTCGATCGCGTGAACTGGGATTATTTACAACACATACTCCGCCGGTTCGGTCTCAGTGACCGTTTTTGCTCGCGCATAGCGAGCTGCTATCATCACCCGCAGGCCACGGTTCGCCTGGGGAGCCTGCGCTCGCTCCCGTTTGAGATCCAGTGAGGCACCAGGCAGGGGTGCCCCCTCTCCCCCCTCCTATTCGCGATGTATATCGAGCCGCTAGCACAGAGAGTCCGCGATAACCCGAGGATAGAGGGCATCGACTTCGGGCGCGAACCCCATCCTATCAGTTTGTACGCGGACGATGTCATAGCCACTCTACACAGCCCTGATACTTCTATACCTGCCTTCATGGAGGAACTTGACTCGTTTGGGGCTGTTTCAGGCTTCCGCATCAATATCGCAAAATCCCTCATCTTACCTCTAGGCAAGCATGCGCGCCCGCAGGCCCCGGCAGTGGGTCACCACAGCGGCCTACAGTTGGCCGACCGGATACCATACCTAGGTATTACCCTGACTCCCTCAACCGACCTCACGGTCTCCACTAATTACGCAGCTCTCATCACCCAGATACGCTCAGACCTGACGAGATGGTCCAAACAACCTCTCTCTCTGTTGGGGAGGGTGGCCGCTATAAAAATGTCAGTCCTGCCGCGGATTTTATATTTGTTTCAAACAATCCCCATTATGCCCCCAACGGGCACATTGAAAACCCTACAAGACTTACTGTCTGGCTTTATCTGGGAGGGGAAGAGAGCCCGACTTCATAAACTGCTTGCACACAGGAGCATGGACGAGGGCGGTCTTGGAATCCCGGACTTGGTGCGATACTTCCAGGCATCCCAACTCCGGTACCTGGTGGAGTGGTACAGACCCGAATCGGAGAAGAGATGGCTCTTCCAGGATAGAGCCATGGCTCAGACGCCGCTGTGGCGGGTTCCATTCCTGGCCAAACACCACAGGCCCAAATACATGTCACGGTCCCCAATCACTCGCACGACTCTACAGGTGTGGAACCGGGTAGCACTTAAACGCGGACTGACTACTTTCCCTTCCCCTTTCACCCCCCTTCTGGACAACCCTGACTTCTCCCCAGGTAAGGGCCCGGGTGCATTTTCTCAGTGGCGGGGCTCAGCGTGCCGAGCTGCGGGTCACCTTTTTGACCTGAACGGATTTCTTTCCTTCGACGACATTAAACAAGGATACGGGATAGAACGCCCCCACTTCTTCCAATACCTTCAGCTCCGACACTGGCTCACTGACCCGAACGTCATTACCCTAGTGAGCTGCCCCATGACGGACTTCGAGAAGTGGCTGCTTACTAAAACCACAGACAAGCGCCTCATCTCCGAACTCTATAAAATGCTTGCCCCTTCACCCTCCCTGGCTAAATCACCCGGCCAACGGCGCTGGGAGGCTGAACTTGGGAGAACCTTGTCATCCAAAGAATGGGGGTACATCTACCACAGAGCCTCACACACTACACGAAACACCAAAGCAAGAGAAACTGCAGTCAAACTCGCCATATATTGGCACCTTACTCCAGCCCGATTACACCAAGGAAACCCGAAGTGCAGCGACCTTTGCTGGAGAGGGTGCGGGGAACGTGGTACCTTAACTCATATCCTCTGGGAGTGCCCCGAGCTGGGAGACTTTTGGAAACAGGTCCTGGATGACATAGACTCCACTTTCGAGACTGAAGTCCCGAGATTCCCTGCATACACCGTGTTGGGCCTGCCCAATGCCTTAATGTTTCCCCTCAAATCACTGCGAGGTCGACAGATGGGCATCGCTATGCAGGCAGCCACACAACACATCTTGTCACTATTGGGCACCACGACTAAACCTACACACACGGGATGGCTCCACAAACTGTGGTTCACCCTTGGGATGGAGCGTATCCACGCCACTCTCACCAGCTCCACAGACGCCTTTCGCAAAACGTGGCTTCCTTTGCTGACCCTCTTATCCAAGGAGTTCAATGAAGTTACCTGCCCCAAATATCTTAGGGTTTTGCGTCTCACTGGCACCGCCGGTGACTCCCGGTGACTCTACTCTTGGCATCGTCATACTCCAGCGACACAATGCAGATGCCACTGACCTTCCTGGGCACACTGGTCGGGGTGGAGGGAAGGGGGATTTTGTGGGGAGGGGGTGGGGGTTTTTGGTTCGTGTTGTTTTTTCCATGTCAATCTTTTGCCCTTCCAAGCAAGACGTCAAGTCGCACAATGGGCATATCTTCACTGCTTATTCTGCTGCACAAGGGAAGACATGCTTGTCTGTCCCGCCCGCAATGTATGCTCTGATCTTACTTTTCTCACAGAGATGTCTTACTATATGCCTGTTAAAAATTTCAATAAAAACACTTTTGAAACTAAAAAACTCAGAGGGAAACCCGTCCGGTCCGGCCGCTTTCCCTAGTGGAAGCTGTTGTACAAACTTTCTCTACTTCTTCTCTAGTGAATGGAGATGCCATACTAAATTGATCTACAGGGGAAAGAGTGGGAAGAGAGTACTTTTCCAGATAATTCAATAATTTTTGATAATCTATCGTCGATTGAGTATTATAGATCCTTTTATAGTGAGCGATCATTATTTCTCCAATTTCAGCTGGGACTGATGTATCCCTAAGAGTGTCTGGAGAATATAGGGAGTGTATGAGATTAGTCGAGGCTTGCTCTCTGGCCTGCCACACCAGGAGTTTGCCAGTGTAGTTACTCTCTTCATAAATTTTTTGTGAGCTCTTACGAAAGATCTCATCACTCTGAGTATAGAGCTCCTGAGAGAGCTCACGTTTGGCCGCATTTAATTGATCTTGAACCAATCTAGCAGATTTTTGTTGCCTGAGTTCAGTCAAAGCCTGAATTTTTTGTTGGAGCAATTTATTTTTATTCTTAACTGCTGAAAAATCTGCTGCATCTCTACCAATCACTAGGCCGCGAATATATGCCTTAAACGAGTCCCACACAAAATTGAGGGGGGCAGTTCCTATATTCCCGAGAAAAAAAGGCTGAAATCTCAGTTTTAATAGCCTCCACCCAAGTGTCATCAGTCAAGAATTTTTTATTAAAGACCCAACGTTTAGGGGTTCTTGCCCTATCTGCCAATCCCAGTTCCATAATGATCATAGCATGATCCGAGAACCCGTTGTGAAGCATCGTCTGTTTAGAAAAAATTATTTGACGTGAGATTAGAAAAAAGTCAATTCGTGAAGAAGATTTAAATCTACCGGACCAACAAGTATATTCTTTTTTGTGCGGATTTTGATTTCGTCAAGGGTCCCACAAGTTAAATAGCAACATATTATTCATAATAGACCTGAGAGATTTAGGCTTGAATTGTGTCTTCAATTTGCTGGAAGAATCCAGCTCTCTGTTCATTGTAATATTGAAATCCCCACCAATAATAATCTCACCCTTGACCATCAACAAAGAATGGAAAAACTCCTCATAAATCTCTGGAGTATCCTCTATTGGAGCATAAAAACTCACTAACGTAACAGGATTAGTTCTATTTGGGATCACACAGGTGACCCAGCACCAACGGCCCGACCCCCCTTGTTCCACTTGACCGATCTGGGCCTCTAATTTTTTACTAACAAATAACGCCACTCCCCTCCGTGACTCTGAACATGAAGAGAATACTCTATAAGAGGCCCAGCTTTTAAACATAGAGAATTCCTCAATTTTTAATCTAGGTAAGTGGGTCTCTTGTAATAGAATCACATCAGGTTGTTGCGTTTTGGCCCATAATTCTATTGCTCTCATTTTTTTCCTATTGTTTAGACCATTTACGTTGAAAGAAATAATTTTTAGCACTTAAATGCAATGCATGATCATTTTTTATTTGCGAATTCGCAGTTTGGAAGTGGTAAATTAGCATGAAGTTGAACTTCATGCTAATTTACCAAAAACTTTCAAATATGCACAAATTTCATTTTTGAAAGTTTTAATTTACACACACACATGCCCTCATGTGTGTGTGTAAATTGCATTTAAAGGTACATTTCAGGGGTGCACGGAGGGGTTCTTTGGACCCCTCCCTGCACCCTTGAAATTGCATTCACATTTTGCGAATCGCAATTTGAAATTCGCAAAATGTGAATGCCTTCCCATTCATTCCTAAGGGCCTTTTGGCCCGTAGGAATCAATGGGAAAGGTTTTCCTTAATTGCGATTCGCAAATTGTGAATCGCAATTAAGGAAAAATACAGAATTGCAAAAATAAATGTGATTTGTTCATGCATTGCCGTTTGCGATTTCTAAATTGTGATTCCTTAATTTTTGCAATTTAGGAATCGCAAACGGATGCAATGATGCATGCGGCCCTTAGAGTTAATTGCTCAGACTCATTTCTGAGGCTGGATAGCATCTGGGAGATGGAGGTAGGTGAACCTAAAGAGGAAAAATGGAGAGATGCAAGGATGCTTTCAAAGAACTAGCAATCTCAACAAAGGTAGGGCTGGTACAATTTGACTGTCTTCAGCAGAATTATCACAACAGCGGTTGTGTAACAAGAGACACAATCTCTCTCCTAACTGCTGGCTATGCTTCTTTGGCAGAAAGGCTTCCTTTTCACTGTATCACATTGTCAACTTAATCTAGAGGGAAGTTGCTGAGCCCTCTAACCAATGTGTGGGATAGACACTAACTTTGATCCCTATTACTGCACTTCGTGGTCTTCCAGAGGATGTATAGGCTTATCAGGGTCTGAAAATGCTCTTCAGTCTGGGATTGCTAATTACAAAGTGGGACATTGGTGAAACAGGGAGGCATAGTACATGGGCAGATAGGTCTGATGCATGGTACTTGAGGCAACCATTTATAAAGCCGGAGGCTATCGAGGGAAACACAACAAAGTATGGAGTCTGTAAAAGATTCACTTTTTAAAACGGGTGTTCTGGCAGTGCTTAAATTGAGTAAGAGGTTTCCGGTGCCCCGCACCAGCACTTAATTATCAACACCAGCACTTATGACAGTCCGCCACATGGTGGCACTGTTTGTCTAACTTAGAGAGAAGAACAACAACAGAGTATTTATTAATTCATTATACATTAAAAAGGCCTAATACTTGCCGCCAAAGCCATTCTTATAGCTTTGGGGGCCTGGAATAGTCAGAACTGCCAAACTTATAGTATTGAGATGGTAGCTTATTATATTGTTACTGTAATTGGCAGTGCTGACAGCAGCAATGGGTGGTGTAAGTGGAAATGGTCTCCTGACAAGGGCCCTGGCAGTTATCATTTTACAAATGAAGCCACGGCCAATCACAGAGGGGGGCTAGTGCGAATGAGGTGTTTTTTCATGGCTACTGAGGATTTGACATTGATATCACAATGGATGCCAAAATGTCTTATTTTATTTCTTACACTGGTAAACAACAACTCCTGAAAAGTGTTAGGGATTGCGTAGTTGATACTTCAACATAGTTGCCACAATGTTCTTTATAAAAATGATATACGTGGAGGCAGAAGCGTAGGTAAATAATAATACAATAAAAGCAGTAGTAGAAATTAAGAAATTGCAGGTGCCTCAGTGAAGTGAAGTGCAGTCACAGTGCAAGGGAATTCACCAAAGGTAAGACTCTAGTTCACCCTAAGCTGGTTTTCATTGTACAGCTGCCCATTGGTCTCTGAACAGAAGTGGAGTGAGCTGGGCAGAGGGCTTATCTCCCCACTTGCTAGTCTCTCACTGCCAATGTTTAGATACCTTTTTTACTTGTGGGTTTGAAAGGGCACGGATGAAGAGAGTCACTGAAAAAGTGCTGCATAGTACAGTGCGATTTCGTTTCATGATGTCTCTCTTGAAAGTATGTCATGAAATCAGCAGTGGCTGCTGCCACAATAAAGTGGAGGGGAGCGTGGGGCAAATAATTAAAAAACAGCACTTACCTGCTTCTCCTGATGCACCCCCCCCCCCATATGCCGGTCGTTTGGTTTTCCTCTCTTCCAGAAGTCCCTGGGCCAACACAGGCTCCCCGACTTACCACCAAATCCAGACGCTGATCTCATGCTGTGAGAGCAGCGCCTGGATTGGTTTGATTGGCCTGATTAGGCACTAACAAAATGACTGAGAGCCTGTGCCTTTTCTCCACCCCGCTGTGGAGAAATTCTAAGTGTGCATGTCTGTGTGGCTGGCTTAAGACAGCCTAGCCACACCCTAGACTCGGCAGCATCGGCGAGCAGTGAAAAATAAAACGATGACAAAATGTTTTATTATTATTTTGTTTTTCATTGCTTTTGGGTACTTGACCTGATAAACTGAATGGCCACTCAGTTCATGTCACGTACTTCAAACCCTCCAGGATTTTGTGCCGGAGATACACAATTTTTGCAGCACACAATAGTGTTTTTACAGCATTTTGAGTATTTTTATTTACATACGTTTTGTTTCCTTCTGTCACACTTTGTTGTGAATAGAGCAAATTATTGATGTCTGTGGAGTGACATAGTCTGGGAGGTTTCCCATTTTAGGACAGTGTAGTGGTCTGGAGGGCTGCCTTGGAACCAACCTACATTTGGAGGCAACCTCAGAATTGCGACATTGGAATAAAGACATAAAGGTAGGCACTACAACTGCTCTGACAGTTTATGGCCCACAAAGGGTCTACCTTACATGGAAAACTAACATGATCATTGCTCATTGTTTTATTATATTGCACACATCAATTCTCCATAACCAGAAATATTCCTAGATTACATAAGGACTCAGAAGACCAGCTTAGTGAGGAATAAATGTAAATGTAAATGTATTTATATAGCGCAAATCACCGACCCGGTATCTAAGCGCTTGCTTAGGGAACCCATCCTGGTATTCCCCTGTGAGATAACCCCGGAAGGGTATCCACAAGGCGAAAGTCAGGCATCCCACCACGAGGGGCCGTTGTGGAGATTAAGCAAGCTATTACCCAGAGTCGCAGAGTGTGAACCCGTGAATCGAGTAGGCACCAGAGCGAGAATTGTTGAGTCCGTGAAATTTTGAGCCCAAGACCCGCCGAGGCGGGGAATTGAACCCTGGTCCCGGGCTGACCTCTGCTTCCAGGTCTGCCTCCTCTAACCAGTGAGCCACACTTCTCCACAATAAGTAATAAGTAATTAGTGAGTTGACAAATGTGACTTATGGAAAATACACTAATATGTGAAAGCAGTACACTAAGATTGTAATGCACATTCTCATATGTTTACCAATGAGTAGAATCCTACATTGCAGGTAGTGGTCTGCAGGTAAGAGCTGCCCATCCGTCAAACAATATGCTGGTCTACTATAATCTTGCTGGCTCTTTCCAATATGACTCATCTCTAAATCAGAAGCAAACCTAATACAATGTCAATTGGCCTCTTTCCCTCTGGTCAATAAATACCCCAGAGCATAAAGAGTGCCAAAAAGTAAAACCCTCAAAGCACTATGGGGCATTACAACTGGCAGGAAGTGCTATACAAATACATATAGCATAACACTAGTTCTTCTTACTTTTTAGCATTTCAAAGATGCAAACTATTTCAGCAGAGAGTACTGCACTTTCAAATAGGTATATTTAAACTAACACTTTTTTAGATATAACTATATTTCTGCCAACACTCTAAAGGATAATCCTAAACTTTGCTGCAGACACCCACAGGGACAAACCCTGCACGATCTGCAATCTTTTCCCCACCACCCCTCAAAGAAGACAATTCATGTTATATTCTACTCTCAAAAGTCCCACAGCAAAACATCCCAGGTGGCTTGCACACCCCCAAACACGTCTTTTCCGGGAACCTCGACACAGCCCTGCCACTACCACCTGCTATGCCATTCCTTGTTGTACTGCGTGGTTGTCCTCCCATTCTCCATTCCCCAAATAGTGACACACCTCCTTGTCCGGTCCCAAAGTACCCCCACACAGCCTCATATGTGGCTCAAAATCACAGTAAGCACGTGGCCAGCCTTCTTCACAAATGCGGCATTTGCCAAACGCTCAATTTCTGATGTATTGCAATGGACCTGAATGCTGCAGCCCCATACATGGCATCATGTCATGATCAGACTTGAAAACTCTACTGTCTTATAAATACCATGCTTCCGTAGCCTTCCAACATCATCCTGGCACACCCTAAAGAAACATGGCCCAACTTTTTAGCAAGGAAAAGCGCTGTTTGATGTAGCATCAAATAATATTTGTTTTTAATTATATTTTAAAGTGGTCAACGCTGATATTGCAAAATCTTTTGACAGTAGAGGAAACGAAGAAATGTAGTTTCAAGGTTTAAATCAGTCTCACGTTGCACTCGGTGTTTATAGGAAATGCAGTGTGTGGGAAATTAGACATCCCATAGATTATGTTTTAGAGCACTTCATTGACTTTGCCACCCTGTTACGTATTTTAACTAACACAATTAAATATTTCACCTGCTTGGTTCAGCTCCTTCTTTGTAGACAATTGCCTACATCTGACACCTCATCTAATTTCGGGGCAAAATTGAGAACTGGAAAATCGTGATGAACTGGAGGCTCTGATTAATTTATTCCCACTTAAAATTAGCACACTTTGGGCCTGATTAGGCTGTGGGGCAGACTGCCACCAACAGGCCATAGTTGGCAGTCCGCCCATCAGCCAATATAGTGGTCCGACCACCGTATTATGGTGCCGTCGGCCGGAGCAACCGACCGACACCTCTGACAGAGTCAAGCAGACCATCGGAGTGTTAGTCCGACCGTAATCCTTACAATGGGGGAGGTGCCTGGGGAGGCCTCGCCGTAAGGATTTTGATGTCCCTTTCCCCTCTGCTTTTACATGGCAGTCCAATTGCCATGTAAAAGCAGACGGAAAGGGACTTTGGGAACCCTAGCAGGATCCCCATGGGCCTCCACTATGGGGCCAGGCCGGCACATTTGGTGCCCCCCAAGCATCCATGCACCGTGAGCCAGGCACATGGATGTCTGCAAAATGCCTTTCTCCATTGCAGCTTGTGTTGCAGTCCTTTTCCGGGCTGCAGCACAAGCCGCAATGGAAAGGGGCATGTATTACTGCCTACACTGTGGTCGCATTGTAAATAGTGTAGTGTAGTTCCTATTTTCCTAATAGGCCCTGCGCATTGGAATAACATAAACAGTAGTATGGACGTAGAAGTGCGGATCTTCCAGGTCTCCACTGACTATGCTAAACTTAATTGGATTTGTTACCAACTAGCTCAGAGGTCACTGGAAACTTTCTTGACTGAATAGGAAGTGATCAGCTTCCCTGGTACAGACAAGAAAGGATTCAGTTTTCCAACAACTGCATAAACATGACAACTTTTCTCCTTAGAATAAGAGTCAATCTCTAGAGTCGTGTGCAACAATAGACAGTTATTTTACTCAGTCAGTTTTGTGCAGATTACTTTCACCAATATGTAGAGAATAGAGAGACGGGCGTTTTCAATAAAAAGGTATTATTTATTGAACAGTCTTTCTTCTCGTACAAGAGAAATGAATTGCCACAATTGCAAGATTTGTTATTATAAAAAGTGCGTACAGTAAAATGAGTATTGCGAAATAATACTGTAAAAGCATTGATATGGTTTCTTAGCCATACAATGGTTTAAAATGAATAAAACATATATACATTCATATATACATTAGGCTAACGTACTCAACTGGTGCTTCTAACTACGCCTACCCCAGTGTACCTGACCTAAGCCTAATACTTGGGACGGGAAGTAAGTAAGTAGCTTTAGTTAAGTTGGTTTTGCCAAGGTTTGCTTCAAGAATTCTCTCTAAGGGTTTAGTCAACACCAAACCTCTGAAATAGAATGTTGGAGGTCTGGGATATCCTTCCAGGGACTCGATATCCCAGTCACTCGCAAGAGTAGGCTGGAAACGCCGGAGCTGGATTTCTCGGCAGGAGAAAAGACAGCGTCTCTCTCAGCGCGTCGAGGAAGAGGAGGGGCAGCCTCCGTGGGCAGCTTGCATCTGCTGGGCTTCTTCAAGGGACAGCTGTTCTGCTCCTATGTGCACCACACCATTGTTCGCTCGTTAGCAGCGATAGCAGTAGCGATAGTAGCAGCCGTGTTAGGGTCAGCTGCATCAGCGATGGTATCATCAGCATTTGCTTAAGGCAACGTTGGTAATATTTATACCTGAAAGGTGCCTGGTTTGACGTAAGTTTTTGGACATAAGACGTCAATAAAGATGCCACTAGGAAGTGATCGTCTCTCAGTGCTCATTAGAGTTCTATTACTAATCAAAACATAGCAAGCGGGGCTTTCCCAGGTTGCTGAGTTTTTATCTTGTTGAAGAACTCGGAGTGTAATCTAGGAATCTTAGATAGTGTCTTCTGCTGTGTCATTTGCACTAATGAGCTGCAAAGGAAGTTGCAGAGGAAGCGATTCTGAAATGTGGCTCTGTTCGTGTGAGGCCAGAGACGAGTTTCTGAATATTGCATTTGATCGGTTATGCCAATATAGGGGTACAAAGGGATTATAGCCGTATAGGGGCATAAGGTCACAGTATCGATCAGGGTCCTAGATTAGAATGCGACACCCACTCCACGAATTTATGTCCATCAATTTACTAAAACTATAGCAAAAGATGCATGTGTAACATTACCCACCCCAAAATACATATATGCATTTGAAATGGCGTATCTGAAATACGTGGTAATTTTGGTACTGTACGTCTTCAAGCATAGAAATCATTCAAAATTATAGCATATGTAATCAATGAACGATTTTGCAAAAAATTACACATGAAATATCTCTGAATACAGAAAAGAAGGGCAAGATAATTTCATCACATAGAAATGCATTGCAGTAAAATGTGCTAGAGGCTGGTGTAAAGTTATTATGTCTCTAGATGTATATAAAAAATAGAAGTAGAAGCTTCTGTTCTTTATGAATAGGTCTACTTCAAGCAAAGAATTTTCGTGCCAGAAAAAGGTGAATATTTTTTAAAAAGTGTTCAATTCAAAAAAATTCTTGTTGAACGGGGGAATAGAGTTCCAACGCTTTCTAGCAGTTTTTATTGTTCAAAACTGAAGGCCGAATTCAGAGTTCATGGGAACGCTGTGTGTCGGAATGCTTCTCTAAAGTTATTGTTTCTGTTCGGGTGAGAACATCATATCAGACAGGCTCTCAAAGAATTGGTCTACAAAATCAGGTAACAGTTCGACAGTGCTGTAACTTGGCAGGTGTGAGAATGATTGCTGTCATCAAAGTCTGGATCGGCAATGATCACAGAAGGTCGTACCTGGGTGATGTTGCTTATATTTCTCGCTCCACTGTCACCACCTAGTCGTAGCACAGGAGTCTCAACGAATGCCGTCATCAGGATTGGTAGCCGCTGGGGACAACACAATGCGTGAGCCGTTATCGGACTTAGCAAAGTATTGATATCCATTGGTACTGCTGATGGAAGTGCAAGACAGATGTCCAACACGCACTCATCTCCGCATAGCATACATCGAAGCACAGGTAAGATGCAGGATTGCCATATCGGTCTGAATGAAAGAAACCAGGTCATGTTTAGATCTCTCAGTCTGGCCAATCCAAGGACTCTAGTTATTCTGTCCCGGTAGCGTATTGCTAGGATTGTTTCTTCCATCCTCGTAGGAGTCATGTCTGAGCTTTGGCTTGCCATATCGGAGCAGGAGGGTCAAAAATAAAATGCCTGCTACAAGTCCCAAAAATAGGGGTATGCCGCCAAAGACTGAATGGACAAAATTAGGAATGATTCCCAGAATTGCTTGAAATGGTGTTAGCAGTCCTGTGAAAATCGTCTTAAATATGCCTGGGATGCCTGTGGCACTAGACATGTTAAGGAGTTGGCTAAGCATTTCTGTGAAATGCACGGGGCAATTTGTTGATAAAAGGTCATGAATCTCTGTAGCTGTCCTTGCAACTAGGAGATCATACGTCTCTTTTGATGACGTGATGGGCACTGTTGTCTGCAAAAGCACAGACTTCATTCTGCTTAAAGTATCAATTCGTATAGAAGAGAAATTCAGACGAGGCCAGATGGGAGTCTCAATGTCTCCAGGGCCGTTTGGAAACAATGCTTGCATACAGCATTTGACCATGGATGTTACGCTTACGAGATAGGCTTTTCCTGGCAAAAGGCCACAACATCTGTGATCCGTTCTTAGAATGTAACTCCCATTTGCGAGTTGCATAAAGAAAGGCTCTATCTGCGTTGCAGGTGTGACATGCTGGTGGCATGAAAGGTTGTTAGAATTACCTTCACAGGCTCCATGTAAATTAATACCCTGGCACAAAAGTATACCGCTTAGTGAACGTTTACAGTTTTCACAACTAAGAAATACATTTTTGTTGCTGTCACTATAGCATGTGTGTGTGTATGGTAATTTCCATGTTGATTTAATGTAACCTTTACCTAATTGTTCATACTGGCCAGTAGGTATGTATTCAAGGCAATTTTTAAATTGGAAAGTTGTTATCGGAATTGTGATAATCCCGTGTATTATCCATTCAATGACAGGACTTTCTGACATTGTCAAAGGTAATCTCTCAAGTTTTTCTTTTTTTTTTAATTTTTTTTTTTAATTTTTATTTTTTCTTTAAGTACAAAGGCACATTTAAAGTACACAATAAATTTTACACAATTTGCAGTAGATTAGTTATTTCCACATATTTTCCCTTAACCCTTCATATCTACTTAAACTTTAATACAACTAAATCATAAATCAATCAGACTCCTAACCATAATTACACATATCATTCAATTTTTACTTTTGCTTCTCTTTCCATTTGCTTATAGGCTCCCAAATTCTCCTCCCCAACCCTCTTCCTCTTCTTCCTTTCCGAGCATAGACATTTTCCTCAATCTTAAAGGCATACAGCGTGGTTGCCAACCAGTCTTGGAATTTAGGGGGGTTTTTATCTAACCAAGCCCGGGCTATTGTCAACCTATACACTGCCATTACTACAAAGAGGAATTCTGCAAATTCTTCTTGATCCTGTTCAGCTACACCTAACATAATCCAACATGGTGTGAGATGAATTGTAATCCCCAAAGATCTTTCTAAGAATCCCTCTATCTCCTTGATCAGTGAGAATAGCTGTGGGCATGTTGCAAAGATGTGAATGCTATCAGCTTCCAGCTCGTTACATCGAGGACAATTTATACCTATATTCCCACCCCATTTTGCTATTTTCTCGGGCGTATAGTAAAGAAAATATAATGTTTTGTAATGTTGGGACTGCAGAGGGGCAGCACTTAAGATCGTGCGGCCTAAGTTTAAAGATTCAAAAAATCGATTGCAGTCAACCCCTATTTTCTCTGCCCACTTTGTACTATATTTCTCTAGATCGTCCTGCTTTTCTTTCAGCAAAGCTGCGTACAGAGACCTAATTGTGCAATCCCTTGACATCCTAATTTTTCTCCATTATTTCAACCTTATTAAAGCCTGCTGGCCCTCCAGATTTATTCTTTAAGTAACTTCTGATCTGTAAGTACTTGAAGAAGCCCCTATTTCCTATACCGTATGCCTCCCTCAGGTCTGCAAACTGCTTAAAGCCTTCCTGATCAAATAGGTCCCCTATTTGCGTAATACCACTCGCTGCCCAATCTACCATAGTTTGATCAGCAAAAATTTCCCCCGGGAGCGATCTATTATTCAACAGCAAAACATATCTATTATATCTGCCCATTTTACCTTTCTTTAAAAAAGCATTCCATATCGTAACTGCAGCCTTAACAGTTTTAAACCTCGTTCTCTTAAAGTAGCTGTATTCTGTGCATTTTAAAAAACAATTCTGTGCATTTGGCCCTAATACGACAGTATAAATCTTTGTAGACATATCTTGTATTCTTACATCATCAGCTTTCCCCCCAATTAGCCCTTGTATATATTGCAATACAGTAACCATATAGTATAAGTGAAAATCAGGTGTACCCCATCCCCCTCTTTCCCTAGGTAGTGTCATATATCTGTACGCTCTCCGGGTTTTGCCGTGGGCCCAAATAAATCTATTGCATATGGCTTCTATATTATTAAACCAACTGGATTCAAATAACAGTGGTATGGCCCTAAAAAAATATAAGAACTTAGGAAAAATCATCATCTTGATAATGTTTGTGCATCCCACCAATGATAGATGTAAATTGTTCATTCTTTCCAAATCTCTTTTTACGCTGGTCAACAAGGGATCAAGATTGCTTTTAACAATGTTATCAATCTCTGCTGTAATTCTCACCCCTAAATAGGTTGCTGCTTCTACCACTCTGTCGTCATTACAAATTGCCCACTGGTTTTTAACAATTTGGGTTTTAGTGCTGTTCAGGCTATACCCTGAAAACTGTCCAAATCGCCCCGCTTCAGCCTCGATTGCTCTGATAGCTACTATAGGTTGTGCAGTCAAGATAGCCACGTCGTCGGCATACGCTAACGTTTTAAATCTGCATCCATTAAGAACTAATGGCGGGATTTGATGATCATTTTCCAGTTTCCGAATGTAAGGATCTAAATATAGAGCAAACAACAGGGGGGAAGATGGACACCCCTGTCTTGTCCCTCTAAAAATTTTAACTACAGTTGATTGCCCTCTGTTAACCCTTATTTTGGCAGTCGGATTAATATAGAGAGTCTGTAAGGCCTTTACAAATCCTGCCCCTATACCATTCCACCTCAGTACTTCCCATAAGTATCTCCAGGAAACCCTGTCAAATGCTTTTTCAGCATCTAAAAACAGAGCAGCTGTAGGGACTTTTAACGTGTTTGCTGCATCGAATACCGTAATCACTTGCCTAGTGTGTTGTGTCGTTCCCTTTCCTGGAATGAAACCGTGCTGTGTGGGAACTACCAACGTTTCGATTACCCTTGCTAGCCTTTTTGCCAGGATTTTAGAGAACACCTTGACATCTGCGTTCATTAGCGTGATGGGGCGATACGAGCCCTGAAGGTCTGTGGGTTTGCCCTTTTTAGGAATTACAATAATATCTGCACCTCCCAATGAATCTGGTACAGCCTCACCCTTTTGTGCTAATAACATCACGTTAAACATTTCTTCTAACAGTACTGGTTTAAAGGTTCTATAAAATTCTACTGGCAGCTGATCCGGGCCAGCTGCTTTACCAGCTGGTAGATCCCCCAGAGCTTCCACCAATTCATTCACCTGTATAGTCTCTTCCAGGCTATTTTTGTCTTGCTCGCCTAGCTCCGAAGGCTCTATCTCACTAAGATAAGATCTTATATCTTCCTCCTCCTCCTGGCCGTCCTGTGCATAGAGTTCCTCGTAAAACTGTTTAAAGACCTCTCTAACTTGCTCGACTTCCTTCACTATATCCCCCTGGTTATTCTTAATTTCTTTAATATCAGCCATTCCCTCTCTTTGCCTAGCTCGCACAGCTAGTATGTGTCCTACTCGTTCATTAAGTTCATAAGCCTTTTCTTTGTTTGCCATATATTTCTCCACTGTCTTTTTCGCCATCCCATCCAGGGCTTCCGCTTTAAGAGCTACTATTTTCAAAAGAATTTGATCTATGGGAGAGTGAGAAGATATGGCTGAGATGAGTGCTTCTTCTGCTTCCCTCAATAATTTAATATTTTCTTCAGCTTTTGCTTTTGATTCTCTCTGCATCTTAATGACAAAACTCAGGGTTTCCCCCCTTACCCCAGCTTTAAAAGCGTCCCACACTATCCCTGATGATGATGTACCCTTGTTTATCTCCCAATATTCCTTTATCCAGATGTTCATTCTATCCTTATAGCCCTGGTCCTGCAATAGTGTTCTATCAAATGTCCACTGACTCATTACTTTATTTCTCCTTTGTCCAATTATTACCGTTAAGACTAATGGGCTGTGATCCGAGATGATCCTCGGTTCCCTGTCTACCTTTACTCTATCCATCAGGCTTCTTGAAATTAAAAAGTAGTCCAACCTAACCAATATTTGGTGGGGGGCTGAAAAATAAGTACTCCCATCTATATTAGGATGGCATTTTAACCAAGAATCATCTAGTGAATTGTTCCTTACCAAATCTGCTAGGGCTCTGTGGGTCCTTTTTTTTCTGCCTGAATAAATCCTACCAGGATCTAAAAAGCTACTGTCTGCATCATGTAAATTCATATCCCCGCATACTATTATGGGTTCTGGCCACTGTGCTAATTCCGTGTCCAAATATTGAAAGATCTCGGGGTCATCGCCTGTAGATCCGTAAACCGAGACAACCGTGAGAGTCTCCCCTCTAAATACTAATTCAGCTATAACCCATCTACCCCACTGGTCTTCCTTCTTTCTTTTAACCTGTGTGTCGTATCTCTTACCTAAGACAGCCACCCCCCTTGTTTTAGTATTCTGATTAGTTTTTGCTAGTACGTTAAAACCTAACTGTTCTAGTAGGTAAGCCTTAGTATCCTCAATGTGTGTCTCTTGGAGACATACTAAGTCCGGGTTTAGTGATTTGATGTAGGCAGTAGTTTTAAGCCTTTTATTTAAATCATTTAGCCCACAAATATTTATTGAAACTATCCTACAAGTCATTATAAATCAGGTTTTTTTTTCCCTTCCCCTCTCCCATTTCCTCTATTCGATTGCTTCTTTATTTCCTTTCCTTTAAGTTTTAATAAAAAACTAGTAAACACTTTATTCATCAATTCTTTCTTTCCTTTATTACATGTATTGTGCTTTAGCTTGTGATTGTGCCATCACCTGAGTGCCTTACCTCCCCCCCTCCCCCTCCCACTGTCACCCTCCCCTCTGGATCCCCCCCCCCTTACCACAGGCAAATAGGTCTATCAGACCTATATGTGGCCCCTGTAGTCTGCAGAGTCGCTACTCTCTCCCACCCTGAACCCACAGCTATTCGCTATACTTTGCATACTTTGCATATTTTGCTTACTTGATTGCCATTAATTTGTCCTTAGTTTTGCAGAGTGTTATGGAGTTTTTGGTGGACTAGCTGTTGGGGATTTTGACGGAGTTCTGGATCTGTTCTCTTTTCTTCTTCTACCTGACTCCGAAATCTCTTCAAGATATTCCCCCGCTTTTATCTCTGATGTGAACATCCTTGTGTACCCCTTCCTTATTACTTTCAGCCTTGCCGGGAATAACAGATAGGCTTCCGCCCCTTGCTTTTGAAAAGGAGTTATCAACTGCCTTAACTTCCACCGTCTTTCCACCGTAACATGGCAGAAGTCAGGCCTGGCAAAGAAGGTGTTTCCATCGGCCGTCTTTCTAGCATCAGGCCTAGCCTTATCAATTATTTCCTGCCTTGCTAAGAAGTTTCCTAGAAAAACCAGCATAGCCCTTGGTAATGCCTTCTCCTGCCCACCATGGTTCTTCTTTCTGAACATAGGATATCTATGAGCCCTCTGTACCTCTAGCTCCCATTGCCATTTAGAATCTGGAAAAGCCTCAGTGAGTATTTTTACCACATACCCTCTCGGGTCCTGGCCCTCTCGCCCTTCCTCCAGTCCCAAAAGTCTTACATTACTTCGCCTTTGGCGGTTTTCAAAGTCTTCCAACTTCCATTGCAAGTCCTCCACCACTTTTTCTTGTTCTGCCTTAAAAGTTTTCCAATCTGTTACCTCATCTTCCACTCTGCCAGTCCTTTCTTCTACTTGAGTCACTCTTGCTTCGACCTCTTCCTGTTTTCTGCTTACTCTTCTGATAGAGGCTTGCAATTTTTTTGTATCCCTCTTCGCTCTCCTACTCTCTGCTCTGGCCTCAGAGTGCATCTGCTTTAGTGTCCCAAATAACATTTCCAGTGTCACATTTTGCGAGTTCCCCGAATCCCCATTTTCGCCCTCCTTTTGGTCTCTTTCCTGGTATGTCTCTGATGTAGCCGAGTAGTCCCATGACAATTTTTTGTTCATGCTACTTCTAGACCCTCTTGTACCCTTACTAACTCCAGCTCTCCTTTTCTTCTTGGATGTTTGATCCCTGGAGTCGTTACTTGTGCCAGAGTCTGATGATTGATTTGTACTGCTCTCCTCTTCCTCATTTTCTGGGCCGCTAATATCTGTAGTGTCAGAGCCCTCGTTAACTGAAAAAAACTCGGGTGAGCCCCCTCTGACCCCTCTCTCATCTCTTCCTCCTCTGCCATTTCCCTGAACATGCAGGAGCTCTTGCCGGTCCATTAGGCTTTGTGTGCTTCCCCAGCTTGGGTCGATATGCAGCAAAGGTCTACTATGCAGTCCTAATTCAACCTCTTTCAAGGCATCTAGCATTTGGGTATTATTGCTCTTTTCCGTGTGCTCACCTTTTGAGCCAGCGTCCTCCTTGCTCCCCTTTCCTCCCTCTGCGTTCAGCTCCGCTTGCTCCGCACACTGCGTGATGTTTCCTGCAGTCTGCCGTGGTTGCCCAGCAACTAAGCCCTCGACGCTTGCGTCCTCGAGGGTTACCGTTTCTCCGTCATCTGTGTTATGCCCGACTGCCAAACTCATAGCTCCCGTCTCAGCCTGCTTCGTTGATGGTGCTCCGCTCGCTATACTGGGCTGCTGCAAATCGAGTGCCTGTGCCTGAGTCGGCGGGAGTATCTTCACCGCTGAGAATGTTTCCGGTAAAGTAGACTGCCGTAATTGCTCCTTTGTCGACAATGCTTGAGGTCGCTGGTTTTTTGGTTCAGTATCGAGGACTGCTCCCCTCGCAGCTTTGCTCGCCGTGAGACGGGTCTCTGGCTTTGATTCAGTCTTTTTCTCCTGTTTATCTGTCTTCCTGAGCAGAGTACTTTTGACAGATCGGGTAATCTGCTCCATCTGTTTCTTTACTGCAGCGGCTGGCACCTTTGGGATCGCGCCTTCTTTTACCGCTGGGCCTTTACTCTGCCCTGCTGGTTTGTCCGTTTTACTCTTCTGCGACATAGTGCGGTCTCTCACTCTTCTCCAGTAACAAAAAAGAGCTGATTTATTCGTAGCAGAGGTAACAGAAGTTACCCAGTGAAGGCCTGCTGTAAACAAGAACTCGACCAGCATCCACATCCCCGTATCTCCGTATCTCCGTAACTCCGTATCTTATCGGTCCGCTTCCATCCTGGGGTGGGAGAGAGAGGAACTAGCGACTGTCCTCTACAGCGCTACAGCGGCCATCTTGCCCCCCCTCGGTAATCTCTCAAGTTTTTCGATGCTCAGGATTGTATAGTCTGCTCCTTTCTGTGCCAAGCTGATTTGTTTATCAGTAAGGTTAAAGATTGAAAACAATGACGTTGTGTTGATTAAACGCCAAGGCACATAGCCTGAACGAAGATTTTGCAGCGTCCAGCCTAATTGTACAATAGAACGTAATTGTGACTGGCCATGCTGTAACATTAGCAAGTCTCTGTCTATTATATCTATGGCAGATGATACAATATTGTCCAACGAATATATTCTGGAGGGCAGAGTCATTAACCCATTGTCCACTACAGAAAGTGATTTTTCCAAATTAATACGATCAATTTCTCGTATTTTTTCATCTGTTTCAATTTGCGTGACTTTCCAAGCCTGGTTGTATGCAGCATAGATGCTGGCCGCTATGAAGCGTTTTTTACGCTGTTTGCGTGGTCCCATAATAAAATCGCGCAAATCAGCACCATCTTTAAGTAAAGATAAGTGTTGCTTAATTTCAGCCAGTGTGGATGATTCTAGCCATTCAAGGCACAGCTTCCCTACACTGTATGTTGTTACTATCCCTGGATGTTGTCTCTGGGAGTATCTAGGGTCTTGTCTGGTCATTGTTAACCCCTGTGATTTGTTCAGGAATCTATCTTGACAGTTGTTTGTGTCAGTAGGCCAGATTAACCACTTTTTCCAATCAGGATGTGTTCTGTTTAAATGTAAAATGTTAGTTACGTCTATCTCAATATCTGTTGTTGCATTATCAGATATTGGCTTTGGAATAGACAGTTTGTTTAGGTCTTTAATCTTAGCTAGGCCAAGACAGGTTGTTTGTTGAATTGTTTCATTTAAAAACATTATTTGTTCTGGGATCATGCAGGCGTGAAATAGTGCTTCTAGGCCTTGTACCTGCCACTCTTTTGTACCCCAGATTGTTTTTGTTTCAATGTTATTTTTCCAATAATCAAAACCAAATGTCATCATTTTTTCATAAAATGCTTCTGAATATATCAATTTAGTATTTGTCAGCATTGTTTTCAATCCTGTTTTATCTAACAGTTTGTAATAAAACGTTTCTGCATCACTGGTGTTAAACCCTGAGAAGTACTGACATTTCTCATAGAATGTTTTAGAACTGCTTTTAGGTGGTGTAGCACAATGTTCCCATTGGTTATATTTAAAAAGATTTCTAGGCTGTGCAGATTTATGCAAGTAATGATCACCATAGTGTGTGAAGCAGAACATCTGTTCATAACTAGACGAACCTTGCAAATAATCATGATCTGTGAATCTAGCTGACATTACTAAATCAGACATCATATTATTAATACTTTCAAAGTCCCAATCATCAGAGAATGTACTAGGTTTTACAAAAGTCACTTAAGGAAACCTTGAATTGATGAGGATACTTCAGGATCTCGACCGGACCATAGATTTCATAGTCAGTTTTCTCCCATACTACCCCACCGGGTATTGGAATGGCTGTGACATTTACTGTTGACAGTTCTCTTTTCTTCACATGGGATGATCTGTGTGGTTTGAGGACTAAGTTGATGTTCTGACTTGCTGTGTCCATTGTACTATATTTTCCCTCAATGAATTTTCCCAAACAAAGTACCATGATGAGCCAAAGCAAGAAGAAAAATATACCTAGACCAAACCAAAACTCTAACCATGGAGAAATAAGGTAAATTTCCTTTAGTTGATGAAAGAGTTCTGTTGCTTTTTCTTTAAAAGTCTTTTTTGTTTCTGGCATCACTTCGGGGTTGCTTTGATCCTCAGAAAAGTTATCGAAGTTGATGAAATAGCCAGAGGCAGTTCTGTCAATTGTTGGAATTGTTCTTTCAATTTGTCTTTCGGTAGCACATTCAGATGCCACATCATTGTAGACTGGTGTTTCTTGACGAACTGTTTCAATCTGTGTTTCAAGAGGCACGAGTTCCATGGCATTATTGCATAGTCCCTCTCTGTGCACTGCAGGCTGATCGAATGTGATTAGTCTTTCAGTTTGAACCTCTTGGATTGTTGCAAGTTTGGGTATTCTGTTGTTTCTCGGGAGTCCACTGGGCCTACTGTTGATTATAGGCCACATGCTTGTGGTTTTACCAGGTCGATTGATACAACTCTGTTCTCCTTTTTACCAGCAAGGGGCGGTAGTACTACTGATCTTGTTCCGTTGATAGCTAAGACAGGTACTGCTTTTCTGTAAGAAGGCCCAAATTCCTTCTTCACCGCTATTTTTTCTCTGACTAGATCCCCAATCTTTGGAATCCAGACAGGCCTTGCTGGGGCTGGTGGTGCCTCGTCAGTGGTAGTTGGCTGTTGCTTTAACTTTATGTTGCTTAAGGATTTTCTTGTTTCGTTCAAGTCCTGTAAAACAGCCAAACGATCTTTGATGTCAAAGTCTGTTTTCTTATCTTGTACCACTGATACCTGACTATCTAAGTCCTGAATTCGCATTCTAGTTCCGAACAATAGTTTGTATGGGCTGAAACCTTTTAGAGAATTTCTTGGCAAGTTATTTAGGCTTCACTGGACACTTATTAAATGTTTGACCCACCCAGCACCCGAACCTAATACCTTCGCTGTTATAGATTGCTTTATGTCCCGGTTTTTTCTTTCTACCACACTATTCCCTTCGGGGTGTGATGGACAAGAATACCGCAAGCCAACGCCCATGCTGGCCATGGCCTCCCTATAAGCTTGAGAGCTAAAAGCAGGACCCTGGTCAGAATGGAACATGGAAATTGCGTATGTGCTGATAAAGACTCGCAGATCTTTTATAACCGGTCTGGCGTCAGCCGAGCGCTGGGGCCACATTTTTTAAGTGGGTTTAGCCTTGATGATTAATAGGACGCTGGATGGCAAGTAGACAGCCTTATGCCTACCATGGCATTAATGCGCTTGACTCATTGCTGCGATCTCTGTCGCAGTCCGGGCAGTTCTTTACATATCTGTAGTGGTGTAGGCTCATTCCTGGCCACCAGTACACTGATTGTAATTCTTTCAGAGATTCCCTCATCTGTATGTGCCTAGTACCTTCACCCATGTGTGCGTCTGCTATTAATAACTTTCTCCTGTTCGTGTTTGGAATTACCCTATCCCCCACTCCAGGGATTCGAGCAAAAGGAACGGAGTTTGCATCAATTACGTATGCATAATTGAGTGGATAGTTCACGGGTAGTGCTGCACAGTCCCCTTTTAAGGACGTTTTGACTGCTAGCATGGTTTTCCCGTCTATGTATTTTTCTGAACACTTTTTTGTGGCTACGGAAGCCGGTTTAGTTGCTTCCGCTGTGGCTGTGTTAGCCAATGAATTCCCTGCAACGTGAACGCCATCACGTTGATGACTCAGAGTGTGTATCACGTGAGTCTTTTGTAGTTCTTTATATAAAAGAGCTACCTGTTTCCAGAGCAATTTATGCTTTATTGTGGCACCTGTGTCATCTTTGTAATCATTTTCAATCCAGCTCTGCAACTTATTATTGTAAGAGTTGACGCAAAAATGAGAATCGCACACGATTAGTGTCAGGAATTCACGTTCTGCATTTTCAAGCGCCATCTTTAAACATCTGATTTCAGCTCTCTGAGCCGAACAGTACTTCACTGATTCAGTTTTTGTTATTTTCGGTCTGAATTTACCGCTCAGCCAGCGACCTTTAACAATCGCGCAGGCTGCATCATAGGATTTGTTCTCTACGTTGAAATGCCGTACAAATCTATCTGTATAGATTATACAGGCGTACTGTGGGAGAGGCAGAAGTTCGATTGGCAGAGGATATTCTTCTTCATCTTCTAAATCATTCAGTTTTTTGAATTGCGGAGCGAAATAGTATTTCACATCTTCCGCTCCAAGAGAATCTACACACTGTATCCATTTCGGATCCAGTGACACTGTAGGCAGGTTTACTGAGCTGAATAGCGCCTCGAAGGCGGATTCCGCTGTGAGGATATTAATCCTTTTACCATGTGCTAGTTCTCGTTCATTCGCTAATGCAGTTTCTACTGCTTTCACAGTATTTTCTGTGGGACTGAATGTTTTTTCCGCTTGTGTGTACAAGTGAGATTTAATTGAAATTGGTACCTTTTCTCCCTCATTAGAGGTCAGGTACGTGAATCCGCATCTTCCTGGGATGACTCGGATTACAAGATTGCGTGTGTTGTCACGTGTATCTAATTTTGTTTTTGCTAACATGTCTGTTTGCAGTGATCTCAAAATTTCTGTGTGTTTTTGAGTCCAGGTGATTTGTTTAAAATCAGGTTTAATTAGTTCATAGAGAGGTTTAACCCTCTCTGCGTAATTTAGAATGTAAGTTCTACCGAAATTCAGAAAGCCTAGAATCGATTGTAAGTTCTTCAGCGTTTTTGGTGCTTGGAGTACAGCGCACTTCTCTAAGAATTTGTCCGCTAGGCTTTTTCCTTCACTTGATAATTCGTATCCTAAAAATAATACTGTCAGATGGGCAATTCGAGACTTTTTAAAGTTGAATTTGTAACCCTCTGCTGCGAACCCAAGTATAATGGTGTTCACTCTTTTCAAGTGAGTCTCCAAGTCGTCGTCTGTGAGATAGATATCATCTACGTAAGATAATGCCTCATCATCATATATTTGTAGTAACTCTGTTACTCTAGCTGAGAATAGTCCTGGGCTGTTCTTGAACCCCTGTGGTAGCCTACAGAAATTTTTCTGTGACCCCATTACTGAGAAAGCGGTCAAGTATCTGCTTTCTGGTGCAATGTTTTGACAAAAGAAACCATTAGATATGTCTAATGTCGTTTTATATTTTTTCCTAACTATGTTATTCATTAGTGCAGCACTATGCGAATTTTGTACTGCAAATGTTTTGCAACATGCATTAAGGTGTCTGTAGTCCAAAACTAGACGATATGAATTGTCTGACTTGGAGACAGGAAACAAAGGATTGTTCATTTGAGAGGTGCATGTTTCAATCACCCCCTGGTATTCAAGTTGATCTAAAATCTCCCTGACTTGTTTTTTAGCTTCTTGCTTAATGGGATACTGCCTTTGTGCAGTCGGTTCACTTTTTAACTGGATTTTGTGAGGAGGAGAGTCCTCATCCCATCCTACATGATTTTTATATAATGCCGGTGCCTGGGCTACTGCCCATTTCCTTGCATAAGTATATTTTTTGTGAATCAGAATGTGATTCGAGAAGGCAGGCATAATCATTTCTTCGCCACGAGGGCACTCCCTGACAAACTCTGGGGGCCAATCTTTTTCAGCTAACAGAATATCATAGCCTTTTGAGAGTTTATACCAAAATAGACCCATTATTTTCCTAGTCTTATCACCCTCTATACGCAATGTTATTTCGTATATCTTATGGGGCTCGCTAACTCTGGTGTCGGCAGTTTCAACTTGAATGTATTCATTCGTGTCCACTGTCTCCAGATGACTCATCAGGATCTTGCGAGCTATACTGATTTCTGCTGCACTGTCTAACATTGTCTGTGCCCACTCCCCGTTTTTCAACTGTGTCCTCAGTATTCTCGGCATGTTCGATTACTCTAATACTGGATACCTTCTTTTTTGGAAATTGAGATTTTTTACTCTGAGCAGGTTCCTTGTCTTTGGACTTGGTGTGCTCTCCTGGGTCTGACCGTCCTCTTCTTTCCGATTTCTGCGAAAAAATCGGAGACCTTCCTCTGGACTGGAAAACTTTTTCTTTGGGAGTGGATTGTTTATTCCCATCCCAGCTCTTTTTAGGAGTGTTTGAATTATTTTTAATAAATAATTTTTCATGATTTTCGAGCAGTTGGGGCTTTACTGGTTTTCCACCCAAGCTGTCTCTACCTAATTCTTCATAGCATTTTTCTATGATTCTGGCAAGCTCAATTGGTTGATCTGTTATATCTGTTTCCTTCAACTTCTGGCGGATCACCACAGATGCTGCTTCTCCTTTTATATTGGCTAGTAATATAGCCGAGACCTGCTTGAAGTCTTTCAGTAATTTCATACCAAGAGTTAAAGCAGGTTCTGGACCGTATTCATTTTGAATCTGTTTTAGTACTTCTGGTATTACCGCCATTGACGGAACACCATGTGTTTTTGTGTAAATGGAAGCAAAGACTGTACCCCAAGTGTAACAGTCCTCCACGTGTGGTGCGACCCCCATAGGAAGGCAGATGGTCAGGATCCTATGTTTCTCAATAGGGGTAGTATTCGGAAATACTGCCTCTATTTGAGTAATTTTCTGCGCTAACCAGAAAGGAATTTGTTCCCGTTTTATGGGTGTTTTACCAAGACATGACTGTATGTTCTGTGGTGTAATTTTATTGGTGTTCCCCTGATGAGGGGTCAGCTGTGGTACATTAACAGCTGATTGGACTGTAGCAGTCTGCATTACATATTGGACTAATTGCCTATGTATTTTAATTAATGTTTTTAGCTGTGCTAAAAGTTCTTCTCTAGACATTTTATCAATGTCCGGATGTGGTGTGTAGCTGGCTAGAACCGGCCACGTTGCTCCTGGTCTACCTAGTGGACCGAGCCTGGTAATATGATCATTATATTTTAGGGCGCCATTAAACCAGAGCAGGTGCTCTTGGAATTTTAATGGGATTTCAATCTCCTCGAAAGGAGCGTACTCTCCCGGTGGATCCCCTACTATATAGTAGTGGAACTTGTGTGTTGCAGCGTTTGCCGCTGGAAATTTTATCCATAGATAGAATACCTCTATCTGCCGATATTCGTGTGCCTCTATCACGAAGACGACTGAGCCACCTTGTGTGGGCAGTCCATTGTCTATAAGTTTTGACGTTATAGATTTTCTTAAATGTGCAGGGATGATTATCGCACCCGGTTCAGTAGTCCCGTCGGGACCCTGCTGAGTCGCATTTACTGCGCCCCCAGTGGTTCCGTTTTCTAAGTCTGACATTTTATTGTCAGACAGGTTTTGCAGAGCAGGTCTCCAAGGAGACAAAGATTAGGTGCACAATATTTTGGAACACTGTATCCTTCAACGTTGAATAAACCAGAGCTTTACATAGGAATCTCTTCCTACTAAGGCCGGGCGGATTTTAACCTTTCACCCACTCCAGACGTCTATTGGAGTATTTACGGGAGAAAGGGTTTGTGTGAAAAATGCACGACTGAGTTACTCTAACGTCTTGCGTTAGTTTATCGCCTTACCAAACGTTGGGCGCCATGTAGTGTAGTTCCTATTTTCCCAATAGGCCCTGCACATTGGAATAACATAAACAGTAGTATGGACGTAGAAGTGCGGATCTTCCAGGTCTCCACTGACTATGCTAAACTTAATTGGGTTTGTTAGCAACTAGCTCAGAGGTCACTGGAAACTTTCTTGACTGAATAGGAAGTGATCAGCTTCCCTGGTACAGACAAGAAGGGATTCAGTTTTCCAACAACCGCATAAACATGACAACTTTGCTCCTTAGAATAAGAGTCAATCTCTAGAGTTGTGTGAAACAATAGACAGTTATTTTACTCAGTCAGTTTTGTGCAGATTACTTTCACCAATATGTAGAGAATAAAGAGACGGGCGTTTTCAATAAAAAGGTATTATTTATTGAACAGTCTTTCTTCTCGTACAAGAGAAATGAATTGCCACAATTGCAAGACTTGTTATTATAAAAAGTGCGTACAGTAAAATGAGTATTGCGAAATAATACTGTAAAAGCATTGATATGGTTTCTTAGCCATACAATGGTTTAAAATGAATAAAACATATATACATTCATATATACATTAGGCTAACGTACTCAACTGGTGCTTCTAACTACGCCTACCCCAGTGTACCTGACCTAAGCCTAATACTTGGGAGGGGAGTAAGTAAGTAGCTTTAGTTAAGTTGGTTTTGCCAAGGTTTGCTTCAAGAATTCTCTCTAAGGGTTTAGTCAACACCATACCTCTGAAATAGAATGTTGGAGGTCTGGTATCTCCTTCCAGGGACTCGATATCCCAGTCACTCGCAAGAGTAGGCTGGAAACGCCGGAGCTGGATTTCTCGGCAGGAGAAAAGACAGCGTCTCTCTCAGCGTGTCGAGGAAGAGGAGGGGCAGCGTCCGTGGGCAGCTTGCATCTGCTGGGCTTCTTCAGGGGACAGCTGTTCTGCTCCTATGTGCACCACACCACCGTTCGCTCGTTAGCAGCGATAGCAGTAGCGATAGTAGCAGCCGTGTTAAGGTCAGCTGCATCAGCGATGGTATCATCAGCATTTGCTTAAGGCAACGTTGGTAATATTTATACCTGAAAGGTGCCTGGTTTGACGTACGTTTTTGGACATAAGACGTCAATAAAGATGTCACTAGGAAGTGATCGTTTCTCAGTGCTCATTAGAGTTCTATTACTAATCAAAACATAGCAAGCGGAGCTTTCCCAGGTTGCTGAGTTTTTATCTTGTTGAAGAACTCGGAGTGTAATCTAGGAATCTTAGATAGTGTCTTCTGCTGTGTCATTTGCACTAATGAGCTGCAAAGGAAGTTGCAGAGGAAGCGATTCTGAAATGTGGCTCTGTTCGTGTGAGGCCAAAGACGAGTTTCTGAATATTGCATTTGATCGGTTATGCCAGTATAGGGGTACAAAGGGATTATAGCCGTATAGGGGCATAAGGTCACAGTATCGATCAGGGTCCTAGATTAGAACGCGACAATAGGTGGATGGAAATGCCGACTACATGTCAGGTGGTTCCATTGCCACGGCGATGGCGGACGGACGCTTGTCCAACCTCCATCTTAATCAGGCCCTTTGTGTTATTGATATTTTCATTTTAATACAATAGTAAAAGGAGACACAGAATAAAATAATCAAATATTGTAATATTTCAGATTGAAATGAAATAAGAACATCGTGGAGCAATAAAATCCGATTTTTTTTCTTAAACTGCAAGTGCATACAGTTATTACGATTTTTTGAAAACTTTAGAAGAAAAGATTTGCCCTACCTTTGCGTCAGAAGTACAGACAGTGCCTCTAAAGTATTTTAAGCCTGGTATGTACAGTGTAGTGAGCCACCCGGTTTCTGTAATAAGTTGCCACTGCAACTCCCTGGGCTGGGCGCGGATGAGGGAGGCTAAATAACTGGTGACTTCAGCGCTTGTGGCTTACGTCATGGACCATAACTGAGAGTGGTTGTGTCCATTCTTTGTCCCCTGTCTTTCAGGTCCCCCCTTTAACTGTGTGAGCTCCTTGCCCCTTCAAAACCCCTATTGCCCCCCACAAACTTACATTGGCGATGAGGCGGGTGTGTGCAGCGCGCGCGTGCCCTTGCAATGCGGGTCGGCACCGGCGGTGCGCGTCTGGACCTCCGAGGACCCGCACCACGAGGGAAGTGCCCCACGGGCCGCTCTGATGCTGCGCGTGGCCTGACTGCTGTGGTAGTGTTGGTGGGGGTGGCCCGTGGCTGTGGAGGACAAGTGAGGAGGCTGAAGGGCAGACCGGTGCATCAGAAGAGCGAGTGGTGTGCCCCGCCGAGAGCCTGACCATCCCCAGGCGCGCGGCCTGCTCCAGGGGCGCGCGCTGATGCCCCGGCCCCTCCCAGCTGCAGCGCTGAGGGGAAGGTGCGGCCCGGCAAGCTGTAGGGGTAAAAGGGGACACAGAGAGAGGACGCAGCGCTTTGGAGGACCCGGTGTGCTGCCTGAAGAGTGCAGAGAGGTCAAGAAAGGCAGTCAAGACTCTGGACCATGTGTAATGAAGGCTGGAATGTGAGTTCTTGGGGGAATAGTCCGAGCAGGACAGAGGACGTTGCGGTCCAGAACTGAGTGAGGTCAGAAGCCAAGCAGGACAGGGGAAACTGCTGCGCAGGACTGAGTGAGGCCAGCTCCCCCCCCTAGCTTGAATTGACAGGACAGTGGAAAGCCGGTGAGGGGCAGGCATTGTAGAAGACACAGGAGACCAGACCTCATGAGCACAGAACCCAGACCAGCAAGTGGGCAAGGGCCAGGTGCTGCCAGAGACATGTCACAGCAGGCAGGGGGTAGCGCCCAGGCCCATCAGATCATAGCTTCCACATGTAATTGAAGGCGCTACCGCCGTTTAGTCAGCTACCTGATCCGGCCACAGCAGCGCCAAGATTGCGCAAATGGATTGGGCAATTTGAAAATGATTTTATTGCCACGAGGGAGAAGAACAACGCAGTGAAGCCCTCAACCATGCTACATATGGGAGGGGAGGAGCTACATGAACTCTTTTAAGATCTCCGAGATACAGAGGACAGCGAAAACTATGAGAAGACTGTCAGGGCACTCAACCGGCATTTTGACCCACAGGTCAACCCTGATTTCGAGCATTTCAACCTGCGCCAGGTGAAGCAAAAGGAGGATAAATCGGTTGACATGTTCCACGCGCAAGTTCGTGTGTGGGCATTGATCGGCCATTTGAGATCAGGCCGCAACTAATATTGGCGTGCAAGTCATCGTAACTGCACAAGCTCATCGTACACCAGCTGGGAATATCGTTGGGCGACATCTTGGTGTTGGGTAGAGCTTAGGAGCTGGCAGATGGGGAGAGCGGGAGAGATGGAATCTGCGCTGGTGAGACGACCGGCAGCCCAGCAGCCACTATACCCTAACCCCATCAAAGAGGAGAGCGTGGAAGCCATCAGGAAGTTTGGCAGCTGGGGCAGGGAGGGTGCCAGCGGTGGCGGTGAGCGCCCAGGAAAGAATGGCTGTGAAAATTGCAGCCTGGAAAACCACCCACCGAGGGGTTGCCCGGCACAGGGCAAGCATGCTTGAAGTGCAACAAGTGTGGTCATTTTGCCAAGGTCTGCATGGGTACAGCCAGGTCGGCAGCAGGTAGAGGCAGACAAAAACAACAAAAGCCCACAGTGTGCACCGCGCAAGAAGCGGAGGAGGTTGAGAGCATGTGCATCAGGATGAATGTCATGGACGACGACAAGGAGGACAATGAGTTTGTGATCTCGCACAACAGTCGTGCCATCACCAAGAAACAACCACCCCCAATGTGTCAACTGTGGGTGGGGGACAACTGCATCAGAGCACTCATCGACACAGGGGCCTCCGTCAATATCCTCGATGCGGCTCAGTATGAGTGACTGGAGCCAAAACCGGTGCTCCCCAAAACTAAAGCGAAGATCTTCACCTGTGGAGGAGAAATTCCCATTCCACTACTAGGTGTGATTGAGGTGGAGGTCAGGCATGGTGAACAAGCTGAAATCATCCAATCCAATGTAACAGGAGACAGCGCAGGGTCACTCCTGGAATGCCACTCTGCTGAAGATCTGGGGTTAGTGATGTTTGCGAGACAAGTTCACCAGTCCCACGCGGAGTCGGTGATGGCAGAATTTCCAGAGCTGCTCAAGGGGTCGAGGTCAAACTCCACATAGACAACACGGTCAAGCCGGTAGGCCTAAGGCATCGCAGGGTACCGTTCCACCTGAGACCCTTAGTGAAAGCTGAGTTGGAGTGTCTGGAACGAGATGGAGTCATCGAGAAAGTGTCAGGCCCTACTCCGTGGGTATCGCCATTGGTGATTGCTCCCAAACCCAAGCAGCCGGGGGCAATTCGCCTTTGCGTGGACATGAGGTTGCCAAACAAGGCCATCAAGAAGGAGCAGCACATCACACCCACCATTGACGAGATAGTTGCAGGCATTAATGGAGCTAAGTGGTTTTCCAAAGTGGACCTAAACTCTCACTATCACTAATTGGTTCTGGAAGAGAAGAGCCGCTACATCACCACATTCTCAACCCACATGGGGCTCCGGAGATTCAAGCTCCTCAGGTTTGGGGTGTCGTTGGCGGTCGAGGTGTTCCAGGACGCAATTAGGGAAGCACTCTCTCGGCTGGTGGGTGTCATCAATGTCAGCGATGATGTCCTTATCGTCGCAAATTCCCTTGAAGAACATCATGTGAGACTCCGGGCGATAATGCAACGGCTCGTGGAGCAAGGTTTAACTCTCCACAAAGGAAAGTGCAAGTTCTACACAAATGAAGTACAGTTCTTTGGATACCGATTCTCGGCTCGAGGACTGCAAGTGGATCCAGCTAAGGTGGAAGCCATACAGGCAGCGGCGGTCCCCCAGAATCAGTCCGAGGTGAGGAGTTTTCTAGGCATGGCGAATTACTGTGGGAGATTTATCCCAAACCTGGCCACACTGTCGGAGCCACTTGGAACTCTTACGAAAAAAGGATCTCAAATGGCGATGGTCTAGTGCAGAGGCGAAAGCATTCACCGACATCAAAGAAGGGCTGCTGATGGGAGCGGCGGTGGCGTACTTCAAGACCGGACATCCAACAGAGTTGGTGGTCGATGCCAGTCCGATATCTACCTGTGTGGTCACAAATTTACAGTGCTTACCGATCACAAGCCGCTTGTACTGCTGTTTGGTGGCACTGACAGGAGTGGGTCGCCCAAATCCAACACTATAACTTCAATGTCATCTACTGCCCCGGAGTGAATAACCCCACCAATTACCTGTCCATGCATCCCATTGCAGATCGGCAAGCAGCACCGTCCGAGGTTGACGAAGGGTCGGAATCGTTTGTGAAGCAGATTGTGAATGCAGTGTGTCCCAGGGCGCTGTCAATGGAGGAACTCGTACAGGCTACCAACGAAGACGTTTGCCTACAAGAGGTCAAGGAGACCTTACACAACCACCAGTGTAAGATATTCCTTCAAGGGTCAAGCGGTTTGACGTACGAGAAACGGGAGGCGAGGCTCAGTCTGTGGCGATGTCGAGAGGAGCTGAATGAAGGTTGCCAAGGTGTGATTCTCAGGGGTGCACATCTGGTGATACCATCATGGCTCTGGAGGAGGATGGTAGACCTTGCTCATCAAGGACACCAAGGGATTAAGAGGACCAAGGCCCGTATTATATCCAAGGTGTGGTTCCCTGGTGTGGATCGGATGGTAGAAGACAAAGTGAGGGGTTGCAATGCATGCCTGATAACGGGAGCGGAACCTCCAACTCTCCCCATAATCACAGAAGCACCCAGCACCAAGCCCTGGGCCAACATCAGTATGGACTTTGGGAGCTTCCCGGACGGGTGGTGGAAGTGGTACACTCAACGGCTTTTGATGTCCTAAGGCCGGTGCTTGACAAAACTTTTGCTCTGCTGGGGACGCCCGAGGAGGTATGCACTGACAATGGACTACCTTTCCAGGGGCAGAAATTCCACGAGTGTCTGTCATCACAAAATAATGCCTCAGTGGCCCCAGGCCAACGGCAAAGTCGAGAGGTTCATGAGAACCTTGTTCTAGTGTTTTCCAAAGTAGACTCTATCCAGCTTGAATCGATTCTTCCTTGCGACTGGTCCGACCATCACATAATCACTTTCCATATCAAGGAAGTAGTTAAATTGCTCTCTATCCAACCTAAGAGCAAAAATCTTGAGGTAGAACCTAGATAACCTCAATCCTACCGCACTCGCAACCACTAGCCACATCTTCACGCCACCACTGGAAGGATTAGATGATATACAGGACCTGACCAATCACTACTTCAACTCTAGGAACATGGTACTCGACAACCTAGCACCCCTACAATTGAAAAGAGTCACCACAAAGGACTCAAACCCATGGTATGATGGTAGGCTAAACGAAGACAGAAGATCACTGAGAGCAATCGAAAGACAATGGAGATCCGCTCCATCCGCTGCCCACCTCAAACTACGAAGAAGCACCAGAAACTCTTATTACAGAAAGATTAGACGCTCAAAAGCTGACTTCATATGTAAATAATTAGACCAAGCTAAGAACCGCCCCAAAAAACTATTTAAAATAATCAAAACTCAATCAAAGGGTGTCTCTCACTCCCCCCAAGCTAGTCCAGAAACACTCCCCAACTGTGAGGTGCTTGCCGCCTTTTTCACAACAATAACGAACTACTATCCCACACCCAGACACACATTAATACCACGCTGACCACACCAGTGACCCTGCCTAACGGTTCTTCAAAGCTCGACCTCAAAAACAACGCCTCCTGGACCACCTTCAACCTCTACAGCGAAGAAACTATCTTAAACATGCTCATGGCTATTAATCCCTATAACCATTTCACAGATCCTCTCCCAGCAACCCACTTAAAGACCTTCATGCCACAGCTAGTGCCCCTATGAACCAGGATTATAAACACCTCTCTTTTGCAAGGAACCATCCCAGGCATCCTCAAACTAGGTCAGATATCCCTTATTCTAAAGAAAGTATCAGCTGACCCGTCAGACCTGAATAACTATCGCCCAATATCCAACATTTCGACCCTGGCCAAATTGCTCGAAAAATGTGTCCACATGCAGCTTAGTAACCACATTGACTGCTTCAACCTGCTAGATCAATTCCAATCTGGCTTTCGATCAGGACATAGTACCGAATCAGTCATGACCCACATCATAGATGACGCCCTACAAATACTGGATCAAAATAAAGCCTGTTTGTTAATCCTACTTGACTTATCCTCAGCCTTTGACACAGTCAAACACAGCAACCTACTAGACCTCTTGAAACATAGAATTGGTTTATCTGGAACAGTGTTAAACTGGTTCACTTCCGTCCTCCAAGACAGAACTTAAAGATTCAAGATTAACCAATCTGTATCTAACCCTACCCCAGACACCTTGGGAGTACCCCAGGGATCTTCCCTCTCCCCAACACTCTTCAATCTGTTTATGGAACCACTCACTGAGCTTCTCAACTCCTCAAACATCCAATATCACATGTATGCCGATGACACCCAACTCTACAATAAGGTCGAATCTTTTGAAGACATCAAGTCCCTTAACTCAACGCTCCAAAAAACATAGATCTGGTTGGCAAGCAACCATTTAAAACCTAACACACTAAAAATAGAATTCCTTCTTATCGCTCCCCCCCAAACAAACAGACATGATCCGCGAATGGATGCAGCACCTAACTGCACTCGATGGTCAACCTTGCATCATTGATTCTGCGAAATCCCTAGGGATAACTCTGGATAGTAAGCTAAACATGCAGAAACACATCAGCTCTGCAACTAAAGGAGCCAATTTTCAGATGAACACACTGAGAAAACTGAAACCATTCATACCTGCGAATGACTTTAAACAGGCAGTTCAAATCCTAGTAATTCCCAGAGTGGAATATGGGAGTGTCGCTCGCTGCGGCCTTCCCGGATCAACAACCGCTCCGCTAAGAGCCTCAATCAATACAGCCGCTAGACTCATCACAGGCTCCAGAAGAAACTGGCACATTTCCCCTGACCTTCATGCCCTCAACGGGTTACCTTTTGAGGCCAGAATCCATTTGAAAATCGCCTGTATGACTCATAAGGCATTGCACCGAAAAACCATGAGATACCTTGCGGAGACACTAGTGCTATCGGGTGGTAGCAGAACCACAGGAGCTCTGATAATCTTCTACTTAAACCACAATGTTTCTCCATGAAAAAAACGTACAATCGTACCTTCTCAGGAATGGCCCCCAGGATTTGGAACGCCTTGCCCCATGAAAACAAGATTGAATCCGTCCGCTGCTTTCTTTAAAAAAGATGTGAAAGCGATTTTCCTATCTAGATTCTCCTGAACTTTCTTATACACTCTTGTTGATATGTACTAGTCTCTAACAGTTACCAGGAATGTATTTGAACAATTCATCGTATTTTTATGTATCTGTCAACCACCTTTATGTCACCTGTATGTGCCCTGTAAAGCGCTCTGATACCCGCAAGGGTCTTGTTCGCGCTATACAAAACTATCAAATTAAAAAAATAAAAAATAAACATCTACAGGTCCTTTCTGACTGCACATAGTAGCGAGCAGATGGCACGGTGCTGTCAAAAGGCTAATAACTTAGATGCCTTTCCACCAATACCACCGACCAGATGCTAGCACTGTGCAGTAAAGTTAAGTCAGGATCCTCTACTGACCTGCTCAAACCAGACTAATTTAGGAAAGTGCTTCCTACCATCATATCCACTGTGGGCCAGGTGATAAACGGGCCCCTTGACATGGCTACCGTGCCAGGGCATGCTCAAAAAACCTTCTCTTGAGCCGGCTACTTCCCTTCTCTTGTAGACGCCCTACAAATACTGGATCAAAATAAAGCCTGTTTGTTAATCCTACTTGACTTATCCTCAGCCTTTGACACACTCAAACACAGCAACCTACTAGACCTCTTGAAACATAGAATTGGTTTATCTGGAACAGTGTTAAACTGGTTCACTTCCGTCCTCCAAGACAGAACTTAAAGATTCAAGATTAACCAATCTGTATCTAACCCTACCCCAGACACCTTGGGAGTACCCCAGGGATCTTCCCTCTCCCCAACACTCTTCAATCTGTTTATGGAACCACTCACTGAGCTTCTCAACTCCTCAAACATCCAATATCACATGTATGCCGATGACACCCAACTCTACAATAAGGTCGAATCTCTTGAAGACATCAAGTCCCTTAACTCAACGCTCCAAAAAACATAGATCTGGTTGGCAAGCAACCATTTAAAACCTAACACACTAAAAATAGAATTCCTTCTTATCGCTCCCCCCAAACAAACAGACATGATCCGCGAATGGATGCAGCACCTAACAGCACTCGATGGTTAACCTTGCATCATTGATTCTGCGAAATCCCTAGGGATAACTCTGGATAGTAAGCTAAACATGCAGAAACACATCAGCTCTGCAACTAAAGGAGCCAATTTTCAGATGAACACACTGAGAAAACTGAAACCATTCATACCTGCGAATGACTTTAAACAGGCAGTTCAAATCCTAGTAATTCCCAGAGTGGAATATGGGAGTGTCGCTCGCTGCGGCCTTCCCGGATCAACAACCGCTCCGCTAAGAGCCTCAATCAATACAGCCGCTAGACTCATCACAGGCTCCAGAAGAAACTGACACATTTCCCCTGACCTTCGTGCCCTCAACGGGTTACCTTTTGAGGCCAGAATCCATTTGAAAATCGCCTGTATGACTCATAAGGCATTGCACCGAAAAACCATGAGATACCTTGCGGAGACACTAGTACTATCGGGTGGTAGCAGAACCACAGGAGCTCTGATAATCTTCTACTTAAACCACAATGTTTCTCCATGAAAAAAAGTACAATCGTACCTTCTCAGGAATGGCCCCCAGGATTTGGAACGCCTTGCCCCCTGAAAACAAGATTGAATCCGTCCGCTGCTTTCTTTAAAAAAGATGTGAAAGCGATTTTCCTATCTAGATTCTCCTGAACTTTCTTATACACTCTTGTTGATATGTACTAGTCTCTAACAGTTACCAGGAATGTATTTGAATAATTCATCGTATTTTTATGTATCTGTCAATCACCTTTATGTCACCTGTATGTGCCCTGTAAAGCGCTCTGTTACCCGCAAGGGTCTTGTTCGCGCTATACAAAACTGTCAAAATAAAAAAATAAAAAATAAACATCTACAGGTCCTTTCTGACTGCACATAGTAGCGAGCAGATGGCACGGTGCTGTCAAAAGGCTAATAACTTAGATGCCTTTCCACCAATACCACCGACCAGCTGCTAGCACTGTGCAGTAAAGTTAAGTCAGGATCCTCTACTGACCTGCTCAAACCAGACTAATTTCGGAAAGTGCTTCCTACCATCATATCCACTGTGGGCCAGGTGATAAACGGGCCTCTTGACATGGCTACCGTGCCCAGGGCATGCTCAAAAAACCTTCTCTTGAGCCGGCTAAACCAGAGAACTACCGCCCTATTTCCTTGCTCCCTTGGGCAGCAAAGATGACGGAGGCCTATGTTAACTCCCTCCTGTCTGACTTTCTGACCATGAATAACAGGCTGGACCCCTCCCAGAATGGCTTTCGTCCAGGTCACAGCATGGAGTCCGCTCTCCTGGCTGTGACAGAACATCTCTGGTCAGCACTGGTCGCTGGTCGAACGTCGGCACTGATTCTATTGGATCTAAGTGCCGCGTTTGACACAGTGTCCCATGCCATACTGTTGCGACGCCTGGAGGAGGCGGGAATTACTGGTCCAGCCCTGGAGAGGTCTGCCTCATTCCTTTATGTGAGGTCGTTCGTAGTAATAGTCCCCCTGTATGCCTCAGGCGAACACTCCATCAAACAAGGGGTGCCACAGGGTTCCTCCCTCAGCCTCCTGCTATTCAATCTGTACGTCCAACCGCTGGCTCCAGTACCAAGAGCAGAGGACTGACCATGGTCTCCTACGCCGACGATACACAGCTGGTGGTGGCACTCTCGAACGATGCCGAGCGGGACGCCCTTAAGTTTCACGGCGACCTAGCAGCAGTCACCGAGTGGATGACCACCAACTGTCTCCAGCTGAATGCCAGCAAATCGGAGGTATTGTTGGAGGGGAGTGAACTCTGGTGGCCCGCAAGCCTTGGTAGGGCCCCCCCCCCCCCCCCAGGCAGGCTGTGAAAAATCTGGGGGTGTGGCTGGACTCATCCCTCAACTTCCGAGTCTAAACCAAAAAGGTGGCAGGGACCTGCTACGGACTACTATGGGGGCTTAGACCCCTATTGGGTTTCTTTGATGCTCCCACACGACAGTTCATCATTCAGGCGTCTGTAATGTCAAGACTGGACTATGCTCTCTGTATCTGGGGTCCAATAAGGCTGAAATTCTGAGGCTGCAAAGGGCACAGAACACGGCAGCAAGAACCCTTCTTGGTCTGCACAGGTCCTGCCCTGTGTCTGACATCAATCGTCGTCTTCACCGGTTGCCCGTGGCCAGGTGAATCGAATTCACGGCTCTATACATCTCTTTCTAAGCCTTGAAATTGACCACCCCTAGTATCTTGGCCAACCTCCTCTCGCCATATGTTCCCTCACGACATCTCTGCTCGCAGGGTCAAAACCTGGTAGTGGTGGAGTACGCTCCTTTTGTAGTAGAGCGGCCCTCCTCTTGAACACACTTCTGGCTCACATTCGGGGCCTTATCAACTACCTAGAATTCAGGAAGGTCATTAAAACTCACCTTTTCCCTGCACCGTAGTCCTACTAACAGTTCCACCCGCATCTGTCAGTTGCTCTGCTGTCATGCCGGGATGCCCCTTTGCTGGGGCAGCTGTTGGCGCTGTACAAGTTGTGGCAACATAACATAACATCTTTAGCAGGTCCGTCATTTTACTTTATTCATTTATTATAACAAGTGGTGCTACAAGCGCTGTTGTGAGTTTGTATCCATTCAATCTTTCTCCATCAGGCAAACATCTCTCTAGAAACATATAGGCAGTAATAAAAACATACATTATGTGCATCCTGAGCTTCATAATGTGGATTTTATTTTTACTATCAAATACAAAGGCACATACTTTTTGTACGTTTCTGAATTGGAAACTATTCATTAGTTTCTTACCTGCTCCAGCTCTTCAGTGTTTGTATCTTTTATAGATTACCAGGCTTGACATTACTCGATGTCAGACTGGGTTGCCTCACTTCTTTTAAGAAAACAATAAACAGTGTTAAAATGGAACAATAGGACAATAACAGGGGGTCTTGGTCATAAATATTGGGTTTGTGCACAGGGTTACTATGTCCTGTTTAAGTGCAAGACTGTCTCTCTTCAAGCAAAACTTTGAAGTGCCTCTCTGGATTCCTTAAGCAATATCATATTTCGGTGCCCCTCTTTATACCCTCATATATAAATCAATGTCATAGCATAGGACAATATACTCATATTGTCACCATAAACATCTGCAGGCATATAATAACTATGAAAATGCTCTCTGGACCCTCTCTTAGTCATCTATACTCCTTCCTTAAAAAGATAGAAATATCCTGTCAATACCCTTAGCTAGATGAGCAGGTTAAATCTGATTTGAACATTAAATTAACAGAATATGTTTGAATTAGCACACTGTATGGAAAAAATAGAATTCCTTTTTAATTGTTAAAATGTGTTATTTGGAATTTTTGTAAATAAGTTGTAAAAGGATGTTTTGTTAAAGTAATTTTGTACATTTCCCTGTACATATTGTACATAGAATTTTTTGTATATACATCATCTAAAATCCGTGTTTGTATACATTTGTCTGTAGCCCTGAAGAAGTCCGTAAGGACGAAACGCATTGGCTACCCAATTTCGTAAAAACAACTCAAAAAAATGTTTTAAGAAGCTAAAAAAAGAAATACAGAATAAAGAAGAAAAACCGTCACCTGCTGATCTCTCTTTTGTTTCTTGAATATTTACATCTTACAATTGTTGAAATATATTTTGTCCTTGATTATTTGTTGTAATTGTGTTTCATGGTATTTTCCATAAGGAATGTAAGGGTACTGCGTTCCTGATCCTTAGCACCCAAAACCTTTACTACAATCTAACTAAGGGATAGTTACAGTCGTCTATTACCCCATACCCCTCGAGCCTGTAACACTTTGAAGTGTACAAGGTTTGTGTACCAAAACTAGTGTACCAACGCAGGAGCAATCAGTATCAGGGAGCAGGACTCTATCTAACCGTTCTGTGCACAATGGGAATGAGGGGAAAAGGCAAAAGGGGTTGCAAAAATGTTAACCATGTCATCATGAAGACATTGCCCCTGTGAGAGTTGTTATTCCTAAATTGCATTAAAAACCGAATTTACCCTAACAAAATCTGTGTTTACAGTATCCTATCTTGAGTTGATGTCATAATCCACCAAGTGACGATCACTGCTATTGTTCTCTTTTCCAAATAAAGAATTTCGAGGTTCACATTAATAAAACTGAGAGAGTTCCTAGAGGCGTCACCCATACTGTACCTAATCAATGACACCCTAACTGTCACAGGTTAATGCCGTACAATGTACCTAATTGCATGCTTCAATAAACTGCGAGAATGACTAAACTCAATGTGTTACTACTATTAAAAAATCCTCAAATGTATTTCGCAATAAATGGTTTCTTCTTGCTTGTTCCTCTGTGGTGCAAACCCTAAGAACAGTGCAATTGTGTTGAACTGAATGAAAGCCATTGTGTAAAGTCCTATAAAAGGACGGGCGTATCACTGTACACGAAACACTCATTACCCACCTTTAGAAGGCGAACCAGGGCCATATTTCACATACATCTTTATTAAATTATTTGTATTGACGATTTGTTTACCTTGCTACTAAACTCTTTGACACCTTATTGCCTGTATTTTGCCAATCAATTCTATATAAACTTAAAAACATTTACGTAGTGTCTGTCATTATTATTGAGAATGCTTCAATATTGAGCTGGTTGTAATGTATTAGAGAGGGGTCCAGTTGGGGTATACCAAAGTCCTTATCGGGACTACACCGCTCCGGGTCCTAGACGTTGGCGGGCCAATATACATGATCATTCCACGTGGGGTTGCACGCTGATACCCCTGAATCCCAATTGTCAATATCTGCCTGTGTAGTAGTGGTCTTCCTTTTCTATAGTGGCATACAGACATAGGTTGAGATGGTCCCATTTCCTGACGATATGGCACAGCTTATCTTAACGGGAGCTCCCACTCGTGGCACTCTGACAGAAATCTGCTGAGAGCATCTGGATGCTCTTTCTGGAGCCAAGATAGTTGTTTAGCTCCTGTTGCATCAGTCTCATACATAGTTGGCATAAAGCAAACAAAGCTATGCAGGATGACATGAGGGTTATTAGAAACTAGGAGCAACGTTTGCCAGGAGATATTCGCAGCCAGTGTTAAAAACGTTGTCACCCACTCTGCAGATGGAAAGGCTTTGTCTAGTTACATATATTGGATCCGTGTAGTTGGGCAGATAGTACTTGCATGTTGAGTGTAAGGACCCGCTGATGGAAAAGCACATGGCATGCTGTTTTGGAAGCGTGTACTTTCTCCTCCGAAGCAGCCTTTTACCAGCCAGTCATCCGAGTATAGGAATATCTGGTGACCTTATCTTTGAAGAAAGGCCGCCACAGGGGCAAATATTTTGTGACTATCCAGGTATCAGATTACAGGTAGAAAGGGAGTGCCTTGAATTGGTAGTGTCGTACCGCTACAGAGAACTGAAGGTTCTGTCTGTCATTTGGATATATAGGGACATGGAAGTAGGTGTCCTATAAATCCAGGGCGGTTAGGAACTCTCTTTTCTACAATAACAGAAGGACCTCTAGCAGGATGAAAATCAATTTTGTTTGCCTCTTTAAGAACTTGTTGAGCTCTCAAAAGTGGCCTGCATTGTCCTATTCCGAATTTTTTCCACACTAGGAAGAATCTTGAGTAGAAGCCCAGGATTTGTTGGGCCTTCAGTAGCATCTCAGTGCTCCCTTCAGTAAAATCATTTCCTGCTAGAGTTTCCATTGATGCAGGTGGTGTTCCTTTCTGGTTCGATGATGGGTAGGTTTCTGTAGGAATACCAGAGTGTGCCCATACTGCTCGATCTGAAGTACCCAACAGCTGTGGTGATCATAGACCAATTTTGAGCAAAGGCAGATATTATCCCACAGGGCCTGTATGGAGTTAGCGAGGAGGGCAGAATTAGGAAATCAGTATGTTTGCCGTTATCTTTGTAAAAAGACTGAGATGCACCCCTCTTTTTGCCTGCAGTCCTTGGTCATTTTGAGGACCTTGTTACTTGCTGGAGAAACAACCTTCGTCACACCCTGATTGACTGTATGAATAGTACAAATCACCCTGCCCTCCATATTGGTTACTGGCACCTTGGTATGTCTGTAATCACCTTGAGCCATGTAAGGAAGTTGAGGGAGCTCTTTTGCACTGGAGGATACCTAGGACGCATGCAGTGTCTGTGTCAGTTTAGATAGTTTGCCAAGCATCAGCCACATGTTTCCCAAACACAGTTTTCCGGTTGAAGGGCATGTCAAGGAGCTTTGACTGCACCTGACGATGGAAGGAGATAGATATAAGCCAGGCTTGTCTTCTAAGCATTGCATCACTGGCCAAATGCTAAAGGCCTGCTTTCAAATGTCCAAGGCAGCAATGGTGTTGCATACGTTCTGGCTCCTTTCTTGACCAAGGATTCAGCATCTTCTAACCTATCCTCTGAGACAAGCCGAGCACTGGGGAGATAGTCTTGCCACATTCAACAATTGTACCTTGAGAATATGGCCAGAGTATGTGCTGTTTATCTTGAGGTCGATGCCGTTGAGCCAACCATACGGCTTTGATTGTTGATTGACCTTCCATACTTTATCAGAAGCATAACATACAATTTTGGTTTTAGAACACATCTGAGCTGCTGGAACTATGAAGGAGCATTGCTTATGATGGGCAGGAAAGCATGGTGTGGTGCAGTCAACAGCTGTGCACTTCTTCTCCAGATGCGACACAACTGCCTGAACTGTGGCCAGTGTTGTCATCAGTTTAAGTCCTTATTTACGCAATTAGCCCAAGATTAGAATTGATTTAACAGTATTACCCTGTTTGTTAAAATTGCTGTTGTACTGTTGTCTTTGGCTATCCAAACTTCTTAGCCACAATTTCTATTTAGGCACAGAACTGGGAGATGTTGCAGTTTACAGTGGTATTGATGTTTTATCTCCCACTTACGGTGTTAAAAAAGACCTCCCTTCCTGACTCTCTTGAAGATTTGCTGCCCTGAATTTCATCATACTCCTCCTCCGAATCAGTATCTCCATTGGAAATCTGATGGTTATAATCTCCCATGTCCTTAGAATAAGGATGTGGCCCAACAGCTAGAGTAGTCGACCTCGAAGCAGGGGAACTGGGTTTGAGTCTCAGTAGGGATACTTAATTTCCTGTGATTCTGGGTAAATCACTTAGGGCCAGATGTAGGTAATCCAAATTTACCGATTCTACAATACTGAATTTTACTGGTTCGGTATTTTAGAATGGGTAAATGCTGTGTAGGAAAAAAATTCGGTAAGTATTACCTAATCGGTACGATTCGGTATTTACCGAATCGGTATTTACCGATTCTGTAATTCCCATTCATTCCTATGGGCCTCCAGGCCCATAGGAATGAATGGGAATTACCGAATCGGTAAATACCGATTCGGTAAAAGGGGGAACACATTCAAGGATGGCAGGGTGTCACTTTGACACCCTGTTACACCCCTGAATAGTGCATGGGTGCACATGTGGTACACATACATGCCCTAAGGACATGTATGTCTGCCACAGGCACTGTTAAGATTTGAAAAAAAATGCTTTTTTTAGGGTTTTCGATATTTACCACCAACTTGTAGTTGGTGGTAAATAGCAAATCCTGAAATGGGAAAAGCACTCATTTGAGTGCTCCCTACATTAAGGATTCGGAAATTTACCGAATCGGTATTTTAAGAGTTCGGTAATGTACTGATTCCTTAAATTACCGATTCAGTAAATTACCGAATCCTTCAATTTGGCCTCCTACATCTAAAAAGCCTAATACCGGTCGGTAACGGGCGAAATTCGGTAATTTCGGCCGTTACCGACCGGTATTAGGCTACCTACATCTGGCCCTTAGTCTCCACGTGCCTTACAAAATGAATGTGTCTGTCTGTAACGCAACTGGTACTCATGTAAAGTGCTCTCATACCTTCAGGTCGAGTTAGCGTTATATAAAACTAAACAAAACAACTTAGTAGAGACAGTGTGTGGTGCACACGGTTGTGCCGGGGCCTTTTGAGGAGGTGGAAGAAGAGGGCAAGGCAGGTGCTGAGATTGTTGCTGGGGTGGTGTGACAGAACAGACCCCTGTGTAAATAGGAGAGGCTGAGTAACTAATCTTTGGAATGTCTCTATCATCTGTTGTAGGGCATTTAAGAAAGCAACAGGAACTTGCGGCATGGGCATGTCTCTGTAACAATACATAGGTCCATATTGGTAATCATAGTCTATTCTGCAACTTTCTGGTGGAAAGTCATGTGGGATGTAATCCTCATAACCTTGTGAATTGAGGAATCAGTCTCCAACATATTCTCTGCATAGTTACGTTCTATATTCCTCCCCATCATATTCCTAAATGCTTTGGTTGTTCAGTTGATTCGGCTGTAAGTAGTGTCACAAACGTGTTCTTGGTCACTGAAGTACATTTCTATGTCCAAATCCCGTCTATGGACTGGTAGTTGTGTTGCCAAGTTAGCAACGGCTGTACTTACAATGATGGCATAAAAATGACATCTGTTATTGGTAAAGTGCTTGTTGAGGGTACCATTTCTGGTACTATGTACAGCAGTGGTGTCACCATTGACAGTTCATACGGTTGCCATTGATGGGGTCTTCAGCATCTGGATCTTCACTGTCAATGAGGTCACCTTCAGTGCTGCTGAGTGAGTCTTTTTGCGTGACAATGAACTTACTGTTTGTGGTGCGTTTGTTGATGGTGAGGCCATAGTTGTCAGAGGCAAAAGTCATTGATGTTGCTGTCAACATCTGTGTCACTAATAAGATGACAATCTATAGTGGGAACTTCTTAGTTAACAATGGGAAGTTCCCTGTTAATGATAGTTTAAGCAGGAAACTTGCCAGGACCTCAACAAAACAGAGTTTTCACATCATCTTGTGTGGAGGCCCTTCGCTGCCTTTTTTGATGCCTTTTCCAACGAAACATTTGATTTTCCTTTGGTAGATGCTGCAACAGATGCAGCCTTAGTGAACTTCAGTTCCGAAGCAACCACATGCTTACTTTTGGGTGCCATCTCTGTGGAAGTGCTTGAATGGCCCTTTGTCCAGAATGACCACCTGATGAAGGGGGTTTAGTTTATAAGTGGAAATCCTCTTCTTCTCCAGAAGATAGAGGACCAGTCTCCTTCCACTTTCCTTCAAGATCTTGGAAGGAAATGTCTTACAAATGTTGCAGTGTTTCGCAGTACGAAGCCTTACAGTTAGGATAAAGTCAGTAAACACACTCAGTGTGGAGCATCTACATAGGACTTTCCTTTGGCCTCAGGCTGAACAGTTTTTGAAGAGAAATCTCTTTCACCTTATCTTCCACATAGGTAGTTGAACCATAAAAGATATTTTTAAAAAGCAAACCACAACTCACTTTTTTAGTAAACCTGAAGATAGGACTGACTGTAGTTCTCGGAAGGTGAACAAGTTGTTAAGAATGCAGTGAAATTGATATTTTCAAAAAGTAGAGCTTCTTTCAGGGACGATATGCAATAAAAATCTGAGCTACGGTGACCTTTAGGGGGCGCCAGGGATCCACTTAAACCTCACTGGATATAGTTTGGATTCTTTTAAATGAGTTGGATATGCTACTAAACAAGCAAATTTGGTGGGCATATGGCTATTTTACGTTTTTATATTGCTATTTCAAAAGTACTGGGGGTTTTCAGCCTTGAGGTGAGGAATGATGCAATCATATGAATCTATGAAAGATTAAATCCTGGGGAAATAACGATTACCTCACCTTACATTCTAGAACTTGATAGTATAAGAGTATCAGTATCTTAAAGAGTTCTTCCAATCAAAACATTATGCCAACTTTCAGGTTTCTGTCAACCGAGAAAGGTTATTTAGTAATTTACCATATTTCTCTGGCTTCTACTGGGTAGTCATCAGTGATTTAAATGGGCCAATACTCACCGGTACTGAGTACCAGCACTTCTTACATTTACCGAGCCGAGTACCGGCACTTCTCCACTGTCAAGGAGAGTCCCAGTACTCAGGTTTGGACTGATAAGGTGGGCCCTGGACTGGTGCCCGAGGGTCAGCTGGGTGCTGTTTTTTTGGCAGCGTGTTGCCCGTTGCCATCTATCTGTATTATGAAGCTGTGGCAAGTTGGAGGTCTGCCGCAGGGGTGATAGAGCGCCATGTTATTCTGAAAATTGTAGGGGGGCGTCTTAATCATGGGAAGTTAGCACCCGCATATTTAGAGGACTGTATAAACATGTGTTCATTGGAAAAGTAGTAATTAGTCAAATTATATTAGAATGTTTAGGAGTATTAATATTTGTTTGGAAACTAATATAGCGTTTAACCGAGAAAATGCCTTAAGTAATGCAGAAGTTATTGCCTCATGTATAAGATGTTACATTAGGATTAAACGGGAACCATTTTAAAAGTTGCACATGTAGGTTTGCTTATTCACGAGTAAAATGTAATGCATTAAAATGATTTTGAATGCAATGCTCATAATGCAGTTTTAGAAATGTGTTTAAATGTGTAAAGGCCTGATTGTATGAAAGCACCAATAGAGGTCTAACTGTGATTTCTTAGGTTGTCCGAACATGGTAGGCCTGAAAATGTATTTTGTCCTTGGGAAGGCTCCTTTTTCTTATTTGAATTTTGGATTGCAGACGTGGGTGTGTGCAAGGTTACAGGCTTTCTGTTGCAGGTGCACGGACATATGTTTAGTTAGGCAGAATAACCTTTTGTTTTAGGAGTTAGGATGATAGAGGCAAGCATCATGGGACTGAACAGGAATGTCAAGATGATACTTTTAGCGGAGAAGGTGCCTGGGACCCAAGGACACACCAACGGTTTTTAGATGAAGTTGGAGTTTTGTTGGAAAAGTACAAGAGAGAAGACCTGCCGAAGGGGTGTGTTTAGGGCGTGTTTAATGTTTTCGGGAGTTTGTATTGGGGACAGTATACCCCGAGGGTGGAGAGGAGAGAAGGGCTAGAGGGGAAGCAAGAAGGAGCATCTTAGAACGAGCTCTGTAGCTTAGGCTACTTACCCATGAAAAGTGAGTGTACTTCTGAGGAAGTCTTCACTGCTGACACCTTTTTCCTCTTGCCTGGGTGGGATGTTAAGTAGGGACAAACTAATATTCTTTCTTCCTTTGGGTGAATGCAGTCAAGGCTTCAAGCAGGGACTGTCCTCATTTGCCTGATGCTTTTGGAAATTACCTTGATTATAATTTTGAGCCGCCTGAGACTTCTGCGTAGGATTATGTTTGAATTAGTGCCTGTTTATTTCCTTAACCTCTTGTTGAGGTGCCTGTATGTTCAGTTATTTTAGGCTTTGGAATAAACCTCTAAAATGTATTTCGTAGTCAGTGGTCCTTTGAATTGGATTGATTTGGTCTTTGATAAAGTTATTGTGAATTGGATGATCTTCTCTTTACACTTCTTAGCAGAAAAAAACATCCCAGTCGACCAAGGATTCTAAAGATTGGTAAGAGTAAAATCTGGATATGAATCCGGAGGCACGGAGAGTGACGGTGAAGAAAGCAGCAGTTTGTGGGAGAGTGAGTATGAATAGGGTTATGTTTTGTTAGATTGCGGTGTTAATGTTGTGATGTCTTGCGGAGTTGGAGTGACTGTTGTGTGATTGCGAGATTAGGCTGTGAGCGGGCGCAGCCCGGGAAAATCTTAGGCTCGACGAGTAGCTTAAGTGATTGTGATGTAGCAGACACCCAGAGTAATTGTTGACCATTGTGAAGGGAGCCGTGAGGTACAATCGACTGCCTGGACAGAGATAGGGGGAGCGAATGTGTGAGTGCATGAGTAACTGACGCTGGTCGTGAGTTGCTGTATGTAGAACATCGAGTGATTGTAACCTATCAGCTAAGGTAATTGTCCGGTCATTTCGTGGACAGACAGTTGCCAGATTGAGGTAGACAATTACTCGAGTCTGTGGATGTACAGTCAGAGAAGTAATTGCTTGGACGTACAAGCAGTTATTTTGACGTATAAATGGGATGTGTGAGTGGGTGAGAGTTAATTGTAAAGGAGGGGAACTGCTGCGAGCGGAGGAAAGTGACATCAGGAGGTACCGTGCTGCGATCGGGCGGTTGGTGTGAAGTCGCGCTGCTTTTTGTAGATTGTGATCAGGAAGCGAAAGAGCGCTGCGAAAGGAGAAACAATGGTTTTATCATGAAATGTTTGAAAGTTTTACAAGATCTGTGTAGAAGAGCAAAGAAGGTGGCTACTCTGGGGGGAGAAGAGGCTCCGCCCAAGGACACCCCTGCTCATTAAATGGCCACAAATGTGAGTTCATATACTATACTGTGGCTTGAGAATTGGTGCAAGATGACAGAAGGAAATGAGGAATTGACCTTTCCCCAGTAGGTAAACTTTAGGTTGGAAGTGTTATATCAGTTTAAAACGATTATGGCTTTGTTGCGACCTTTGCCTAGACCTACATAGTTTGAAGCACTACATGCATGGATTAGAGAGGCCGAAAGGAACAGGGACAGGAGACAAGAAAGAGTGAAAAGATCGGTTAGGGCATTCCAAGATGCAAGGTGGGATGCATTGGAGAAAAGATGGAGAACACAGACAATCGAGGGGGATAAGTTGTTCCCACTGATAGTCAAGGAAGGGAACACCTAGAAGAAGAATGAAGAGGAAGATGACAGTGATACAGATGATAGCTTGATAGAAAGGCTGCTATCTGAAAGACCACCTCCATATAACCCAGAGTCAGAGGGGGAAAAAATCAGCCCCGATGGAGGAAGCCAGAAAATCGCAGGTTCCACTGAGTGCCGGAGTAGTGGGAAAACTCTCGACAGGAGGAATGGGAACGCAGGATCCAGAGAAAACAGATACTAGGAGGCTACCAGACCCCCTTACGGTGCTGGTTACCATTGGTCCCATAGTGTCGATGTACGATCCAGATTAGGTGAGGAGTGGAAATCCGTCCCAGACAGGAGCCGAAGGGAGATCTAGCTTGGGAGGGAACGGTGTAGTGAGCGGATTGGTTCACATACTGAGACCTGTGGAATCGAGTACGCCATTGCCAGCTACGGCAGACTCGTCAAGGGGACCCATGGATCTGAGGGGGCAGAGACCGAAATCCTTTCCCGAGTTTAGATCAGACCTGAGGATGAGGGACTCCTCCGAAGGGAATCAGAGTGACAGGGCAAGGGAAGATTGGGACCATGGGAGCGCAGAAAACAGGATGGCTTTAAGAGGTACCCCTGAAGCGAATAGGTGTAGTGAACAGGATAATGATTTTAGGGAGTTGAGTGGCACATCTAGTCGAGTTACTTTGAAAGCAGCGATAAAGGCAAAGAGGTTAGACGTGATGCAGTTAAAAGCAGAGGTGGATGAGATAGTTGAAGGAAATCTGCCTTTGGAAAGAGGGGAACTTTATGACACAGATGAGCTGCTGTTTGTGGCCAAGGATTTAACTCGGAAAGCAAGGTCGGCACATGAGAAAATAACTGAATTGGCAAATAGATATAAGGTGGATTTGTCTAAAACGAAGATGTTACAAGGTAGTCACAGGTTACAGTACAGTGACCAAGACTTGGACGAAAAGAGGGTCATTGGGCTAAAGACTCACATTAGAGAACTGATTATAGGGATACGAGCATGGAACAGACTTGACAAGTGGGAAGAAAGATGGTCTAAGAAAAAGAGTCATTAGTGTTAGGATGGGATGCACAGCGTGTCAGCGAAAGTTCAGTATGGTTGGGTTCACCTCAGGTGGCGTTAAAATATCAACGACATACAAACAAGAACATAACTCAGAAGGATCTAGACACTCTCAAGAAATTATCACTAAATGACAAAATAATTTGCACCAAAGCTGACAAAGGTGGTGCAATTGTAATAATGGACCGAGCACAACATGAATTGAAAGTTATTGAACACATAGGAGACACAAACATTTACTTGAAACTTGAACAGAATCCGACAGTTGAATTCTCAAAAAATTTAAAAGAAATAGTGGAAAAAGCACATGAATTGGGAACAATCAATGACAGAACAAAGAAATTCCTATTGAAAACAAACCCTAGGAGTCCTTCTCTAAACATGGTCCCAAAAATTCACAAAAATTTACTCGATCCACCACTCCGACCAATAGTGTCCACTCGGAACAGTATACATGAACCTGTAGGTCAACTACTTGACAAATATCTGCAGCCTGTAGTAAGAACCATGTCAACATATGTAAAGGATACAACAGAGTTTTTAACAAAACTCAATACCATCAAACTGGATCCCAACGACAACATAATTCTATGCACAGCAGATGTAAAATCATTATACACCAGTATACCACATTCAATGGGCATAGAAGCCATAGAGAATGCACTCATAAATACTGATCTGGACGTGAACTTTCAAAAATTTCTGATGGAACTGATGCTTTTTTCTCTGTATCAAAGTTATTTCAAACACAATGATCAATGGTACCTACAACTGGTTGGGACAGCTATGGGCAATTCGGCCGCGCCGGTCTATGCCAATCTTTTCATGAAATTCTATGAAGAAAAACACATATTAAGCAACGAACAATGGGTCAAAAATCTAAAAGCTTTCATTCGTTACATAGACGACATTTTCATTCTTTGGTCCAGCACAAAAGATGAACTACAAGAGGCTCTCCTAAAATTCAATCAAATTGATGAGAGAATACAACTAACCTGGGAAATGTCAGAGACCACCATTGCATTCCTAGATGTCACGGTCATTCGCACAAACAAGGGGCTTACAACCGATTTACACATCAAAAGCACAGATCGCAACAATATGCTTCATTACAGCAGTTTTCATGAGCACAACTTAAAGAAATTCTTACCTTTCTCTCAGATGGCCAGAGTCAAAAGAATAACATCTGAACACAATACATTACAAACAAGACTAAAAGAAATGGAAGACAAGTTCAAACAAAGAGGATATCCACAACACATTCTAGACCAATCTAAATCCAAAATTGATTCAAAAGACAGAAGTACTCTCTTACAACCGAGTCAAAAGAAAGAGCAAACAAGAATTGTTGCCATCTCTAAATTCTCAACTTCAAGCTACAAATACAAAAAAGCAATCTTAAAACATTGGCAAATGCTAATGTTGGAACCGGATTTCAATCAGAGTTTCAAGGAGTATCCTCTATTTGCATTTACTCGAACAAAAAACCTAGGAGAAATGATTCAACCAAGAATTTCTGTTTCTGAAACCTACCATGGAACTAGACCATGTCATAATTGCGGACATTGCAATAATGTAATAAAAGGCAACAAAATCAACCACCCAATGAAAGGACAAGAAATCAAGTTGAGAGTTAATGCGACTTGTGATTCATCAAATATCATATATGCCCTCAAATGCCCGTGCGGCAAGTTATACATTGGAAAGACTGAACGAAAGATGAAAATCAGGCTCACAGAGCATAAATCCAATGTACGTCTGAAGAATGCAAAATCAACAGTTGCAATGCATTTCATGGAAGCTAAACACAGCATTGCCCAGCTCAAATTCATTATCTTAGAGACCATCAATAAAATAGAAGGAAGAGACAACACCAAATACATTCTCCAAAGAGAGAATTACTGGATTTTCAAACTGTGCACGCAAAAGCCATTTGGTTTGAATGACAGAAATGAATTTTCTTGTTATCTGTGATAGATATTGTAAATATGTAAATTTGCCCTGATGTACTGCCAGCTTGGTTCTCCTGTTTAATGTTTAATTTTTACCACATTCTTAGCAACATTTTTTATGCATCCAAATACAGTTCTCCAATAGCACCACAGACTCAAGCCTGTCCCGGACCATTTCTTTTCACACACGCCGGTTCGATACTAGGCTACGCAACTGAGGCACATTTGCATCACGACATTTCATTTTTATTTTTATTTTTCCATTAGTATTTTTCTATTAGCATCTCACGATGTTCTTATACACCATGCTTACATTTCTCCCAGACTTCGTTTGGCACACCCACATCATTATAGGAGAAAGTACACACAGCAAAACGAGTCACATAGTCTTTTTCCCGTTTCCACTAATCACGTGACCGGCACCGACATTGCAAGAACCAAACCGAATAGCAACATTGTTGCAACTTGAAACCGCAAGCTACCGTGAGCACGGACCCTCGAACGAGTGGCCAGTCTCACGCTTGAATCTATTAACTAATAGGTGAGTGGATCCCTACAACACCCAGCAGCCTCAATACTCTTTGTAACTCGTGTTATCAGCACACACTACAACCCGCGTTTTCTTTATTTTTACCACAGCGTCATTTTACCACAGCGTTAACAAAACGATTTAGCCAAGATCGTACCTACGGACATGTGAGTTGTTTATTAATGTTTAACAATGCACAATTGATCAACTATGCACTTATGAGTTTTCTGATGTTAACAACTACATAGAGATTTGGTCCAGACAATCATATAGATACACGTTTATTGGACTCATGTGATGGATGATTTAATGAATTGCTCAAGGGTATAAGAAAGGTGGTAATTCAGAATATTTCTTTTGTTACAGCATTATTCCCTGATGAAGGGCATATAGCATTGCCCGAAATGCATTGGATACATTGAACTATAATGATGTCTGAATAAATGTCACTCATGCTTGCTAATGAGTGAAAATATGAATTGAAACAACACGTTTTTTTGAATGAACATTTAATGAACTTTTGAATAATAAAAAGACTAACCTGAAACATCAATCTTTGTGGAATTCTCTACATATTAGAGGAAATCAAGGTGTTCCCAAGGGGATGGTCCCAGTGTCCCACTGGTATCACATCTTCAGTACTAAGAAAAAGAGTACCAGAAAGAGTGTGGCAGAGGTACCTCCTCCGGGAGGGGAAACATTAGGAATAGGGAACTACCCTTTATGAGAGGTATCTAGCGGAGGGTATGTGCATGTGCCCTGGAGTAAGGGTGATTTGGCAGCATTCACAAATGATTTCCCTAAGTTGAGGGAGAGTCCAGTTGAGTGATACAAGCAGGTTGAGCGGTTTGTCAAGATTATGAAAGTGTTGTGGATCCATTTGAATACATTGTTCGATATTGTGGTCCCAAGTGAACTGTGGGCAGCTTGTAAAATTGCGATTGAGGGGCCGACTTCGGAACCGGACAGGGATGCTGTCACAAATGGTCTGTCACCGATTGTCATGAAAAAGTATGAGCAAGCGATTACATGGCTGAAATCCAAGGTATCCCCACAGGATATTGATTGGGTGAAGATAGATCGGACGGTTCAGGAGTCAAAGGAAACAGTGTGTGAATATTATGAAAGGCTTTTGCAAGTCTTTAAGCACTATAGTGGGCTGGATACGATTAACCCCAATGATATGGGACAGTTTGTTTCTAAGTTTGTCCTGGGTTTGAGACCTAATATTTGCCTCATGATCCAACAACATTTGATCTGTTGGCAGAATAAGCCGATCAACAAGATACTGCGATATGCTAGATATTGTAGCGATGAGGTGGATTCGAAACATAGGAAGCTTAAGGACAAACTGATGCTAGTTCAGATGCAAGCGGCAGACATGGGAGCTCAGACGCAGTCAGGTGGAGGAACGCTAGGGAGGAGACAGAATGGCCAGAATAATGGGAAGGGAAATGCAGAGGACCCCAAAGCAAAAGTAGCAAAAGTAGATGTGGCGAAAAAGACCACCGCGTGCCACCTTTGTCACCAGGTTGGACATTGGAGGCGCGAGTGTCCCTTGAATCCGTTAAATCAGTTGCAGCAGGAAGGAGAAGTAGTACAGGTGCCTGAAGTGGCAACCACTGTAATGAAGCCAAAAGCGATGAAAGGGGGGATGTTGGCCCCACAAGTACAAGTTCCCCAGCCACCGAGGATCTCGCAGGGGACTCGGGCTTACCAGCAGATGCCTCTTTTTGATGGCAGAGGCGAATGTTACTTAGATCCACTGGCATGATGGTGCCTGAGGGGGGGGGTGGAGACTACACTCTTGGGGCAGTCTTCGGGGTAGACCAGAGGAGACCGTTCATAGAAGCAGATGTTGATGGTCATCCTACCACCTTTTTGGTTGATACTGTTGCTACCCGCTCTACTGTGAGATATGCAGTAGTTCCCAACCTACCCTTCTCGGGACAATCAATCCAAGTTGTAGGTGTTATGAACAAGAGGATGACAAATCCGTTGACTGAACCGATTCCTGTGAGGATAGGAACATTCCGAGATAGACATCAATTTGTAGTGTGCGATTTAAGTCCTGTCTGTCTGTTAGGAAGAGATCTTTTGTGCAAGCTCAATTGCACAATCTATTGCACCCCTCAGGGAGTGGAATTGCAAACCAATGACGACAATGCCACCTTTAAAGTTGCAAACCAACACTTATGCATAGAGATGTACCCCGTAGTGACACTGGAAGAGATTCCACTTGATTTGAGAGACTCAGTCCCGCAGAAGGTGTAGGACTTTACAGGGGAAGACATAGGATTGATCAAAGGAATGAACCAGTCAAAATTAAGGTTAAACAGAATGCTGAGTTCCCAAGAACACCCCTGTATAATTTGATGCCAGAAACAGTTGCAGGGACAAAACCTGTGATCGATTCCATGATTAAGCAAGGGATCCTGAAGGAGATAATGGGCAGTCCATGTAACTCACCTGTTATGGGATTGCAGAAGCCAAGTGGGAAATTTAGGATTGTGCAGGACCTTCAAAAGGTCAACAATATAGTTGTTCCTTGTTGTCCAGTGGTACCAAATCCATCAGTGATATTGTTTTAGATCTCATGTGAAGCAGAGTGGTTCACAGTGATTGATCTTTGTCAAGCATTCTGTTCGATACCGTTACATGAGGAAAGCCAATATCTTTTTGCATTCAAGCTGGAAAACCGTGTGTTAACATGGTGTCGTATCCCTCAAGGGTATACAGAGAGTCCATCGATCTTTAATCGGATATTTAAAAGGAACCTTGAGAGTCTTGTACTGCAGCAGAACTCCGTTTTGGTGCAGTACATAGACAACCTCCTTGTCGCGTCTAGAACTGAGGATGCATGCCGGATTGACACCATCGCCTTAGTGAATCATTTGGCAGAAAATGGACACAAGGTGTCGCCCAATAAGCTATAGTTCTGTTTGAATGAGGTGCAATGCTTGGGTCACTGGATAGAAAAAGGCAAGAGGAAGGAGTCACCTGACAGAGTTGAGAAGATCATGAGTATGACTGTGCCCTCCACACAGAGGGAAGTCAGGATGTTCCTAGGGATGGTTGCCTACTGTCGCCAGTGGGTTCCCAACTTCTCATTAAAGGCAAAACCTTTACAGAGACTGACGCACAAGGATGTGAGTAATCCAGTACCATGGGACAATGACTGTATGGAAGCGTTCCTGGAGTTGCGAGAGGATCTTTGTCATGCTCCGGCACTGGGGATGCCTGACTACAACAAACCTTTTTCATTATTCTGTTGTGAACGAGAAGGTTGTGCATTAACAGTCTTAACTCAAGATCATGGCGGTGTCCGTACACCAGTTCCCTATTTCTCAGCTACTCTAGATCCAGTAGCTTTGGCGTTGCCCGGATGTCTCAAATCTGTTGCTGCAACGGGTGTCAGCTTTGAAAGATGTGAAAGCAATGTCATGGGACATTCCTTGATTGTATATGTTCCGCATTCCGTTGAATTGTTGTTGACAAGGACAAAGACACAGCACCTGACCAACAATAGGCTCACACGCTATGAGCATTCTTGCTGCGGAGAATGTGACCCTTAGAAGGTGTTCTGTTTTTAATCCTGCTACCTTGATGCCGTTACCAAACACCCTTGATGAAGATTGTGCAGACCACGACTGTCTCGATGTGACTGAACTTTGCACCAAGCCGAGACCTGACATTGTTGATGAACCATTGTCTGACCCTGATGAGATTTTCTTTGTTGATGGTTCAAGCATAAGGGACAGTGTTGGTCAGTTGAGAGCAGCGTTTGCTGTGTGCACCATTACGGAAGTGGATGAAGCTGCTTGCCTAGAAGGAGTATACTCCGCTCAGGTAGCTGAAATCATTGCATTGACTCATGCCTGTTTGGCAGCTTCCAAATTCTAATTACTATTTACACTGATAGCCAGTACGGATTTGGTGTGGTTCATGACTTCGGATAGCTATGGTCACAGAGAGGTCACATGACATTGTCAGCATCACCCATTAGGAATGGGGGTTCATAAGGCACAGCTCATGGGAGGGAGACAAATTTTGATACGCTGACAAAGTTGCACGTTTCTGTACCAAGCAAGGTTGCACCTTTACTGAAAGACACATAGGAGAGAGCCAAGAAAGAACCGAGTTGAATATGATTTCGGCCATGGCAGATACTTGGGACAAACTCAAGTGCCTGCCGGACCAGGTTTCAGGACAGGAGAAAAGTGTATGGATCAAGTCAGGATGTGTGAAAGGAGATGTTCCATGGGTTTTGCTGTGCAAAAGCTATCTCAATTGTATGCTTTTGAATGTTTGTCATGTGCCTCAGAGGTATCACTCTCTGACTTTTGGAGTGTTAATAATTCAAACTGCGACCTCTAATTGTAGGGGTCGACCCTCTGGGCGCAACGTAAGAATCGCTAGGGAGCGATGTGATCAGTTATTCAATTTGTGTCCTCAAAAATTGAGCAATAAAGTTTTCATTGAAGGATGATTTTATTTGATACATAAATTCATTCAAATTATGTTATTTTATATCCAACGTTGTTTTTTAAATCAACATGTTTCCAACTGATTTGAGGTAATATTCCCAATGCATTTCGTGCATTATTGTGCACTTCTTCAGGGGAAATCTAGATAAAACCAAATGATTCACTAAATGAGGTTCCACTCCTTGTGCATTCATACAGTTATATACATGATGTCATAAACTTTCAAGAATATCCAGCATATCAAGTCTATATTAAAATAGACTAGTGACTATCTATTTAACATGTTTTTAAAAAATCATGATACAAATAATTGTCAACAAGATTTGTGTTTACCATGTGCAAAACAAACAATGTAAATGATAGAAAGTGCGTTGTGCATGTCTCACTATGAACGGTGTTATTACTGATTGCGTGGGCTAGTTACAAAGATCGTTATTTATTCGAGTTAGCAAACGGTGTCAAGGTTTCTGTATTGTAAAATTATATCACTGCACATTGTTTAAACTCTACGGAGCAATGTCTAACTGAGCATGCAGTAAGGGGATTCCGGGCAGTTGAGACAAAAAGTGCGCAGAGCCTATTGCTCGGTGCATGCAGTATCGAGCAATATCGATAATTTAAACGTGACGGTGCTACGTTTCTGGTGGGGGCTTACCTCGCTTTCAGTCTCTCATGTTGCCAGCGGTGTTGCAAAGATTTTCTTGTGTGTTATCTCGAATTTGGCGACGGGCATATTATGGGTGAGTTAGTCTAGAAAGAGGACTATGGGTCATGTGCTCAAAGTAAAACTACGGGTGTCATCTTTAAGAGTGTTTAGTGAAGGTAAATTGTCGATAATGAACTATACCATTAGGTAATGTCATGCGGTCACTGTTGACATGAATATTGGCGAATGTTCTTAGTTGGAAAAATTATGGTTAGTTCCTCCTTAACACCTTGGCTGCTGTGACTTTTCCCCTCCTGTGCTGAACTTGTTTGATTATTATTGTTTTATGACGAGCTCAGCTCGTCATAAGCACAGCTCAACCATGCCTCATGACGAGCTGAGCTCGTCATGAGCATCGAAAGGGTTAATGGCAACTTACGGTGTAATGCAAAGGTACACCTAAAACAACCTCATTGGTGTGTTATAGATCAATCCAAAATAAATAAATTGTATCCATATCAGCAGGGGTAATATAAACAAAAATGAAAACCAAAAATGAATGAGAATTAACATGATGAACATTGATACATCCAATGTGTCGTGAAGTTTAGTGGTGTTGACAATTAACATGCGAATAGAGTCCTTAAAGATATTATAGGTAGCAAGCGAATTCCAAGCGGTTGTTGAGTCCTTTAGGTTTTATGGTCCATCTTATAGATCCAGGTGTTCTCCCTCTGTAAGAGGATTTTGTTGTTGTCTTTGTCTTCAACTTTCTCTACTATCGCCAGGATGGTGAATTTGAGCTGTGAAATGTTATGGGCTCTCTCATTGAAGTGGGTTGCTACTGTGGATGTGGTGTTCTTGGTTCTAATATCGCTTTTGTGTTCCAATATGTGAGTCTTTATTTTCCTGCTGTTTTTGCCAACATAAACAAAGCCACAAGGGCATTTTAAAAGATAGATGACATTTGGGGTGTCGCAGGTGGCTGTTACATGCAATTTAATTGGCGTGCCTCTCAATAGATGAGTGAAAGTGTTTCCTTTGATTATGTTATTGTAGTTACTGCAATTATGACACAGTATGCTCCCTTTACATTGGACTCTCTCAGTAACATTAGTAGGTTTTAGTAGTTCCTGAATGTTTCGACTTCTGGTATGTGCAAACATGGGTTCATTGCTAAAAAGTCCTTTGAAATCCGGTTCATGTACCAATAGTGGCCAATATTTACGGGGTTTTTTTAGAGCATTTTGTTACTGCTTGTTGAAGTATCTTATTTGGATATCCTCGGTCTTTGAATCAGGTCACCATATTTTTAATCTGAATCTGTAACTCATTTACATCAGACACTATTCTTTTTATTCTGTAGAGCTGTGATAGGGGTAGATGATTCTTCAATAGAAGTTGATGGAAGCTTTTGTAATGTAAAAGATTATTGCAGTCTGTGGATTTTTTGAATAAGGTGGTTTCCTTCTTGTTGTCTTTTATTGTTACTAATACATCAAGGTTTGAGGTGGAGGAGTTAATAGTTTGATAAGCAAATTGGATATGATCATTGATTGTATTCAAATCTTCCAATGCTGTGTTAAATTCCATGAGTTGACCTTGCCATAGGACACAAATGTCATCGATGAATCTTAAGAACAACAGGGCATGTTGTTTCCAGGTGTCTAAACTTAAGATGTATTTGTTCTCAAATGCATTCATAAAGGTGTTAGCATAGACTGGAGCAGCACAGTTGCCCATTTAAGTGCCAGTTAGTTGCAAACAGTTATCTCCTTCCCATCGGATGTAACTCTGGTATAGTGTGAAAGTTAATAGTTCCATCAAAAACAATTGGAAATCCATGTTCGATTGTGTTGTCAACAACATTTCTTCAACTGCTTCTATCCCTAGATTGGGAGGGATGGAGGTGTAAAGAGATTTGATGTTGATGGTACACATCCATACTTCTTCATTGTCCGGTAGTTTAACGTGATCTAATTTGTTTAGAAAATCAGTGGTGTCTTTAACATAGGCCTTGGTTTGTTGTACCAATTCTTGAAAGCGTACGTCCAGAAATTTGCAAATGGGTTCATGGATACTCCCTCTAGTTGTCACGATTGGTCGAAAAGGTGGGTGTTTGAGATCTTTATGAATTTTAGGGAGCATATAAAGGGTTGGTGTTGGTGGATGTGGTTTGAGTGAGATATTTCTTGGTCTTTTCAGTGATGATTTCTTCATCATAAGCTTTGGTCAATATACTTTGTAGATGCTTTTGAAAATTTTCAGTTGGATTATAACCCAAGGGGATGTATGTTTCTTAGTCTTTTACATGATTGCTAACTTGAGAATTGTAAAAGCTAGTATCCCTTAATACTAGTGCACCTCATTTTCCAAGTGTTTTGATGGAACTATTAACTGTAAGGTGTTGTTCGAGTTGGTTCACAAGTGACTGAAGGAGGAGAAAAAGAGACTTTTGAACGTTGTTGCCGAACAAAGAATAATGAAGACCTTTTTGAGACCATGGTGGCTGAAAATCCATATCGTACGTTCTAGGTGTATAGTAGGTACACTTGAAGGTGGAGTGATAGTCTTCATAATTCTATTAGTTGTAGTTTCATATTTAGCCCCACACGAGCAGGCAGTGGAGGTACAAGGAATACCTACACCTACCACTAATAGCAAGAAAGAGGTCAAAATAGGAGAGGAAAGAGCTTTGCTACTAGAAGAGAGTCGTCAGTTTCTCATAGATCTTTCTAGAAGTGACTTTAAGCCTAATGCGCATGCCAAGTTGCTGTATGAATATATTGATGCCATGGATGTGAAGGATTGCTATGTGTGTATGCAGTTGCCCGCCTCAGTGGATGAAGGTATTAAATATCACCACCTTCCACTGACGTATGTAATTACGTGTAGTTTATTGCTTAGCATTTTCTATGGACAAAGTCACTTTGAGTATTTCTTTTCTAATTATGATGCAGTGCTTCCTGAAGTACCAGCTTATAAACATTTGAATAAGTATGATTATCATAAAATGAAAGATAGACTTCATACTTCATACCTTCTTCAGAGTTAGATACAGCTCATGCACAGCGACATAATCTGACGTTTTTGTTGTCAGATGTAGAGAAAAGGTTCATAGTTCAAGTAGAAGGTAAATACAGAAAACAGACACAGTTATGAGATTCAGGTGAAGGTAGAGTAGATTGGACGGATGAAGAGAAGTTGCACAAATCGAAAGGGAGTTATGGTCCAATAGCACTAGATGAAAAGCAGAAAGGAAAGCTATGCATAAGGCGTCCTCAGACGTATTATGAGAATGTTAACGTGGGACAGACCACATATGATCATGTTTTCGCTATAGAAGATTCAGCTAAGGACTTTTTGCAAGGTACGATGCAAGTGATACCAACTGTGTATTATGTCTGTGAAATGAATGCCTATGTGAGATTGCCTGTGAAATGGTATGGCATGTGTTACTTGGCGATCATTTTCCCTAAGATTTATCATGAGGAAGATTTGGAGCTTTTGGAAGGAGGAAAGCATGTAAGGGTAAAAAGGGGTGAAAGTGCAGCAACAATAGTTGGAGATATCTTTGGAGCAGTGATACCAGGAATGGGAGTGATTTTGAATGATGTAAAGATCAGAAGGTTGGCGACTGTTGTTGATGAATTGTTAATGAATACAGCTAAATCACTGGTGTTGGTTGAAGGAGAGATGTTGTCGATAAGGACTATAGTTTTGCAAGATTGCCTTGCTTTAGATTTCCTTTTGGCAAAAGAGGGAGGAGTCTGTAAACTTTTGAAGGTCCAAGAGTGCTGTACTTATAGACCAGATAACAGCAAAGATCTGGAGGAATATATAAGTAACATCACTACGATTCATCATGAGATTGAGGATCTGACTGAGGAAGGTGTTTGGGAGAAAGTTGGTAAAGGATTTAGTAAGGTGGGAGGCTGGTTTGCGAGCTTGGGAAAGGTTCCTTGGCTATGCATTGAAGCCGCTTATCATAGTTGTGGCTTGTGTGATTGGATTGTGGGATTTGATTGGGGCGAATGGAAAGACTGTAGGACAGTCAATATCGGAATCTTAAAAACATGGAGATGTTTAGGCGAGGGAGAATGGCAACAAGTTCAGTTTAAGTCTGTTCTTTCTCCAAAGATGGTGTAGTTTTGTGATGACACAGGTCATCAAAGGGGGAACTGATAGAGCGCCATGTTATTCTGAAAATTGTAGGGGTGCGTCATAATCATGGGTAGTTAGCACTCTCATATTTAGAGGACTGTATTAACGTGTCATCATTAGAAGCGTAGTAATTAATCAAATTATATTAGAATGTTTAGGGAACTTAATATTTGTTTGGAGACTAATGTAGCGTTTAACCGAGAAAATGTCTTAAGTAATGCAGAAGTTATTGCTTCCTGTATAAGATGTTACATTAGGATTAAACGTGCACCATGTTAAAAGTTGCACATGTAGGTTTGCTTATTCACGAGTGAAATGTAATGCATTAAAATGATTTTGAATGTAATGCTTATAATGCAGTTTTAGAAATGTGTTTAACCCCTTCGATACTGATGACGGCCCTCAGACGTCATGAACTGCAGTGGGCGTGTGCTGATGACGGCTGGGGGCCGTCATGAAACCGCCCACTCGTTAAAACCGCCGCACAGGCGCAGAATCGCGGCCGCACCCAAGGGGTTAAATGTGTTAAGGCCTGATTGTATGAAAACATCAATAGAGGCCTAAATGTAATTTCTTAGGTTGTCTGAACATTGTAGGTCTGAAAATACATTTTTCCCTGGGAAGGCTCCTTTTTCTTAGTTGAATTTTGGATTACAGACGTGTGTGTGTGCAAGGTCGATCTGCTCACAGGCTTTCTGTTGCAGGTGCAAGGACACAGGTTTAGTTAGGCAGAATAACCTTTTGTTTTAGGAGTTAGAATAGTAGAGAAAAGCACCGTGGGAGTGAACAGGAATGTCAAGACGATACTTTTAGCGGAGAAGGTGCCTGGGACCCAATGACACACCAACGGTTTTTGGATGAAGTTGGAGTTTCGTAGGAAAAGTACAAGAGAGAAGACCTGCCAAAGGGGTGTGTTTAGGGCATGTTTAATGTTTTTGGGAGTTTGCATTAGGGACAGTACCCCGAGGGTGGAGAGGAGAGACGGGCTAGAGGGGAAGCAAGAAGGAGCATCTTAGAACGAGCTCTGTAGCTTAGGCTACTTACCCATGAAAAGTGAGTGTACTTCGAAGGACGTCTTCACTGCTGACACCTTTTTCCTCTTGCCTGGGTGGGATGTTAAGTAGGGATGTCACTTTAGCGTTAGTGTAGGGACAGACTAATATTCTCTCTTACTTTGGGTGAATGCAGTCAAGGCTTCAAGCAGGGACTGTCCTCATTTGCCTGATACTTTTGGAAATTACCTTGATTATAATTTTGAGTAGCCTGAGACTTCTGCGTAGGATTATGTTTGTATTAGTGCCTGTTTATTTCTTTAATCTCTTGCTGAGGTGCCTGTATGTTCAGTTATTTTTGGCTTTGTAATAAACCTCTAAAATGTATTTCGTAGTCAGTGGTCCTTTGACTTGGATTTATTTGGTCTTAGATAAAGTTATTGTGAGTTGGATGATCTTCTCGTTACAATTCTTAGCAGGGAAAATCGGTCCAGTCGACCAAGGATTCTAAAGATTGGTAAGAGTAAAATCTGGATAAGAATCCGGCGGCAAGAGGGCCTTTACTCCCTTCAAACCCAGATGGAAGCTCTTTGTCTTCGGCATCCCCTGCCAGGCGTCGATGCTGCGTCCATGGATGAAAGCAGGTACAAAGGGCCATTTTCACCCCTTGACCTTCCACTGTGGTCTGACTGCCTTTCCCCAGACTCACTTGCCCCTGTGATTCCACCCATCACCCCGCCCACCTGCTGGGACATTAAGTCAATGATGGTGGCGAAGATGGCCTAAGCCTCCTCCCTAGAGCCCAGGTGAGGTGGGAGGTCAATTGACCTTCCCATTGGAGGCTAGTATTGTTCTTCTTCCCTTGACCTCCACCCTGCTGTACTCTGCACGTGCTCAGGACCCTGCAGTGCTCACTGTCTGCCACTGCAAGCTCTCCGGCTGTGGGGCCTTCTGCCGAGAGGGAAAATGGGGGTGAATGAAGGTGAAGAGTGAGGGGGAAGAAGCAGAGAGTTTAAAGTAGGACAAGATAGAGAGGCTGATGGGCTAAGGACAGCTAGAGATAGGGAAGAGATCCAGGCAGCTATGGAAAGAGATAGAGAGGCGCAGAGACGACAGATTAGAAATAGAAAGAGTAATGGTAGAGACAGTGATAAGACACAATTGAGGTAAAGAGTTGGACAGAATTAGTTCTAACCCCGCCTACTAGCCATGCCCCCAGCTCAATTTAATTAGTACATGCACTTATGTTTGTCCATTTAAAGCACTGGTAGTCATAATAATGTACAACGAATTCTCAACAGATGTCATAGAATAGTGGTTTATCACTCTGTGTAGTCATTGCAGCAGCTTATTGCTGTGTCAGCATTTGAAGGTTGTGCATGTGTGATATTTTAAAGTGAGAGTATTTACCTTTCAAATATAAACATAAAGGTTACATCCAACTAACAGGCTCCTACTATGCTAAGTAGAAGTACAACATCACATCTCAACATTAAAAACGATCAGTATTCAAAACGTGTAGAGTATTAAAAACTAAAGGGTATTGTTATACATAACATCCCTCACTTGAAATAAACATTTTGATTTCATTTTTTTTTGTTTTAAGATTGTAAAATATCAGCAGTCACTATTTTGTATAATTATATTTTATTTCTTGGAAATGCAATCACACTTTCAACCGTTTTTGTTTCATTTTAATTGTAGACACAATAGTTACATAGATATGTTTCGAATATTGCTTTAGAAATACATTCAACACAATGCAGTAATATACAATAATTGGTTGCTCACAATGCAATGTTATCCTTCCGTATAGTGCTTCAGACACACTTAAGTTACATCACTCTTTCAATTGTGTTGTACAGCCGCCCTCCTGGTTGAAATTTTAAATAAGCTCAAATGTATACAGACAATTTCAACCAAATTACTGTGCTGTGACAGCACTGCAGATATTCTATATACATCACGATGTTATTCTAAAACATAAGACATTGCCAAGTTGCCAGCTGAGGCAAACAGCAATATTTTTTCAGTTATTGGCTTGTTAAATTTTGGTCACAGCATGCTGAATGTTCATTGCTGTGTTTATCACAATTGATATTGATACTGGTATTACACGTGATTAAATGGAGTCAGTGGTTAATATTTGGGGCTATTAAATAACAGCAATACCAAATCGCAAGCAATGACAAATTATAATTATATGATTCATACATCTTCGATACACCTGAAATAATGAACCATAATAGTGTCTCTAAAACACACACGCTTTTAGTGATTTTTGTATTAAACTGTAAAGATATACAGAAATTTCAATCCTGTGTTATATTTGCGCCTCTATTTGATTCTCTTCCAATTTCTCATGTAAATGTTTCCTTTTTTACATATAGATCTAAAAAGATATTCTCTTCTGGCTAAACATAAGACATGCTAATAACAGTCTATGCAGCAAAGAGAGCATGTGAGGGTTGTAGTTCTTTCTCCTAGTGTTCATCTGCTCTCAGCAGAAATCAGGTAATTGACTGAATGAATAAACTTTGAGTATTAAAATAATCTTGTGGAGAATGTGGTTTCTCACAAGGAGGAAGACAAGGCCTCAGCAAACAAAAAGAGCTCAATGATTAACCAACATAAATAAAATCATACTATTAAAATATTATTGTAAAGAAGTAGGTGCTAATAAGTAAGACAAGAGAGGTACACAATCCTACAAAAACGTGCACACTTTAGATTAAATCTATTCAAAGATATGTGATTGTAGGAGGGTCTATCTCCCACAGTCACACGTGTAGGGTTTGGTTCACACTATATATAGGACATTTTTAACAATATTTTGTACGTTTTGCAGTGAGCTATGTGTATGATTTGCTATTGAAGAATAAGTATGCACCAACATTCTTTTTGGCAATTTAAGTGGAGTGCTTGTTGTGCATGCAAGGTTTGTATTTATTCACATATGGATAAGGAAATACACATTCACACTTTATTTCAATCCATTTCACTGTAAAGGGAATTTAATGTTTACTTGAATGAAAAATGCCTGGGAATGCGCATGGCTCTCAACGCAGGCAACCAAACATGTGTTAATCTGATAAAGATATCACACTTGCAAAATTATTTAATGTTTCTTTTTATCAGCGAAAACGTACTGTTTTTTGCAATTCTTTCATGATTCCCCCTCCACGTTTTGAAATGTTAAAGACCCACATAAAAAGAACCAAAAGAAAAAACTGCGGTACACAGTAATGCTAACAGTTGAGAAATTTAATTGTTAAATAAAAACATTGTTATTCAACTAAGAGAACCAGTATCACTGGCACATATGAAGATTTTTTAACACAATGTGAAACACATAGCATCTGCAAGTCATATATGGAATGTAAATTTGTGAGGGTCACAATGTGCTGTTGAGGCACTTACATTGAGATCTGACTGAACAGTGATAGTATTGCGCCCACTTTCAACACTTATATGCTACTTTCTCTCGCAAAGTTCCTGCTTAATTACTGTAGGACGCAACAGCTATTCCCCAGTGAAAACATAAAGATTAATTGACTTTAAAGATTAGTGAAACAGAATGCGATGCACTATTGTACTGGGTTCAAAAGACTTCTCCATAAACACTAGCACATATGTCTTCCAATTAATTATAAACAGACCGCTTGATAAAGCAGACAGATTAGCAAGGTCTGAAAGTTTATTGATCATTACAGATGGGATAAAAACCCAAGTTTAACAAAATATAAATGTAAACCGCTCAGCGGCTAAAACATTAGAAATAAAAATGACAACAATACATTTTTGCAGAAGAAACATTGGATGTCTATGAATAATTGTAGTAACACAAAATGCCCATTTATATGTAAAAAGGTAAACAATGCATGAAGAAACAGCTTCTCTGTTAGAAGCGACAATCCTATTAAAAAGAGAAACATAAAAATATGTAAACAAAATGGGAGTGTGTAGTACAACTTGAATGAAAGAATCAGCACAGTCAACTAGTCAAAATGAAAAATTCACACTATAGGGTATTTTTTATTGTCGTACACATTAAAGAACTTGCACAATTATATCTTTCATAATGTAACACCAGATGCTATTATGGAGTGGGTCATAAGGGATAATATGGAAGTGAATCGTCAGGAAACCACTGCTGTGAGTAATCATACTAGCATTGCGGTGAATCCTCAATACACATTTAAAAAAAATCAAATAGCCCTGAGAGTGAACATTTTGAGCGGGCCACATTTTCCTCTTTATACTTAAATTAGGTATAAAAAAAAGCAGTCATAACTGAAGTGTGGGAGCTCATTTCAAAATCTCATGATTAAATGGTGGAGTTTGTAGATGGATGGACAATATCTAGATGAAGAAGCGGAGTTAATCACTGTAGGGACAACATTTCATAACCATTTGCACCAGGTAAAATACATGCTGAAAATACATGAGGCTAATAGAAATTCTGAAGAATGATCAGTGAATTTTGCAACGTGAAGTGACAGTTCCATGGAACTGGGTATCCTATACTCACCAGTACCAAAGTCAAATACAACAAATTGATTAAAGGTCTGTTCCAAATATATTACCAAACAGGGCATCATTTTTTATGAAGACTAGGGGGGATATATTTGATGGATCTCCAGTCCCACCCCTTCCTTATCCGCACCATCTTTAAAAACAGCTGTATAATTTACAAAGCCATCACAATCTGCACTCATCTATCTGGTTTGCAAAATCACCATCTCTGGAGGCTCGCAGTAGACCAGCAAGCAGGACACCCCACCCAACTTCAGACTTTTTTAAAAGCCTCAGGCCCCCTCCATCTATAAATCCAGAATCAGGAACAACATGAAGGACCAGGACTGTACTAACTCTGCTCCAATTAAGGAAAGAGTTGAAGATGCACCTAAAAAAAAATACTACATCATGATGGAGCTACAGCCTATAAGCCAGCTACTTATCCAATAACTTGTTAACTTTGCCTTTGACCTTGTACAGCGCTGGTGTGCCTTTTGGCAACGTTCATGCTATGCAAATACCACAAACATAAGCAGCAAAGGAAGGTAGCAGTAAGATGGCTAGTGCAAATTTAATAGGTTCCATGGTCAAATTTATCACCAGGGTGAACTCCGCTATTGACCAGAGTATCTCAATAATGAAGAGGCGGGTCTCTCAGGATCTGGCACTTGCCAGAAGATCTTCAATGGGTCCAATAGCCAATGTCAGGACCCTGGCTAATCATTATAGCCCTATTAACTCCGATGTACTTCCTCTTCTGGAATCTCTTATCCCTGATCCTGTGGTTTGTGATACTGATTATCTCTCTGAAGGGAATCAAACCACGACCTCTGATTTGCTTTTGATAACCCCCCTTGAACTACCAACAGAGCCTAGTCCTGTAAAGGAGCTTAATACCAGACAACTTCGGGATAGGCGTCAAGGGGCTATCCCAAAAACTAAACAGCGTCTGGTCACTCCTATTGAGCAAAAGAAGGTAAAAGCGACCAAATGCAAGGGAAAAGCTCCTATTGAAAAAGGGCAGGCCCCCCAGACCACTAAGGCAATTGTACATACTCCTAAGGCATTCATGACCCCTGTGAGACTGCCTTTGGAGGTGGAGGGGTCAGACAGTAGGGCATTTAATGGGTTGGATGTGGAGTGCTCTCTCATAAACAAGATAGGAGATCTATTTAGAATTCTACTCCGCCCGGTCGTTGAGAGGCTAACTTTGATTGAAGAAAAATTAGATAGGATTGGTATTGTGTCCTCCGATAAGGCTGATTCATTGACCAAAGTACCCAGGGTTGATGTCCCTTCTACTAACCCTTCGGGAGCAGGAGCTTCTAATGATTATATAACCCAGTTACCCAAGTCTTCAGATACACTGATTGCAGCTGCTTCCTCTTCTAAGGGGCAAGCAAAGGTTCCAGTTGCAACACAGAGTAAAACGTCCCGATCAAGGCTGGGAGATGGGACCTTGATGGTGCAATCTGCCAGTGATGGAATTAATATTTATCTTCCCCTGGAAGTAAGTCCTTACCTGGTAGTCCTGTCAGGAGTACCAGTTCTGGAAAAAGATGGCCATGAATCATATGCATCCTTACGAAATAAGGTTGTGGACTGGCTTAACAAAATTAGACCGCTACCTATGTATATTTTTAGTACAATATTGATGGTTAAAAGGGTCTCATGGGTGGGATACTCAGAAAAGGATATTAGGGGGGATTGTGTTCTAGTCAATTTCGACGATCCTAGGACAGTAGAACATATTTGTAATTGGAAAAGCAATGGTCCGGAAACTTCCATTCTAACCCTCCCATTGTCCTATTTTTATCCCTCTGGTTTTCCTCCCCCAACAGATGATGGTTGGTCTTTAATACAGCGGAGAAGTGGGAGATTAAACCAGGGGGGAAGTTTGATTCATGGAGGATGGCTAGGCCCCCAGTTTGTCCCACCTTATATTTCTTGCCAAAACCGGTTCAGCGGACTGGAAGCTGTTGACTGACTTCCGGTACATGTAGGGTTTTTTTCTGTTATGATTGTCCCTCCAAGAAGCATCGATAGTAGTCCCCCCAAGCTACCAGAACTCCACGGTTCTGCACTTTTAACCCTGGTCACACCAACATATAGGGGTAATAAGGAAAATGTCCAAGGTATAGACCATCTATCAGGTATGGCGATTTCCCTGGACTCTACTGCTCCCGTAAGAAGTAGTAATGTTGGGCTCACGGAGCCCACAGTCCCTGCACTGGCTGGTCCAACGATCCCAACTTCGGGAGGTGATAAAGGTTCTGCCCAGGGGTTAGTCTCGCTACATGATGATGTTGCTTCCATTAATGACTGCAACAGAAACCTTAAAATTATCTCTTGGAATGTAGCGGGCCTGCGTAAAAAGCTACTACTCCCAGACTGGAATAACCTTATTGATAAATATGATTTGTGTATTTTCCAGGAAACTTGGTCCCTTGGACCCAATGTATAAGCCTGGCTATTCTTCTTACTATGTGCCAGCTACCTCTCCTGGGCGGGGCCGCCCGTCTGGCGGATTGTTAATTTGGGTCAAAGCTGCGCTAAATTGTAAAATTACCCACCATCAAAGTGGATCACTGGACCTGATGAGGCTAACGTTTAGGGATTCCAAGGCTAGTGTGAGCCTGGAACTGTTCAATATTTATGCCAGAGGTCTGCAAGGGGGGGCTAAATCTCCCACTATCTCTGCGTTGTCAGAACTAATTTTATGCTGTCCTACGGACTCCCTGCCCTTGATTGCCGGTGATTATAACTGTACCTTTGAACCACTGGCTGTGGATGGTGCTGGTGGAATTCACAATGAGGATGCTAGATGGGGTATACCGCAACTGACGATCGCGTCAATTAAGAAATGGATACCGATTGTCATACAAATGAATGCCTCAGTAATGGAGCATGCCCTAGTTGCTGTTAATGGGCGCACGCCATCTGATTACTTGGGAGCCCATACATACAACAGGGTTTCCTGCCCTAGTAGAATAGATTACATCTTGGTCGGCAAGAGGCTATGGAAATCTGTGAGTGACATGACTGTCATTCAATCTATCCATAGCGATCATAACCCTCTGTCCATCTGCATGCGGAATCGGTTGCTTAACGTGGAATCTCAGTCTTTTAGTAGATCGAGGATGCTGACCAGGGAAATTATACCTTCTAACTGCAGAAGATTTATTAAATGGCAAAAATGTATCCTCGATGAACAAAAAACTAGTGCCCTGGGGGAGATCGTAAGAGATCAGACTGTTAAGCTTTCTGCATTTCGCACGAACGAGCTGGGACCCTGTCAGGCGGATGTAATTTATGATGAAACAATTGATATGATGGGCGCTCTCCTACTTGATACTCGGGTACCAAGCCAGCCGAGGAGTAGGAAACCTGCAGCCAAATGGTATAATCAGGACTGCAGGGAGGCAAAATCAAAATTAATATCTGCCATTAAAACTCGCAATGCTGTTGAGGTTCGCTTAGCTCGACTCCAATATAGGCGAGCATTATTGGAAGCAAAGCGGGCTTGGGATGACTCTTTTTGGAATGAGCTGAAGTCGGCTAGTCAGTCCGAGAATGGTGAGCTGTTTTGGGCTCTGGTTAGAAGCTCAAATGGCGGCGACACTGATCCAATACCCAACCATATCACCGATAGGGAATGGTTTGACCACTTTAGGAGTCTGTATGAAGGGGCTGAGGTAACAGGTAAAAGTGGGTCCCTTGAACATGATCCATTTCCTATGACAAATACCTCGCCCTCCCTTGACCCTGTGGGGCAAAAAGAAGTCGAGGTTGCCATCAATAAAATTGTATCTGGGAAGGCACCGGGCCAGGATGGCATTCCAGGCGATCTATTCCGTGCCAACACTGAGCAATGGGACAAGTATTTCTCCCTTTTGATCAATGCCCTTCTCCATGGTTCTCTGGTTCCGAGCTCTTGGAAAGAGGCTGAAGTGATCCCTATTTACAAGAAGGGATCAAGGGGAGACCCTGCCAACTATCGTCCAATCAGCCTTATTGATGCTGGTCAGAAGGTGGTTGGCAGGGTTCTTCTGGAGAGGATCCTTTCGTGGGCGGAAGAGAACAACATCATCTCCCAATTCCAGGCAGGCTTCAGGGCGTGCACAAGCACTGTCGACCGGCATTTAGGCTGGTTTTGTTACACTGGAAGATAGTAACCATTGGCAAGGGCGGTCTGTATTTTGCCTTTATTGATTTAAAGACCGCGTTTGACTTGGTTCCCCGAGAGCGCCTGTGGTCTGTTTTGCGGGAGATGGGGTTTCCCTTGCCCATTTTGAATTTGTTGGCCCGTATGCACGATGGAAATTATGCATGTATTAGGTGGGGTACACAGGAGTAGAAAACCGATAAAATCCCGGTAAATAGAGGTGTCCGCCAGGGATGTGTCCTGGCACCAACCCTCTTTTTGTTGTTTGTTAATGGGGTTGTCTCATTTTTAACTGAAATTGACGCTGATGCCCCTACCTTGGCTGGAGTCAAAGTCCCTGCTATGCTTTTTGCGGACGACACATTACTGGTATCTAAAACACCATCGGGGCTCCAGAAGCTCTTAGATCGTTTTTGTCTATTTTGCAGTTTGAGGGGCTTGGTAATTAATACAACTAAAACCAAGCTCCTTTATTTTAACCCTAGCAGGAAAGCCAAATCTACGCTTACACTTGACGAGGTCCCCCTAGAGCGTGTTAACATTTTTGACTATCTAAAGATAAGGATATCTGATCAATTGAAATGGCACCCATATATTGAGAAAATGGCCTTAAACCACAAGCTCGTTATGGGAGTCATTGGGAGGGAACACAGAGCTTCAATATCCAGACCCATAGCACCTGCACTGGAGATCTATGCTGCAAAAGCTGTAGGTTGCGCATTGTATGGAGCTGAGCTCTGGGGGTTTAACAATGTTGATCCCCTTGTTACGGCAGAAAATAAGTTTTTTAGAGTGCTCGTTTCACTACCTAAGGGCACCCCAACTAAGCCACTCCACTGCGATATGGGTCGCCGCTCTATTAAAGACCTAATCACTCTGCGCCCGCTTCTCTACTGGGCCCGTTTGTGGCGCACACCCGAGCTATCTAGCTATGCAGATGGCCTAAGAGAAGTCATGAACATGCAAGGGTCCCACAAAATCGTTTGGCTTGCTAGGGTAAAAAAGCTTTTACTGGCTATTGGTTTTAATATTGTATGGGAGTCGGGTGTATCGGTGTCAAAAATGGAAATTAAAAGAGCGTATTGGGCATGGGTTGATGCCCAAGACTCTACAGATACCAACTTGGGTAGGTTGACAGACGAGTTCCGCTTACACAAGACAGTATATCGTCTTGAACCCTATCTGGACTTCATTAGGAAACCCAGAGATAGGGCACTTTACATTCAGTTCAGACTGGGAACCCTTCCGGTTCGTGAACGTACATGTAAGTGGAAACCACCCAACCAAACACCTGTTAATTGTCTGTTTTGTACCGATGTACCCGAAACTATCCCGCACTTTTTCTTTGTATGTTGCGCTTATGACAAACCTAGGTCGAAATGGTTAAAACCTGTCTGCCGTCAGCTTGAGACCAATAATCACTCTTTCGCCCTCAGAATTTTGCAGACAGATCCTAACACCACCCTAGCTTGTGGGGTGGACAAATTCCTTAGTTGGGCGTGGGTGATCAGACAGAAAGACTTACGTTAATTTTATAAGGCGACCACTTTTTAACCTTGTCCAAAGCTGTTAATGGTTCAATAGATTTTAATTACTGTTGTATTCTTGTTTAAGTGCTTTTTTAAATGTATGCCTCAAATGAATTGTGATTTTAACTGTAAATGTGCTTTTTAAGATATTTCATATCGAAATAAAGCTTTGTACAACAACAACACAAACATATATACATACTTTCGAGAGAGAGTGCTAATTAGTTAATTTAAAAATGAATTCCACAACAGCTGCGAGAGCAGAAATTACACTCTTGCAAAAACCCACACCAAGGGTCAAACTAAAATAATGGCTTAAAGGCTTAACAGAACAAGTGCTATTCAGGGATGACATAGGTGGGGAGATGAAATGCAAGGTTACTTACACATTTGGAAAGAACACTCTTCAAGGTATAAGAAAACTTATAAGCACAGCAAACAATTCCAGTTCTGTCAAAATTTGATCAAGCGTTATGTTGAAGGCACTATGATGCAACACACGTCAGATCATACATTACCAAACAAAACAGTATGGTCCACAATGATGCAGGATAATTATTTTCTGCAGCACAACATACATTATATACATTCGGATAGGGCGTTAAGTGGGCTGGGTCTCACCGGTGGTGAGCACCAGCAGTTTTTTAAGGGGGCCTCGAAATGGGTCTCTATCAGGCTCTGTTTTGTGCCCTGGCACAGACGGTCTATTTTTTTCCAGACTGCAGCGACTGCAGGCACATCGATGTGCACGTGCTCACACTACTCCCTTCTCACTAGTGGAGAAGTTACAGCATGAGGTCATGCCAGGTGAGCGTTGATGGGGAAGGGAAATCCTTTAAAGAAAGTCATTTTCTCTCTGGATTTCCCTTCTCTTAATGAAACTCAGGAGCAGTAACATTGTCATGGTGTCACCAGGGCTTTAAGTGGAAGCTATTTCAATATTATATACAAGCCATAGTTGCTGCTTATTTCTGTTATGCAACTAACAACCATTGACAAAGCCAATAGTCCTGACTTGTTGTAGGTATGATCAGGGCTTTAAGTGGGAAAAAAACTGGGGGTGCTCTAAAAGGGGCATGGCAAATGTCTTAAAGGGGTGTGGCCTAACCGAGTAGGGGCGTGGTCTAAATCAAGATAACTAGCATTGTGTGCTTAAGAAAATCATGAAGTCGCATCCAGCAAAGGATAATAAAATAGGCAAAAAAGTATTATTTATTAAGTATAAGCCATAATATTCCAAACACTTAAAAAAAAAATTTTTTAATTATTTACATTACTTACAAATCTATTGCAGGATTTCCCAAAACCCTTGAAGATATTCACTGTGTCTATTTTGCTGGGGTTTTTCACAATTTTCTTCAGCAGACCAACTACCTTTTGCCAGCCAACTCTTTACATACAGTTTTGCTTCAAATGTTTCAAATGGAGGACCCTTGAGTTTTACCCATAAGCATGAAGAAATGGTCTCTACAAGAACAGAGGCCCTTGTTGGACTAGCAATTAAGTTCATTGCGCTGAAACCTCTCTCGTTTCGATCCCTTTTTGGAGTGGGTGAGAGACCTCTGTGCTATTTGCAGGTGGTCGAGGTCCGGGCAGTATTGCCTCGAAGCAGCAGACAGATTGGACATTGTATCCAAGTCTACAGACTCCCGATTCTACGGAGCCTCCAGTCCTTCGAGAAAAACATCCGAAGAACCGTTCTGGACCTCGGTTATCCCTACCATTGTGAGTCGAAGGACTCTCCGAGAAGCAATCCGGACTTCACAGCAGATCAATACTGCCCGGACCTCGACCACCTGCAAATAGCACAGAGGTCTCTCACCCACTCCAGCCACAGGAGCTGTTGGCAAGACTAGACCCCCCGGTCTTATTTTAACTAATTGAATTCGGGGCGGATTCTAAAGTAATTCAGGCAGGCAAATGCTTTTAAAACTTTAGTCTTGAGGATGATCCCAACTAACTAGAGCAAAAAGGGATCGAAACGTCGACTGTTGTAAACACTTTCACAGCCTAACCATTGCGTTCTACCTTGCTGTGTCTAGTGTTTTTTGGCAATACTTGAGATTTTTATCACTGAGTTAAAAGTGGCCAAACATTGCTCAAATTTGCCTGTGTAACCCTTTTCCTTATATGTTGTTTGTTTGTCTCAAAGTATGGTACAGGATTGTGCCTTCTAACCAAGTATCACCTTCTTATGATTTGAAATAAATACCCTGCCCGGCTGGGCAGAGGCAAATATAGTCTCCTATTATGGCCTATATTATTGTGTTCATGTTGATTCTGATAAGCTAAGGACCTTTGTTTTTTCAGAGAATACTTCCCCGTGGTCCTGAGCCATTGTTTGGGTACCCTTGTTATAATTAAATAGTCACACTATTCTAAGCACAGATTTTTAGCTTATGTGTTTTAAGCCACACCCTTAATTACACTGGCCACGCCCCTTTGAGACACCCTCGATTGTTTCATCCCACTTAAGGTCCTGGGTGAAGATGAAAGTGAAAAAGCAGCTGAGCTAATTCATAAAACACCGTCACTTAACGGCCTTACCACATACCGGCCCTCTTGAATTCAATCACTCATTTCGTTTGTTTATTCCGCGTTAGCAGGGCCTTATTTGTAACTTGTCTAAACCTTCTGCTTAAACCAATAAAAGGATCAGCACCAGAGAACAGCTCGGACATCCGATTAGAATGTCGACCTTTGACACGTGCAACTTCACCATCGAAGCATTCCCACTAAGACCTGCATCAGTAAGAGGTAGATTAAAAAACGACCTGATCTGAGTAAATCATCGGCGTTAAGTGCTGCATGGAAAGGAAATGCCTAGAATATATAAATATTTCCACATAAAGCAACGTGTTCTCCTATTCTTCAGTGGTCAGAGCCCCCCATTGCAGTTATCACACCATGATACACAGTGTTGAGATACTGCATAATTTACGACAGAAACACGGCCATGTCACGTGCCTCAATCTCTCAAACGATATACTTTATTAACATACATTTTTATTTCAGCACCAGGAGAGTTCAGCTTTTTCCATATTGGAGGTTTCCGGTTCTACCACACGTTTTCCAGTGATAATGTATCAACGACTTTAAGATATAATATCAATCCACATGTTTGTGTTTGTGGTGCCGGCACGTCATTCTTCTAAGAGGAGGCGGTTTAGGCCAATCACCGTTTCTGCAAAGTCAGTCAGCTCCACAAAGTCAGAAGTAATTATGTTGATGCCCTTAACTCCAGGTTTCTGGTCTTTAACCCAATTTAAAATCACCGGAAGATTCCTAAGAGAAAAAAAAATATTCCTTCAACATTACTTTTGCCAATTTATAGTGTTGTTAATGACTACAAAAGCAACATTAATGCCTTTAGGGCAATTCGTGCCACACAAGCCAGCTTGCCTGTGAACAGAAACTTGTTTCATTGAAATTACATTTGTTTACCGAGGCATCTTTCACTTTGAGGGTCTCAACCGACAACCACCCGAAACCAGTAATGAGCGAGCATAAGGCCAACAAACTGAAATGCACATATGGAACTACCAAGCCTAAAGCAAAAGTATTGAACGCTAGTGGTGCATTTATTGGTCATGTATGAAACAACAACTGGATGATGTAGCTACAATTGGTAATACACAAGAAATTATGTTGTGACTAAAACAACTGTAATTTCTAATTTAATAGTTCATTCCTCAATTAGTGCACAATATTTTTTCGAGATTCACACCAGAGTTGTAGCTGCCGGAAAAAGGAAAAGTATTTTCTATGATCAAATTAGAGCATGAGCTGAAAGGTGAGTTATCACCACCTATATTCCTCCATTCTGGCAAGTAGCTGTATAACTAAACACACACTGGTAAAGCCAATAGGTGTCACCTATGCGAGAGCTATTTACTTTGGCTATGTGTTTTAGCCACTGTGCACACCAGTGTCACTGCAGTTCAGCATTGCTAAAAGTTAGTGGCATGGGGTGGGGTGGGGTGGGGTAGATTGGAGTGAGGTAGATGGAGTAAAGTGGAATGGGTAGATTGGGGTAGAGTGGAGTGGGATAGATTGGCATGGAGTGGAGGTAAACTGGTGTGGAATGGATTTGAGTAGTGGAGTTGGGTAGATTTGCATGGTAGATTGGAGTGGGGTAGTTTGGGTGGAGTAGATTGGACTGGAGTAAATTGGAGTGGAGTAGATAGGAGTAGGGAAGATCGGGGTAGAGTAGAATGTATTGGGATAGGTGGGAGTGGAGTGGGAAAGACTGAGGAAAAGTGGAGTTGGGTGGATTGAGGTAGAGTAGAGCGGGTTATACTGGAGTTGAGTCAGGTAGATTGGAGTGGGCTATACTGAAGTTGGCTAGACTGTAGTGGGGTAGATTGGGTGAATTATAGTTGGGTACAAGGAATGGAGTTGGGTAGATTTAGTGTGGAGTAGATTGGGGTAGAGTAAAATGGGTAGGCTGGGGGAGTGGGGTAGATTGGAGTGGTGAGAGGTAGACTGGGATGGAGTGGGGTAGGTTAGATTGGAGTGGGGTAGATTGGAGTGGGTTAGGGTAGACTGGGGTAGAGTGGTGTAGAATATATTGGGGTATCTTGGAGTAGAGTGGGGTAGACTGGGTTGGGGTAGATTGCAGTGATATGGAGTGACGTGAAGTGAGGTAGATTGGAATGGAGTGGAGTCAATAGGAATGGCCAGGAGGAGGGCGCGGCCAACTGCCGTACATGGCAGACGCTGCTTGAGGAGCTCCGGACCCGGGCAGGCAAATATCCTGCATGTTGGCCGTAATCTGCGGTGCCTGTCACCTTCTGTGATCGGCCGCCGCGGAGTGGAGTTGGCGCCGACCATCAGAGCAGCATTTGGGTTTCCGGGCGGCTTTGGCGGCGGAGCGGGCGGCCCCTTGCCGGGGGCCTGTGGAGCGGCATGTGACGAAGGCGGCCCGGCCCGACGTTGTGGAGAGGCCTGCTGAGGAACTCCTGCGGCACAGAGGTCCATTGAGGTCCCGTGGGGAGTAGATCTGTGCGGTGCCACAGAGCCCTAACTTGGACGTGTGGAGACGCCGGGGCACAGCCTGAGATCGGACGCGTCCAGAGTAATGCGCAGGTTCGGAGCGCGGGGCTGGGCGCAGCTACGCGAACGCCGGTGTGGCGGAGCGGCCTATACGGACCTACCACACATGGTGCTGGGTAGCAGGACCCCCCCTGACGAACAGCAGCAGGCTACAGACGGGTGGCGTCATAAAGGGGCTGAGAGATAGCAGACCCTGAGGCATGTTGGGGACAAAAGCCTGTGACAGCTTAGCCTCCTTGAACCCTTGCGTTGGCCAGCAGACACCGGGATGTGCGCATATTGTCTGACAGTGTAGAGCGGCAGGGAATACAGAGGGCGGCCGTAACGTGCAGGGGTGCTGGTGCGACTGGCTGGGAACTGCCCTGGAGGGCGCACGAGGCTTAGAGTGCCCCCCAACCCCTAACTCCCCAAGAAGACCCGGGCCAGGCAGACAGCACCGGGTAGCTGCAGTTTGAGAGGGCCGTACACAGTGCTGCGCAAAGAGACAAAGACCTGTGGCTTCTAGACCCGGTATTGACCGAGTGCACTGTGTTTAGTCTGAGGATCAGACAGAGGGGCCGCCTGGGACAACTGAGCAGCCGGGGGTCCTGCGGCAACGCCTGGCAATACACGTGCCTAACCCCACGTAGACGGAGAGGGTAAAACCATTGTCTCTGTTGTGGACAGGGCACCTGCGATACTGTGATGGGGCGAGTGAAGTGCAAGCAGCTAGAAGGCGAGCCTGTGATCGACCACGTCCAAGATACTGCGGCCATTGATGCCTCCCAGTAGGCAAGCTGCATACCACCTAATAATGCAGTGGAGACAGCGGACAAGTTGGACTTAATCTTGAAGGAGGTGCGAGATTCCAGGAAAGCTATAGAGACCCAAATTGGCAACCTCACGACTGGGTTATCGCTGCTCCGGGCCGAACATACTAAACTCGCCGACAAGGTGAAGGACCATGCGGTGGTGCTGGATGTCCTGTCCCCCCAGCAAACCCAGAACACTACCCATATCCACCAACTGCAGACCCAGGTCGTTACCCTAATGGACCGTGTGGAGGATGCGGAAGGGAGAGTGCGGAGAAACAACATCTGTGTAATAGAATTGCCGGAGTGAAGCGAGGGGGCCGATGCGGCCTGGTATATGGAGGGCTGGCTCAAGGAATACGTCACCACTGAACGGGCGCACAGGATTCCTACGGGCCATCCGAGGCCAGGGGTCCCACCACGTCCACTCCTAATAAAATTACTGAATTATAGAGACAGGGACGTTTGCTACAGAAATCAAGAGAGGTGCCTCAAATTAACTTTGAGAACACCAAGGTCTCACTGTACCCGGATTACACGCTTATGGTACAGAAGCAACGCTCCTGCTTTTTGACAGTCAAGAGAAAACTACGGGAACTAAATCTGCAATACGCCCTCCTCTTCCCTGCACGGTTAAGGATCATTTATAAGAGGAAACCATACTTCTTTGAAAGTCCTGGTGACATGGAGGAATGGTTGGAGGTGATGGAACTAGAGAGACAATCGAGGGCCGCCTCCCAGACCTCGACTTCCACTGTGCAAGATGGTCGACCGACTGGATGCCGCAGCTCGAGACGACTTCACAAGAGGAACACACAGCTTCGACCGACGCCCCAGGAGATGCAGAGCGGCAAGGAGACGGCGATCCTTGCAGTTTCTTCCTTCCGTACTACGGCGTAGATTGGCGACTTGAACACTTCCGAAGTGGACACTCAGAAATCAGATTCGGAGGGGGGTATGGCCCTGTTTCCCTCCGTGACCCCACAGATGGCGGACGGGCTGATTTCCTAGCTGGTTGGACGACATTGTGAACTTGGAACTGACTAGTAACGTATCCGTTTGCTCTATTCTTATCACTATATTTGCTATAATGACATTGAACTGTATGAAATAATGGCCCGGGTCTGTTTGAATATCATTGTAACCCTGAAAAGGAGTGTGCACTGCATGGGTGGGTTTGGCCACGTACCCCAAAATGCGAAAGCTTTGTATAGATCCAATATAGGTTTATATGTTTTCTGTTTAGTTGGGTGGTCCGGTATAGTTCCACGACAAGACCGAGTATTAGGCACTGATGGGGTGGGAAATGGTCCTGCGTTGTACACTCTTTTGCATTGGCACAGCACTGCTTCTGCCTCACTGGCTGCCCGGCGGCCACATACAGATACATGATGCATACACAGAATAAATATACCATAATCACCTGGAATGTCAGGGGCCTGGGCTCAATTCAGAAACGACATAGGATACATGCACAGCTATTAAGGCGCAAAGCGCAGATAGTCTACCTGCAAGAGTCCCATATGGTTGAGAAGGAAGTAGGGAAACTGCGTAAAAAGTGGAAAGGGCAGGTTTTTTCTACTACATATTTGGGGTTTTTGAGCGGCGCTACGATTTGGGTCAGACATGGAGTGCGTTTCACGTCAGTGGAGCAAAGAGTAGACCAACAGGGGAGGTACATCCTGGTGAAGGTCACCCTAGATAGCCAGCCGGTAGTTCTGGGTTCAATATATGCAATAAACTCTGAGCAGGAGAGGTTCCTAAGTAGGCTGTCGGTCGCCCTGACGGGGTGGGTGAGCTACCCATGAATAATCGGGGGGATTGTAATGCTGTGATGAATATTACGCTTGACAGGTCCCACCCTCCCTTGCATGGGACGAGGGTTTGTAAACAAGCGAGGGCACTGTGTGAATGGGCGGAGGGATGGGGGCTTTGTGATGTCTGGCAGATGAGACACCAAACACACAGAGAGTACTCCTTCTACTCACCAGTGCATTTGTTACACACCAGAATTTATAGAATGTTCTGTTCCAATAGCATCACAATGCAGGTGAAGGTCACTACATATTTGGCGAAGTCCTTCTCTGATCACAGCCCATTGGAGCTGGTGATTGGGTGGGGCAGGGGACACACCCCAGTGCCAACATGGTGGTTGTGGCCTCAAATGTTGGTAGACCCAGTGTTCTACTATGTCAGACACTACCCAGCATTACTTTGCAGACAATAGTAACACAGCGTCTACCAGACTGATTGAGTGGGACGCCTTCAAAAAGGTGGTCCGCGGAAAGGCGATAGGGGCGATGGTAGAGGCGAGACAAGAGGTTCATAAATCCCTGGTGGATCTAGAAGAGAAGCTCAAAAGGCTGGAGCAGGAAGCTGTGCAGGATGCTAAACACACAAGATGATGGACGGAATGTTGCACAATGGCAAAACATTCACCCCCAGTCACAGATCTGCGTTTAAACCATCGTTATTTTGCTCACCAAGCCACCCCAGTTCAGACATGGCCATATGCAAATCAGCCTTGACCCTGTGCCTCATGGGAACAGTCCAGCCCGATCTGCCAAGCCATGTCTTCCTTGGACCGGAATCAAGCATCCTAGGACCGGTTTGTGGCTATCAGCCGTCTTCAGCCAGGATAGCTAGACTCCAGTGGCGTGGTGAGCACGGGACCCACCCTGAAGGAGGCTAGAATCAGACACGCCGAACTGCTGGAGTCTCTACGTGTCAAAAGTATGCACAATTGTGTCAAACAGAGGCAGACAAGGCAGGGACCCTGTTGGCGAAATTACTGAGGGAGGACCCCCATAATGTTGTTATCAATGAGGTCACCACCATAGCGGGTGGTGCAGTATCGAACCAGGGCAATATCAATGAGGCTTTCAGACAATACTATGCCTCGCTTGTAGGAAGGTGGATATCTGACTATGGTTACCCCCAAACTTTTTGCCTAGTGTTTAGCTGGTTTTTTACTTAGTTGGCCTGGGATCCTGCTATTCAGGGCCCCAGGCTAATTGCTCTCTCATTAAAATGGACTCCATGTACCTTAGGTGCATACACAATTGGAACTGGTTCACCTTATAGGCCCCTGTAACAGTGTACCATAGGTACCCAGAGCATAGGTGTAGCCAAGGCCTACCAGGGACTGCAGCATGTATTGTTCCACCCCTGGCCTGGCCTCCATATTTGACACAACTGGCTGATCACTCAGCTGGGGTAAGTTGGTGTAATCACCTCTTACTTAGATATAGTATATCTATATCTAACCTAACTGAACACATAGTAACCTATAAGTCACTCCTATGGCAGGTCTTAACAATCCTGGAGGCAGAGTTCTTGGTTTCATGTGAGATGGTGCTCTAGCATGAGCTGAGCCTGTCTGCAGCTGTCGGGAACAACTCCCTTAGCTGTTCATAGGATATTGCCATACCATATGCTCTTAAGTGCATTATAATCCTCGTGGTTATATACTAACTTTGGTTTGGCTTTATCAAAACATGTCGAGTAAGGTATCATACGATTTGGAATAATATCCCCTCTGCAGTCCTATCGACGGGGATAGCATTCCACCCTTCTAGAGGGACACGACATGTACATAACCTGAACCCAGGTTAAAGTTAACCCGAGCCTCAGCATCAAAAAATGGATGCTGCCACCACAGACACAAGTCTGACCTCCTGCTGCTGGGAGTCCTTCCAGCGAGGGAGGCTTGGACAAAGGGTTTCCTGCCTTGGGAGGTGCGAGCACCACCCCAGACAGGATTTTGTGTATTGGGTAGGACAGGGCTGAATAGAAACAGACATGCCTGGGACACACAAGGTGTCCTTGTGCATAAGCCAGTCCAAACCGGTGCTGGGGCTTTCCAGCCCCAGTACTGGCACGGAGCTGGACAAAGGAAAGGGGGTGTAACCGCCCCCTTCCTGGTCCCACCCAGAGGAGGGACCTAGCAGGTGATCCACCCCTCAGATTGGGAATAAGAGTGGGAGCAGTGCCATAGCACCAGAGATCATCCTGAAATCAACTTGAAACTAAGAAGACGCCGGACTTCGACATTCTGCTGCACAGCAGACTGAAGAGCATCTCCCTTGTGGCAAAGGAGTGGCCACCCTGTGAACACAGGCACCATCCAGCAACTCGACGTCTGCTTTGCCGCCGCCTCCTGCCGGAGCCGGAGCCCAGAGCCCAACGAGACCCAGACTCCCAGACTTCTCACAGCCCGATCCACAGTCCCTGCAAAGAAGGGACCCGCGGAGGCACCGAGAGACGTGGGACCGGACATCTTGAAAGACCCTCAAGAAGCTGACTGCGCAGCACCCGAGGCACCCTCGACGCTGTGCTTTGGGGTTGGAGAAGCCCCACAACCGAGCAGCATTTGCACCGAAGATCAGCCCCCCAGCATCTCCACGATCTGTGTGGGGCCCTTTTGCACTTTGCCACTCGACGCGCCATCCTGGCCACTTGCCACGTGGCTCGCGGCCATCTTGGCGACGAAACCTACAATTTACACTGCGGGTCTGGTTGCTCCAGACTTGCCCTTGCTCCTGTAAAAAGGAGCACCCGCTCTGACCTTGCTGGTCCAAGTGAAAGCTTTCTTCACTTCGTGCGTGGCTTGCATTAGCCAAGACCTGTTTGCTCCAATCAAGTTGCCGAACGCCATCAGCTAGAGCCTTCGTGGAACAGCTCGTGATCGACTCCTGGACGTCCTCGACCTCTTCGTGTCCACGTGGCTGAGGAGACAAGCTACACCTCATCGCCTGTTTGCACCCGACATCGCCTGGTTCCATCCTGGTTCCACGGTAGTCACTGGCTAGTGACTTTGACCGTTGTCCCCTCTGCTTTCAGGTCTTCACCACTTCAGATCCACCCTTGGATCCACCAGAACTCTCCTCGTCGACCCGCCTGCAGCATCTTCATCTTCAGGCACCATCGACCTGCGTGACGAAACCCGACACTGCTTCGCACCTGTGCACCCGCTTCCTGTGGGTGAGGTAACTCAGCAACGCCGGTGTTCCCTCACTGGTACACACCTCTAGTGTCTGTGTCTAAAGTTTCATCCTTCTAGGTCACTCGGAAGGTTCCTTAAACAGTAACTTTATATCTTTTACGCACCATTGACATTGCATTGGTGCATGCGTGTGCTTTAAGCGCTGCACCCGAGTCCCGCGGGCCTTTCCCAACTTCTTCACTGTTAGTCCCGAACAGCTCCAGCGATTCCCCAGGCCCTAGGCCTACTTCCTTTCCAATTAGTGACTCTTATACCACTATTTTAGTATATGGTTTAGGTGGCCCCTAGGGCTCATCCATATTGTGCAACTTTTGTATATTTAAACTGTGTTTTGTTTTAACGCATTTGCTTCTGTGCTCATAAAGAGTATAGGGGATATTTGTAGTAAATCAATATATATATATTTTCAATATATATCTGTGTGGTGTCCTTTCATTTGGTATTCGAGGGGATTGTGTATGGTAAAACAGCTTGCTTCACATGCCTTTACAGAGTTTAGCCTAAGACTGCTTTGTCCACGCTACCTCTAGGATAGCTGGTCTATAAGGTTGACTTACAACCAATTATCATAAGGGTTGCTTGGCATGTTACAAGGTGATCACTAGAGCTAGTGAGCATCATATACCAGGCCAACTTCTCACAAGGCTGTATAGCGAACCAGAGGATGAAGTGAGTACACACACAGATGAGTTTTTATCCACAATACCATGCCCTCAGTTGTCAGCGGCTGCGCAGAAAGAGTTAACAGGCCCCATCACCCAGTCAGAAATTAGGGCAGCTATTAAGGGTCTTCCCTGCAACAAAACCCCTTGGCTGGATGGCCTGCCAGCCGAATTTTATGCCACTTATGCGGATCTCCTTGTACCCCACTTGGAAATTTTATATAGAGAAGCATTAAGGGAGGGCTCTCTCCCACTCACCACAGTGCAGGCGCTGGGGGTGTCCCTCCCGAAACCAGGCAGGGATCCCACTGTCATGGATAGCTACCGCTCCTCATCACTGTTATCGTCGGAGTACAAAATACTCAGTAAAGTCCTGGCCAATAGACTTCTGCCCACGTTAAGCAAACTGATTCATATGGACCAGACGGGCTTTTGCCAGCGCGCAGCACATCCTTGAACACTAGAAAGCTGCATCACCTCCTTGCGGAAGCCCCGACACGGTAGGACTATGCGGGCTGTATTTCATTAGATATGCGTCAAGCATTCAACACAATTATACAATGAAAAAGCTCTCGCAACTACATATGTATATATCAAGACAAGGTTCAATGACCAACAGTAAAAAAAGGAAAACGCAGAAGCAGGTTCTTTGGTGTGATACTTCTTGTTACAGCAAGTTGTTTACTTTTCTCCAGACTTTTGAGAAAGAAATCGCCGACACGTGTTTCGTCGTGTGTGGGTGAGTCAAACACGACTCTTCAGGGCTTAAACTCCCAATACCACTGTGTGGTTGGAGTAAGTCTGGGTCTTTACAAGCTCTGTTTCAAGCAAAAGGTATTCTGTGTATACAAACACAGACGAGGCTGGTTGAGAGAAAGATCAATGATAGTATATGAACGAGGTTATCGTATCTCTTTCAGTAATCCTGTAGAGATAGTGTAGCGCTGTATCCCGCTATGCCTTCAGGCGGGAAGCCGGGAGGGGATTCCTATTCCGTGCCAAGTTTGAAGAAACGGGTAAGTTGGTTCGTACACGAGAGACGACCGCCGGGAACAGACAGAGGAGGGATTGCCAGAAGCGGCACACCGCCTCAGAAGAAACTTACCCTTTTGCTTGAAACAGAGCTTGTAAAGACCCAGACTTACTCCAACCACACAGTGGTATTGGGAGTTTAAGCCCTGAAGAGTCGTGTTTGACTCACCCACACACGACGAAACACGTGTCGGCGATTTCTTTCTCAAAAGTCTGGAGAAAAGTAAACAACTTGCTGTAACAAGAAGTATCACACCAAAGAACCTGCTTCTGCGTTTTCCTTTTTTTACTGTTGGTCATTGAACCTTGTCTTGATATATACATATGTAGTTGCGAGAGCTTTTTCATTGTAAAATTGTCTTGTCTTTGACTTGTTTAGACGGTTAAGGAGGTTTTGCCGTCTGCTCTTTACGCACTACACAACGAAACCCTTGCTTTTCACACACTTTGTAACGTTTCAGCCCAGGCAGTGCGCCCCCGTAGTCCTAATTTTCTAAAAACCCCATGCTCAGTTTCTCAGATTCAACACAATTAAATGGGACTATATATTTAGGGCTTTGCCGAGATTTGGATTGCCGGAAGAATATATCCGGTGGTTCTGACTCCTATATAATGCTCCTAAAGCTAGAGCGAGGACGGGACGGCACATATCTGCGGAATATCGGATACACAGGGGAACGAGGCAGGGATGACCGCTCTCTACGCTTATTTTTATATTGGCGCTCAAACCTTTGGCGTTAAAGTTGAGGGCGGAGCTGATTGGCATGGGGATAATGGTGGGTGGCACCACGCACTTGTTGTCGGCGTACGCTGACGATATCATCTTATACCTGCGCGACCTTCGCACCCCTATGGGTACTATGGCTGCGATAATGAAAGTTTCGAAAGACTGTCAGGTCTCGCTATCAACCCAGCGAAATCAACAGTATTCTTCTTTAAAGAACAGGCACCTCTGCCGGATTTTCAATTTGGCACACTACCGTTTAAGGTGGCACCTCAGACATTAAAGTATTTAGGTATTTAAGTATACAGGACCCAGACGGACATGTTAGAGGGCAACTTGAATAGAGCCCTGAGAGCTTTACGGTCTAGCATTAATTTCTGGACCACTCTACTGCTGTCAGTAGCGGGCAGGGCATCAATTGCAAAAATGGTGGTCCTCCCGCGACTGCTCTATTATTTTACGAACATACCACTCATGCTCCCGGGCAAAACTTTTAAATTAATGAATACATTGCTGATTGAACTTACTTGGCGGACGGGTAGGAGGAGAATTAGCCTAAAGAAATTGCAGCACTGCACATCTAGAGGGGGTCTGGGGGTACCTGACCTCAGGGCATATTTTTATGCCTGCCAGTTACAATGGCTGTCCTATTGGACAGCGGGCCTAACTTGCGGGAGATAGGGATGACTGAACAGGACGTAGGACAAGGGGCACTACACACCATCTTACTGCCACACAGCAAGATCCCGTGGGATCCCTCGCCCCTTCTGCGTACGGCACTACAGTGCTGGAGGGTGGCTCTACAATACACTGGGGCGTCCCCTGCGTATGCCGGGAATATACCTCTGCTTGGCATTCCCTTACAGAGCAGATGCCTGTCCATGCGGAGGCTTGCACCCTGGCTAGAGGCGGTGGACACCACAGTGGCAGATCTCTTCTCTTCAGTGAAGGAGTGTTACTAGACCATGATAATTTTGTGCACGTAACAGGCGCACCAGTCCATCTATATCTCTTGCATGCAGCACTGCTGCAATATGTCCTAAAGTACTGGGCCCCATTACGGCAAGAGCCCCCCACTAATGACCTAGTGAAAACGCTGTATTACATGGGTGGGGGCCGACATCTTATTAGGTGGCTGTATGTAGGGCAGCGCTCCCACACACAAGTTGACCTGACACCGTTACGTAATGCCTGGGAGGGAGACATAGACAGGGCCCTTGAGGACAAAGAGTGGAAGAAAGTGATGGAACACCCGAAAAAGGTGTCACGGAATACACGTTTTAAGTATATCCAAACTATGATCTTACACAGGGCTTATCTTACACCACGAAAGCTGGACAAGATGTACCTGGCAACTCAACACCACTGCCCCAGATGCAAGTTGGAGGGCGCAGACCTCATCCATATGATATGGTCTTGCCAACAGATCGGAGAGTACTGGGACTCGGTCAGAAGACACACAGCGGAAATCACAAGCAGGGAGGTACCTGTTACAGTTGAGGGCTGTATCCTGGGGCGATGAAAAGGAGCTTCCAAATATAAAGTGCAATATAGATTCGAGAATCTGGAGCTCCTACTGGCAGTGCGGGCGATCACCATGCGGTGGAAGTCGAAAACACTGCCCACCACACATGCATGGCACAGCGAACTGGTGCGATGGGGAGGAGAGGAGAGTGCTGTACTGAGGCGGGAGGAGGCACAAGGACTACGAAAGACCCCGATCGCGATGGACTGGAATATTATGTTGGAAACGTGTAGATCCTTGGACATAGCCTTTGATACTATAGCTAAGGCACACAAGGATGTGATTAACGTCACAGCCCGGAACGACATGACCCTAGCTATAGGCAAAAGTGCATGGTGCATGCTGTGGAAAGCCATTATGTCTGTGCCACTGTATGATACTGGAGAAGTGGTTGTATCTACGCAGGATCTGAGGGTGGGGGGAGGGTAAAGTATAGTTGTGGGTTTGTATATCATTTGTTATGCTGAGACAGTACTTTACCCGCATACAGAGACGTGGCAAAGATAGGGAACGAATAATGTGATGCTACTGCATTGTTGATTAGTGCCATTGGTAGTTTTGTTGCAGAGGAAGTGAGAAACTGCTATAACATGGGAAAGGTAATCATCTTGATCCTTGCTAAACAGTACAAATGCAATGTTATAACACGATACCTGTACTGCCGCAAGTTGAATATTCTACTGTTGTATATTGCTATGCCACTGTATCCTACTAAGGAAATTTGAAAAAAAATAAAACTATGTTTAAAAAAAATAGGAGTGGACAAGAGTAGATTGGAATGGAGTGGGGTAGATTAGGGTGGAGTTTGGTATGGTGGGGTGTTGTAGACTGGAGTGAGATAGATGGAATGGATTATGGTAGGGTAGATTGGAGTGGGTAGATTGGACTAGATTGGAGTAGAGTAGAGTAGATTGAAGTGGAGTGGGGTAGATTGGAGTGGAGTTGGATAGAGTGGTGAGGGGTAGATTGGAGTGGGGTAAATGGAAGTGGGGTATATTGGCTTAGGGTGGGGTAGATGGAAGTCGTGTGGATTGGATGGGGTAGATTGGAGTAGGGTAAATTAGGATGAAGTGGGGTTCGGTAGATTGGAGTGGGAAGGAGTGGGGTGGAATGTGTGGAGGTGGTTAGATTGGACTGGAGTGGGGTAGCTTTGGGTGGCATGTGGTAGACTAAAGTGAAGGGGAGTGGTGTAGTCTGGGTAAGTGGAATGGAGTGGGGTAGAGTGGAGTGGGGTAAATTGGAGTGGGGTGGAGTGGAGTGAAGTTGGATAGATTGGAAAGGAGTTGAAATTAAAGTGAAGTGAGATGGATTAGAAAAGAGTGAAGTGAGGTAGACTGGAGTGGAGTTGGGCAGATTAAGGTGGAGTGGAATGTGGTAGATTGGGTGAAATGGAGTGCAGTAGATTGAAGAGGGATGATTGGAGTGGGTAGGTTGTAGTGAAGTGCGGTTTGTTGGAGTGGAGTGGGTTGGAATGGAGTTGAGTGGGTTGGAATGGAGTGTGGTAGAGTGGGGTAGATTTATTGGGATGGAGTAGGGTCGATTGGGGTAGAGTGCGGTAGAGTAGAGTAGAGTACCCCAGTATATTGGAGTGGGCTAGATTGGGATGGGGTAGATTGGGGTGGGTGGAATAAGATGGATTAGAGTAGAGTGGGGTAAATTGGAGTACAGTGAAGTGGAGTGTGGTAAAGTGGAGTGAGGTAGATAAGAATGGAGTGGGGTAGATAGGGTGGATTGTAGTGTGGGGTACATTGTCGTATATTGGAAAGGAGTAGATTGTAGTGGATATGAGTGGGGTGGATTGGAGTGAGGTAGATTAGAGTAGGAGACGTTGGAAAGATTGCAGAGAGCTAGAAATCACCAAGCTAATGCTAAACAACAGGCAGAATGCATCCCTAGGGCAGCTTTCTGAATGTCCCCAAGATGTGTTGGTGCGCTTTGGCCTAAAATAGCAGGGCATGATACATATAGAAATGGCAAATGATTTTCTTTTTTTCATTTGACTTGTTCATCAGTCCTCCTTCAAACTACACATATCTTTCACAGAAATATACAGAAGTATATGTTTAATACTGAAGTTCCATTGTAAACGAAATGGTTACTCAAGCTTTATGTTCCGGTAAGGAACAAAGTAACTTTATTGAGAGCTTGTGTTCAGAAACTTTACAACAAGCCGGATCAAATTTGGATATCTTCTTAGAAATGGCCTAAATGATAATATTTTCAACTTGAACGTATATAAAACAGCATCTTCCGAATTTACTGTAGTAAACTGCACTATTTTATTTATGTAACAGATCCCATGTCATATGAAATGTAATATAAAATTTGCTAGGGTGATGATGCACGCAAAACTCTAGGTATGGCAAGGCTCCGAATTATTTTGTTTTCTTATTCACTTTCTTGGTGTCCTTGATACAGTGGTGTACTTGATGTAATGGTACAATGTGATCGGAGCCCGAGAAGGATGTCACTAACAGGGTGATGGAAAATAGGGCATATATAACAATCGCAAAGTGTATACAGTAGATGAAACAGGGAACCTCACACTGACGGCATGGCTGAGCTCTTGAGAATAGAAGCAGTCAAATATAATAAGGTTTTAAAAAATGATACAGTATCTGCAAGTGTACAAAATGTACACAGTTGGGCTATGTGGCCAAAGCTGAAAACGGTCCACCACTCCCCAGTTAGGGTGAAAGGAATGACTAGGTCATTGGCAATGCAATGCTCAAGATGACACCAGGTATGTGGGAGCACAGGAACAATAGCACTACTGGCCAGGTTGCACTGTCCAACACTCTCTACAGCTCACGTCAGTTGCAATCTGCTCCCTATTTTTGGAACAGCCAGGAGATCTCCCACACTGGCACAGCCAGAATCTGAGAGGTTAACAGCCTGCTCCAGACCCTTCCTAAGACCCGTCAGCCTTCTCCCCAGCTCGGAGTCCAGCAGCAATCAACTTCGTGGAGTATCTTCGCTTTACCTGCCATTCAAGAACTTCAATTGCTGGGCACTTGCCGACGCAGCAAAGGAATTAAACAATAAAGAGTACAAAACATAATACAACTGTAAGAATTAGGGTAGAAGCTACATTACCGTGTTTCTAGTTGTGTACCGGACATCAGGGCAGTGTTTCCCTTCCCCTTACCCTCCCTCTACATCACCCTCCTGTGAGGGTGAATGGGACCGGTGCAGGTGACAGCTCTCCCAATGTTCTTTTCACAACTTCAAACACAGCACCTGTGCAAAGGTATCCTTTTTCTTAAGAGCAAAACTTTAACAATGGTGGCAAGTATCTCTCCTAGCACTTGCTCAAGACCAGGCTTGTTATAGCTGTTTGTGTACAGTGGCATGACATTGATGTACACTGTAACGTAAATAAGTTTAATAAACATGAAATCATTTTTCGTGGCTTTCCCTTCATAAAGAGCAGCAAATATTTTAGAAGATAAAATTAAAGATGTGACATTTAAAAATAGTTTTTAATCTCTCTGGTGTCTGTAAAAATGTGAGACACTAAAAACTAGTGCTGATCTGTGGAAAAGTGGAGTACTCTGGCATTTGCAAAACATTCACCAGCCAGCTCCAGCGGCAGCAGGATGCTCCGGCTGCTCGGCTTCAGGCACCCATTTATTGCCCTGTCGCCTCCTCTAAGAAATTGTAACTGCCCAGGCGGATCTAAGCACTGCCCAGCTGCCCAGCATAACATATAGTTATTTCTCAAGTAACTCATTTGGCTTTTAATTAATATTGCCTACGTGAAGCACCTGACTCCTACCTTGGAGCATTTCACTTGGAACTACCCAAATAATATTGGGCTCTTTATTATAAATACAAATTACTCCAGAACAATAATTCCCGTAATTCTTTCTGACTCACCGCCAGCGCCAACGCAATTCAACTAGCTCACTATTGTCCTGAAGATGAACTCCAATAATTGGGTTTGAAACTCCGTCGAACACCCCACAACGTGAACTCCACATAATATGTATAAATCATCTATGGAGTTCTATTGTATTGTTGTCAAAGTGATGTCTTTTAAAAAAATCAACTATCACTATTGCACACCACACTTATTATGTGAGCACCATAATTTGTTTTTCTCAAATAAAACTCTGTCATCTCTTGACCTACATGACCCTTGACAGACTCTGTCTCTTGCTCCCTTTTGAAGTAATTTAATTTATCAAAAAAACAGTGCCCCTCTTTGGGTCACCCCATTTTGCTTTTGGACCTTTTAGGCCACACTAGAACCATTGGGCCAGATGCATCAAGCATCCATTTTGCGATCCCTTATTAGCGAAAAATAAGGAATCGCTGATAAGGAATAGCAAAGTGGAATGCAACAAGCAATCACTACAAAAATAGCGATTTCTTAGAATTCCTTAATTGCGACTCGCAAATTGCGAGTCGCAATTAATGAATATCTCCCCATTCATTGCTATGGGCCTAGAGGCCCATAGGAATGAATGGGAAGACAATCTCAATTTGCGAATCGCAATTAGCGATTTGCAAATTGAGATTGCGAGTTCAAGGGTGCAGGGGTGTCCAAAGGACACCCTGTTGCACCCCTGAATTTGATCTGTGCACATATGTTGCGCACACACATGCCCTTAGGGCAAGTGTGTGCGCAACATGAAACTTTGCAAAAATGCATAAAAGTGCATTTTTCAACGTTTTTGCAAATTAATATGAAGTTGTACTTCGTTGTTAATTTGCGTGCCCTATTAGCGAATTCGCTATTTTTGAAACTTTCATGCATTGCATTTAAGGAATCTCAATTTGAGATTCCTTAAATGCAAACAATCGCAATTTAGCGAATTCTCTATTTGCGATTTTTGCATTTGGGATGATGCATCCCAAATGCAAAAATACCGGTCGCAAAGGGGCAGATTCTGAGAATCTGCCTCTTTGCGACCGGTTTTTAGCTTGATGCATCTGGCCCATTGTTCTTTAGATATTCCTTCCAACCCCAGGTTCACATATCGGGGTACCTTTGTCTCCCAAAACCTCACCTGGCATTTGTAATGGCATTTTATTTTTAAGCTCTTGTGATTTTCAAGGTGGGACAGTGGTCTAGTTGCTTTAGACATAAATAGTTTCAGTAAATTCTTCCTTTAAACTCCTGCAGACTATGCCCACTGTACATATCTGACCCAAAGAAGATTAGAGGCCATATTCCCACACTACATATACTAGCCCTAAATGTAAGGAAATGGCAGCTACCTTTTCCCATATGGCATAATTCTCTGCTGTAATCAGGCAGGCAATGGTTGACTGAGGCCGCACAATGAATCAATGAATGGACTGGCAATGGAATATAGGTAACCCTAAGGCGTGTGTGTTAGGGCTCATGCCATGCCTGACGGTGAACAAGTTTAACAGTAATTTATCAACCTGGTGCCAATTCTCTCGAAGAGGTAGATTTCAATGAACCGGAGATCACACAGTCCCAATAACACAGCAAATGGATGCATGATTTGTGCATATTTGCACAAACCAAAATTGATAATAGAGGTTGCTGTACCAAACAAGTTGTTAGTGCAATGGCAGCGCTGCTGTACTAAGAAAACCTGTTGTAGGTCATTGACCCAAAACAGGTGATTAACCTCCTTAGATATCACACTTATCCACAATACATTAGGAAGAGAAACATAGTCTCCAGTAGCATCAAGGGCACACACATGCATTTTCTGACTGTGACCATGGTGTACGAGGAGCAGATCTAGGATCGCCAACACAACAGTGAATTTGGGGTACACCTGTCACCAGCTATACAATAGATATAACTAAATGGCTTGTAGTTGGTGGTTGGATGTTAAACCGAGTTGATTGTTTTAAATAATGATGATCTACTTGAGATAATGTGAATCAAATTGAAATGCAGATGATGAACAAAAAAATGTCAGACGAGTTATTTTTAAATGTACAAATATTATATGGCATTGCTGTTGTTGTATATTGATGCTGAAGTTGTATCGTAAAGCTTGAAATTTGAATAAAAATCAGTTAAAGAAAATATCTCACAGGGTGCTCAGAACGCTTAAAACCTCGGGGTACAAAGAAAGTAGGTGGGACGCCAAACAACATCTCCGACTCAAACAGTTACAATAATATTGTGTATTTACTGCAAAACCACTCACCTGTGAACTAGTGTATTCTTTAGACCAGCTTTTAGACCTCGAAGAATTGTCTTTACACGGGGAGTGAGGATTGCTTGTGACACGTGAAAGGCTCCGTGCTTTGAACGCTCTTCAAGAGTTGATTCTAAAAACTGTATTAGTTTGTATACATCTGTTGTGTTAGCCCATGGTGCTGGCATTGTATTTCCTGGCCACAGAAAAGTATAATCATGACTTAATGGATTATGGTAGAAAATAAGAACCTAAATCACGAAAAGAAAGTAAAGCGTTACAATACATAAACAGTTCACTTTAAATGTTTACATTTTAATGTCAAAACGATAATAATTGCTATTCAAATACTAAGAATTCAAATAATTTTTGCTCAAGGCTTTAAATGAATGTAATCAGTAAGAGTAATATGTGTGTAAAAGCAGGAAAGACGCTCCCAATGGCATACAGTATGAATAGAAAGGAATAAAAGTACATTTGTACACATTTGGTTGTACGTCATGTTGTTTGCTTCTTTTTTCCAGAATGTATCATTTACAATTACAGGGGGATTTTAAAAGCAATCATCCATTGCAACATTACATTGCTGGTTGTATCCCTCTATCATTGCTAATCACAATATATCAACAACAACTATTGTCCAATATCCACTGCAAATAACATGCTCATTTGATACACACTGTGATTTGCAAGCAAAGGGTCTATTGGCCTGGTGCGTGTAAGTTGCAATAAAATGTAAAAATGATTTGAGACAGGTCACAGTGTTGCCTCCTTACTACTCATTTGCTTTCGTGCTGTTATAACTGAATGCATGCCCGTGGATGAACAGTAGCATGCCAATGTGTCAGAACAACATACATGCGAAGGTTAGTTGCATAGCAAAATTCACATTGTATAATTACATTGGGGCAGATTTATGTTGGGAATGCGCCACGTTTTGCGTCACGCAACTGCGGCGTAAACGTGGCGCGTCCCTATGACCCATTAACAACGTGACGCATCTAGGCAGATGCGTCACGTTGTAAAGACCTGCGCCACTTGTGGGCGTTCCGGGGCAGGTGCGTCTCGCAAAAGTGGCTGAGTGAAATCTATAAGATTTCACTCAGTCACTTTCAGGCCAATGCTGCGTCAAAACCCTGCGCCTGCTTGAAGCAGGCGTAGGTCTTGACGCAGCATTGTAAAGATGGGGCACCCCCGAGCCTTGCTGGAGCTGCGTCACGCTTGCGACGCAACTCCAGCAATGCGGCACCTTTACGGCACAGATGCGTCACGCATCTGTGCCGTTTTTGCCCCATGGTGCGCCGCATTGTAAATGCGGTGCACCATGGGTGACGGAGCAGCGGCGCAAAATAACTGGCGCATCCCTGGGGATGCGCCAGTTATCATAAATCTGCCCCATTGTGTTTAGTACCAGCTGGGCTCCAGTTGTCCAGTTGCCCATGCGAGGAACTGATCTGTTAAACTCAGGATCAATTATGCTGATTTGAACAATATTGCCCTCACTAATGGCCTTTACATGTACAAAAATAACCTGATATATATCAGTGATGGATCATATTAGTAGCTCCTCTATTATTTAAGTGGTGCTAGATTTAGCAGGGAGTTCTTGATTTACTAATTATGTTCACATTCACCTTCATTCATGTTCATTTACACACACAATTATAAAATGAAGAACGGCCATTTTACTTGTCACTGAATCCTAAATAAATCTGGTAACTATTAACATTTGATAATAACCTGTTCATAGTTAACTATTATATCTTGAGATAGAGACTGCTGACAGTTTTTTCCTGCTAAAAAGTAAAACTTGTATATGAGCTAAACAGCAATAGCATACAGAAAGATGATAGTTTCTCTCTTGTTAAAAAAAAAACCATAGAGGTCCTCTTTATGAATAATCCGATGAATACAACAGGCCTGGTAACGGGATTTACAGGCCCATAGGAATTATGAGATCTGCAGATCTGTATTGTTTCCCCTGCAACTTTTGGCATTTCAAAAACAATGAAAGTTCTAATGTAAATTTGGTAGGAATGTAGCATTACTAGGTGAATTAAACCCAGAATTAACAATTTGCCTTGTAATTACCCATTTTTCATTGGAACCTCAGGGTTCACTCAAAATATCCCAATCTCTGCACCCCCAGAGTTAACGAGTATTGGTTACTCCTGGGTGCAGACTTAGCGGTGTAGGTATTGGACCCATTGTACCAATAATATCACATATTACTTCTTGTACAAATAAACAATATAATTTTAGTTTCAAAGTGTACATTTGAGATTTATGAAAATGTTTAAATGTATTACAATGGCATCTAATAATAAACATAAGAAAGGATTAGAGTATATGCCTAAACAGTTATTTATTTATTTATTTATTTTGAAAGTTTTATATAGCGCGAACAAGATCTTTGCAGATATCAGAGCGCTTTACAGACGAAGGTAATAGCATGTGAGTACATAACAATTGGGGTGGGGAAGGTACATGTGGGAGCATATTCAGACTCAACAGCATAGTCAGATCAGACAGATACATCAATAATGATACAAGTACAAATAAGTAATAGCGTAAACAATCAGGAAGGTCAATAATACGAGTCATACAAAAATGCAAAAAAAGAAAAAAATATCAGCAGAACTGAATGGTACAGCGACTGTAAATATCATACCCAGTAATAATTCAAGTGTATTTAGCCATGAGGATAGCTTTTACTTCTTTCTTAAAAAGTATGGTGGAGGAGATGAGTCTGGTTTCAGGGGGGAGTGAGTTCCAGATCCTAGGTGCCATTCCTGAGAAGGAGCGCTTATAGGTTTTTTCCTTGCGAAATCTTTGGGGCTTTAGCAAGAGATTGTTTGTGCCTCTAGTGTTTCTGGAGCCTCCAGAAATCGTCAGCTTCTGAGCGAGGTATCCAGGTGAGCTCAGGTGGACAGCCTTGTGCGCCATGCAGGCGATTTTCAGATGTATTCTGGCTTCAAAAGGCAGCCAGTTCAGGGATTTCAGATCAGGGGAAATGTGTGAATGTTTTTTTGATCCAGTGATGAGTCTCGCTGCGGCGTTTAGAGAAGCTCTTATGGGTGCCGTAGTAGTTAGGGGGAGACCGCAGAGGGCGATGCTGCCGTAGTCTATTCGAGGGATGACTAGTGCTTGTACCGCAGTATGGAAATCTTTGGCTGGAAGGAAGGGTTTGAGTTTCCTTAAGGTATTGATCTGGTAGTTCGCACCCTTAGTTGCTTTGTTGATGTGTTCCTGCATGTTGAGGTTGGTGTCGAGTGTTATGCCTAAAGATTTTGCTTATGTATTCTTAGAACAAATCGTATGTATGTAATTATGGTCAAAGAAGTCCAGTGAACCGAAACCACTTTTTTTTGCATATTCGCAAGCTGGGAAAAGACTGACAGGAGGCAGGTTTCTTCAATGATTTTATTACTGCGCGATGACAAACGATTAGCAATGTATGTGGTTTTCAGCAGCAGGTATAATAAACACTAATGTCAGCTGCTATTAATGTGTCCGATTCTGAAATGCTTATTATAATGTTATTTGGGAAGAGCTCCTTCACATCTGATTACAAATGTCCAAGCCGATAGTGGCAGCAGTAAATGTTTGATGATTATAAAGTTATTTTCCTTTTCCATGCACCTTGATTGGACTTTAATGTTATTTTAGAATTAACACTCGCCTTCTGATCAGATGTGGACTATTCTTCCCTATTCGCCATTGCCTGCCTGTGTATCTTTACAGTGTACTGTTTTTCTGTGGTCAGTTACAATACAAGGATGTCATTCCCTACTCTGCCCTATAAGTTAATGGCTGCCTAAGCAGTTAAACAGAATGTAAGGACAAAGGCAGCAGGGCGTGCCTCTTTCAGCAAATGTATAACCACATCTTTTCAGTCCTAAATTACATAATTAAATATGCTATATTTACAAATGCTTTACTGCAATTTAAAACTATTGGCACAGTTCTGTAGATGTCTTCTGCCTAAACTGATACATTTTAATGACCTTGCTGTCTTGACTATTACAACAGAATCACAATGCAGCAGATCATGACTGAGTGCCTTGGTGACAAGGAATATATGAAAAATAAACATTAGTAACTGAGTTTCTTGCAAATTGTGTGCAACAAGAGCATGAGCAAGCCATGGGATTTGTACCAACAACTCTCATATAGGGTGGGATAATCTTCAAAATAATCTGGGGCTTAGCCGTGGAAACACTGGAGGTAGCTCTCAGCTGAAGTGTCAGATGCAATAACCACACTGTCAGAAATATTCTTCATCCAGTTCAGGGCAGTTCTAACATCTTAAAGTAGGACATATGATTTGACAAAGAATTATACATTATATTTATGTCAAAAACAAGGGGCTATTGCGAAAATGCTCTACCATAAATCCTGATCTTGTCTTACAGCAGATCGTAATACTGAATATGAGACAAGTCCTAGATTGCCTGAAAGATAGCATAAATCTCTCATCTATGCTAATATCGTTTGCAGCAATAACTGAAACTTTTAATGCCGCCCTAACTGCTAATCAAGAAATAAGACCTCGGAGTGAAAAAAAGTGGTTGAATAGTGACTGTACACACTCACATAATAAATTAATCAAGACAAATCCTTTCTGGCCGGCCACCGGCAAACGATCTGGGCGCCCCCTTTCTCCGCTGATATGACACCGCTAGAGGTGGGGGTTCCACAGGGTTCCATTCTTAGCCCCATGCTTTTTAACATCTTTATGGCCCCTCTGGCGGTGGTAGCGGAGTCCTTTGGCGCCCAGATCATATCTTACGGTGACGATACCCAGCTCCTGTTCACATGCGACAGGGGCGGGGTGTTTGATGGCATACAGATTAGGGAATGTCTTGGTGCGGTTTTTGAGTGGTTTAGATGTCATGGCCTGAAGTGCAACTCCGATAAGTCTGAGCTGCTCTGCTTTGGATGCACTCCCGAGCCAAATTGGAAATCCTGGTGGCCACAGGATATGTTTCCCCCTGACAATGTGTCCTTCAAGGCCAAGAACCTTGGAGTGATAGTGGACAGTGATCTCTCCTTTGGGCCACATATCTCGTGCCTTTCAGGGAAGTGCTTCGGCATTTTGCGGATGCTGAGAAAGTTCCTTCCTTTGGTGGCACTTCACCATAGGAAAATATTTGTTCAGGCTCTGATTAGATCACGATTAGACTACGCAAACGCTCTTTTTCTCGGTCTACCGAAGTATCTTTTGACCCGTTTGCAAGTAGTGCAGAACTCGGCAGCCCGAGCCATTTATGGACTCCCGAGAAGAGCAGGTGCCACTGTATTACTGAACACCTTACATTGGCTACCTACTCCAAAGAGGATCCTTTTCAAAAGCCTGACACTGGCCTTCAAAGCTCTACATGGCATAGGTCCCAAGTATATCGGAAAACGCCTTTCCTTTTACCAACCCAGTAGGACCCTGAGGTCAACTTCTCTGTCTAAAATGACGGTTCCTGTCATTAGGCGTGCTAGAATGGGAGGCCGGTCATTTCGCTACTTGGCCCCGCGGGCTTGGAACGAGCTACCACTATCCCTAAGACAGGCTTCCAGCCTCCTTGCTTTCAGGAAGGGCTTGAAAACATGGCTTTTTACTAAATAGTTTTTTTTGTTGTGTCTTTCTTAGTCTGCATTTCAGCTGTTATGTTGCCTTTCTACCTGTAGATACTCTTCGCCAAAGCGCCGGGATGCTCCATGGAGTAGCCGAGCGCTATAGAAGAAAAAGATTAACATAACATAACATAACACTGAAGAAAAAACTTTGAGATAAACTGGAGGTAAAACAGTCACGTTTTACATGGAAACAGTCGCTATGGAAACGTCAATTATACATAAGACAAGAATCTTGGGAACGACTCCACTTAACTTGCCAGAGAAGAGATTCTAGACCATTCTGGGAAACTGTTAATCAGAAATATTTTAATAGCTCCAATCATAGCAATATTGATGTCACAATTATGCCTGAAATCTGGGTAGAACAGTTTTCTGACTTATATAACACTGATAGTGAGCCACACTCCAATTGTAATTTTAATCATGTGGCATCAGCTTTGGCACACCCGACACTAGATGAGGTAGAACGGGCTTTAAATGATACTGTGAAGAACAAGGCCTCAGGCCCAATGGCATCCCAGCGGACCTGTTTTTAGCTAACCCACCACTATGGCTACCAATGTTAACAAACATTTTAAGTTGTTACGCGGCCCAGGGTCCTCCTGACTCAATGAGAACTGTGATAATAGTCCCTATTTTTAAAAAGGGGGACAGGTCTGATCCAAAATATTATCGGCTCATCTCCTTTATCGATTGTACCTGTAAATTGATGGACAGGGTAATATTAGAGCGGTTGGAGAGCTGGGTTACTGACAGTGGAATGTTCTCAGATATCCAATATGGTTTTAGGAGAGGCCTGGGAACGGTAGAACGATGCCTCAATCTGCACCTGGTCAAAGGCAAATATACACTAGCCAAGTCAGGATGCCTTTACCTTTGTTTCATGGACCTGACATCTACTTTTGACTGGGGGCAGAGAGGAAGGCTGTTGGAAAAGATGCTAAATATGGGCATTGCACCATCTATTGTTCATTTTTTAGCAGCTGTGCATCAAGATGTGATGGGGAGAGTCTGATATGGAGTGGGTGGAGAACTTACGGCCCCAATAAAAATTAATCAAGGGGTTCACCAAGGTTACGTTCGCGCACCTTTTTTATTCTGTTTGTATATAAATGATCTAGAAAATTATAGTAAGCAGGGAAGTGTTGACGTCCCCACGATAGGCCGCAGGTTGCTACCCACATTACTTTATGCAGATGATTGCGTCCTAATGTCTAGAACTGGGGTGGGGTTGCAGAGGCTCCTAACCAGGTTTAATGATTTTATGAATGCCCTTGGCCTAAAGACTAATGTATGAAAATCTCATACTATGGTGGTGGGTAAAACCCCCACCATTTTAAGATCTTGTTTTATAAATAATGAAAAATTGTCTTATGTCCCAAACTTCCCCTACATGGGAATTCTTTTTGATCAGAAAAGCATGTGGCATCATTTAGTAGAATCACGGACTAGTAGTTTCAACCAAAACCTGGAGGCGTATTTAGATTTACTAAAAAGTTAGGCACTAAACCAATCAATGCAATCATCAATATCTATAAATCCTGTTCATGTGCTGTCATCTTGTATGGTGCTGGAGTCTGTGGGTCTTGTAATGTAGGGGACCTACAAAGAGCCAAAAATAGGTTTATGAAAAGCTTGTTGACAGTTCCTAAAAGTACTGCTGCCACCATCTGTCATAGCGAACTTTGCTTGGTTCCTTTGTCTTTCATTTCCAGCTAGCCCTGATACTATTGTGGCACACTATTTGGGCAAAGGAAGAACCAGCCCTAAATCGTGCTATTATTTCAGATTGCCTTAAACTAGAGTGCATGAGAACAAAACCCTGGTTTAGCTGTATAAAGAATCAGTTAAAGACCATGGGGTTGGTGGATGGTTTCTATAACCCAACTAGTATCACTAAGATACCAAACGTAAAGGTAAAAAGAGATCTTTTAACAGATTTATATTCTACCAGAGGAAGCTTAGAGATGGCTAAAAAGAGTGTTGTAGAACATTCATTGTTAGTCTGCACTCCATATATTGAGCCCTACCTTCTTTTTCATTTTAGTTATGCCAAACTGTTTTATCTCATAAGATTCAGGTTTGGCATTTCACATTTTTTGGTCTCTTATCCACGTAAAGTTTATTGTGATGCCAAACTGGACCAGTGTCCTTGTGACTAAGACTGTTTAGAGTACTTTACATTTCATGTTTTTTTGTAAACTTTACATTATACCAAGGCATGCTTTTATTATTCCTCTTTTAAAAATGTTTAACATTAGAAAGTGTTGGGCACCATTATATCACCTCCAGGTTTTAAAAGATGAATTTACTTGTCTAATGATCTACAGATATATTTCTTTGGCCGTTCGGTTACGGGACATTGTTGGTAAATGATTTCATGAATTTACCTATATCCCGGTTAAAATTTTCAAGATGTTATTTCTGGGAACCACTATTTAAAATATTGATATTCTGAGAATGAAATTGCGATCGGCATGGAATTATTATTTATTGTTCATATTTTATTTATTTGATGTAAATGTCTTTTTATGATGTTTTCTTTTATGGCTGATATTTAGCTGAATAAAGATTTTTGACTGACTGATACAAGATGTATTTTTTAAAGCATGTAAAGGTGTATCAACCATCTACACACAAACCTAACACTTCATAGGTAAGTCACTTTAAACTTTGCTTTATCAACTTTGCAACGATATTAAGGTTTAAGAAATACGATTTTCATTTTGTAACAAGGGGAAAGGGTTGACTTGTCCACAGTGTACCACTAATAAAAGAAGCCCAGGGCATATACTTTGTATCTGACCAACCTTAATGAAAGCAGTCAACAAAAGTATGCTTACCATAATTTTTATGAATAAAGGGACTATTGGTACTAATTTAAACAAGGTATCTTACTGATAATTAACAGTCACACTATCAAAGATATCTAATGTATCTGTATAAAGTTCAGCATTATTTCATACACTGACATCTCCTCAATAATATCATTTTGAAGTGTCGGTAAAACAATACATCTGCAACAGTACTAGAATAGTCAAAAGTATTATAATCTATATTACTTTATCTCCTGAATCTTAGTAATATACAAAATGCTTTGTGTAGATGACAAAATAACATCCTTTTGAAGTTTATGTAAACCCATATGTTTATTAAGATGAAGCTTAGTGTCATATCATGCACTGGCTTCCCCTCAATTATAACTTCATTATGAAGTATCTGAAAAATGATAGGTCTGATTTAGTGAAAGAATATTAGAAATAATGATCTGTATTAACATATCAACTGAATCTCTATGATATAGTAGAAACCTGGTACTGCTGATATAATAACTTTTTCCTGCAGGTTTAAAATATAGGTTTTATGTAAATAGAACTTGGTGTTATTTCATACACAGACTTTTACTTCGTAATAACATAATTTGGAAGCGTCTGTAAAATAGGTTTGCACAAGTGTTAGCATACTAGAATTGAGTATCTATAATTACAGTATCAAGTGAATGTTAAGATCACAGGCTGTTCATGGTACCACTGCCATAATAACTTTATTTAGGTTGGCATCATCACTTGTGAGCCAGAATGAGTAGTATTTAACTGTGGATTATTTTCAATAAGAACACATTAATTAAATATTGCAAAACAATTAATATAAACATGCAATGTGGATTTACTCCTGCAGATTTATTTTTCAGTGTGGAACCTGTCATTTCATAGTTAAATTCCAAATGCTTCATCTGGACTCTCGATTCTTCAATCAAATGTTGCACCTGCTCCAGATATTAAAGACTTCGACATAATTCAACTCAATTCACAATTCTAAGCAACCAATTTTAGATCGACCTTTGACTGGAAGGTATTAATTTACCATTTCGCCTTGGTCTTAGGTGATGTTCCTTGCCAAAACCATTTTCCATCCAAAAAGAGTGCATTTTTCTGTCATCAAAAATATTTTCTGGCACAGTTTGGTAAATGTAGTGCCCCAGCATATTCTGATTACTCCAAGGTGAGCACAGGTGGTTATTTCATGTAATAAAAACATATTTTGTTCATATGTTTGGGAACTACTGCTTTTTCATTTTTGTGAAGGCAAAATATTGTAGGTTGAATTACCTTCACATTCTTGGTTTTTGAGGTTACAACATGATGTGCAACTGATGCATAAATAATTGGTACTTTATGCCTATGCAAACAACCTAAACTACCTTTACCCTAGAAAGTTAACTCTTTTGATATTGAAAGGCAATATACAATTAACTGGGAGAATTCTTTGCAAAATAGTTAATGATAGTATTGCGTTTCATTTTGTCATATTTAGGCCAGTCACCTCTTTCTATTCACAAATGTTTTCATAACCCAACCCAAGCGGGATTTATAAAGTGCGGCTAGTCACCCATGAGGGTATCCAGGCGCTGAGGTTCTTGCTGCTTAGGTGGGTTCAGTTGAACAGCCAGGTCTTGATTGCTTACTGCAGTTCCAGGAGAGAGGCGGAGGTCCAGAGGTGCAGGTAAAGGACATTTCAGGATTTTGACACAAGGTAGGGGTAGAAGCATCCTCAAATGTTGCTTCGGTGGATGCGAAGGGTGTGCGCGAGGGAGGTGGAGCACAGGTGTACGGAAGGTTGGCGAAAGTTGGGGCAGTGGTTGATGTAGGCTGGTCCTTCAATGTGCAGAGATTTGTAAGTGTGGATCAGCATGCTGAATTGTATGGGGAGCCATTGGAGTTACTTGAGTTGAGGGGTGATTTGGGGAGATCGAGGATGAGTTTGGCCACAGAGTTCTGTATGGATTGTAGTCTCTTCGGGAAGTTAGTGGGTATTTCTGTGTAGAGCGTGTTGCTGTAGTCCAGGCTGCTGGTGACTAGGGCTTGAGTGACAGTATGTCTGGTGTGGATGGGGAGCCATTTGAAGATTTTCCGGAGCATGAGAAGAGTGAGGAAGAAGGCAGATAGACTGTCTTGATGTGAGTCTGCTGTCCAAGATGATGCTGTTATCACCAGCATGGTCTGGCAGAGTGGGTGAGGGTCCTAGTTCTGGGGGGCATCCAGGAGTTGTTCCACGGGGAGGTGGTGTTGCCGAAGACCAGCCCTTCCATTTTGTCATTGTTGAGTTTTGGGCAGTTGTTTTTCTTCCAGTCAGCGACACTTGTTATACACCTGTGAAAATGTTCTCTAGTGGTTGTGGGGTCTTCTGCGAATGAGAGGATGAGCTGGGTGCCGTCTGCGCTGGATATGATATTAAATTAATAGTCTCTGACAATATTGGCCAAGGGGGTCATGTAGGTGTTGAAAAGAGTCGGGCTGAGGGTCAAGCCTTGAGAAATGACACAGATGATGTTCTTGACTTCTGAGGTGAATGGTGATAGTCGGACTCTCTGGGTTCTTCTGGTGAGTAAGGAGGCGATTCACTTGAGGGCTTCTCCTTGGATTCCGATGCAATGAAGACTTTTGATGAGGGTATTTTGGGACACAGTATTGAATACTACCGAGAGGTTGAGGAGGATTAGGGATGCCATTTCTGATGTTGTTGGTGGCAGCAATTAGGACGGTTTTGGTGCTGAGGTTGGTGTGGAATCCGGATTGGGAGGTGTCCTAAAGGTGCTAGTTCTCCAGGTGTTCAGTGAGTTGGCCGTTGATGTCTTTTTCGGGAACTTTGGCGGGGAAGAGGAGCAGAGAGGGGATGGGAGTTTTTGAGTTCGCTGTGGTCAGTGGACAGTTTCTTGAGAAGGGGTTTGACTTCTGCGTATTTCCATTCTTCGGGGAAGATAGCCATGGTAATAGAGGTGTTGAAGAGGGTGGCAAGTTCACTGCTGATCTTCTTGCACCCAATGTTGAAGATGTGGTGAGGACAGGGGACTGTGAGGGCTCATGGGTGGATGTAATTCATGATTGCTGTGGTGTTCTGTGTGGTGAGCTAGTCCCAGGTGGTGAGTGTGCCATCAGGTCTTGCTACAGTGGGAGCAAGATGGCCATATAGGCCAGAAGGGGTGTGCTGGGGTTCAAAGTTCTGGTAGATGGTGGAGATCTTGTAGTGGAAGAAGTCTGCAAGGGTGTCACAAAGTTCCTGGGAAAGGGTGAAGTTGTTTTTTGTGGCTGAGGGGTTGTAGAACTCTCTGATGATGTTCAAGGGCTCTTTGCTGCAGCTGGAGCTGGCTTTGATGAGGTCCGCCAGGATGTTCCTTTTCATCTCCTCAGGAAGCTGGTGGTAGTGGTTGATGGCTGTCTTGAAGGTGGCTGTGTCTGCGGATTCTTTGCTGGTGCACCATTTTCTTTCTAGTTGCTTGCAGTTGAGTTCTGTGGTTCTCAGCTCTGTGGTGTATCATCTGGACTATTTGGTGGATCTCTTGTGTTTGCTGGGCTTAATGGGGACGACTCTCTCTGAGCAGTTGGTTGGGTGCGGTGTCAGGGTGAGAAATGTTGAGGGTGTCAGTCCACTGGCTCTTTTACACTTTTCTCCAGATACAGTGGGATCTGCTGGGTGGCTCAGGAGCAGTGCAGAGGGGTCAGGTGATGACGAAGCGGACGATGGTGTGGTCTGTAAAGGTGAGTTTGATAACATTACTGTACTTGACTCTGTCGCTGGACGTAAAGATAGGGTCAAGCGTGTGTCTTGCGTTGTGTGTAAGGCTGGTGACTAGTTTGGTGAGGCCGATGTTCATGCTTTCGAGGAGGTTGGCGGTGTTGGTGTTGTTGAGGTCATCGATGTAGAAATTGAGGTCACTAAGGAAGATGTAGTCGGAGTCAATGTTGAGTGGGATGATGAAGTTGGGAATACCTTTGCAGACGTTTGGGTGTGGTCCTGGAGGTCTGTAAGCGAGGGTGCCCCAGAATGTGGATTTGCCATGTGTTTGGGGTTTTCTGTCACTTCAACCACCAGTATCGACTGGAGTAGAGAGGCCACCCAGTGATATCACAACTTCCTGCCTAGAGAAAAGAATAATACCAGCCCATAAGAATTTCGGAGCAAAAAGAAAATGGCCACCCAATCACATTGAATTCCAGCGCATGGTGTCTTTATGTTATCTTATAAAATTTGTAAAGCACTCGATTACTCAATGGGCTTTTTGGCGCTGGAAGAAGAGACCCCAGTGAAAGTGCAAACCTATAAAACAGGATCAGCAGGTCCTAAAAAGCCAAGTTTTCAGAGCTTTCCTAAAGGCCAACAGATTTGGCATTGATTTAATGGCAAGGGGAAGATTGTTCTAAGCTTAAGAGGCTCCCACCACAAAGTCCATACCGCCCCAAAATGTACACCTAATTCTGGGAACTAATGCCAGCTTGGCCGAGATGGATCTCAGTGACCTGGAAGGCAGGTACCTTCGGAAGTTGTTCATGTAGAACTGAGGGCCTAGATTGTGCAGAGCCTTGTACACAGTGCAGAGAGCCTTAAAGAACACTCTCATTCTGGCCGGAAGCCAATGTAGCTTCTTAATAGTGAAATCTGGGAATTTTAAATAAGATCCTGTTTGCAGCATTCTGAAGTGTTTGCAATTTATTTAACACCTGCTGGTGAGCATCTAGGTACAGGATGTTCACGTAGTCAATTCTTAACATGACTAAGGAGGTGACTACTGTTTTCTGCAGGTTGCTGGGAATATATGGGAAAATATTTTTGATTAATCTCAGGGTGTAAAAAGCAGCAGATGTCACAGCGTTAGCCTGATCCATCAGCGAGAGTGAATCATTAATGATTACACCCAGGTTTTTTACTTTCCTGGCTGGCACAGGCAGAAAACCCATCTCAGCAGGTCACCATTCCAGAGACCTAAAGGAAGGCAAAGGCCAAAAAATGAGCACCTCTGTCTTTCCAGAATGCAGTTTCAGACAGTTCTTGGCCATCCAAAAACTGACAGCCTGCATGCAGTTGCAAAAGTTAGAACCATCTGCTACTGCTGCACTATCTAAGGAGACGACAATCTGCGTGTCATCAGCATAGGAAGTAAGGGAGAAGCCGAAGGATCTGATAAGGTCTGCCAACGGCGTAACATAAATATAAACATAAATATTAAGTTTTGTGAGACTTATAGCTGACCCCTGAGGTACACCACAAGGCAGCAATAATTCCTTGGAAGAAAAATCTCTTAGACGAACCGACTGAACACATTTTTTTAGGAAAGTGTCCAGCAGCTTCCAAGCCTCAGACGTTACCCCTATGCTGCTCATCCTATCCATCAGCAGCCTGTGTTTTACCCTATTGAAGGCTGCGGACAGGTCGAGCAGGATCAGAGCCGCCTTGCCACCATTGTCAAGAGAACTCCAGATTTCTTCCATGGCCTTTAAAGGGGCAGATCCAGTACTGTGACCAGCCCTGAAACCGAACTAGGTGGAACCCAGCAAATTATTGACCTGTACATATTTGACCAATTGCTCATTCATGATCTTTTCAATCAGCTTGGCGGGAAGTGGCAGGCATGAGATGGCAGAATATATCCCACTCACTAACATCTGAATAATGCTTTCCTGCCATCCGTCCAGATGGCTACAAACCTTAACTCATAAGAAATAACTAACATTTCAATAGAAAGCCAGTATTCTGATTATTTGGGGTATCCACTTATACCCCTTTCCCATCACCAGGGGCTGGAAGCATCTTGCCATGAAATGTAAATATCTTGGTCTTTGTTCCAGGGAATATCTTAGTCAATTTCTTCTGGGTTTCTGCATTGATTCCTCACCATTTATTCCCACTCTTCCTCTAGCACTTATTAGACCCAGCATGAACCGTGTTATATTGTAAACTGAAATCACTGGCCAATCAGGGTGGGGAAGATAGGATTTCCATAAAAGAACAAGTTCATGTCAGAGCAATCATACATGCCCAAGGGTAGGATGGAATAGTAATAAAATGCAAATTAAAAAATATTTAAATTAAGTCCTGTAAAATCAAATGTATATTCTTGCTCCCAAGACATTGCCTAAGTAGCGAAAGCTCCCACTGACAAGGGAGCTTAAATTAACAAGGGCAGAATTCTCCCAATCCGACAGATAGGTGCCTAAAGAATGAATGAATGATTGAATGAATGAATGAAACAACATTTGTAAAGCCCATGGCTACCGGAGGCATCCCATTGCTGAGAAGAGCAGCTAAAACTACTTCATGATTATTTGGGGACGAGCTTTACGGAAGGCCAGATGACTGGGTTCCTTTCGCATCTGAAGAGTGAGGGAGTTCCACAGTTTGGCGGCATTATAAGAGAAGAGCCAACCACCACTTCTAGCCCTCTTTATTCTGGGAACCGAAGCCAGGTGGAGCTTGTCTGAGCGCAGCGGTCTGTTAGTTCGATAGGGCTGGACCATAGAGGATATGATGGCTGGTCCTTTCCCACTGTTCAACTTGTGGGTAATACACAAGGCCTTAAAAAAGACTCTCTCCTTGACTGGGAGCCAATGGAGAGACTTCAAGGCTGGTTTAGCCGAATGCCGCCTCGGGATCCCCAGAAGAATCCTTGCGGCACAATATGCACAGTTTGAAGTTTTGCCAAGACTGAACATGGGGCGCCCAAATAAAGGGTGTTTCAGTAGTCCAGGTGTGACAAATAATTGCCTGGATCATAAGCTTTCTTGCTTGAAATGGTAGAAGAGTGAGCACTTTACGGAGCATTTTTAGCATACCAAAGCAAGACGACACAACCTCCCTGGCTTGGGTTTTGAAGCTGAGGTCTGAGTCGAGCCAGAAACCTAGGCTCTTTATCTCTGGCTTAGGGGTGGGCACAGGGCCCATGCACACTAGCCACATAGTGTCAGCCTCAAAAAGAGAGGCATTGTTGAGGAGCATAAGCTCGGTCTTATTACCGTTCAATTTGAGGTGAGATTGTTTCATCCATCTTGTTACTTCTTCGAGGCAAGGTCGGAGACGGATGGAGGCTTTGTCAGCATGGTTCAGAGCGACAACCAATTGGGTGTCATCTGCATAAGTGACGATATGCACCCCAAAAGGAGGAAAGATGTTGGCAAGAGGGGCCATATATGCATTAAAAAGAGTAGGGCTCAGGGACAACCCCTGCAGGACCCCACAGTGAAGAGGCAGTGGGTCTGAGATAGCCTCTCCCTCAAAGACTGGAAGGAGCTATCCTCCAGGAATAATTGCAGCCAGGTCAGAGCAGCTCCCGACACACCCAGGCTTCTGAGTCGTTCGACCAGGATGCAGTGGCTAACCATATCAAAGGCTGCACTAAGGTCTAACAGAATCACAGCCAAAGAGCCTCCTGCGTCGATGATTTTTCTGGAGTCTTCAACGACTGCTAGTAGGGCTGTTACTGTTCCTTGACCCGAGTGAAAGCCCGTTTGAGAGGAATGCAGAAGATTAGAAGCCTCTAGGTGTCTTGATAGCCCTGAGTTGACATGCTTCTCCTCAATTTTGCTGATCCCTGGAAGGAGTGAGATGGGCTGGTAATTACCAAGGCAATCAGGGTCGAGGCTAGGCTTTTTCAATAGGGGTTTCATCGTAGCTTTTTTCCTTAGCGGAGGGACCAAGCCAGCGAATAGTGAGGAATTAATCAGGTCCAAAATAGAAGGACTAACTGATTCAGCCACTAATTTCAAGATTTTGGGTGGGGCCGGGTCACTGGGTGAACCACTTTTTACGAGTGCCGAGGTATTAGGGGGAAAGCTTCCAGTGGTTGTTCTCTGCTCCAAGAACTAACAACCTCTGGATTGGGACCAGTATAATAGTCCGTCGAGGTAAAGGCACAACATATTGTTTGAATCTTGTTATAAAAGTATTCAGCAAGTTCGTTGCAACGGCAATCTGTTGCTTCGAGAGTATCAAGGGGAGTGGGGGCAAAGTTTCTTCACAATGAGAAATGTTTCACGAGGGTAGTTGGCTGCCAGGGAGATTTTTTCCTCATAATAGCAGGATTGATCCTTTTTAATTTCGATCTTGTAAGCTTTAATGGCCTCCCTGTAGTCCTTTTTCTTACTTGGGGAAAACTTTTTTCGCCACATTTTCTCAGTTTGTTTGCATTTCTGCTTGAGTTCTCGAAGTATGGTGGTGTACCAGTCCGTTCTTTTGGATCCAACACGCACCTGGGTGGTCTTCTTTGGGAGGACCTGGTCTAGTGTCTCCTCAATCCAGTTATTTAATCGTGTGTTAAACAGTATGTGGTCGGGTGTGAGGGTGGCTCTAGCGCAGAGACCCACTTTTCTAAAGAATGTTTCGACCATCTCTGTGTCATAATTTGAGTTTGCCGGGTCGGAGGGGTGACTCGGGAGGGGGACCAACAGAAGGGAATCAAGGAATGGGCCGACCAAGAAATGGGAATTGGTTCCTGACAGAGTAACTCCTCTACATTGGAAAATATTGGGTCAAGGAGGTGTCCTCTTGTGTGTGTTGCATGAGAAACTCTCTGTATGAGTTGGAGAGCTGCAAGATCACGGGAGAGCTCAGTTGCGGAAGTTGAAGTAGAATCCTCAAAGTGAATGTTAAAATCACTTAGAAGAATAAAATTTGAGGCAGTGCTTGCTAATTCTGCAACTATTTCTGGTAATGATTTATGAAATTGACCCATGGGTCCGGGGTTCGATAAACTAAAATACCCGAGAGGGAGAGCGTGGGTGAGAATCCTTTTGAGAAATGGAGGTTCACACAGTCAAGCAAAGGGCCCCCGCAGGTTCGTCAAATGAGGTGATTTTGATAGATCCCTTCTCCTTTGCCTGAATTCCTGTCCAGCCTTTGCAAAGCATAGTCAGGAGGGAGAGTTTGGACGATGTCGGGTCAGAGCCCGCGTTCGTCCAAGTCTCTGAGAGGAATAAAACATCAGGGCTTTCGTCCATTAAAAGCATAAACAGCTCTGTAGCGTGTCTAGGCAAGGATCTGCAGTTAGGCAGTAGCAATATAATTTGTTTAACCGACGGGTGAGCAGAGGGAGAGGTAAGCGAGTGCGACCAGAGCTTTAATGTGCAGTGCTCACAACTGGAGACTAGGCTAATAGGGTTAATAAAGGGGTTGCAGTTCGGTCTATAGACTGAGTTTTGCTGTTTTAATTGCTCCGCACTATAGGTGTATCTATCTGGGTTGGGGGGAGCAGGGTGTCTGGTCCCTGGTTCCAATTGGGTATTCCAAATATTCCTCCTCTTTTGACATAAAACCAAAAAGGCATGTCGTTAAAACAGTGTATTGGTATCAAACCCATGCACCGCAGGTAATATTTCAATTCCTCCACAGCATTAACATATGGAATATCAATCTAAGTTCAGCAGTTGTGCTCTATAGTGTACTTGTGCTGTTTAGACGTCCCAAATAAAACTGTGAAGTCACATTACTCCTTTCATTTAGTCCTAATTAGTGTAAAGTGCTTTAAGTGTGCAAAGGGTATTGCAAATGTTTGTGAATATTAAACTTTGTGGATGTTCACCACTTTTGTGTTGTCTACATCCACAACACTCCCACTTATTTTCCCAATTCCTTCTTCATATATGCATTTTGCACCCTTCACTATTGATGAAGAATGCGGGGAGGTAATTTATAACATGTCACAAATATCCCTAGGAGTTCTGCATCTTTGCATGCACATTTAAGAATGACTATTTAAAATGTGATGTGCGTTACTGCATGCAACTAAAGTCAAGAAAACATATTTTAAATAAGTTAAAGGTAACATCTGTTCTCTCTTCCAGGTACAGTTCCGTTATCTGGAGTCCAATAAAGAACCGTACCACACTTTTGCTTATTAAGTGCTGTTGTTGTAAAAAAAAAATACAGGTGTTACTTTTACGCAATGTAATGGTATTCTATTTTCTGAGCACAGAAGGATGAAAGGCTGAGCTGGCCTTGCTTTGAACGTGTGACATGCATAGCTTGGTATATCTCTGCACAAGTGCTGAATTTGAAGGAGCCATTCTGCAGAAAAAAAAGTTCACACTGCAAATACATCTAAGGAGGTTTTACACTTTACTGTTGTAGTAAGCATCTGATACATTATAAGGCAAGTATGATTCTTAAGAGTGGGTTATTTGTGTCAACATACTGCTGTAAGTAAACTGTCGCATTTATGACATACCTTCCTATTATAATTATCAACCTCTTGCTTTCCCATCCGTTTATACATTTACCTCTTTAATGTACGTACCTGATAGTTCCTTTCCCATGCATATTCGAGTGTCACATTTTCTACAGAGGCTATTTCACAAAGTTTTGCTCCAAATATTTCTTGCAGCATACTGATGAGGTGTGCATGATGTTCATAGTTCATTGCATAAAAATGGTTAAAATCCAAAAACAATACTTCTTTTTCGTGATGGACTAGGAATTTGTTCATTTCCAGTAATCCATCCCACACCTTGATCCCAAACAACCCGTGGATAAAATAAACCTCATGCCCTGGTTCGCCTGGTTTGGAAGACACACGTAGATCAAAGTACCGTATTCCTGATTCAAGTTGTTCCTTGAAGGTCAAGCTTTGAGTGACAGACCATTTTTTCATCAATTTCTTCACCAAAGAAATTCTCGCTAACCGTTTAATTGACGTGGCTTGGTCAGGTCCAACAGGAGACTTTTCATCCACCCAAAAGCTGAAAGAATCATGTGAACCTGGAAAAGGAAAACAAAAAATTATCAGTATAATGGAAAGGGAGGCTCTTCTCAATGTATCATGACTTATAATGAGAAGTAAGTTTATGAAATGCTTTGATCTTTTCCCCTGATTATTCTTAAACATTCCATCTCACAATCCAAATTTTATAATCAACATAATTGGAAATCGTATCCAGATGCAATTCAAAAGAAAAGATTATGTTCTATCGGGTGATATGTACCTCTGAGAGAACATGAGATAGTAAAAGAAAGGCATCTGCATTAAATATTTTCATTAGAGCGAGTGGAGTAACCCTCCCTTCCTAGAGATGCAGATACTAGGTATGCTAGCACTGTCTCTCTTTCCTAGCTGACCCAAGTATTCCAGGGCATTTTGTAGGTGTCCCTTTGGCCTATACAGCAGGCGAATTTGGAGAATATTGGTTCTGTCAGGTACAGAATTGATTCTCGATTTACTAAATAATAACCAACCAAGAACAAAAAAACAGTACTCAAACTTTTAAGTAATAATCAAAGAAAATGAAAGAGAATAAAAGACAAAGTACATGAATGAAACAACACACCAAAATCAAATCAATCAAAGTCTACGTGCAGCTGTGACAAGGTGAATGCTATTTATTTCAGCTTCCTCTCCAGGCGCATGCTTTCATTTCCAGAGCATTGCCAGAGAGCTACAGAACTATGCTGCCCCATTGATGCGATTTATCACCATCAAGGACCTTTCATTGAGTTCAACCCACAGTGGACCAACCCCTAAAGACCTTTCTTTCATTCATTTCGGCTGTCCCTTGTATCCCCTTGTCCTGAGGAATACCCTCCATCCCTATTATTCAATCATGCACCTTATTGGGTCAAAACGTCGATGTGCTTGTGATAATCCTAACCCTACTCTCTCCGCCGCACGTTAAATGGTAATTATAAATCCCAAGCGGCACGGAGCTTTATGTACCTAGGGATGGAGATCCTTTGAATGACCAGTTCTAACAGTTCGTACAGCACTGTATATATTTTGTTCACATTTAGCACTTTTTTTCACCATATCACTTGCGCCGTTGGAACAAATTGTATGTTCATGAACTTTGACGTTTTATTCCCTAAATGCAGACTTTGATTGATTTGTAAAAATGTTAGTAGTTACTACATTTTTTTTGTTCTAATTTTGCATTTTTAGTTCCATAGTGGGATGTGGGTTTATAGGGGAATAGGGTGGGAAGTTATTTAATTGCCTCAAATTGTAAAGCGCTCTGATATCCTTCGGGATCAAGTTCGCGCTATATAAAACTTTATAAATAAAAAATAAAAAAATTAATTTTGCTGTGTTATTTGATTCATGTTCTTTGTCTTTTATTCTCTTTCATTTCTTTGATTATTACTTAAAAGTTTGAGTACTGTTTTTTTAATCTTGATTGGTTATTATTTAGTAAATAGAGAATCAATTCTGTACCCGACCTAACCAACATTCTCTACATTCTTGTACACCCATGTTCTGAGGGGCACTGGGTCACCCCATTATACTAGATGTATATTGCAGGTGAGTCAGTGGCTCTACATTTAATGCTTAGGATGATGTCAAACTAGCCCGCAAATCACACTGTGAACAGTGTCTCCTCTGTGTTATCATTTCAGTATGGGATGGAGAGTATACAAGATGCCTCTGTAGCTCGTCTGCTGAGGAAGATGAAAACTAAATGAGACAATGGACACACTGCAACGAAGGCAATAACAAGGACAACAATGGAGCAAGGAATGGGGTGGAAGAGTGGCAAATGGAGTGCTGTATTCGTCTAACTAACTCGCCATCAACATGTCTCCTGGTTGCAGTCACTGGTGTCATGAGAAAGAGTTGAGGGGACTTACATCAGGAAGCCATGGCGCAAGGCAAAGGTGTACCCCAAGTGAAAGTTTTCTACCATTGCCAGCTGGCAATGCTAAGAGTCTGACCATGAGAATTACCAGTTTCTACAGTTCTCCGCAAAAAAGACAAAAACAAGAAGTGTTCTCTGGATTCCTCGCATGGTGATAAGCATTGTTGGTGTGTCCCACTGTCACTGAAAGGAGCTACTAAAAAGCCACAGAGAGGGACAATGAGTATGAACGCCACACCTTAGGCTAAATGTGATAAGACTCAGGGTGAGACAAAATGTGCCAATATTGATAAGAAGTGACGGCTAGGTAAATGCAAGGCAAAATCAGTGACAGTATCTGGGGCACAAAAGGACACAACTAGAGACAGGGAAAGAGCAGGGCCTCGACACAAAAGCATCAAAACTCAAGGGAACAACCTCAACCTTTTTTAAGTTTCAAAACTCTGTGGCTTGTAGATCATCCAATTAGAACAAAGATAACCAAATTGGAAAACACTGTGCACGCAGCAAAACGGAGAACAATATGATTGGACAAAAACAGCCCTGACCACAGAGGGAAGGAAAAAAAAGCATTAGCAACAGTAACTGCAGTGGGACACTTGGAGCCACACAATGAACCCAAATTCTGGAATTGTATTCCACTATGCATCGGGACAAATCTTCCATATGTTACCTTCAAGAAAGAACCTTAAAAATGTAGTTCGACTCTTTCAACGTCATTTTCAGCAGCAAATTGAGACAGAATGCTTACATCTAATGGATATGATGATTATTTTGTTGTAGAAAACATAAAGGCAAAGAAAATGCAGACTTATTTGATTAAATGCAATTCCCTCGCTACAGCAGCTCTTTGAATCTGAGGACTCTGTTCTTACTCCTGCATTTTTGTCCTTTCAGCGCTCAGAGAAGGAAAAATCAAATACAGAACAAGGTTTTTCCCATTTTCTTAAAAAGAGGGGCTAAACAAACTGAACATTTTACAACAGAGGAACCAAAAGCTGAACACTCTTCATCAGAGGAAAGTGAAATCAAAACTAAAAGTAAATTTGTCTGCAGGAAGAAGAAGGAGAAAAGAGAAAAAAAGGAAAAACATCGAAGGGTACATAAAAAACAGAGCAAAACGACTACGATTTGACCCCAATCTAATTGTAAATGTGTCTTTGGGTTCTGACTCTTATGTTGCAAACAGGGAAGAAGGTCAAGTTTAAACTATGTCAAGGGGACCTTGATCACCATTATTGAATACTAGTGCCCCAATCTCGACTTCAGAAGGCGTTAGTACACCAGTTCTAAGCTCTACATCAGTGGCACAGTGTAACCTGAACCCAATACTGCACTGTTTGCCTCCTCTTTAGGCAGTAATGTTATCTATAATCCTATTGGAACTGTGCCTGAGGTAGTTTGCCAAGTCAGTCATTTACCTTCTGTACATTTTTCTCTAGATTTTTCTTTTATCTTTGATCATGGGCTGTATATGAATAGATCTTTTCTATTGAGCTGTTTGGCTGAAATTCCTGACCTCCAAATGATCCAGAGTAGTGATCTCACTCTGGTTCAAGTTAAAAAACCTAGTAATTATGGGGGATCTAGAGTGATGTTTGGTTCTAAGGTGATTTGCTATCTGATAATGTCAAATAGTGATAAACTACAATGCTAATGTATCAATGTTCTTGTACCCGAAGAGGAGATAGCCTCTAAAAAAGCAATTTATAACTAGCAGACTACCGCCCATTTAGATCTCTCCCCACAAGGCTTGTCTCATCTGGAGAAAGAAAGTATAGTGCAGGTATCCCTCGGCAAGGGGTAAGGAGAGTTTCCCTCCTTGTGGAGAAAAATAATAATCAAGCACTGTCTGTAGAAGAGAAAGAAAAGAAATGTAGTTGGGTTGCAGGGGCTCTTAACACAAATAGATCTTTGGGTTAAAACACAGGACCTCGTCCTAGCAAGGTTCTTAAATTGATCTTTTGGAATGCAGCCGGCTTAAGCACGAATAAAAACAAATTGTTATTCTTGAAGAACAGAATGCTGACATAATTTGCATACAAGAGTCTGGGATCATAAAGAACTGGTCCATTGATGATTATATTGTGCTGAGCCATCCTGCCCTCCCAGTGATCAGATGACATCCGAAAGGAGGTATTGCTATATTGCTAAGAACAAGTTTTAGATGGATATATAAAGTTATCCCCATGCCCCTAACTTAACTCAGGTGATTAAGCTAGATCATAAGGAAGAACATGATACTTTACACTCTCTGCTGATTGTAAATGCGTATATACCTCTTGATACATATAACTCTCATTTATTAAAAAAATAAATGATCTCCACTATTACAGAAAGTGAAGATTGTAGGCATCTAATGCTGATTGGTGATTTGAGCGCCAACATTTCTACCCACAGTATAAGGTTATTTGCTAATGCCTCCAAAAAATTAAGCTTCAAACATTCCCCCTGTTAAGTGTCAGACTGATAAAAGAGGCACACTATTACTTGAAGGCCTGAGAAACTGATGACCCTGGGATTCCCACCTAGATTTTCACCTTACCACTCTGAGGAATCCCCAGGTCGACGGGTCTCTTTAGTCTGCATGGAAGTGTGAAGGAAGTTCTTTAAATTCAATACCCTTTTGACAGATTCTCAAAATCAATACATTTTTATCTGAAGGACCACTGACTCCGAAGAAAAGTTTAAAAATGTATTACAAAGCTAAAAATAACTGGACATACAAGGACCTCAGCAAGAGGTTCAAGAAATAAACTGGCACTAATACAAACATAATCCTACACAAGAGTCTCAGACGACTCAGAATAAAAAGCAAAGTTAATTCAAGAAGCATTAGACGTACAGTGACTGTGCCCACTGGAAAACTTGACTGCATCTGTTACAATGCAGAAGAAAAGATTAGTCTATCCCTACACTAATTCTAAAGTGTCACCCCTACATAACATACCTCCCAGGCAAGAGTAAAAAGGTGTCAGCTGGGGCGTGGCCAAGATGGCGTCGGAGTAGGACGCTTCTTCGAGCCTCTCCGACGCCTGACCAACAAAGCTACGGATAGCGGGGGTCCCGGGGGTGCTGCCCGGAGTTTCACCGACGGCGGAAACCGCAGATGTCAGGCGGACTGCTCCGGTGCCATTAGCGGAGTGCTCCGACGTCTGGGGAAGCCGGTACAGTGGAGCCGAGTTGCGGCCTGTGCAGCCGCGGAGTTGCGTACCTGCGGAGCCCGTCCGAGACGGGGCGGCCTCCGGTCCCGGTGGAGATCGATAGTGCCTGGGCCCATGCACTGCGCCCCGCGAAGGCAGGGGGCGGGCCTCATCGGAGCGCTCGGGAGGAGACATCGGCAACGCAGGTCAGGGGGAATTGGGGACCCCCAGAGTCGATCGGAGCAGAGCTGGGCAGGGCCTAGATGGCGGGAACCCTGACTGTTTGAAGCCGGGTCCGGACTACAGGGCGATCGGCCATCGAGGGGTGACGACTGGAGCGGCTGGCCTGCGAGGAGGAGACGGCGGGGAGGCCCAGAGGCCCGGACCCAGCAGGGCCACAGTGACTGGGAGCCCGTGGGGGCACAGTTCCACAGTTCCCGAGCTGCCGAACACAGAGTGTGCCAGAACGGTGGGGGAGAGAGTGAACCCTGCAGTGGCGGTAATGTGGGCCGCTGCCTGTGCTGGCCTGTCCTAGGGGCGGACCTGCCCTAGAGTTTGCTGCTGGGCTGGCCTGCGCCTTCCGGGGGACTTTGTGGGGTGCCCTGCCTCTCTGGGCCCGGACATTGGCATCTGTGTGGAGGCGGATTGGCGCAAGGGAGACTCGGAGGCTTGGACACCTGGGGTGGACGCGGCAGCTGCTGGAGAGAGAGGCGCGACCGCCAGCTACATCTGTGGCGCCATTTTGGGGGAGACTTCTTCGTGGAGCGCTGCGGTCCGTCCCTAATTATCCCTGGAGTAAGCTGCTGGGGGTGGCCCTGGCCTGAGGCCCTTGAGCACATCCTGCGAGCTGGCCACTGACTTTGTGGGGGAGCGGCATCTTGGCCTGGTTGAGCAGAGGCCTGGCCGGCGTCGCTGGGGAGCTCTCTCGGCCTCTTCGCATTCTGCGACCGGGATTGGCTCCCCGTGAGTGGCGCTGGAACTTCAGCGCGGGAGCGCATAGAACAGCCCAGGAGTTCGGGACGCTTGCCACCTGACCACGGAGGGGCCGTTTCGGCGGTGGAAACAGCGGCGCCATTCTGAAGATTCCGTGGAGGGCGCTGGGGTATCATAGTACTGGGGGCCTCGTGTGGTGACACTGCCTTTGCCTGGTGCCCATAGCATCATTCCCCGGTGCGGCAGCCCACCTTGCCCGGTGGACCGCGCTTACTGACTGTTGCATTACCGGGGTGGTACCAGTTACTGGCGGAGGAGGGCCGTGCCCTTGCACGGATTGCTTGAGGGAGTGCTCTTCACCGCTTGCGGGCCCAGCCTCCCACCGCTGCAGGGCCTTCCGGGAGCGGGAGACCCACCACGCTGAGAACTGGGGCGGACCCTCAGGATGGCCACCTCACTGCGCAAGGGGAGGCCGGGGAAGGATGGTGCCCCCAAGAACTCTCAGCAGCCGGCATCACCGGGAGCTAGTGGCTCCTCGAGGCAATCTGACGATGAGGCGCCTGCCACTAAAGCCTTCATGACAGAGCTCTTTTCCTCCATCAGGGAGGACATCTCGGAACTCAGATCGCAGTTGGCATCGGACCTGCGGGAGGTGAGGAGAGATGTGGACGGGATCGGCGAGCGTGTGGCGACGCTGGAGGATCACGACCTCAGCTTGGCGAATGATGTACATCAGCTGCAGCAGGACGTTATCCGTCTCACGGAACAAAATTTAGATTTGCAAACCCACACGGAGGATTTGGAGAACCGCTCCAGGCGGAATAACATTCGCATCAAGGCTGTGCCGTGGCAAGGAGAAGCCGGGGACCTCCGTGAATATGTTCAGGCCCTATTCTTGCAAATCTTGGGCGATGAGAGCGTGCAGGACATACGGATGGACAGGGTGCACAGAGTGGGGCTGCCCAGACGGGGAGGGGGCCCTCCTCCCGATATCCTCGTCTGTGTGCACGATTTTCAACTGAAGGAACGTATCCTGCGCCAAGCTAGAACCATCTCCTCTCTGCAGTTTCGAGACCACCATCCACAGCTGTACCAGGACCTGGCTGCCTCGACCCTTCGGAAGCGGAGGGAGTTCCGTCCGGTGACCACCTTCCTGAGGGAGCAGAACATCTCTTACTCGTGGGGGCATCCCTTCCGGATCATCTTCCGCTGGCAGAACCGGCTGGTGCAGATAAACACGTTGCAGGTGGCGATTGATTTGCTGGGCCTGGAGGACGTGGCGCCTTTTCAGGGGAGCCGCTCTTCGCCGTCCAGGAGACGACGGCGCTCTTCTTCCTGGCATAGAGTCGGTCCCTCTCCGGAGCGGAGACGGCCGGATCGCACGACTAGCGTGCAGGAAAGGGATGCTGCGGTTGCGTCGGTGGCCTCCGACACTTTGGCTGATTCTCAGACGAGCTCTGGAGCTGCATGACCCCCTCTCCCGCTGATGGCGTCGGAGGGGCTCTGACCCCGAGGCCCGGGAGTACTATTGTACTTTGGAGAAGACACACCGGGCCGTGGTCCAGGGGGCTACTGATCTGGTGCCCTCTTCCCCTGATCGATCCGGAAGGAGTTCCTCGGATCGTGATCTACTGGACCTGATGGCTGTTCGACTCAGGTCCTATGTCTTAAATCTTTTGCTGTTGTCTTTTTTTGCAGGGGGGGGGAGCGGGGGGGGGGCTCTGGTTCTGGGGAGTTATGGGGGTTTGGGTTGGGGGGGGATGGTTGGTGCTAGGGTTGGGGTGTGGGGGGTGTGTGGTGGCGACCTTGGTGAATCACTGCTGGGTGTGGTTGATGCTTGTAATGTTCTATGCCGCTTCCTATATCAGGAGCTGGGTTGGGTCTTGTCCATTCTCTGTTTACCTTGTCAGGTCATGCTGGTTGATCCCTCGGGGGGAGGGGAGTGGGATTCCATGCGGAAGGGGGATGCCCGGGATACTGAGCCCGAGTCCATTGTCTAAATGTCCTGGGATTGCTGTTCTTCCTATGTCTTCTTGCCCACGGGGCGCTTGGCTGTCTGGAGGCGGGGTCTGGCTGGCCCGGCGGAATGACCTAGGGGGTGAAGGGGGCTGTCTGGCTGTTGAATTGCTGAGGGGAGTAGTGGGTGAGTGTGGGGGGAAGTTCCGGCTCCACGCCCTGATTGTCCCTCCTGCAGGTGCTGAGCAGATTCCTCTACTGTCCTTATGCCTGTTAGCATAGGTAGCTGGAACGTGAAGGGCCTTAACTCCCCGCAGAAACGCCAGAAACTCTGGAAGTACTTGCTGGACCACCATCTAGATATAGTTGCTCTACAGGAGACTCATCTGGCCAGGAAAGATGAGCTGCGGCTTCGACACAGACAGTTTCCTCTTCTCTACAGGGCTTCGGCGTCCACTAAACATAGGGGGGTGGCCCTTATGTTTAGGGCTTCTCTCCAGTTCCAGCCACTGGGAGTGAGCAGTGATAGGGAGGGCCGCTGGCTCATGGTGAAAGGCTTGTTGTATGATCGCCTGTGTACGTTTGTGGCTGTGTATGCTCCGAATTCTGGTCAGAATGGGTTTTTACAAGGACTGATGGACAAAATGGGAGACTTTGTGGAAGGGCACTTGATATTATTGGGGGATTTCAACATGTTATGGGACAAGGATTTGGATGGCTCGGGTGCACGCAGGGCAGACACTGGGGTCTTCTCAGGGGTTACACAACAGCAAGTAAGCGACCTGGGTTTAGTGGATAGCTGGCGTTTCATGCACCCTCACACGCGGGACTACACGTTCTTCTCTCATGTACATCATACATATTCCCGCATAGATTACATCTTCGTCAGTCAGGCTCTCAGGGGTGACATCACTCTAGCTGGTATTTTCCCACTGTCGTTATCTGACCATAGTTTAGTGGTGCTTGGGCTACACTGGGCGATGGGGGGGGACGGCTGGCGGAAGTGGTACTTCCCTGCGGCGTTGGTGCGGGATGAGGTCTCTTGCACCGCGTTACGACGGGCACTCGCAGACTTCTTTACTCTCAACCCACCCTCCGACACGTCGGTATACACCACATGGGACGCGTGCAAGGCCTCTATACGAGGTACGTGTCTCGCTCTTAACGCGAATCTTAATAAGCTCAGGCGCGCTGAAAGGGAGGCCCTGGAGGCGGAGTTGGCTACATTGGAACAGGCGCATAAGTCGAACCCCTCTAGATTGACCCTCCGACCCCTCACGGCGGTACGGGGGAAACTGAGGGCGCACTATAACAACCGGGCTGAATATACCCTCTTGCGTCTCAGACGGATTTCTTACTCCCAGGGGAATAAGGTGGGGCGTCACCTGGCCCGGCAACTCCGGGATAAGCGTGAGAAGGATTACATCGGGGGCATACGTGACCACACGGGAGCTATTCGGCATAGGGACGCGGACAAGGCGGCCGTTTTTGGCCGCTTCTACGCGCACCTCTATTCGGCGGAGGCCTTGGACCCCGCAACCCAAGAGACATATCTGGGGGGTCTTCCTATTCCACAGGTCTCCAAGGAATGGAACGACTTGCTCACTTCCCCCATCTCCAGGGAGGAAGTATTAGACGCCATCAAGGGCCTGAAGCTCCACAAGGCGCCCGGCCCCGACGGTTACACAGCCCAGTTCTATAAAACTTTTGCCTCGGACATATGCGATTTCTTGGTCTCCCTCTTCAACGCGATGGCATCCGAAGGGCGAACCTCGGAGTCTATGGCGGAGGCTCTGATTACCATTCTCCCTAAATCGGGGAAGGACCTCTCCGAATGTGCCTCCTATCGGCCGATAGCGCTCCTTAATCTGGATGCTAAGCTGTATTCGGCTATCCTTGCTGGACGACTGAAGGATTTGATGCCGGCCCTGATCCACCCGGACCAGTCTGGGTTTATCAAGGGACGCCAGACCCATGACAATCTACGCCGTGTGCTTCATCTGATTGAAAAGGCGGAGCGTTTCCACATCCCCGCTGTGCTGATAGGACTCGACGCCGAAAAAGCGTTTGACCGCGTGGACTGGGGCTTTCTACACCGTACATTGGAGGCCTTTGGATTTACTCCTCTCTTTATTAGAATGCTTGAAGCCAATTACCATAGCCCTACCTCACGGGTGCTGGTCAATGGCTGTAGATCTGGGCCGTTCTCACACTCCCGCGGCACACGCCAGGGTTGCCCGCTGTCGCCGCTTCTTTTCGCCCTCAGCATTGAGCCGCTGGCCTTGGCGATTCGGGAGAATGAACGGATCCTGGGACTCCCCTTCACGGGGGAACAGCACAAGATTTCGCTCTTCGCAGACGACGTGTTGCTCTCTATCCGAGACCCGGCGCTGTCGCTCCCACACGTCCACACGGAACTCTCGGACTTCGAAGCCGTGGCTGGTTTCAGAGTGAACCTCAACAAATCGTCCATTCTGAACCTGACCCTTCCGCCCCCAGAGGTTCAACGGGTTAGCTTGCTTACCCCACTCCCGTGGGCGACCTCCTCCCTGTTGTATCTGGGGGTGCGACTGACCTCTACCTTGGGCGCGCTGTTCCAGGCGAACTTCCCGCCAATGCTGGCTGTGATCCGGGCGGAGCTGGAGAGGTGGAAACCCAAATTTATCTCATGGCTGGGTAGGGTTCATGCCCTTAAGATGGTCCTTCTCCCCAAACTCCTATATCTCTTTCAGGCACTGCCCATCCCGATAGGGGTGGATTACTTCCGGCGACTCAAAACCCTCATGCTGAAATTTGTCTGGCAAGGTGGTCGGGCACGGCTTTCCTATGCGGTACTTCGGCGTACACGGGCGGAGGGAGGGGTGGGATTTCCAGATATGCACTTATATTATAAGGCAGCCCAATTGAGGGTTCTGGTGGAGTGGTCCCAGCAGCTGTCCGAAAAGCATTGGCTCCACATGGAGCGGAGTGTAGTGGGACGGTCCATTTGGGACCTGGCCTGGAAGCCCAGGGCGGACCGGCCCAGGAATGCATACATCTGCACCCCCACTAGCACGGTGCTGAAAGTCTGGGACGCTCTTAGTGGCGATGACCGGTGGACAACGTTCCCGTCCCCATTCACTCCTATCCACTTCAATCCAGCCTTCCCACCAGCTCTGACGGATGGACCCTTTGGGCCTTGGAGAGAGGGTGGATGCAGGTCCCTCACCCACCTATTCCATGGTGTGACGCCTCTTACGTTCCATAACTGCATGAGGGATTACGGTGTCTTACCTACTGAACGCTTTCGTCATCTTCAACTCCTCCACTGGGCGACTTCGCCTGGGGTGGTGGGTGCAGCCACGAGACCGTTGACGAAGTTTGAAAGCTTTATCCTCCATACCTCCACCATGAAGGGGACGATCTCTTTTTTGTACAAGATGCTCCTTGATACCACGGTGTCCCCCCGGCCTCGGTATATGGAACATTGGGAGACTACGCTAGGACGGGACATAACTGACGTTGAGTGGAGGACCCTATGGAGGGATGTGACGACACATAACCATTCCACTGATCTTAGGGAGGCGCACATGAAGCTCATCTTCGATTGGTATTTATAGCCATCTAAACTACATAGGATCTTCCCAGCCTCCTCTGATAGATGTTGGAGGGGATGTGGGGAGCTGGGGGACTTTCGCCACATTTGGTGGGATTGCCCATCTATCCGACCGTTCTGGTCTGAGATTCTCTCGCACATCAGGGAGGTAATGGGCTATCCGATCCCGGACTCATTGGACTTTGTCCTGCTGGGGCTGAGGGATCCATTGCTCCAATATCAGACAAGGGCGGATAAACGCATTCTATGGCTGTGCCTTGGAGCGGCTAAACTGACCCTGGCGGCTGCCTGGAAGAGTCCGGCAACTCCGGCTATCTCCTTGTGGCATGCCCGACTGTGGCGACTCTTGAGCATGGAGAGGCTTTCAGATATCTTTCGAGGGAACTTTAAAAACTTCATGTTCACCTGGGGGCCTCTGGTCCGTTTTCTGTCCCGTGGATTGCCATCAGCAGTGTGTCCCTCGGCGCTTCGTGCGCTCCACCTCTTCCAATTTTAGCCACCTGCGTATGTTGTGATGATTTGAATGAATGTTGGTCGCCACCACCAGGGTTGAGGGTGGGGTGTGGGGGGGGGGGGGGGGGGGGGGGTGGGTTGTTATGTTGGGAATGTTTATCTCTTTATTGCGACAGGTTTTGCTTACATGGGCATACGATTTGGCCTATCTTTGGTCTGTGACCGAGACTGAGTCGCTCCTCCTCTTTGAGATTTGGGACTTACTACGGCACAGTGAGCGTGCCTCGCCACCGCTGGAGGCTCCAACATAAGACTTTGGCGTTGCTTAAGCTGTCGCTCGAGGTTCTTGAGAACATGTTCTAAAGCACCCCCTGTGTGGGGATACATGGCGGATTGTCGCCTGTTCCTTCCTCTTTCTCTTGCTCACTCTTCCACTGTTTTTCCTCTCTTTTCTTCTTCTATGATATAACTTGCAAAATAAAAATTTTACAAAAAAAAAAAAAGGTGTCAGCTGTGAAGGCTCCCTAAGAAGCACATTCACTTTTCCAGGTAAGTATCCCAAACTACCGAGCTTGTTCTAAGATGCTCCTTAGTTTCTCCTGCCTAGTCCAAAATAAGACCCATGTCTAACTGCAAATCCAATTGGACTGCCTTAGACAGGACCCAGTCTAAACACAACTGACCCTAACCCTAGCTTCACTAAGACCAAACTAACTCTCCACCCTCGGGGCACTTTCCCTAATACAAAATCGCAAAAACAATGGATACACCCATGACACTCCTCCTTCAGCAGGTACAGCCTCTCATACTTTTCCACTATCGAACCTTCTTCTTCCAAAAACCGTTGCTGTGTCCTTGGATCCCAGGCACCTTCTCCGCCAAATGTTGCAAGTGCACATGCCAGTGCACTCCCTTCGTCTCCACTCCAACCAATGTAACTTCTAAACAATGACTCATTCTACCTAACGAGCTACATGGCCTTGCACCTGCAAAAGAAATGCATGAGAACAAGTCCCTCTGCACGCCCTAAGTTACAATTCGAATTCAACTGCAAACATAAGCTTCTTTCCCGAGGTATATTTCCAACTCGACATTTCTAGTCATGCCAAGAAAACCACGGTTAGGCCTCTTCTAGCGTTTCTATGTCTCAGGCCTTTACTCATTTAAATTAATTTCTAATTCGACAATATAAGCATTTCATTCATCAATCCTAACATTACATCTTATGTTAGAAAACATCATTCTCATGTTAAAACATTGCGATTCTCATTAAGCAGCCTACACGTGCAACTTTAATGTGGCACGTTTAGTCTCAATGCACATTTTACACACAGAGAAATTAATCCTAAATTACTTAAGGCAGTATTCTCTCAACTAAGCACTACATTAATCAATAAATGATGTAAGCATAATTCTATATATTGCACTGATCCCCGGCCTAATACTATTTTATAAAATCGTACTATAACATGGCCCTTTAAAAATGCGGGTACTGACTACGGATGGTTATGATGTACCCCTACAATTTTCAAACAACATGGCGCTCTATCAGTCCCCCCCCCCACCTTGATGCCCTGTGTCATCACACACTACACCATCCCTAGGGAAAGAACCGACTTAAACAGAACCTGTTGCCATCTTACTTCTCCTGAGCAACTCCATGATTTTCAGATTCTGATATTGACTGTCCTGCAGTCTCTCCATTCGTCTCTCTTGTGTTCTCAAAGATTTTTCCAATCTGCCAGACTTGTACCACCTGTAAGCTCTTATCAAACCCCACAATCCAATCACACATGCCACAACTATGATAAGAGGCTTCAACACATAACCAAGAAATCCTTTTCCAATGCTCGCAAACCAACTCCCCACTTTGCCAAATCCTTTTCCAACCATTTCTCACACAGATTCCTCAGTCAAATCCTCATAGTGAATAGCAGTGATGTTACTTGTATATTTCTCCAGATCCTTGCTGTTGTCTGGTATATAAGTACAGCACTCTTGGACCTTCAAAAGTTTAGACTCCTCCCTCTTTTGCTAGAAGGACGTCCAAAGCAAGACGATTTTGCAAAACCATCGTCGTTATCGATAACATCTCTCCTTCCACCAACACCAATGACTTAGCTGTATTCAATGACAACTCATCCACAACAGTCGCCAACCTTCTAATCTTCACATCATTCAAGATCACTCCCAAAGATGGTATCATTGCTCCAAAAATATCTCCAACTACAGCTGCTGCACCTCCCTTCACTCTTGCATGTTGTCCTCCTTCTATGAGCTCAAAATCTTCTGTATGGCAAATCTTAGGAAAGATTATAGCTAAATAGCACATACCATACCATTTCTCAGGCAATCACACATAGGCATTCTTCCCACACACAAAATACACAGTTGGAATTACTTGCACTATACCTTGCAAAAAGTCCTTCGAATAATACTCCATCGTAAAGGTATGCTCACATGTGGTCTGCCCCACATACACATTCTCATAATAAGCCTGTGGACTGCTTGTGGACAACTTCCCCCTTTGCACCTCATCCAGAGCTATCGGGCCATAACTCCCTTTCGACTTGTGCAACTTCCCCTCATCTGTCCAATCTACCTTACTTTGCCCTGAATCTCGCAACTGCTTTTGTTTCCTGTATCTATCTTCTACTTGATCTACAAATTTCTTCTCTGTATCCGACAACAAACATGTCAAGTTATGGCAATGAGCATAAGCTGTGTCTGACACTTGAGTCGAAATGATATAGGTCCTAAGTCTATCTTCAGATTTATAGTAATCGTACTTATTCAAATGCTTTTAAGCTGGCACATCAGGAAGAACAGCATCATAATTCAAAAAGAAATACTCAAAATGATTTCGTCCATAGAAAATGCTAAGCAGCAAACTACATGAAATGCCATATGTCAAGGGAAGATGATGGTATCTTATACCCTCATCCACTGAAGCTGGCAACTGCATACACACATAACAGTCTTTCGCATCCATTGCATCAATAAACTCATTAGGGGTGGGCGGACATTTCTGTTCTGCTCAAGGAATGTGTGATAATTTGCACTTTCCGCCTTCCGCAAAGAAGGCGGAAAAATGGTGCATATTTCCGCACAATCCCGGGCGGAAAGGAAGGCCTCCCGCTTCCCGCCCGCCTTATTAATTTTATTTACAGGCTGGAAATAAAGTTAAATAAAACTTACCTCATTATTGAGCTTGGTGGAGAAATAGCAAAAAATGATACTCGCTGTGAGTCTTGAATTCACAGCACCATTTTTTGCTTTTACCAATTTGAAAATTGCAGTGCCCAAGAATTATCCAAAGTGGACTTTACCAAAGCATTCCATACAACGTGCTCAGGTACTGAGAGTCGGGAGCACTACATATTGTGAACCTAGAATTGCCTCCCGTCCCATGTGGTTTATTTGCTGGGAGAAAGACTCAAGATAATAAGGTAGGATGAGTTATTTGGGTTTAAAGGAGATGCTCCCTCTTGTGGGTTCCATGTTCAGAAAACAATGCCATCCTCAGGGTTACAGGGACCTGAGGACACACAGGGACTCCGGAAATCCTAGGTCAGTACGCTAGCAGTCAGGAAAAGTTCTCTGCATGTTGTGAGTCAGACATAGAATATGGACCCTCTGCACATGGACAAGATGGTCCAGGGAAACAGAAGTTAAATGCACTTTGTGTCTTTCCCTTGATTCATACTAGCAGAAAAGGGTAGGTGGTTATAGTGTGCATAAAAAATTATCCCTCTGAGAATAATGGTGGCAAAGATGCTCCCCCTCAAGGACAATCCAATCTTAAGGCATTTGAGAGGGCCCACTAAATGTGCTTTGTGTTACAACTGATGCTACATCGACATTCAAGCGTGACTATGGAAGAGGAGGAAACTCATACCCAGGGAACACCAGGTGGTTGACTTTACATCCCTGGACAAGGATATAAATATGCATGTTATCTATTTATGTAAGAATTGTTTATGGTGCACTACATAAAACCAGTTTTCTTCATCATAGCACACTGGTTCTAAGTGAAAATTCTGATAGGAAGACAGAGTGAAGTAGGGCCAGGTTGGTGTTACTTTCAAAGATGGTTGCATAAGAAGAGTCCAGGTTAGAAGTACTTTCACAACTCTAGTCCCAACACTATTATTTTCTGTGCCCTAACTTGGATTTTATAACAGTAAAGGGATTTCCTTGCCTGATCCAAGAAACTAGTTAGTGTAAGTGTACATTTTATCGAGTATATGCTGCTCACAAGATCCAGGGCCCGCCACTGATCCAATGGTTGTAAAGTGTGTTGCTGCAGGATAGGCAGGACGCAAACCTCTAACCTTATCAGCATGTACTTTTGATGATACTGGTTTCCTCTGTCTGCAATGATTGATTTCACAGAAGAAGGATGAGATGGATGCTTCAAATGAAATGGAGGGATTTATCGATTAAAGGACACTAACACACGCATATTCCTTTCGAGCAGCAATACCCCTGTGCATGCTCATGAAAGATGCTGTGGCCTTGTTATATCACGGATGTGCCTTCGCCTCAGTTTCATGGTGATAACCTTGCATATGTTTAGGGTTCATTTATAGTTTCTGTGGAGCAAATTCCATAATGCGGTATATATACCCCCGTAGAGGCAGCAGTTACCCAATGCAAACAAGGATAAAAGGCTAAATGATCGTAAGACGATTAATATAATTAACGAGGCAACTTAAGGTTTTTTTGAGTTCTTTACCTGGCACACAGGATTACACAAGTCACCACAGGACAAGTTCCTAGAGATTGGCTTAGAAATTACATAATGACACCCCTATCTCAAAAAAGCAATGTAACAACCAGATATCAAGGACAGTATCTTACAGCCGAGAAACATTAAACTACATGCTTGACTTGCTGTGTTTAGAAATGACAATGTGAGCAGCTTACGGGCCAGTGGATAAGACCGATGTACGACATTCATCTGTCTGCATTACAGACTGTCTGGTGTGCCGAATAACGATGCATGGTGAAAAACATTCAAGAATAGGTGGCAAACATGCAGGAATCTATTATTATATCTTATTTTACTATCTCTGTTTTTGGTTGTAGGAAGCATTACAATAATTGTCTGTCTTTTACTCTAATGTTTAATGCACAGGCTTTACCTCTCGGCATAAGTCAATGGTCTCTGCTATACATTTAAAACACAGTGGAAAATAATATTTTGAGGTCAGCTTGTGTGTGGTGCCCATAAAGTCGTCTCTTGAGCACCAGAAACAGATATCAGTGTCCGCCAGTCAATTCCAAGACAGATATTTTGAGAACAGGCAATCACACGTCCGTCCACGCCTGCTCTCTCTAAAACGGTCATTTCAGTATGCCAATATATAGGGCAAACAAGATGATTCCTTGATTCACCATACTTTATTCAGAAACAGGTATGGAGAAGAAAATACATGTACTGCATGTTTCGCTCATTAAACACCCAAGTTTGAAAAAGATTAATTTCAAGCTAATACAAGTCGCCATTGTGAAAAATATAGTGCATCCTGCAGACTGTCTTACGCCGCGAGTAAAGCATCCAGTCCCAGTGGGCGGGGCTAAAAGCGGAGAGAGTGGTACTTCTGCCGTCCGCGTGCACATCTGGAATCCGTATTGATTCCAAAAGGCCCTCGCATGACGCTGCTAATGCCAGGCGAGACCTAAAAAGGGGGGAGCTACAGGAGAACTCGGAACTTGACTAGCAGGTCTGTCTTTATGATTAACGTCCCCAAAACAGACATACTTAGTGTAAATGAGGACTCAGATTCTTGTATTAAGAAATCCATCCATTAGATAAGATATATACATAAATGCTATTCTATAATGGGTTCTGACATCCTTAAAGCTTGTAGTCATCCCCAAGTACAAGCAGGAAAGATATGTACCATGGCAGATCTGCTACTCTGGGGGAAAGTGAGAGATATGAAGGTAGTTGAGAGGAACCACATTGATCACAGTGCCCAACAACTCACTATGAGGGATATTCTTGACTATTTGACTGGTCCTGTTGCTCAATCTCAATATAGGACTTTAACAGTATCCACTAATAAACACTATGTAAAGTGGGTTCGAATCCAACTGCAGCCTGATGTCCTAGAAAGTATTCATAGAGAGGTGATTGAAACTATCGCTTAATGGCTATGATTAATAAAGCTAGCAGTACCTCCATTGCTTTCATTAACATACTGTACGAGTCCTTAGGCATTTTCAGATGGATACAAAAGTGACATTTAAGAACTCAACAAAACAATGTCACATGATTTAACAAGGCTTGAAGGGAAACACATGTAGAATTAATTAAAGTACTTAAGAGCAAGGATTTGGCACAGATAATAAAGACCAGGAGAAGTTAATGGAACACTCAAGCAGCGGCCCAGAGTGGAAGAATACAATTGGCAAGACTTTCTCATGGCTGCCAAAATGAACAATAACCAATTGTTCTGGCACATGTTGCTACCGGGAGTTGAAATAATGTGAGTACTTCTGATAACTATGTTCAACCCCAAAACTGGGATAACCACTTTACCAAATTGTGTGATAGCTATGGTACTAATGCGGCTCGTGTTAGGGCAACTACTCCCCTGAAGCTGAGCATTCGAATCATTACCGAGGAGCCTATAAATGTTGAGCTCAATTCAACACTGGGACGCCATCAAAAGTTTAGTCTTGAGCAAAGCACAAGGCCCTGATGGGATCTTTGATGATCTGTACCTAAATGATCCAGCAACGTGAGCAATTTATATAAATTGTCTAATTTATGCCATAATTACCTGCGCTGATATACCAAACACATGGTAACAGTGCCAACATTGTCCCGAATTACAAAAATAGAGGGTGGACACACTGAGCAACTATAGGCTCATTGGTTCTAATGATAGCCTACAAAAATATTTTGTTGGCAAATTTTAGACAAATTTCAACACTGGATATCAAATAACAACATACTATCTGACTTGCAGGCTGGATTCAAAAGAAATATGAGCACAGTCAATCACATTTTTAGATTTTCAACATATACTGGAATACTGTTATTATAAATAAGGGGCATCTCTACGTTGCTTTGGGAATTTTAAATCCGCTTTTGATATGGTCTCCCGTTACAAACTGTGGTCAGTTTTGGGTAAAATGTGTGTACCCTTTAGCATTCTAGCTAATCTCATAAGATTGCATACCGATAACTATTCACAAGTACGATGGGGACCCATGACGAACTGACAGTAAATACTGCAATTAAACATGGAGTCCGCCAGGGGTGTTCCTTGCACCTATGTTGCTTTCACTATATTTGAATAATTTTATTTCATCCTTTGCAGAATGCACATTTGATTCACGCAAGATCCTAGCCTACAAAGTCCTGGCGTTACTCCTTTCAGATGCCACCCCACAGATTCTGTAAACACCCAGGGACTTCAGTCTCTCATGTATTGATCTGTGAAGTTATGTGATGATCGTGGCTTGCAGGAAATCCCTCTAAAAGTATATATATATATATATATATATATATATATATATATATATATATATATTTCTTTGGCGTAACATTCATGCACTGTCTATACTTTGGTATTTTACACTTATTAACTATCTAACCTGTATTTTACGTATCACACAAGAGAAACAAGACTGTTAAATATTTTTTCTATGTCCATTTGCACACCAGCACTTTAAAAGGAGGTGCATCCCACGACACTGTTGTCATGTGATCAAGGCAGGGAGCTGCCGAAACGCGTCGTGGTGATGTGGTTGCACTTCAAAGCAGAAAAAAAAAGAAGCACCAAATTGGGTCTACCTCGTCTTTTTGCGTGTTCTGGCTGTCGTGTTTTCGTGGAGGAAACGAAGGACGAGTCTTTGCAGCATATATATATATATATATATATATATATATATATATATATTCACTGAAAAAACCATAGGTTATAGACCATATATAGTTAGGAATTCGCATTTACAAAACCTTATTTTACTCGCATAAAACCATTGAAATTCCATATATAGTTAGATGCGCTAACTATATATCGCGCACCCGCAATCCACTGCTGATGATGTCACATATTACATCATTCATGACATGGTCAGTGACATCACTGATGACATCACCGATGACATCTCAAATGACATCACTGATGACATCACTGATGACATCACTGATGACATCTCATTTGACATCACTGGTGACATCACTCATGATATCATTCATGTGATAATACAATGAACCTCTTCAGACTCTAATATAACCTTAGATACAATCAGTGTAAACAGACACTCACAGACTGTCACTCATCCATGGAGTTACTCACACAACTAGTCAGTCATGCAAACAATCAATCACACCTCCATTTCCTGAACTATACAGTTATACAAACTTTACTTATTCAAATATGTACTAACACATATTTTCTCTCTTATACAATCCCTGATACAAGTTCACAATGATCCATACAGCCACTCACACATTCACTGGCTCTTATGCACAGTTATTTATATATGTCAACTCTCACATGTACTGTCTTTTACATATGTACTTACTTTGACATGTAGCACTGAGATATCCATTCACTCACCAATACACTCATACACACAGTCAACCACCCATACAGTTGTTTCCACATGCAGTTTTGAACCCATACATCTAGTGAATCAGCTGTTCACACATCTATGCACAGAGTCACACACCTCCCAGCCACTCACACACATACTCAGTCTCCCATACAAATACTCGGGCAACCAATCAATAACCCATATAGTTACTCATATAGCTACTGATCAACACATGCAGCAGTTTACAGAACAACAGATATAATGATGCACAAATTAATACAGTTTAATCACTAACCCATGCACTCAGTGAGACACATTTAATCACTCCCTCATACAATCAGTCATGCACCTACTAAATCCTTCATCCAGACATTTATACATCCACTCATTCTTCAATATGTGAGACATATTTTAACTTTACAGAAACATACAGTCACTGGGTGTTGTCATCAGTGATGTCATCAGTGATGTCACTGACCATGTCATGAATGATGTAATATGTGACATCATCAGCAGTGGATTGCGGGTGCGCGATATATAGTTAGCGCATCTAACTATATATGGAATTTCAATGGTTTTATGCGAGTAAAATAAGGTTTTGTAAATGCGAATTCCTAACTATATATGGTCTATAACCTATGTTTTTTTCAGTGAATTTTCAAGGTTTTGTAAATGCAAATTCCTAACTATATATGGACTATAACCTATGGTTTTTTCATTGAATTTCAATGGTTTTTTGAAAGCTAATATCTGTAGCTGTAAAATCTATTCTTTTTTAAATCTTTAAATATATTTTACATGTTTTTAATACATGTTTTTAAAAAATATTTTTTTGTTCCGCTCCCAGTTCGCGAACCGGTCAGCTTTCCGTTAGCTCATTTTAAAGCCGCTCCTAGTCCGCGAACCGGTAAACGTTCTTTCAGCGTAACTGTTACGTTAGAATGACGTTTTGCGTTGTCGCGTAATACGTCATCGGACGCGCCAAGTTAGCGGACCCGGAAGCGGACTGAAAGCGGCGCAAAGCGCGAAACGTAAACACAGCAGGTCATGTGACTCGGTAATAACACTTTTCATTGGTTCATTTCACTTTTGGTTTCCTAATGATGTAATACTAGGTCATGTGATCTAAAATTAACACTTTTCATTGGTTTAGAACTTTGGCTTTTCCCAAATGATGAAAACCTCTCCTTCTTTCCTCACTCTGACTTTCATCTTGGTGAGAGAAAGACCTTTGTACAATCCAGAGAAATGGCTTCTGTTGTTGCTTCTGGTAGTGTTCCCCCACCACCACCTCCACCTCCTCATGGAAAGAAAGGACCACCAACTCAACCAATCTTTCAAGAAGAGGAAGATCAGGAAGAGGAGGAAGAGCCTGAATATTTGCCAGAGGAGCCCAGGAGGTACAACAGGAAGGAAAATTTCATTTGGCAATTTTTTTAATTTCCACCAGGGCAAAAGAAAGTGAACGCCAGGTATGTCTTTTGCCGTATCTGTGATGATCGTCTTTCTAGAGGGACGGACAAAAAATATAGTTATGGGAATTTCACTATGCACAGGCACATGAGCAGGTGGCACCCAAATAACTATAGTGCTGCTCAGCTTCGGGACGAACAACAGAATTCCCCAGCAATAGCCAGAAGATCGGTCGTGCCAGAAGTTTCGGGACCTGAAGCAAGGGAGTTGATCCCAAATATTCAAATGGACATGGGGGAAGTGAAACAAGTTTGTGTGAGGTGCAATCAAATATTATGCTACCGCGAAAGTAGCATAACTCTTATAATAAGAGCCATCAAAAATCATGTATGTCCAAAACGCCCCCAAAAATAAATTCTTCTTTTTTTTGTTGCTCCTGTTGAGCCCTCTTCGATGAATCATTTTTGTTTCCCCCCTCCCCCCAAAAAATAAAAAAAATACAAAATGTTCAGAAAAAAACAAAAAAATATAAAAAATGTTCAGAAAACTAATAAAAAAAAATTAAAACAACAAAAACAAAAAACAAGTTCTTTTCAGAACTACCTCCCCATTATAAAAAAAAATTGGTAGAATTCTTTGAACTCTGCCAAGCTCTATTTCTTTTAGTTCGCTCCCAGTTCGCATTCCGGTACGCGAACTATGAGCGAACCAAAAAAAAATGGTGGACTCCCGTTACGCTCCTAGTTCGCGGACCGGACCGCTTTCCGGGAAGCGGTCCAAAAAAAAGGTGGGAAAGTAATTTACAGAAAAACGACTACAGACACTCTCACCAAATATAAATTAGCTCATACTACATAACAATCCCTTTCATTCTCACAAATTTGATTGAAATTTCATTTAGCCATTTAGCCTGTAGACCTCTCCAAGTACCGTGAGGTAAATTACTTCACAAAACACATCTGAACTGTTGGAATTGACAACCAATGAAAATGTTACTTTCATTTTCTACTTTTATTACCTGACATTTGATTGGTTATATACTTGAATATATATAAAGGAAGAGAAGAAAACACAGCCATTTTGACTACTACTTCTTGTTGTACATCACATTTCAATAGCTTCCAAAAACTTCAACTTGTTTGTGAAGGTAAGTTATAATTTTTAAAAACGAAATATATTGTGCACTATAACTTAATATAGTAGACTTTTTCTGCTAGATATACACTATCCCTCTGTAGTAGTAATGTATTTAGATAGACTTCTCTGTTATAGTTATGAATGGAGTTAGGCTTGTCTTGGTTAAATCACATACACTTTTTTATAGTCCTATTTCCACTCTGATACTATACACTGCCAAAAGATAAATTCACTGATAAAAACTGCCTATCTAAAATTAATCCCAACAGTGCCCTATCTCTACTAATATATATTTTTTTAATCCAAATTTCAGGCAAAATGGAAGGCGAAAACCAAGTTTCTTTTGAAATGGACCTGCAAGAGAGCAGCCAGGAATTGATTGAACAAATTGACATGGAATTTATGGATGAAAGCTTGGATAATGAACTGCTGCAATGTGTCCAAGCAGTAGATGCCCTCCTTGCAAATGAGGACATTTTACAACCTCACAGATTGCAAACAATATTTCAAGAAAATAATGACATTTCAGACACTGAAATGTTAGAAAGTTTAATAAATTATGAAAAACAATCAAAATAAAAAAAAAACTTTAAAAATAAAGAAAACAAAAAAAAAACAACAAAAACAACAAACAATTAACATACAGTCTTTGAAAAGTGTATCATTCTATTATCCTTATAGTACGCTGCCCAGAACGCTTTCCGGTTCGCGTACTAGGCGCTCATCGCGCAAAAAAAAAAAAAAAAAAAAAAATTTTGACCCTGCTGGGCCCTTTTAAAACCTCCACATAAAACCTAGGGGGTCAGGGAGGATCTACTATGCCCCCTTATGGAAATTTCCCCCTTTGTTTTGGCCTCCTCTTGTCTCTCGATCCTACCGAGAGACAAGATGGCGGCTGCACCGGACTGTTTAGAATGTTGACAGACACCGAAGAGCCAATCAGCTTTCCGTGCGCAAAGTTCTGTTACGCGAAAAGTACGCGAACCGGATCGCTGCCCGGACCGCTGTTACAGATATATATATCTTGATTTAAACGTTAATTTCTCAAAATCCACTGAAGCACATATATTGAGACCTAGCAAAGGCACATCGGGCTAACAGTCCCTACAATTTTGCCAAGTTTCGTGGAAATCCATTCAGCCGTTCGGGCTAAAAGTGAGTCCAACCGCCCTATGGAAATTAACATGGGAAAAACGCGTTTTGGGACCCCCCTTTTTTCTCGGACCCCCCTTGACGAACCCCCCCCAAATTTCCAGGAGCTGCTCAGAAACAAAATGTGCCATTTTCCTGAAAATTTCAGCCGATTCCGTCCACAAACGCCAAAGTTATTAGACATAGAATTTTCAGAAATCCCATAGGGAAAAAATCCTAACTATATATACCTACTGGCGACCGCCAGTAGGTAATATATATATATATATATATATAGTCAACAACCCACATACATCCTTCTGTGGAGCAATTTTGATGAGTGGTAGTAGTCTGGAAAAAAATTATGACTTTGAGTACCTTCGAGTCAAATTAACTGCAAATATTTTCTAGGGTAAGCACACAAATCACCTATAGCATCTTAAAACTTCAACAGAATACTTTTGGGATTCTAATAAGTGTGTTCAAATATCCAATTCTAGCTCAATCACCCCAGCTATTAATGCTTACAAAGTTGAAGTTTCGGGAGCTGCACTGTATGGAGCAAGTGCTTTGGAGACTCTTACAGGTGCACAAAATTAATATGATGAAAACAAATTTCTGCGATCACTGTTTAATTTACCCAAGAGTACCCCTTGCTATCACTATTTTTGGACGTGATTATGAAATCTATTTCCACTAAGAAGAATAGCAGGCTGTTCCTCTTCTGGCAAATGCTACGGTGCACTGAGTAACTATTGAAATATTGATCTGCCGTTGCAGAGGTCATATGTCTTGAGGCCTAATACAAAATCCCATGGCTCAAACCATGTGTATCCCTTTGAGAAAACCGCACCCAAGACTTGAAAATGAAATCGCTACCTTCACGCAAGTAAAAAGATAGCCATTTGTTGTTTTATTGAATTCAATGAGACACAAACCGACTGCAGTAAGCTGTGTTCCTAAAGAATTGTTTTTCAGGACAGTTATCCTCCTTCAGAAGGGAGCAACACAATGTTTTGGGGGGTGCTGAAAATGCTGCCCAAAGTCTTCTCAGGTTTCTGTACCACTCACTGGGTGCAGGTGCATCAGCCAGAGCTTGTACGTGCATTAGCTCGAGAGAGCCTTTTCAAACAAAAAGAGGGTGGGAGCACACTGCCTCATATCCTTGCACTCAGCACACCCCAATGCATCATGGTAAATGCAATTCAATAGGATAAACAACTTTCCGGGTCTGCTAGTAAAGCCAGTCATATTAGCCTAATGTACCTTGAGAAGTACTGCCAGCAACACAGAGTAAAGGCTTTCCTCAATAAAATTTTGGAATAGGGTAAGGCTCATTAAGAATTAACAATTCTTTGAAAGTCATAAATCGCCCCAATATCATCGAAATACCCACCTGTGACACATAGCTTCTAAGAAACCACGACAGGACGGCTCATTTCAGTCACAAAGTTGTGTTGAAAGTATGTGTTCCCTTGGAAGGTAAAATATAATTTCTGTTTAGTTTTTTATTCATTTGAGAGAAGAATTTTTAATTTTAGGAAGTCTACCACTAACTTAGCTTCTATCTAGATCTCTATGTGGGAATTAGGTAGTTGCAAATTAAATAACACAGGATTGAATTAATTGTGCTGTAAATGAAGGTTATCGGTGAAGGAATTATCAGCAGTGACTTATATTCTTGATTCAGTGGAATAGTGGGATTTTTCTTACAATGGTTTCGCACAACACAGACTTCAAGAGTGGACTGGCAAGCTTGAAGTTCTGTGGTCACTTCATTTCTTTCTAATTGCTCCTGAAAGATTGTGCTACCTACTTTTCAATCGACAAAACAAAAATAAATGTTAGTGCCCCTCAAGGCTTTTCCCTTTCAACCTATCTGTTCAACATTTAGGTGAGCCACCAGCTAAGCTCAACCTCTTCCTTGGCTTCTTTTTTATGTTTGTGGATCGCAATCTTTATGAAGCAAGCAGTGCCTTTGCTTCACAGAATACTATTACCTAGTAGAAATTAAAATGTTCCTCCAAGATGACGTCCATTTCCCATCATGCAGAAATGAGGAACTTGGTATGAGCTCTTCCTGATGTATGATGTATTTAGACTAAACTAAATGAAGAAAATATCACTCACAATTTTTAGGAGGCGCAGACAATTTATTTTGTAGAAGAACTTTATTAAATCCAATAGAACAACCCCTAGAAACGTCCTCTCCCTGCAACTGCCATCTCTCCTCCCCCTGGTCAACTCAGAAACAAAGCATTCTGGTTACCATGGAAGGAATACTGAACATGTTGCCAAGATACAATGTTAAGACACAACACATCTTCTCTCCTTAAACAACCCAAACAAAAATATACTTATTACAGCACAAAGAAAATATAAAACAATTGAAGAAATATAGAAATTATATATACATAGATTTACAACACTTTGCAATATGCACTGCCTTAGATATATTAATTGGTCACATAGTCACTGTGCAATTTAACACTTTGCAATATGCACTGCCTAACATATATTGATAGGTCACATAGTCAATGTGCCATTTAGGAATCATCTTGACATGTTTGTCTTTGTTTACATCATTACATCCTTTATCTAAATTATTGTCAGCTCACTTTTCCAACCAGGAAACAATTTCCACTTTGTTGTACAAAGTTACACTACGTGTATTCCATACCTTACCATCACTCAAACACACACTGTTACCAATAACCTTGGTTATGTATTTTGGTATAGACCATTTTGATAAACCTCTTTTTTGTAAACCCATGCTGTGAGTCCTCACCCGATCTCCTACTGTAAAAATACGACAGTTCCTTTTTAACATGTTGTTGTGTCTGTGCACGTACTTGTCTTGATATTTCTTTACTCTACTCTCTACATCCCTTTTGCAAACAGGTTGTGCGAAATCTTTAAACATCCACCCAGGAGTAGCCTTCGTGCCTGGTTCCCTACCTTTGAGGAGTTTAAACTGAGACTCCTTAGTTACTGAATGAGGTGTGGTGCGGTAGTTCCACAACATTTCCTTAACTGCCTCTTTACAATCTCTGCCACACTCTTCTGACAATTGTACACATTCTTTTATGGCTCTGTTAAATCTCTCCACAAGACAATTTTCCCTGGGATTGTAAACAGCTGTGGTGTGGTGAATAATACCCATACTGGCAAGATATGTCTTAAATTCATTCGAAATGAACTGTGGACCATTGTCCGTGAATAATGTATCAGGACATCCTTCTCTTCGAAAAACTTGGTCACAAAATTCAATGACATTATGTGCTTTAATGTCCCCCGTAAATGCCACTTCCGGCCATTTGGATTGGTAATCGATTAACACTAATGCATACTTGCTAACTACTCCTTTTGACGAAAATGGAACACAAATGTCCATGGCTACCTTTTTCCATGGTCTACTAGGAAAATTAGTTGAAGAGATAGGTGATTCCTTCTACCCTGTGAGTTTTGTCATAGCACATGCATTCCATGCATCCATGTACATGTTCCTCTATGTTTTTGTCCATCCCTGGCCACTAAAAGGTTTCTCTGGCTTTCCTCTTCATAGCGGATATACCACCATGTCCTTCATGTAATAATTTAAGTAGTCTATTTTGCAAACTTCCTGGAACCACCAATCTACCACTTCTACGTACCACACCATCCATAACAGAAGGTTCTGTCCATACTGTCCCAACTCTCCAAATTTCTTCTTGAGGGTGAAATTAGATCCTTATGGATTAGACAACTCAACTCTTAGTTCCTTGAAAATAGTGTTGTTTGTTACAGCTTCTTTCCACTCATCACATGATATGGCACCTTTACATGAATCAACTACACTTGCTACCACACAATAATCATTGGAGTCTATATCATCATCTTCACATTCCAATGGTAAGCACGATAAACAATCAGCATTAACATTGCGAATGCCAGGGACATAGTGCAGTGAAAAATAATTTCCTTGAAGTCTGAATAACCATTTGGCAATCCTGGGTGTTGCCTTTGCAGCTCCTCTAGTGGTAAACAACTCTATAAGCAGTCTGTGGTCAGATCTAATTTCAAAAAGTGTGCCCCAAATGTAATTCTTGAAATATTTTACTCCCCACCAGCATGCAAGTGCTCCGTTTTCTATGACAGAATAAGTAGCCTCTGCACACTTGAGGGTACGGGATGCTACTACCCGCTCATGTCCCAAGTGCTTCTGCATCAACACTGCTCCTAAGCCGTAAGTACTAGCATCCACTATAATTATGCTCTGATGAGAAGTATTGAATGGTTTCAAAGAAACAGCTTTGATAATTTGTTCCTTGATGGAATTAAAATCCCTTTGGCATTCATCCGTCCAGATTAATGTTACCCCTTTTTCACTAAAATTCTGAACCTGTGAACTTTGTCAGCAAAATGCTGAACAAATTTGGAATAAAATTCCGCAAGACCCAGAAAAGAGCGTAATTGTTCTTTGTCTTGCGGTGATAGAGCATTTGAGAAGGCATCTAGTAATTTCTTTTTATGTTTAACTCGATCCCTAAATAAGGTGTGCCCTAAATAATCAATTTGCTTAACACCAAATTTACACTTCTTAACTTCAACTGTTAATCCTGCATATTGCAGTTTCTGTTAACACTGAGTCATGTTCAATACAATTGGACCCCCACACCAATACATCCTTTTGGAACACCAGCACATTAGGTATGCCCACTAATATTCCACTCATTACTCTTTGTAAAACAGTGGAGGCGGATGCCAGGCCAAATGGCATTCTAATGAACTGAAAGGCTCCTTCCGGTGTAATAAAAGAAGTAAGGTGTCTTGAAGAGGAATGCAATTTGATCTGATGGTATGCATTAGACAGGTCGATCAATGAAATGTATTTGGCATTATTTACATTTACATTATTTAAGACACCATTTCATTGATATGGGGTAATGGGAATCTGTCAACTAAAATGTTGTGATTGAGATCTCTTAAGTCAATGCACATGTGTAAATTACAGTCCGGTTTTTGTGCCAAAACCACCGGACTAATCCATTCAGATGACTCAATGGGTTTAATCACCTGTGCCTTGTATAATCTTTGTAATTCTGATGTCAACTTTTTTCTAAGCGTAAAAAACACATTCCTTGCATTTGTGCACACACGGAACATTATTGTGTTTAAGTATAATGCGGGGTTCAAATTTTTCTAAGCAACCTTATTTTTCTTCAAATAATTTAGGGAACTTAGTGCTCCATTTAGTTGTTTCAGTATCTTCAGTGACTAATACTTGTTGTGGGTGGTTAGGGTCTAGGGTGATGCCCAGCCTTTTTTGTTCACACCATCCAAGCAATGCTCTTCCCTTCTCCACTACATACACTTTGCTGGTAGCTACCTTTCCTTTGTGGGACAAAGTGCACATGAAAAAAACCTAACAATGGAAGTTTAATACCACAATACCCAACTGGTTCCACGTCAGGTAGACTTCCTACCTTCTCCCACATGTTCTTATCTATAATTGTATAAGAGGAACAGGAATCTGCCACCACCGTTATCTCAGTCCCATCAATGCCTAAGTCACATTTGGGTGGGTTGTAACCCTCAGACACATCTTTATGACATTATCACAATCACCATTTCTTCAACTTCTCCATCGTTTTCAGATTTGTCTTCCTCACTATTTTCTCTTATAGTATTCACAGGTGCCTTCCATTTTGTATTAGGTAAAGATCCAGCTTTGCACATGCGCGCTAAGGGGGCAATCTTTTTACATTTGTAACATTTCTCTTTGACTGCGAAACATATATCAGAATCAGCTGTGTGTCTTATACTACCACATCTGTAACATACTTTGTTGTTTTTAGAAATGGAATTAGTTTCCTTCTTTTTGGCTGAATTTTTTTCTACAGTGCACACTTTGTTTGAGACAGGTTTTTCTGAACTTAACTCCTTGACATACTTGGAAGTATTCTCAACTCGCCTTGCAACTTGTATACTTTTTAGTAGAGAAGGATCCTTCATGTCTAGTAGTCTCTCTTGAATTTTGGTGTTATTTGTTCTGTTGATGAATTGATCTCTAATGATATCCTCATGAAGGTCTTTAAATTTGCATGTGGCAGCAAGTGTTCTCAATACAGAAATGTATTGCTCCACAGACTCCCCCGGTAGTTGAGAACAAGATTTTTTTATGTCTTTCCACTACAATACTAATTTTTTTGCTGTAGTTTTCTTCTAATGTCTTTATTACCTCAATATATTCATCAGTGATAGCTATTTAATCGTACAGTAACTCTACTACTTCCTCACCCTCCTCTATATTTTCACTATCGCTTGTTTTCTGCCTAAAATAATTTGTTTCTTATCTGTGTTAATAGGTAATATTATTAGCACCTTTCTGCTCTCACTGCCCAAATTATGTTTAATTAAAGCCACCTTACGCGAAGCTGTGAAATCCTCCCCAACAATAGCCTCTAAATAAGTTTCAAAGGAATCTATCCAGTCCTCCAATGGTAAGGGGGGGTCTCCTGGATTTGCAAAAATGTAGTTGGAGCTGTAATTGACGACATGTCCATAATGATGGTTTCCCTATCTGCAGAACAAATCACCTACAAAACAATACCAATGTAATGTATGCACAATGTAATGTTACAGGTATGAAATTTTGACGGCATGTGCAAAAACAAAATAAGTTAGAAAAAAAACAAGACAAAAAAATTAGGTAGTCACCATAGTCTTATGCAGTTGCAGCAGATCGCAGCAATCCTGACATTTATGTAGTAGTCTGTAAACAGTTCACAGTTGTACTTGATCGGTTAAATCTTCTTTACCTGTTTGAAACCTTCTGTATTTAAGTGCAGTGGAAACATGCTCTTCAATTTCATTTATTAAATAGAGTTCTCTAGCATTGTGTGGTTTTAAGTCTGCTTTTATTTATCAAATGTGTTGCCATGGTAACTACACGCTGTTCATGCCGGTAATATCCCGTCGCAAGTCACGACGCAATGCACTTCCAAGCTGCAGTGCGCTTGTGACGTGTGGCAGCCTCTGTGATCTCTTCGGGAAGCTCGATGACAAGCACAACATAGAGAAGCTCGAGCACTCGCCAGTAAGTCAATTTTTAAACGATAACAGCGCAGGTGTGAGAGCTGACAATCAGAGCTCCCAAATTAGTCGTGCACGTTTTTTGTTAACTATAAACCGATATTGCCACACAATGGTCTTCACACTCGGTTGTTACGCGTCGCAATCATTCATGAGGCCAACCGCTATAGGCTGTAATTTCCATTCAGGTTCCAGCCAGTTTCCAATCTTGTGTTGGTCAACGGTCGCACTGTAACTTCCAGCTACATTCAGAAATGCCAGTTCAAAACGCACCGGGTCAGTCTTTCAATCTCAGGGTCTCAATTTGACTAATACTGTCAGGCTTCTTTCACAGCAATACATAGGGCTTGCTGGTTTGCGTGCAGAGTAATTCTTACCCCGGGTTCACGGAAATATGAACCAAGATGACTGTCCACTCCAGTCTTCTTCCTTTTTACTTCAGCAGGACTTCTCCACAACAGTTCACCACCAATTCAGAATGAACCCACGTTGTATCACAATTCAATTGTGCAACACTCGTCTAGGGGTTGATACTTCTCAGTCTGCCCTCAAGGAAAATTACATCCCATCCTCGTCGCCACTTCAAAGAGGCGCAGACAAGTTATTTTGTAGAAGAACTTTATTAGGTCCAATGGAACAACCCCTAGACACGTCCTCTCCCTGCAACTGTCAGCTCTCCTCTCCCTGGTCAACTCAGAACAAAGCATCCTGGTTACCATGGAAGGAATACTGAACATATTGCCAAGATACCATGTTAAGACACAACAACAATATACCCGGGAAGAGCTCATTTAAAAAAAAGATAAATACATTGTGGAGTTTTATATAGCGCAAACTAGACCCAGAGGTATCAGAGCATTTTACATGAGCACCAATTATGTTACAGACTGACATATTCATTTTTGTTAGGCACGGGGAGATTAAGTGATTTGCCCAGAATCACAGAATGTTAATCATCCCTGCCGAGACTTGAACCTGGATTCCATGCTCTGAGGTCGACCGCCCTATCCTTTAGGCCACATTCTCTCCCCATTACTGGGACATAAAGTCCTGGAATCTGAGACTAACTGTAAGAAACGCAAGTCCTTCCAAAGTGAAACAATACCTAAACAGAAGATGATCAATCATTTTGCTCTTTTCTTCAAAAGAAGTGCAAAACCATAATTTTGATGCTACACCCATGACATTAATAAAGGTTTTAAGTAAATCAAAGGGTATGAATAGAAAAATAGACATAAGCACCAAACCGTGACGTTGCTTCACCACCAAAATTAAGTCGGTAATGCAACATAAAAGTATGGCTGTGTGGCAGCCATAAAATTGTCGCCATAAATAATGTAGTAACTAAGTCCACGCTGATTGTGATATTTCAGGAGGATTTATTCAGGTTGGTTACAGCATAGAAGTACAGAAGTAATTAGCCCCACCAGGAGCAGCCAGTAAGGCTCTCAGCCCTTCTCCAACTGTCTGCTTCATACACCAACATTCTAAGTGACATCAACACTAGAGTGTTCTACAGATGTAGGAGTAGAAAGCATGTAAAACCATATAACCAGGATATTACATATCCTATTTTCTTCCGAAGGAAAACAAAAGAGAAGAAAATATATTCAGGTGTATTAGCTAGTAGACAGAAATAGAGAGAAGAGTACTAGAGAGAAACAAAGCAAAAGTAGAGACAAAGAAAGCAGCAAAAGATTTAAAATGAAACAGATAGACATATCCTCCTTTCTGATAAATATAAGAAAGAAATAAAGCGAAGAAAAAGAAATAAGAAAGAAACCATCAATGATTACTCTCTGCACACCAACTGGCCAGGAAAGCATGCGAGTGAGCAATCCACATCAGGAGAAAAGAAGGTGACAGAGAAAGAGAAATACAATATAAAACTCCTTCTCCATATAGTTTTAAGCATTTGAGTTATAAATAAAATAGAAAAGTACTGGCTACAGTGTACTGAAAGTTAAAGAAAACAGAATAGAGATACGCCCAGTCTTAAATGTACCAACACAGTATAGTTAAAAGAAAATGAAAACCCAGTCATGTCCGTAAGGACGCACCTCGACCAGAGGTACCATGGAAGACCAAACAAACATACCTCCGGAGAGGTCACGAGCTTGTGCATTGTAGATGCGAGATAGAAACCACGCAACGTGCGAACCTAGATAGGTGTGCACAGACTTTAAACAAGCATAAGGGACAAAAACCCATAAACAAAAAGAAATGTTAGGCAAAAGGGACTGTAACCCAACACTCAACCATACAAGCAACGTAGCAATGAGTGAATACAGTGAAACAGGAGAAGAGAGACTAAAACCCAAATTCCTGCTCCCAATCTAGAAATAAACTCAATGTAAAAACCAGGATCAATGGACACTAACCCAAATACTGCCCCTCAAACCAGGGACAGTGAGGATGCTCCCCAGGTAGGGAGAAACTCCATGTAAAAAAAAAACAAGGATAATGGGACTATAACCCAAACCCTGTCCTTCAAACCCAGGAACTATGAGTGTAAAGTTAAGGATAATGGGACTCTAACCCAAATCCTGTCACAAAAACCAGAGACGGTGAGTGCAGAACAAAGGACGGTGAGTGCAAAGCTAAGGATAATGGGACTCTAACCCAAATCCTGCCCTTCAAAGCCAGGGACTATGAGTGTAAAGTTAAGGATAATGGGACTCTAACCCAAATCCTGTCCCAAAAAACAGGGACGGTGAGTGCAAAACTAAGGACGGTGAGTGCAAAACTAAGGATAATGGGACTCTGACCCATATCCTGCCCCAAATACCAGGGACAAAGAGTGTACAATTAAAGATAATGGGACTATAACCCATATCCAGCCTTAAGAAAAGAAACAGTGAGTGTAAAAATAAGAATATTGGGACTCTAACTCAAATTATATGCTAACAAAACCTCAAAAGCTTAGTTAACGTGCAGTAAAGGTACATGAACTACAATTTCCTGTGAATTAAAATATTTTTGCGTTAGAACATGGTGTGCCTGTCACCACAATAATGAGGAACAGGCTTTCAACAACTCGCATATAATTTTTCTTTTTAAAAAAACACTAGGTGGCAGCATAGCATTGAAAGGTGACATTCCTGACTGCAAGAAATACGAAAGAAATGACAATTCCCCCCCAAAAAACAAGTCACTGATTATTTCCCAACTTGTAAGTGCTTCGATAAGGTAGCTGATCCTGGGCATCAGATGTAATGTTATCCAAATAGTCCAGTGTTGTTCAGAAATAAATCCTGCATAGCGTCAATAATGACACAGAAAATTACCTGTATATCACCCAGTGACATATTGCAGGAAACGATTTCTTTTAACCCCAGATTCTCGTTGCTTCATGTTGGAGACACCAAAAAAAAAAGCTTAACTGCTCGAAGAGTAACGTGGCTGTTAGAGCACAGGAACCAAAAGAGAGAGAGAGAGTATCTTCATTTCACAAGTTGACGGACGACGACATTCCAATCAGCTGTTTGTGTTTGGCAAAACGCCCAAATGGAGGGACGCACACACACGCCAGGCCGGATGGCTCTGGGCACGTCGATGCTCGCTGAACATAAAGGAATGGAGGCAGCTCTGTACGAACACGTCACGAAAACACGAAGGCAGATAAATAAAGGTGATACCGCGCGTTGAGAATGTGCACGTGGTGTAGAGCTCAAGCGACATTTGAATGGCAGAGAATAAACTGCCAAGTCGAAACGTCTTTGCTCAAAATAATTTAAAGAAACCAAAACTGCTCACCGATTGAAACAGGATCTTCATAAATGTAGAAAATGACACCAAACATGCACAGGCTCACAAAAATACTGCGCAAGATGCTCTGTCCCTGACACATAGAGGTCTTGTCTATGAAAACTGAAGCAGCGCAGAGTTGATTCAGGGGAGATGTCAGGAAGTAACATAGATAAAATAACAGTGACTGTCTGCTCACAATGTCAGTGCGAAAAGCTTCTAAAGTTCGCAGGGCTTATAAATGAAATGCCTGGAGCTGGTAATTGAAAAGTCTGTAGATTGATGTTGCAAACCTCATTTTGTGCTAATTACTTCGGCTGAGGAAACCATACAAGCACTGGCTGAAGCTCTGAAGACAAAGCAAGAACATGTTTTGTGCAGCATGTGAAATAGACGCTGTAGGAACCACTACAGCAGGAAGAGGCTTGAACAGTAAAAGGAGGTGTAACTCCTTCTTCCATGTGAATAGGGAACGCTGTGAAGACACACAAACTTTATCAAGTGACGCTTGAGGTGCTGCCTGCGTTGCTAATAGAGTCTTTTACACACACTGTAGGAACAGCAGGCAAAGTGTGTAAGCATGTAGCTGGCAAACTGATCACACAAGACGCATACTGGCAGGCTTACCCTCACTGAAAAAACTGGAAAAGGCACTGTAGCGTTAAGGGCGACCGGTGGGAGGTCACTGGTGGGGCTGATGTGCCAGATGAAGAGTTGGAGCAGTTGAAATTTCAAAACTTGCTAGAGGTTGAGAGTAGGAACTCAGGATGTCCACAGAGGTCCTCAGAGGTAGCAGATGCAGGTTCTTAGGTTAAACTCGTCGCCATAAATAATGTAGTAACCAAGTCCACGCTGATTGTGATATTTCAGGAGGATTTATTCAGGTTGGTTAGAGCATAGAAGTACAGAAGTAATTAGCCCCACCAGGAGCAGCCAGCAAGGCTCTCAGCCCTTCTCCAACTATCTGCTTCATACACCAATATTCTAAGTGACATCAACACTAGAGTGTTCTACAGAAGGAGGAGTGGAAAGCATGTAAAACATTATAACCAGGATATTACACTAACGTAGGTCTTTCAACAAGATTCCCTTAAACATTACCCAAGAGGAAGCCATATCTAGTGTCGGTTTACTTTGAAAACTAGAGGAAAAATCAACCTTGGATGTTTCATGGGACTTAATCAGCCCCAGGTTTAACACTTTTGAAGGAGTGGATGTTGTGGGTAGAAGACCGCTAGAGAATTGGCTTTATGGAAGGAACATGTCCTGTAATTAGAAATTGCTCTGTATACATCTAGTTTGCGGATTTCGCCTCCTCTAAGAATGAGGGATTGGGCTAAAAAATGGATAAAACCATGTCTTCCTATTAATGGATTTTGTGGGCCCTTTAGGGAGAAAAATAAGACTTGGTCTTGCTAGCCTCAACATGAAACCACCTCTTCTGATGGGATCCCAAGAATCAGGAGACAAGTCTATGCCTCCGCGTAGGTTTCTAAATTCCTGCTAGTGAAGAGAACAAGCTTTCAGGGTTTTCTTGAAAGTTCGATAAATTCAGCTACTTCAAGCATGTGACCTTGGGCCAAAAAGAGTTAACCTTTCAAGAGCCAAATCCACCGCCTTAGACGTCTGAGGGGGTCAGGAACTCTTAATGGGAACAGGTGAATTGGAAGCTGTCAATGAGGACACTTCTCTAGTTTCAACAAAAGAGGTAACCACAATCTCTTGGGCTACTCTGGCACACCTCAAGCACCTCAGCCTAATCCTGCTGGATCTCTCTCAGTACTTTGGGGATTAGGGGGAATATGAAGAAACCCATGAAGTAGGCCCTGAGGTCAAAGGAAAGGTCAGGGCATCTGTTGCCAAAGTTTCCTAAACAAAACAGGACTGAAAAAGTGTGAGAGCAAGGCGTTCTCCTCTGTAGCACATAGGTCAAGCCATGACTAACCGAATGTGAGGACAATCTGTTGAAACAATAGGGGGTGACAGACTGAGAGCGATCAAGGATGGGAACCTCCAACTTATGTAGTCTGCAGGTTCATTCTCCCTCCTTGGAAGTTACAGTACAGAGAGAGCAAAGGGATTCTTTTTGGCCCACAGGCATGTCTGCCAAGAAAGGAGAAAGAGCAGGAAGTGCATTCCACCCTGTCGGTTGATGTATGCTGTGACTACCTTTGGAAGTCTTCTCTTTCTTTTATTTTTTTCCTTCAGTTATTTCATAATGTTCTGAATCAGCCAACACGTGTTTCGTCGCAAACACTGGGAAATCGTCCCGCAATTTGTTCAAGGCTTAACAGTCAATGGTGGTGATTTGTCAAGTGGTGGAGTACGAGGACCGGCAGGAAGGATTGACTTGACTTGCGGCTGTTCAACATCTCATAGCGAAGTGCGCATATTGAAGGTGCACAGTGTTTAAGTACAGAACAGTTTGAAGCAAGAATACTAGACTTGATTGCAGTCTAATGAGTGTGGGATGGAATTATCTCCACATGACAAATCACCAACATTAACTGTTATGCCTTGAAAAAGTTATGGGACGATTTCCCAGTGTTTGCGACGAAACATGTGTTAGCTGATTCAGAACATTATAAAATAACTGAAAGAAAAGAATAAAAGAAAGAGAAGATTTCCCAAAAACTGTGTTTATAATTTTTGTAGACTTGCATTCTTATTTAACATTACTTTACAAACGTGTGCTGAGGATTTTGCGAATTTCTGTTTTGGTTTTGGCCACACATTTTGGGGGAAGTTGGTGGTTCTCCTCACCTTACAGCACTCTAGCTAGATACTGGAGAGAACAGATATATGTGCGATTGTTCCTGAGTGGCGCCATCAGACCTAGCACTATACCACTGATCTTTAGAATAGAACCTTGCTCTGACTACCTTATTGTCTCTTTGAATATATACAGAAGGATTCAGAAAGAAGGGCAAGAACCAGAGAATAGTGTTCCATACTGCAGCTAGCCCCTCCAGTTGGTACACGAAGACCTCTCAAGAATATTCCATTTGTTCTGGGCTCTCAAACCCTCCCATATACCCACCTCCCATCCAATACTACTGGCATTCATTGTAAGTATTGTGGCTGTGGAAGGATTCGGAGAGTGTCCCTTATTCAGATTCTGCAGAGTTAGCCATCACTTGAGTTTTTGATGAATCTCCAGAGTGACAGGAACCATTGAGTTGTAATCTTGCGAGACGTGGTTTCAATAATACAGAGGCCAGTGCTCTAAAGGATAAAGAATGAGGCGCCCCAGGGAAGAATTGCCAATGCTGAGGCCATCCTGCCTTAGATTCTCAGTCAAAGTCTTGCTGAATCCATGGATCTTAACAGAAGCAAAGGAAGATGAAATGTCAGCTTGGCCCTGTTAGAAACACCTCCCCTATGACTGTCTGAAATAAAACTTCAATTAACTGTAATGTTTGTGTTAGAGAGAGACATGATTTTCTATAATTCATGAGAAAACCATGGCTAATCATGTGGTGGCAGACTTGTTGAACAGGCCCCTTTGCCTTAAAAGACGAGGAATCAATTTGGCAGTCATCAAAGTAGGGGTAGACCTATATTCTTCTGGAATGTAAAAAATCCCCGCCAATAGTGCCAAGAGTTTGGTATAAACTCTTAAACTCATGGCACTGAGGAGAAGCCGAACGGATGCACCCAGAACTGATAATTATTCCCTTTGACCACAAAGTGGACATACTTCTGGTGAACCTCGTAAATGAGAACGTGCAGTTAAGCATCCAGCATATCCCAGGATGCTAGAATGCCTCCCAGATTGACCAATTGAAGAATACACTGCACTGATATAATCTTGAATGGTTTGTGAAGTATAGAACGGTTCACCTTGAAGTCCAACACAGGACGAAAGTCCCCAGATGTCTACTGTACCAGAATGAGAATGGAATAAAAACCCAGATGCCTCTCGGCCAGATGCCTTCTCCAGAAGGAGTTGGGTTCCACTGCAGTGGGCTTGAGGTATGTTGCATAGGCACTGTTCATCATAAAAAAGTTTTCTGCAGAAAAGGCTCTTTATACTCTCCCTCCATGTTTATCTACTTGGTTCATGGGTAAGCATTATCAAAAACTTCTGTAGCCCAGGAAGATAACTCAGCCATGAGATTGTCCACCTTTACTGAGGCAGGAAATTCTCCTGAAAATCCTTCCATAGGATGACGCTTAGAAATCTGGGGTAAGATGATTTATCAATGTCCTTCCACTCGTTAGTGAGCACCCTACTTATTGCACTGTGCAGTGCCAATAATTCCCGGTTAGGGAGTTGGTACAGCGTAGAGAAATCCTCTTTCTCGTCCCCTGAAAGTGGAAAGTTCCCCTAAAGCAGCTACTAAATGTTGACAGAGTTCCGGGAGTTCAGCCTTCAGCACAAAACAAACTCTTTTATCCTCTTCATCCAGGTCATCTAACGGAGTTTCCTCATTCTGAAGCCTTGGACTTTTTCTGGTGAAGGTCCATCTATTTGACTAGCCTCCACTGCAGCCTTGTTTATCTGCTGCAGGGCTTGCTGATGAAGGAGCCTGATTGGAAGGGCCAGCCAGGTCATCCATTGCTCCGCTAACATGACGACAACTATGCAAAGACCACTGACTGGACACCACTACTTCCTGCCTCTCCTGTGAACAAAATAATGTGGCTTCTGAACTCTTGAGGGAGCTGCCATTTTAAAATCAGGCAGTGTCCCGACTCGACCCCACTCGGGTACGCTGAGCAAAAGGGTAGAGTAACTGCACAGAAGCGATCTCTGCTTTAAAACTGACCAAGGGAAATCTAAACCAAAGAGAAGTGCTCAGAGGTGTAACAGCAGTTGAACATATAATGCCAATTTTATTCAAACGCGCAATCAGCACTCCAAATGTTAGGAGGCATTGTTACCGGTCTTCGCCTGCTTAGAAGAGTGGTGTGACCTAAAGCTATACATTGAAATCTCTAAAGCAAGTCTCTGAAGAGAAAAACACATAAATCAACGCAATATAAAACATTTGAAATGATTAGCAAAGAAAGCTACTTATCTCGAATATGTTAAGAAGTAAAAAAACAGGAAGTCGTCATACCAACTTCCTCCTTTTCTGCATGATGGGAGGTGCTTACTTGGAGAAACTTTTTTGATTTGGAGTAACAGAAATAGGTGGAACATAGGGGTTTCTCACTTTGCACCTAGTCGACGACACAAGGCACCGGGCCTTGATGCAGCTCATATGATGTGGCTTGGGGTCACAAACATTTTGGCGATCCTGGCTTGACTGTGTGTAAATTTAGCTTACACATAGAGAGTCTTTTTTACGAGTATACAACCACTTCTGAGATTCACAATAAGTGGCTTTACACTTGCAAAAAGGTTTACTTACACAAACATTTTTGCATGGCTAAATCTACCACCAGGTGTGGGAAGTGAACATTTCAGGGTAGGAATGCTATGAAAGTTTGGGCACACCCACAATCGTACTTGAGTACTCACAACCTCTTTTCCAACGTATTCCCAACTCATTTACATTCGGAGATCTACTCTTGGGAAAGGTAGAGGTTAATAGGGTTGAAAGCAGCAGGAAAAAACCCACAACATTGGTAGAGTGTAGTGGAAGGAGTTTCTGCACTAGTAAAAATTCCATGTGGAATTAAAAATAAAATAGCAAGTACATTTGTACTTGCTCCGGATTTTTGACATGAGCAAAAATAAAGCTACATATTTTCTCTTGTTAAAATGGGACTGACAAACTGACAAAAAATTTAGAAGGAAACCTACAGGGATTAATTAATCGCTTTATGCTTTGTAGGAAGTGTTAAATTGTGGCTCTGTGTTCTGCTATATCTCTCTACTGCTGGGTCTCCTGATTCAGTTCTCAACAGCTCAATCTTGAGAACAAGCTTTCTGCAGCTGATTCGTGACTTAGGGCCAGATGTATGACTGGTTTTTGCATTAGCAGATGGGCAATCGGCCCGTTTGAGACTGCAAAATAGGTCTGCCCTATGTACAAACCCTATTTTGCGAGTCGGTAACCTAATGCCGACTCATAAAAAAGGGTTTGTGACCAGCTATGAGGAAGGGGTGTGCCGAGGACGTCCCTTCCTATTAGTGAATCATACTTCAATGTACAAACGTTTTGCGACTGAAGTTGCATTTGCAAAACACACACAGTTTACCACACATTTCAAAAGGGTGGTTAGCCACTCGCAAACGGGAAGGGGTCGCCAGGGGACCCCTTCCCCATTGTGACTGGCAGTGAAAATATTTTTAACAGCAGACAGTGGCTCTTAAAAAATGAAACAGAAACGTTTCATTTTCTCTTTTTTAAATGCAGCCCGTTTCTGCATTTAAAAAAAACTGGTTTATTTAAAGAGCAGTCACAAACGTTGTGGTCTGCTGACCCCAGCAGGCCACCATCCTTGGGAGTGCTAGCCATTCCCCAATGGGGTCGCACATGAATATTGAATCATGAATATTAATGAGGCAGGAAATTTACGACCCCATTAGGAATCACAAATAGTGTCTGAGACACTGTTGTAAATTCCATGTTGAGAGTTAGTCTCATAACTGAGGAGGCCTAACAAAGAAGTTGTTCAGCCTGATTCTGCATCCTTGGTTAGGGAAGAGTTGGATCCTTATTGTCTTCGTGAATTTTAGATGGTTTTGAAAACTCTGTATATTTATTGCGGGGAGTTCCATCATTTCGAAGTAGAATCAACAAAGTGCTTTTACTTGCAGTGGGAGAGGGGTTTCGGGGTATGAACAGCTGAGGTTGTAATCTAGAAGTTAGTGGATTTTAGCTTGGATGAACAATGTTTTGTCCTTGGATGACCCTGTGGGCGATGCAGAGTGCTTTTAAGACAGAAAGTCTGCTTATAGGGAGCCAATGAATATCTTGGAGCACTGCGTGATGTGTTACCAAGGGATACGGTGTAGAGGTTGTATTGCTGCTGTGTTTTGGATCATTTGCAAGTTTCCATGTAAGAAGAGCAGGCCCCAGGTACCAACCATTTGCATAATAACTAAAGGCATGGCAAGGGTGATAGCATCCTGTAGTTTCTGCAGCCATTATGCGGTTATGATGGGACATGAATGGCTGACATCTTCAAGTCTCCATAAATTTCCAAAATATCTACAATGTTTGCTCAACCCAGCTTTCTTCTCAGACATTGTACACACTGGACCCCATATTAAATATGTGAGGTTGGATTGATAATTTCTGAATTAAGGTGATATTGTGAGTGACAGAATGGTTCATTAATACGCATGATGTCTGAATATGATAAAGTCGAATTAGTCTGGACAAAGGTTAATTTAAGGTCAAACAATATCCTTAAAGCTGTAACAAATATAAAACTCAATTGATCTTGCCAGGCTCCTTTGGTTTATTAATCTGAATTATGACTCAACAGCAGAGACTTGATCCTACTGGGCTTATTACTGGACTTAATACTTACTATTGTCTCTCAGACCATTTCGTCTATCTGTAAACACCCAGATAAGCTCTGTTAGTACACGAGGAGTGGGTTTGCTATCTGAGAAGGGATTACATCATAGAGAATTATATTAATCAAATGAATATTAATAATTACCTAAAAGGTAGACCCGACTTGTGCTTCCATCAGTCAATCAATCAATTAAAAAATCTTTATTCGACCATAATAATAACAGTCATCAAAGCACAGAAGTATACAATAACAATGAAATTTCATAATAAAATTCAGAGATTAATACAGCACTAAAGTTGCAGGTTCACTAAACATTAACATTTTACACGTTAAAAGAATATATACAGAGTTAATATCCCACTTCCCCTCATTAAAAATACCCTAGCAAACCTCAAATGTCATACTTTTCCTTTGCTGAAGGACATTTTTCAAGAATGTTGCTACCCTCCAGGCCACATGGTTATTCTCTGATAGTTGTAGGTGAATAAGGGCTGGGCGGCATTGCCGAAGACCATGCTGTTTTAAAAGTGGCAATAACCAACTTTTTCTTAATTCCGAATACAGCTTACAGAAGAGAGTTAAATAGATAGTAGACTGCTCAGAGTAGGTATCGCAGGTACATGAGGGAAGGGTCTTGACCAGTCATTCAGTTTAGGTACGGTCACTAATCTGTGAATGGTGCCCAATCTAAATCTTATCAGGAGCAGCCTATCATAGCCACTAGGTACAAATTGTAGATATGGTTCCATGCCCAAGCAGGTGAGCCTTATCTGATGTTGCATAACAGTGGTTTTGGAGACTTATCCTGCTGCTCTTAATGAGCCCAACAGTTCCAGGCCCTCTTTCTTCAATGGTTTTCTAGAAATCCAAGACATAGAACTGGGGTTTGTAAAATAGTCTGGGTGTCCAAGGTCATTCATAAAACAGCGGACGAACCTGACCCAGGAGATCTTTAAAGCCCAGCCCAGACTAAGGGTATCACGTAGGATCTCTCTATTTAGGTGAGTCTGCTCATTGGCCCATATCCTTTGCCAAAGAAGAATTGGCTCCAATTTAATGAGGTCGACTATAGAAGGAAGACCTAATTCCTCATGGTACATGAAGAAGGATGTGCCACGGGGGACTGGGAGGATGTACCGCAGGAAAGTATTTTCCACGTATTGTAGGGGGAGGGTTTTGGCGAAACCCCACACCCCTGCCCCATACATTGCGGCTAAGATACATTGAGCTTTATAGATTTGCAAGAGTTCCCCAGGCGGCTTCCTGCCCAATTTCTTCGTGAAGGTAGCACTACGCGAAAGTAGCAAGGGCACTAGTTGATCTGCTAAATATAAGTTTTTTCATGGCTATGGTGTGTGTCCAAGTATCATTTCAACAGTCAGAACCACCTTGAAATATAGTGGAAATTCCTGCACACTTAAAACTGCCCTATTGAGCCAAACGCTTGTGAAGGGGCCCGCTTTGCCACCTTCAAGTTCACACCATTTTATACTATGAAAAAATAACCATCTTCACCTACATCTTCTTAGGGACCTTCAGGCGTCTTTTCCTACTTTCTTTACCTCGCTTTTTCACAATTTATCACACTTGATAAGCTTGCCAGGTGCAATGATAATGTGATAATTGCTGTGTAACCTAAGATGAGTATGTTCGGAGTTGGGACCAGGGCTCGAGTATGTCGCTAAAATGTGGTCGCCTGTGATATAGTTTCAGTTATTCTGAAACTACTATTAATATGGCAAGCAGAACCCTCCATTGACTTGTAGAATGAGCAATGAAAGATGTATTGGTTTAGCACACCTGGAACTAAAACTGCATTGCAACATGTACCTGAGAAGGCTATTTTAATCTTGCTGTATAATTATCTTTATTGAACTGATAGTTATGTTTGCGATCTCTTGTCAGTTTACCATGGAATTATGAAGATTAATTTTTTACGTATAAAAATGACAGCATGTAATCTTCATGCAAGAATGGATTCATTAGAATGCTTAACACTAAGCTATATAAAAGGTGAATTCTATGTTTTCTCTTTTCCTAGTTACAAATAATCGCAATAAAGATGGTTGAAATGCAAAACGAACTAGGGCTTCGTTTTCTAAAGTATTAAACTTATCATAGTCAAGGTATTCACAACTTCTGCCTTTTTTCGACCAAGGTATTTTCTGCCTTTGTCTCCTTTTCCTCATGCTGTAACTAGCTTGGATTGGTGCTGGTGTTTTTATCCCTTCAACTGGGTTAATGTGCTCAATGACCCTGTAGGTCTTAAAGGCTCTAGAAAAGATCTCAGAAAGTAATCTTATTGAGGCTAAAACACTAATTAACTACTAAAGACTCCTAGCATTGTGAAAGCTATTGGCAGGCGCTTAAGGTCTTTAAATAAACCAAGGCATCCTCATTTAACTGAGAATAGGGTAGGTTTTCTAATTCCAATTGGAATTCAACTTGTGTATGAACATGGTTCAGGGGGTTGTCATGGTACAGTGTTGGCACTCAGGTTTTACAGATGAATCATCCCTGGCAATACCCTTCACTCAGTGCTGCAACTCGAATTGAATACGTCAATGTAATCATTAGAGATAATGAGATGTGCACTGAGGCACGAGGTACATAGACAACGTTGACTCTAAAAAGTAAGAATACACAAACAATTGTCTACAAACAACTAATTAACGTGATAACTAGCTAAACCACTGCTTCAATTGAAGACAGTGCAAGTGTGATTTAAGGAAGCTAACAGCATATTTTAGTGGTGCAGACAGAAATGGTAAATGGGTGAGACACGTGGTAAATGGTTCTTGGTTTATAAAAAATCTGCTGCTTAAGGAGTTGCATTTTCTATTTATAAGGTGATATACTTTTAAGCTATGTCTCTTTAAGGCATAGCCTAAAGAAAAACTTGGGAATATTCCTTTGGCTGACCTAAGAATGTGGTTTGAAAATCAAATTTTCTGGTTTTCTATTTGCTGGATTTATTTGCTTTCGTCTTTCAAGCTTGTGTCTGTCCCTCCCATTGCCCAAATCTTATTTACAGTATCCTTCCGAGTGCTCGCTTTCTGTAAACAGACCTTTAAATCAGGGGCGGTTCCTTCGCTAAGGCGGAGTAGCATAGCCCCACTGTTCTAAGAGCAGAGCAAAGTGAAAATAAATGATAAGAACAGAATGTTTTTATCATTTTATTTATAGTCTGCCCTTAAAGTCCATGTCGGGGCAGGGCAGGACGAGGGTGGACTATGTGACACCAACAGAGGGAGGAGTGGTGACTGCACCATAAGTGTGCATGACGGTTTGGCATTGTACTGCCTGGGTGGAGAACATGCCCAGCCTCCAAGTCTCTCTCTGAGTCTCGATCCACGGCACCCAGCTCAATCATAACGCTGCTGTAAGGCAGCGCCATGATTGGCTGGGAGAGACAGGGAGCCTGAGTGCCAGAGAAAAGGAATGAGGAGAGGCGGCGGTGGCGTTCGCAGGTGTCTTTTTTTAAATTAATTTTTCTACCCTCCCTGCCGGAGGTCAAATGTAAGGCTCCGTCTTCGAGGGAGCCTGGTGTTTGCTTTTCTTTCTCGGACTTCAAAGTGAGAGTATTTATTTGAGAACCATGCTGGTTACTGGGGGTAATTCTGAAGTGTGGTGGAACTAAATATTTTAATACCATCAAAACAAATCAATACACTAGGTGATGACATTTCCACACATTTAACTTTGTGCGCTGTATACTTTTATTAGTAAAACTGTATGTATGTGCAAATATAATGGTAATTTCAATTGAAGATGTGTTATCCGTAATAGCACTACACCATGCATTCTCCTCTTTACCCCACTCCACTCTACTCTGCACCACTCCATGCCACTGCACTCTACGCCACTGCATCACTGTACTCTACACCGTTCCACTCTTTGCCACTTCAGTCTACTCCTCTCTACTCTGCGTCACTCTATGCCAATACACTCTACCCTACTGTACTATGCACCACTCCACTCTATGCCATTCCACTATACGCCACTCTACTCTGCAACCCTACACTCTAAGCCACCACATTGTTTGTAAATGTACTCTACTCTATACAACTCCACTCTACGAAAGTGCATTCTATGCCATCTGCACTATGCCACTTGAATATACTCTGTACCACTGCACTCTATGCTACTGCACACTACCCTGCACCACTCAACTCTACCGAGCACCATTCCTCTGTACGCCACTTTACTCTAATCTGAAACAATATACTCTATGCCACTGCAAACTATGCTGCACCACTCCACTCTGTGCCACTCTACTCCACACCACTCTTCACCACTGCACTCTACTCTAACCACAGCACTCTATGCCAATGCACTCTACACCACTGTATTCAAAAGCAATGCACTCTACACCACAGGCCTTCTACACCAATCTACTCTGCATCACTGCACTATATGCCACTGTAATCTAGAACACTCTACACCACTGCACTCTACCCCATTGTTGTCTATACCACTGCACTCAATGCTGCTCTGTTCTACTCTGGTCTACTCTGCACCTCTCTCACCTGCACTACTGCTCTCACTGCCATGCTACTCTGCACCACTCTACTCCACTGCACTCTATGCCATTCTACTAAACTCCACTGCACTCTATGACAACCGACGCTGCAACACTGCACTCTCTGTCACAGAGCTATATGCCAATTTAGTCTATACCTCTCTATGCCAATGCACTCTGTGCCACTCTGCTCGGCATCACTCCACTCGATGCCACTGCACTCTACCCTGCACCACCCCACTCTGCACCTCTCCACTCTATGCCACTGCACTCAATACCAATCCACTCTAAGCCAATCTAATCTACCCTGTACCACTGCACTCTATGACATTCCACTCTGATCTATGGCACTGCACTCTATGCGGCTTAACTCTAGTCTGGAACAATCAACTATATGCTACTGCACTCTATGCCACTGTATTGCACTCTTCACTATTCCACTCTACGCCACTCCTCTCTATGCCACTGCACTTTATGCTACTCTATTCCATGCACCACTGTACTCTACAACACTGCTCTCAACGCCACTTTACTCTGCACCGTTGTACTCTACACCACTGCACTCTGTACCACTGTACTCTACGCCACTCTACTCCACACCACTGCACTCTATGCCACTGTTTTCCCATCTGCACTATTCCTCTCTACGCCACCCTACTCTATGCCGTACTCTACGCCACTGCACTCTATTTCACTTCACTCTACAACACTACACTCTCCGCCACTACACTCTACACCACTTTACTGAAGCCAATACACTGTACGTCACTATATACTACGCTGCATCACTCTACTCTATGCCACTGTATTCTATGGCACTGCACCCTAAGCCACTCTACTCTACACCACTGCATTCTACGACACTCAACTCTGCAACAATGCATTATCTGCTGCTGAACTCTACTCTACACCACTATCTGCAACTCTAATCTACTGTGCACCGCTGCAGTCTACGCCACTGCACACTATGCCACTACACTCTAAACTTCTAGACTCTAATCTGGACTACTCTTTTCAATGCCAATGCACTGTACTTTACTAAGCACCGCTGCAACCTACACCACTCTAATCTAGACCACTCCACTACACTCTGTACCACTTCACTCTACAGAAGTGCCTTATACGCCACTACTCTATGCCACTCCATTCTACTCTGCACCACTCCACTCTCCCCTGCAGCAAACCACTCTTTGCCACTTCACTCTACGCTGACAAATCTACTCAGTACCACTGCAGTCAAAGCCACTCTACTCTATGCTACCCCACTCTAATCTACGCCACTCTACTCTAAACTACTGCACTCAACCCAATGCCTTCTACACCACTTTACTCAAAAACAATTCACTCTACACCACTGCATTCTATGCCAACTACTCTGCACCACTATTCTGTACTCTGCAACCCTCTATGCCACTGCACACTACGCCACTCTAAACCATTGTAATCTATGTCATTGCACTCTACGCCACTCTGTTCTACTCTGCACCACTGTACTTTATGCCACTGCTCTCTAGAGCACTCTGCTGTGCAACACTCTACTCTACGCCAATGCCCTCTACATCAATGCACTCTACACCAATGCACTCTAAGATCCCATACTCTGCAAGACTACATTCTCTGCCACTGAAATCTACGCTACTCGGCACCATTGCATTTTACTCTTCATCATTCATCTCTATGCCAATGCACTCTATGCATTTCTAATCTACTCTGCACCACTGCACTCTATGCAACTCTACACTACTGCACTCTACTCTACAACTCTGCACTCTATCCTGCACCACTCCACTTTACCCTGTACCACTTCACTTTACTCTGAGACAATCTACTCTATGCCACTGCACTCTACTTCACCCTGTGCCACCCCACTCTATGCCATCACACTCTCTGCTACTGCAATCTATGCTGTGCCACTCCACTCTGCAGCAGCCTACTCTATGACTCTGCAATCTACACCAATACACTCTACACCACTTCACTCAAAACCAATGCACTCTGCCAATCTACTTTGCACCACTTTACTTTATGACACTTCACTCTAGGCCACTCTACTCCATTAAACTCTACTACACTCAATGACATTCCACTCTACAACACTTTACTCCACTCTATACCACTCCACAACATTGCTGTGCTCTACGGAACTCCCTCTAAGCCCCTCTATGCCACTTTGCTTCACTCTATTCTATGACACACTACTTCAGTCTACTCCACTCCACTCCACTACTCCAAGCTACTTCAGTTCTCCATTGTACGCCATTTTATGCCATTCTGACCTATTACAATACTCCACTCTATGCCTCTCCACTCGGGACACTCTACTCCACTATACACAACACCCTCTAAACTGCTCCACTCTCTTCTACACCACTTAACAACACTCTATGCCACCTCACTCTACGACATCGTACTCCACTCTACACCACTCATGTCTACAACACTCTACTCCACTTTACACCCTTCCACTCTATGACCTTCTTCTCCCTCCATGACACTCCAAAACACTATGCCAATCCACTCTACGCCACTCCATGACACTCCATTCCACGTAACTCTACCTCTACTTTACACAACTCCACTCCACTCCACTTTATGCCACTCCATAACACCCTACTCTACTTTATGACACTCCACTCCATGCCACTTTCCTTTATGCCACGTTTAGCCATGCTGAACAGCTGCCAGGCTGGTGTACAACATTGCTAAAACATATTGGCAAAGCCAATAACTATTGCATAGGAGAGGCTTATTGCCTTTGCCAGTGCTTGTTTTATGGAGTGTACATGCAGAAGACTATAAGGGACAAATCAAAGTTTCATACATAGAACTGATGCCGCAAGCACATGGATGAAAGATCTGCCAGCTGGTTTCGTAACCCCTTAAGAGGTAAAGGTTTTCTTCATTTATTGCCCCCCCCAAACACCAAAGACCCTGGAAATAGATCCCGACACCCAAAGCTGTCCCCTAATAACGCTGGCTAGGTGAGTCTCCGGGAGGTGAGGGATGAGTTTTAGTTCTCTTCTTATCCCTCCCCAGGTTATAGTGATTGATTACATGTTATAAACGAAAAGTCAACATTTCAATGTAAACAAACTATTATAATTATTTTAATCTGCGACACTGAGACTGCCCGAGTCCGGCACTGTCCCCAGATCCCTATAAACTCAAATAACTTATTTCTAACTTTACTCCGGCATATAACTTGTTGTTAAGTGCTACATTTTGAACATGTTTACCAGAATTGTTTTTGGAAAGAAAAAAAGAGGTCAAGTTTTTAACACCCATGTATTTAGCCATACTTTGGAGTCTTTTGATTTCTTGGTACAATACTAAGCCATTAAAAAACACAAGATACAGAGATAAAATGTGTATCCTTGTTAGGCACAAACCAGTCCCTCCAGGGGGGTCAGTAAAATGAGCACCGGGGAGTTAGAATGATAATAAAAGGAGTTAATTGCATCATTTCTTTGAGAAAGGTTTGTGTCAGTAAGTTTATGAGAATCTTCCTGGGCCCAAACTAGTCACTGTAGGATGGAAGCTCTGGTGCGGAAATGAAAGCCAAATTGGTTGCTATAATTGGTAAAACCTATTTTAGTGGCTAACAAATGAAAAAGTGAGTTACATTCAGGAACAATATTTCTGGTGGATACTCAAATCTTCTTGCAAATTCCTCACATTATGAATGTCCCTTTGCCAGACTGCTCTGGTAACCCTTCCCCAACAATATCTCTCCAGCAGACTCAGGGGCGGCTCCTACGTTATAGAGAGGAGCGTCGCAAAGGCCAAAAAACAAAAATAAAGTGATAAAAAAACTGTTTTATGATTATTTTATTTTTAGCCCTGCAGGCTGCGAGCTGAGGGAGGGAGGGCTGTAGCCTCCCATACTGGCGCTGCACCTGCAGCACCAGGGAGGAGAAGGGAAGTGGTGGGCACTGTCAAGTGGGCATAATGGTTTGGCTGGCCCTCTGGATCTGGCCAAACCATCATGCGCACTTAGCCTTTCTCCACCTGAGCTGTGTGGAAACCAGGGTGGAGAAACTAATACAGGCTTGCAGTCTATGTCTGAGCGCGTAACCAAGGTGCTCAGACCAATCCCTGCACTGGTCACATGCTGGGAATAGAACTCCCAGCATGTGAGTGCCCTGGGATTGGGAGACTCCGCAGTGTGCAGCAGGCCCCTGACAAGGACGCGAGGATCGGGAGCAAGGAGGCATCCGTTGGAGCAGGTACGCTTTATTTTCTTCATTTATACTTGTTTTATTTTTTGTGTCAGCCCGCTCCCCCCCGCCTCACCACTTCGTGACCCGAGAGGCCACACCTGCCACATGGCTTCAGTCGTGATGCAGGCCACCAGATATTAAAACATTGGGGTATATATGGGGCAAGTCTTTGCACTTTTGCCATGCCCCATTGAAGTGTTATGAAAAGAAATGAGATTGTATCAGAGACACTAACAGAACATAATATGTTTACATATTTTGAGACCTTTTATCACATAGGGCACTAACTCGTCCCCTGAGGAGGGAGGGCAGGCGGCAATCAGTGGATGCATCTTCCCTCAGATTACTTATGAATGACCCCCAACGCAGTGTCTCTTCACCTGGAATTGAGTAGTGTCACTTAACCAAGGAAGTAATGCAACATAGGCATGAAATATTCTCATCAATGCATGCTTGGCCTGTGAGTCAGTAATGTTTGGCAAATGTATGCGGGAATAACTTTATAGCTGGCCTGCAGATGTAAGTCATCAGGACGACTCTCACTGAGGAAATAGAGCCAGCTAGGTATGCTCAATCACTGCACCACCTAATATAGTCACAAATATGTTTCTTAGCATCAGTATAACCCTCCTCAAATGGCCAGCTGTCAAATGGTGGTCATGAATCATTCATAATGGAACACAAGAGATGAGAGGCAACACATAAGCAAAGAAGATCATTTTAACATCAGATCAACTGTCAAAATCATTTACAAAGATATCTAGAGTATAATATTTCTTGAATATTCTTTTTTATTTCTTCTAGTCAATCTTGAAAATATAACAATCAGACGCAACCAACACTTTTCACCGCAGGCAAGGGCTTCTTCAGGGCAAATACAGTCTTGTGCTGGTAGCAATATAGTTTGTAAGCAGCAAGGTCATACCAGAGTCCCAAATCCTTTGCTACCCACTTCTTGCGTTCAAACCAATGTTATAGATGGTCAACAGTATTTAACGAACCTTCGTGTGTCTCGGTTGGCACAAACGGATATTTAATTCCGGAAACAGTGATCCCAGCCTGATAAGTACTTTGTTCAGCAACGCCGTCCAGCTAGTCGCAACTTTGTCTATGCAAGCCAAGTCAGAACGACTTTCATGAAAGGTGGGGAAGTAGCCATAGCCCGAGTGAAGAGGGAAATAATGACCTATGGATGGTGTTTTTCGGCTAAAGTGTAATAGATCGTGATACAAAAAGAAGCTAATTGGATAGCCTGCTTTTTGTCAGTGCCATTTTTAGGTCCGTCAAATCCTCAAAGAGCTGATCATCCACTTGTCTTGGTGGGAGTGGTCAATGTTATAGGACACAGGATATATGGGGTTTAATCGATGATCCACTCTTCTCTTCATTGGGATGAGAAGGAGTAAAGTAGTATGGAAGAGTAATTGACTGATATATGTGAATGGTAGAAACCACCTGGGTAGGAAGTATGGATAGGTATGAAGGACTAACCTGAAAGGTGGGCCATCTGAAGGGCCGAAAGTTCTCCAACCATAAGGGATGAAATTATAGTCAGTAACTGTACAGTTTTTTAATAAGAAGTAAAATCATGCAACTGTGCATGGGGACACATGGGAATGCCATGGGTAAATTCAACATAATATTAAAATCCCATAAAGAAACAGTGAGCAAAGAGGAAATAAAAATAAAGTAGGCCTTTTGGAAAATGCAAAACAACAATTGATGGACAGAATGCAGAACAATGTCATACATTCACCCCAGTACAGAGATCTGGGCCTAAATCCATCGTTTCTTTGCCCTCCACGCCACCCCAGTTCAGACATGGCCATATGCAAATCTGCCTTGACCTTGTGCCTCATGGGAACAGTCCAGCCAGAACTGCCAAGCCATGTCTTTCCTGGACCGGAATCAAGCATCCTAGGACCGGTTTCTGGCTATCAGCCGTCTTCAGCCAGGATAGCTTGACTCCAGTGGTGTGGAGAGCATGGGACTCACGTCTGAGCATACCCATCCCACTCGGGGTGACAAATGCAAAACAACAATTGATGGACAGAATGCAGAACAATGTCATATATTCACCCCAGTACAGAGATCTGGACCTAAATCCATCGTTTTTTTGCACTCCACACCACCCCAGTTCAGACATGGCCGTATGCAAATCAGCCTTGACCCTGTGCCTCATGGGAACAGTCCAACCCGAACTGCCAAGCCATGTCTTTCCTGGACCGGAATCAAGCATCCTAGGACCGGTTTCTGGCTATCAGCCGTCTTCAGCCAGGATAGCTTGACTCCAGTGGTGTGGAGAGCATGGGACTCACGTCTGAGCATACCCATCCCACTCGGGGTGACAAATGCAAAAACAACAATTAATAGACAGAATGCAGAACAATGGCCTTTTGGAAAATGCTCCAAAAGAGGCAATCTAAACAAGGATGTCTGGTCAGGAAGACACATGAAGATGGAGAGGGCAACCAGATGGTTGTATGTCTAAACAACTACTGCCTAAACCACGGCTTCCTTAACCACGAAAGCCTAACCACGAGATTTTCTCAACACTACCTTTTTTTAACACGACTTCCTAAACCACGAAATAAAACCTCTCGTGTTTGGCCAGTAGATGGCACAATTGTAATTACAATACTTCTTACAATACCACTCGTAAAAAATAAACAGATCTAAATTTATTTTTTTTTTTTTTACAACGCATACCATTAGCTTTTTTTTTATTTTTCCTTTTTTGGGGGGGAGAACCCCCCCCCCACACCTCCTCTAATGTTCCCTTAATTCTGAGGAGTGTAGTGGAGAGACTCGTGGTTCAGGGAAGTCGTGCTTAATGAAAGTCGTGGTTTTCAAAAGTCGTGGTTCCGGCTTCGTTGTTCAGGTAAGTCGTTATAAAATTATCGTTGTTCAGGATGTTTCCCCAACCAGATAGGCATTAACTATGGCCATTGGCAACCCCTGTTGGGCATGAGACACAGCAAATCTCAAGATGTCAGAAACACAGGATTTGAAAAGGAATCAAGCCTTCTGTTTTGTACCATTGAATAAATGTGTTCCAGCAAGCTGCATAAATGGATTTTATACATGTTTCCTGCAGCCAAGATGACAAACACAACTTCATCCCGGAGACAAACGGACTTTAGGGGGCACTAATCAATTTTCAGGTGTGAAGCCACAGCATTTCGGGTCTAAGGTGGAGGACCCGACTAGCTTGCTGAGGGAGCTGGTCCACCCTGTGAGGGAGGGGAAGTGATGGCCAACTGCTGAGTGCCAACAGATTGGTGTACCAGATCCAACCTTGTGCAGTTTGGGGTGATCAGGATCAATATTGCCCCCCTCCCTTCCGCAGGACCCTCAACAACAACAGTATCACTGTTAACACGTACATCAGGCTCTGAGGTCAGCAAACCAACAAGGTATCATTATCATTCAGGGAACACTTCAGAGGGCAGTCCACTGCACAAAACCAAGGAGACTTCCTGTTTTGTGGCATGGGAAAGAGATCCAATATGGATGCTTCAAAATTAAAAAGATTACACCTGTCATTTTGGGGTTTAGCTCCCACATACAGTCCTCCAGAGAGAGAAATTTGAGATCATCCGCCCTCACACTGAGTGAGCCGGCAGGGTAAACAGATACTAGGAAAATTGAAAAATCTCCTGTCACAGCACCAGTGTCATAAGCCAATCATCCCACATAACAGTGGCCAAGATCCCACACCTATAATGGACAGTGGCGTTGGTGGTGTTGTCTGAAAGAATCTGAATGGTGCTCACTGCAATTAGGGAGAAATGCCTTCATGGCAAGGCAGACTGCTCGTGACGCCTGCATGATTCGGTGCTGCTTCAAAATAAAAGCTTTGAGTTGTCATGTTGCAAAATAGAGCACCCCTGTCCAGCAAGAAGGCGTTGGTGGCAATGGTAGTCGAGGCCTTAGATAAGGTGAAGGGGCGACCAACTGAAAAGTTGGAGATGTTTATCTACCAATGCAGATCCAGGTAAGCTGGTTGGAAGATCTTCATCCGAGCAGAGAGGCTCCTCTGATGTTGGAGCCACTGTTTTCAAACGTACCTCTTGAGGGTTCTCATCGGCCATCTGGTATGCAGCACCAATAAAATGCATACGGTTATGAGACCCAGCAGACATAAGATTTGCACAACCAGGACCTGTGACTGAGTTAGAACCTTTTAGAATCATCCCCCAACGTATCTGCAATCATATGAGGAGGAAGAAAGGCTACCATGCATGTTGTGTCCAGCACCACTCTTATGAAACGTGATCTCTGCACGGGGTGAGCAAAGAATTCTGGGCATTTGGCATAAACCCTAGGTGGTGGAGGAAAATCATGTACTTAAGGGTTTCTGTGACTAGCGCTGGGGACTCTGCCTTCCCCAGCCATTGGTCCAAGATAAGGAAATAAATGGACTCCTGACCATTATGGTGAATCTGCAACTGCCTGCACTTTTGGACAGATGCATGACACAGTTACCAACTCAAATGATAGGACCATGAACTGATGATGCTGGATACCCGACAAGACCTCAGATAACATCTATAAGTTGGAATCATTGGCAGATGGAAGAAGGCATCTTAGACGTCTGGAAACCTTAATAAATCCCAGATTTTCAGAGCCAGCAAAATTTGTCTCAGGGATAGCATCATCAGCTTGGACTGTCATATGTACAGTACAGCAGGCGAAGGTTGAGGAAGGGTCTCAGACTTCCCATCCTTCTTGATGAAGCAACTGTAAAGAAAACAATCCTGTCCCCCTTTCTACAAGAGCACCACCTCTAAGGACCCTTTTTAAATTGGTGAGGATTTGCATCTCTAAAATCAAGGAAAGTGCTGGAGAATATGTCTTGGTAAGGACTGGAGAGTGGAACACAAAAGGTAGGGCCCAGCCCTTATAATAGATAAATGACCCAGCAATCTCCCAATTCATGGAGAATTGGGAGTCAGTCACCCTCACCAGAAGATGGTGGTGTAAGACGAGTAGTCAGTCAGAGAGTTTTTTTTCAAAACCAATTTTATTGAGCAGAAGAGTATCAAGAATGTGGTATCTTCACATACCAAGATCCCCACAACAGTATCAATGCACAGTGATATACTCGTTAATCCATGAATCAAATGATGAAGCTCAGCTTTAAAGACGTCCTAACTGCCCACCCCAACCCCAACTACTCCCCCACCCCTACCCAACACCCCCCCCCACCACACATGTACAGAGGCAACATAAAGACGGTACACATAAAAGAATCAGGTACGATGCAACCAGGGCTTTGCCATTCGGGCCAGGAATGTCACTGCGGTCAAATGTCCTCCTCCTGTTCCGCCGGGGGTTCCAAGGACAGGCCGCGGTAGTCGGCCCACCGCTTCCAGATTTTGAAATGTTTGCGCGGGCAACCTCGCGCCTCAAAGACTGGCTTCTCAAGGCCCATGAAGTAGTCCAGCCCAGCCTTCCATGCAGACAGGGGGGGAGCCCTTACAGATTTCCAAGCCCGAGCCAGGTCACGCTTGGCCACGACCAGGCCCAGGAGCAACAGGTGGCGCTTATAGACGTTACCCCCTACCCCTTCCATAACGTGCAGCAGGCCTAATCGGTGGGTACGAGGAAGATCCCATCCCAGGACCTCAGCCAGGCAACCCCATACTCCCCTCCAGAAGCCAGCCAGGCGACCACACGACCACACTGTATGCAGCAAAGAGCCAGGCACCTCCCCACAACGCAGGCACTCCGAGGACGCAATCAATCCAGCCTTCCACAGGCGTTCACGTGTGTAGTAGGCACGATGCAAGTATTTGAATTGTATCAGGCGGAGCCGAACCGCAACAGCGGTGCCACGTGGGGACTCCAGTGCCTCCCTCCAATCATCCTCGTCCAGGGCGCCCACATCCACCTCCCACGCTTCCCGAAGGGAGCTGAGAGTGGAGGAGCAGTGTGTAACAAGGGACTGATAGATCCTAGAGACCTTCTTATCTCCCAAGTCACCCATAAACACTTTCGCCTCAATGGGGCTGAACTCGGGCAGGGAGTCGAGGCCGGCGATACTCGGGGCTAGGGCATGCCTCAGCTGGAGGTAACGGAAGAATTGGGAGTGAGACATCTGGAACTCCGCACGGAGGTCCTCAAAGGACTTGAGGGCGGTGCCCGACATGACCTGGCCCAGTTGTGTAATTCCAATAGCCTCCCAGCCCTCAAACCCGGCCAAAGCCGCCAATTCCGGGAGCATGCCATTGTGCCACAGCGGCGTTTCGGCTGTCAGTTTGCCCCACCACCCCATACGGCGCAGAGACTGCCGCCACACGGCAAAGACCACTTTAGTGACCGACGGCAACCCACGGCGTATACGAGCTGAGTAAAGAATGGTGTGGAGTGTGCGATCTCCCATTAGGTGTCTCTCTAGGGCATAGGCCGGATCACTCCTGTCTCCATACCACCAGTCATTGAGGACAAGGAGGTGCGACGCCTGATAGTAGGAGAGAAGGTCGGACGTGGCCAAGCCCCCACAGTACGTGGACAGAAAGCACGTTCTCAGGGCCACCCTGGCAGCTCCGCCATCCCACAGGAAGCGGCCCAGCACAGAGTTCACCTGACGGAACCACTCCATGCCAATAGGGTGAGGGAAGTTCTGGAGTTGGTACAGCAGCCTCGGCAGCGCCACCATCTTAAAGATGGCCGACCTCCCATAGATTGTAAGGGGCATCCTGGACCATGTTTTGACATCGGTTTGGACTCGGTCCCATACCGGTAAGACACTGCGTGTCCAGGCCACTGCCCGTGAAGTCGATAGGAAGACGCCCAGATATTTCAGGCCGTCCGTCGCCACGCGCAAGTCGGCCAGTCAGAGAGTTTTTGAGGTGGCAGTCCTAACTTTGGGGCTTTGTAGTGCCCAAGAAGGAAATTTGGCCTAAAACATTGTTCAAAGGGCCCTAGTGTAGTCAAATCATGCTCAACCCAGTGCTTTACTAGAGGAGGGTGATGGCACTGAATGAAACATTGCTGTAAGAAACCATTGCTGTCACAAGCATCAAGAAGGTCAGAGGCCAAGATCTGCAGAGATTTGGAACAACAAGTGTGATATGCGGCTATCTGGGGTGGAGCCTAACAATAAATCGAGACTTCACCCAGGATCAAGTGCCGGTAAATGAGTGTTCCTGCTCATGGTAGCCAAGCATTGGGAGGTTTCTTCTTATTTCACAGGAGCACATGAGGCACTGATCTGGAGTGCTTCTTCATGCTGTATCACCCCTCAATTAGTGAAAACTTTAAGGAGCGGGAGGATGTGAGACATTTTGTTTTGCAAATAAAGCTGGATGTACACAGAGAGTAATCCATCCCTAGTTTTACAGCATGGATTTGTTCATCATTGTACCTTATGGGAAATACTCCAGGGGCCTTGTTACACTGAAGTAATTCCAAGATAAACAATACTTGCCTTCTGATTTGAACCAAAATTCACAATTAAATATTGTACTGAGATCTGGAGTTAGATTTTGGAGTCAGAGTTTCATTTTGACAAGAAACCTGAGTAAGAGATAACCACGCCAAAAACTCAGTTGAATCAGAGTCTCCTGATCAAGCAGTCATACAATTTAGAGCATCAATGTGTGTGTAACATGCTTGACTACCTGCGCATAGACTTTGATGTTGCATTGGTAGCATGTTTTGACGTGCATGAAAATCTCATGTTCATGTTCTAAATATACTTTATCTGTACAGGGTCTCAGCATCACACATTTCCAAACCTATAACACCCATTCATGACATGCTCCAGCAGTTATGAACAGCCCTAATCTGATGCTCCTTCATCTAGCCTTATGAGTCAGGTACCAGTACTATCATATACAGAATCCTGCACAGTCTGAATAGCCAAATAAAGCACAGAATCCCTCGCTTACAGGATCTACTCCTTGGACTCACCTTTTTAATCCCCTCTTGCATCAACATACCAGTTCAAACATGTGAGTTGTAGATTTGTGTTTTTGAGGCTTTCCAGGAAGTAGATATCCTTCTCTCCTAACAACAGCCCCCTGTCAAAGAGCATGCCCATGAAGACTGTCTGAAGATTATAAAAAGGTGATGTACTGAATGCTTGAATTCATCGCAGCTACTGGTAATTACGCTGGCCACACCTAGCCCATCGTCGTTTTACCCATGTTACTCAGATTAGACTACGCCATAACAAATCAGCCCTGGTCCTGTCCCAATAGGATGGACTAGGATGTGGCACCGAGTAATTGCCAGTGGCTGAGATTAAGTCACTTTTTTGTGTTTTAACTTGTGACACCCTAAATGAGCCAGTATAGTAATTGACTTCCCCTTCTTGTGAGCCCTCAGGACTCTTGCATTTTGAAAATCAATATATAAGCCATTATCAGCTTTATAGGGAGAAGGAGGTTCTCAATCTCTGAGTCACCATCTGTGCAGCTGATTAGCCTTGGTAATGGCCCCATGATCAGACCCATACAGTTCCTGTATCCGGAAAAATATTCAGGGATTGGGAAGAGGTTTTGCCAAGCGCAAGTAATCAAAACATGCATTCACCTCCTCATTAGCCACTCAAATCATTTCTTCTGATATCAAAGGCTTTGAAGGTGGTACCGTAGAAGACTCTGAAGTCCGTGTCGGTGTCAAAGGTGGTGCTGACCAAATGAGTGATGGTACCTTGGCAGGCTTCAACTTTTTCTTGGTTAACTGGGTTGATGACCAAGGAGGCACGGAATAGGAGACATGGGGTACGAATCCTCTGATGTCACCAATCCAACAAGATCGGACTTGATGTTAACGTGATTAACAGGGCGGTGAATGGTTCCTGGTTCAGTAATGAGGAAAGCAATTAAATGATGGTTGCTTGTTTGAATTAATCTCAGTCACTGGTAATTTCTTAGGCCGCCATCTAGTCTATCGTTGTTTTGCCCATATGCCACCTCAGACTGAAACCACAATATGAAATCATCCTTGATCCTGTTTCAATTGGAACACTCCAGCTTGAACTGCCAGAGGTCCCCGCTTAATGGAAACACGAGCAACTTCACACTGGCTTAAGGTCCTATAGCACAGTGAGCACAGGACCCATGTTAATTCCCGCGCTGAGAGATGGAAAGCTTTGATCGTCAGTGGTTCAGAAAATGCAGCCAGGAACTCGTCTCATCTTTTTCAAAGCTGAGATTTTGTCTGACAAAGAGAAAGAGTCAAGCTTTAGGGAAAATCACTGAAACTCCAAGTTGTCCGGACGCTCGGCGTTGAGGGGGCAAGATGGCCTCTGTAGCTCTGTAGAGTAAAGTCGCACTTCACCTCTCTCCTACCCTGATACGATGGCTCCGGTGGTTTGAATGCAGGGATGCGGAATTTGGTTGGTCTGATACAACGTATCATCGCTGGAACAACCGGCAAGGGACGGCTAACTCAAGTAACTCTAGCGGCGATACAGGTTTGGAGTAGGTACTGGAGAAGCATAATCAGCGCTTTCAATACACCTACCACGATGTCGCAGCGCAGCAAACAGGAGAAAGAGAAACCAACAACTATAACCGGGACGAATTAAGGTCCGGCAACGCGGGATGATCAACGCTCAGGAGCTACCCCAAAAGTACTGACGGGAGCTAAGAAGCAGGCGGATCCCCCCAGTCGCTCCTCAAAGGCTTCACAACTAAGAAAGGGTGATAGACCCGAGAGGAAACCATAGACGAGGATCGCCGCGACCGGCTTGAGCAAAACACAGAGAGAAACTCCGCAGGATGCCGAGGGAAGCAGATTACATTGGGTACAACCTCCCCCGCTAAAGGATCCCATGCGGCAGCCTACCTTGACTGAATCCTTCGCCATCAAAGTGCCCCCAGCTCTACAAAATCGGGATGGTGAATCACAGCATCCAGCCGCGCTGAGCGCGGATAGCGAGAAAGCCGGGAAAGCCGTCCTCGAGGACGCAAGCGTTGGTGCTACAGTTGCCGGGCAACCGGCAGACACGTCGGAAGACAGCACGCATCCCGCGGAAGGCGCCAGCTTCAGAGGAGAAGGGAGCTCTGTTCCAAAGGTGAGCAAAGGCGCAGCAAAGGCGAGCGAGGGAGCAAAGGGGTCGGTTGAGGAGCCTCTGGGGCCCCTAGAGGAAATTGAGAGACACAACAATGTTCAAATGTTAGATGCCCTACTGTCAGTAGAAGCGGGGCTTAATACTCACACCAATCAACCTCCAGAATCTAAATGGGGAAGTATGTTAAGCATTGAATCGCAGCAAGAGCAGGAGCAGGAGCAAGCTGGCAGCAAAGGCAATAGAGGCACTAGAGGGGGATCTCCTGAGTTCTTTTCAGTCAACGGGGAGACAGACTCTACTGATATTAGTGAACCTGAAAATGAGGAGGGAAGCTCTGCCGATCTTACTACCGGCTCAGATACAAGTAAAGGCTCTAGAGACATAAGTACACAAAAAAGAAAGAAAGCTGGAGCAAGAAGAAACGGACGAGGGTCTAGGAGCAGTAAGAATAAAAAACTGTCATGGGACTACTCAGCCACCTCAGGGACTTATCAAGAAAGCGGTCAAGGAGAAGGGCATAATGGTGGGCTACCTAAGCCTATGTCCCAGAATGTAACACTGGAGATGTTGTTTGGCACGCTTAAACAGATGCAAACTGAAGCCAGGGTAGAAAGCCGGAGGGCAAGACGTGACACGAAAAAATTACAAGCATCACTGAGAAATTAAATAGAAAATATGAGAAGAGGTGGAGGAAAGGGTAACACAGGTGGAAGAGAGAACCGGCAGGATGGAAGATGAGGTAACGGACTGGCAAGCCTTCAAAAACGAACAAGGGAAGATAGTGGAGGATCTGCAGTGGAAGGTCGAAGACTTTGAAAACCGCCAAAGGCGGAACAATGTGAGACTCTTAGGACTTGAAGAAGGGCTGGAGGGGCAGGATCCCAGAGGGTATGTGATAAAACTCTTGAAAGGGGCCTTCCCGGAGTCCCAGTGGCCGTGGGAACTGGAAGTCCAAAGAGCCCATAGATATCCGCTATCTATAAGGAAAATTCGAAGGGGGGCAACAGAGTACACTACCCAGGGCAATGCTTGTGTTTCTAGGGAATTTCTTAGCGAGGCAAGAGATTATGGATAGGGCCAGGCCAGAGTCTAGGAAAACATTTGATGGAGTTACATTTTTTGCCAGGCCTGACTTCTGTCATGTCACTGTTGAGAGAAGGTGGAAGCTAAGGCAATTGATTACCCCCTTCCAGAAGCAAGGCGTAGAAGCATACCTATTGTACCCAGCAAGACTAAAAGTTATCAATAAGGGGCACACTAGGATGTTTTTTTCAGAAATAAAAGCAGGAGAATTTCTGGCAGAGCTTACTGAGCAGCATAGGGGGAGGGAGAACAGAGGAAGAAGTCCACCAAAAACCCCATAGAGTAATTGACATATATGGATAGATTACAACCGTAAACTGAATGAGTTAAGAGGGATGGGTAGGGGAGAGAGGAGATACTACAGACTATAGAGGCTACACATAGGTCAAAGTTGACCTATTTGCCTGTAATGGGGGGGTGGGATCTCAGAGGGGGGGGAGCAGGGAGGGGGGAGCTGGGGGTGCCTGGGGGGGCAGGGGGGGAAGGGGGGGAGGAAGTAAGGTTGGCAAGTACAGCACTAAGAGAGGAAGTATATGAAGATCACGTATGCAGGGCTTTTTGGAAAGAAGTATTGTTTGCATGTGGTTATAAAAATAATGAGTGGTATTGCAGGAATGAAATGTCAAATAAATCTAGATGGCGATAAGGATAGCTACTATAAATATCTGTGAATTAAATGAGGAGGAAAAAGACAGAAAGTCTCCGCCATGTTAAGAATGTTAAAATTAGACATAATATGCCTACAAGAGACCCACATTGAGGGAAATAACAAATATTTGTTAGATCAAATGGGTTTCGAGGTATTAGCCTATACCAGACAAGAATCAAAGACGAGGGGGGTGGCCATACTAGCAAAGAAAGGAGTGTTCATAGTAAAGAGGAAAAAAGAGGATCAGGGAGGGAGATGGGTTATAATTGAGGGTGAATCAAAGGCAGGATTCTGCACTATTGTCTCTAACGAAGATGATCCGGAGATCTTTGAATACTTAGATCATGAATTACCCTTATGGCCAGAACCAATTATTTGTTGCGGGGATTTTAATGTTAATGGATTAATGGGTTTGGGTATGACGGGAGGTGGGATATACGGGGGAAGGAAAAAGAAAGTTTGTAAAGCAGTAGGTAATTTTGCTTATCATAACGCATTAACTGATGTATGGTCTTATAAACACCCATATGGGACGGGGAGTACATACTACTCGGCACCGCACAAATTGGTGGCCAGACTGGACTACTTCTGGATCTCCAATTCTTTGATAGGCAATAGTCACTTAGAGAGGCTACCGAGGATATTATCGGATCACAATCCTCTTGTATTATCTCTTCCGCTGGTTGATGAGGGGGAAAGGAAGCCCTATATTTGGACGTTTGAAAGAGGGCTCCTGAAAGATGGAAACTATCTGAATAGAATGAGAATCTGGATTAGCCAATTCTGGGAGACTAACAGAGGATCAACTTCGGCTGGCATGGTATGGGACGCCTTCAAGGCGGGTGTCAGGGGGGAAACCTTATGCTATACGTTACGAAGGACTAAAAATGAGAAAGAGGAAATGGCGAAAAAGATAAGGGATTTAACGGATATGGAAGAGCGCCTAATGGTAGCCATCTCTAAGCAAGAACCTTTGGAAGATATACTCTTAAATATAGAGCTGAATAAAGCTGTCACAAGCGAAAGTATAGTGAGGAGAACGGCAGCTAATTATTTGGCTAAAAGGGAGAAAAGCTATGAGTATAGTGAAAGAATTGGACACCTTCTTGCAATCCGTACTAGGCAGAACTTGGCTGCAGGGCAAATAAAGGAAGTAAGGAATGAGGTAGGGGAGGTAGGGGAGGTAGTTAATAAGATAACAGAAATACAGGAGGTTTTCAGAAGGTTTTACACCAAACTCTATGATCAGACACTTGAAAATGCAGAACAGGAGATCACGGGATATCTGGAAGGCATACATTGTGCAGGGCTACGAGATGAGGAGAAGGAAAATCTAGAGCTTAGATTTACTGCACAAGAAGTTCAGGGAGCAGTAAGCATCCTCCCAGTAGGAAAAGCCACAGGCCCAGATCAAATCCCAGCAGAGTTCTATAAAATCTTTTGGGACGTATTGGGTAAGGACATGCATGAAACTCTCCTGCAGGCACAGTCTGGTAAATCAATTCCACCCTCATGGGGATGGGCTGATATTATCGCAATACTTAAGAAAAGTAAACCCCCACTAGAACCGGGGTCATATCGCCCAATAACACTTATGAACACAAACACCAAAATATATTCTAAAACACTTGCACAAAGATTAAGTAAGATTATAGGGCACTTGGTGAGTACTTCGCAGCACGGGTTTATCCCAGGGAAGGGGACCACACAACATACGAGACAGATGATCACTATTTTAGATGCCATGGGAGTTGCAGGGGACCCTGTCGCTGCCGTTTTTCTGGATGCAGAGAAGGCCTTCAACAGGGTCTCTTGGAAATATCTATGGGAAGTAATGAAATGGTTTGGGCTGGGGGATGGATATATCAAGGCAATTCAGGCATTGTACGCAGAACCGAATGCTAGAATAAGGATTAACAAAGGATACACTGACCCAGTACAAATTAAACGTGGCACAAGGCAGGGATGTCCTGCATCTCCGCTGTTATTTGACCTGTATATCGACCCTATACTGCGTAGACTCGAAAATAATTGTAGGATCTCTCCAATTAGGCTACACAATATCAGCTACAAAGTATTCGCTTATGCGGATGATGTGGCTATAATTACCAATAATCCAGATATTGCTCTTCCTGAGATAGAGATAGCAGCAACAGGCTTCGGAGCAATCTCGGGATACAAAATTAATAGTGAGAAAACACAAATAGTACAAAATTCATTTATGACATATCAAGACAATAGAGTTGTCAAAGTAGCCACATACTTAGGAATTAAAGTCACCGCAGATTTAGACAATTTGGTAGAGATAAATATGAAACCACTGGTAGACAAAGTGACGGAGAACACGGAAAGGATACATAAGCTCCATCTGACTTTGATGGGCCGAATAAACGTGATCAAAATGACTACCTTTCCAAAATTCCTGTACCTATTCAGAGCAATCCCACTCTTTTTTGAACACTTCTGGTTTAACAAAATAGAAGCTATTTTAAATAAATTTATTTGGGCACAAGGTAAAACCAGGAGAGCATATCGACACCTGACACTACCAAGAGAAAAGGGGGGTTGGGGAGCACCTAATTTTCGTTTTTATTACTGGGCCACAGCTATGCAATATTTTCAGGGACTAATAGAGGGTGGGGGCACAGAGTTAGGTGAAGGTACACAGGGATACACTAATGTTTATACTGCACTGCTGGGAGAAGGGGCTGAAAACCGATTTTTAAACACAATTGACATCAGCTATTTCAAGCATACTAGGTTCAAAACTCTAAAAGCTGCCTATAGTATCTGGAAGGTGTTCCAAAAGAAAATGGGATTAGGAAGACACAATAGCTACACACGGATGTATACAAATAGATCTCTACCTGGTGATATCTTTAGAGACATGGTGATGAGGGACTGGGATAACAAGGATTAAGAAAATTGGGAATCTTATGAACCAACAGGGCGAAATCCTACAGTTTCAAGAAATCCAAAGTAAATTCAAAGTAACAAATAATAGCTTTTTCAAATATTTACAGGTCAGAAGCTATCTGGCAAATAAACAGGGAGGAACGTTAGGTTTTGGGACTTGTCGTATAATGGACTATTTAGAGAGCAGCCCTCATTGTACGATTCGCTATTTATTTGCAGAATTGTGCACATATAAAACCGACGATAGAGAGAAATATGTCAGGAAGTGGGCGGATAGTCTGGGGATACAGCCAGAAGATTTTCAGTTATCTCTTGATCTGGGCCGAACTGTTTTATGTTCTGCTACCTTACAGTCGCAACACTACAAGACTATATACTCGCTTTATCATACCCAAGCCAGAATTGCACAATGGGGGGGGGGGCAATACAGGAATAACATGCCCACGTTGTGATTCCGACGGTGCAGACATTATACACATGTTCTCGCAATGCCCACAATTGTTTTCCCTTAAAAAAGAGATTGAGAAATTTTCTGACGTATCGTTGGGATTTAAAATTAAGCTCACAGATGAGATATTATTGTTGGGGGTCTCGGTAGGAATTGAGGAAGCTCCTGTTGAGTTTATATTTATGTTGGCCGCAGTCTTCCGAATTTGTATAGCAATATCATGGCTCGACAGGGTCCCGCCAACCTTTCAGATGTGGATTGCCCGATTATTATCAACTTATAATTTAGAAAAAGCAATATATGACAGAAAGGGGAAAAAAAGTAGATCTCTGAGAAAGAAGATCTGGCACCCAGTGGCAAATTGGAAAAATGGAATGATAAGTCAGGTAGGGATGTTTGATCCCAACGATTAGATAGCTGAGGCTCTATTACTACTTTAATTAAAAGAGCTATAATTATCTGCAAATGATGGTATGAGTACTGTAATGAAATGATTATGATCTTGAAATGTATAAGTGTGCTGTAACATTTATTGGTTTATTACTCTGGAAAATTAAAAAAAAAATTAATAAAAAAAAAAAAAAAGAAACTCCAAGTGGTCCTGGGAGTGGGAGAATTTCTTCAAAGAAGAAAAGCAACTGTATTTCTCCTTTCTATTGCGATGTTTGTGCCTCTCGTGGGAAACTTTGTTTGGGAGTGTGTTCCAGGTCAGTAAACTTACCTATGCACCTTGATCATTATTACCTTGGCTTACCACTTCTTGATAGCTTTTAAGTGCATTGATATACATGATTCACAGGCAATGCAACACGTTCTGAGACTAAATACCACATGCAGATGTCACGTGGGTCCAAAAAGAACATTTTTTCATGACACCTTCAAAAGGGTTTAAACCGTGAAATCCTAGCAAGAAATATTCACCATAGTTGCTTTCTCACTGGTGAGACATTTCGTCAGATCTTTGGCCCCACGTTAATGAAGTACAGAAAAACAGGAATAATGATGGCGTGTTGGTGCCTAATATTCCACTGTCGTCAAATCCGGTGGATGGATTGTGGCTGAAGTCGCGTCGGCCTATCAGGCAGCGCTAGAGACCTTTTGCTGCAGAAATGTTTCCTGGCCAGTCTGGTGCCTGGATATCCATAAGGCCTGTCAAATAACAAAACGCACTGTCCCTGTCGTGAACGGGCTCTGTGATACCTTGAACAGCCATTCTAATGGTAATATTGATTTACGTGACCACAATTCTGCTGGATATTTTTGCACCACTCTAGGCAATAGTGTGGCTTCTGTACCAAAGCCCATAGGGTAAGCTGGAATATGGAACGTGGCTGGTTTGGGCTTTAAAATGAGTAACTCCCATCTTAGATCTTATTCGTATTCGTAGTTATGATATCATTGTACTCCAAGAGACCTGGTTGGTCTATCCATGCAACATACAAAGTTACATGTCCTACTTTACTCTAGCAACCCCAGGGCTTTTTAGTAGGGCTAAGGGTGGTTTATTAACATTGATATCCACTGCATTTCCTGGTCGTGTTACTAAAGGGGACCTGAAATCCTGTAACTTTCAATTCTTATGGATGGACTATTGCTCCAAGAATGTTTGCTAATTAATTACTATATTAATTGCTTTGATATTAATAATTGTGCTATTATCAATGCTGTGAGCAGGGAGCTAGAGGGTTTCTCCACACACTCTGGGGTATGTTTCTCCATTCTATGGATGGGTAAATTTAATATTTGCTGCTGTAGCCAAGCTGGCACGGAGTCTTGTGGTGTAAGTGACATCCATGTTGAACCATTAATCCACTTTACTAACAATCCTTATGGGGAGGTTCTTAACAAACTTATAACTATGTACTGAGTGCATTTTACCTTTGATTCATTTGCTGATTACCCTGTTTTAAAGCCAACTTACACAAGCAGGGACAACCGCAATATTATTGATTTCATATTTTTACAAACGATGTGCTAGGACTTCTTACAGGGTATGATGTTCAAGAAAATGTGTACAGTGACCACAACCTACTTGCTACTTTTATTTCAGGTTACACACGCTCTTTGAATAACTGCAAGATATCTGTCGCCTTCGTTGCCATCAAAAGCAAAGGTGTTCCACAGAAATGAGACAGGATTGATAAGTCTTAGAGGTTCCGTAGCATTGTGCAAAGAAATAGGGAGGTACTTCTTACATGATTAGATATTGATCGTAAACTCACTGAAATTATTAGATGCTTTGATTGTCTGTGTACCTCAATTGGGGAGATGCTCACCCTTCAGATTGTGAACCGTCGTTAGAAACCAGTTAGATGATTTGATACCAACTGTTCTAAAGCACGTGTTGCCCTCTTAAAGTCTATCAAAATGGTTGCACGAGATACTGAACTTGTTAGATTGTGCCGTGGGGTCCCTACAGAGACAGCGGCACACCAGAGGAGCACCGTCCCATTTTGAGCTCAAAGGCTGTGAGCCCCATTACAAGCAAATCCCTCACGATTGTTCTGATCATAGTGGGACAATTTGTTTGGACACATTTCAAGCTCCTTATTAGCTTCCTTTCCGGAGTCAATGACCAGGAAGATTTTAACCACTTACAGAATTAGCCAGGATGAGGAATTCCATATGCAATGCAAATAAGGGTCGTACAATACTTTTAACTCACTGTCCTGAAGATGGTCTAAAGGATGCATACACCAAAAAGACCAAAACGCCGACAAACTCATCTATTTCCTCAGTGATTTATTTTCCTAAAGGAATTGATTTCTGTATTAATCAGGTTCATGTTCACACTAATGACTCTGAGGTATCATTGCGTATCATCTGTAAACCTCGGTCATTGTGTTTTGTTCTACTCTTTTGTACCCTTTCTTGTTTTCATCATAAAAGTTTGTATTTTGAAAAATTCACAGAACGTTTCCAAGAGAATCCAGATTTATTGTGACATAAATGAACCAATTGAATTATTGATTGTTTAATTGTAAGTTACCGGCTGGGACTTACAAACATTGTTGTATGTTTTAATTGTTGAACTGAGTACATTGAAAGAAATCCCTTGTAGGCAGTTACTTATCAGTAGGTCCCATGGGTCAGCAACAGAATTAAGGAAGGGTGAGATTAGGTCTGCGGTTTACGACTCCATGATACTAGCCAGTAACACAAAGGATTCTAGGCCATTCTGAAAAGTGATAAACAGCCCCTTTTCTAAAGACCCTACCGAGGCAAAGATTTAATTGGTGATTGGCCCTGATAGATAGAATGAGCATTTTAAAGAGGTTTATGATCAATTCACTAAATCATCTTGGTGGAACCACAGTAGGAGATTTAGTGGCATTTGACACAGGAATGAAGATTGATTTGAATGAAATTATAGCCGCCATAAACAAGTGTCCCACAGGTAAGGTACGGGCCCTGGCAGGGTTCCCATAGATTTATTTAAAGGTAACATTGTTTTTGGACACCACTTGTAATTAATGTTTTGAATGCCATCTCTATGGTAGATCCGCCAAAGACCTGGTCACACTCGATCATTGTGCCCATATTGAAAAAAGAAGATAGAAGTAGTCCAAATGTTATCTGCCCATTTCTGCGAATAATTAATTATCAAACATTAATGGCAGAGTAATTTTGGATTTGTTAGAAAAGGGTTTTTGATTGGCTAGGGTATGCACCTAAGCCAGGCACAACCCACCACTCTAGTCAGGGTAAGGGAGTTACAAACCCAAGATAACCCCTGCTCGCTCCCGTGGTAGTTTAGCAGGAGCAGTCAGACTTATCCCAGAGGCAATTTGTAAAGTGTTTGTGCAACACACATGCACACACCAGTGACACAACAAATACACAATAAAAGAGACTCCACATAGGATTATGTAAAACTATTTCATATATTGTATATAACACATAGACCACAATCACATAAACCATAAAGCACTTCGCCAACTAGGCAACTGTCACAATCATCACAGTTAGTGCACTAAAGTAAATATTTATATGTTGCACATGTCATAAATCAACAACATCACTATGCATATTATGCTGGTCCTAAAATTATACTCGTTATCCTATTGTGCAAGATATAAAATGTCGTAAATCATAACATCAGTGCATGAAAATGTAGCAGTTAGCTTAGAGGGAGAAAACACATAAGTTACAAAAACATCCTTGTACATAAATCACTATAAGACACCATGAACTCCTAGGACACAGTGCATCTGTGCCCCTATGTCAGGTACTATGGGAACTTTTCACAACATGTAGGTGACAGGGCCACATGCCCACCTACAACAGTGAATGCTTCAATTTCCAGGAAGGCATCCCTACATGCGACCAGTTCCTAGGAAGGTGACCACGTCATGGGCTCACCGAATAAAGTGGTCATAAAAGCAAGTGCCCCCCCAAGGTAAAATTCAACCGGGAGACCTCGCTGGGTCCCTGCTGAGTGCAGCAGCCCGCGATCGCACGGGGCTGCCGCTTCATCCAAAATGCTGAAGTCGGTGGGGAGAACTTGCCGGATCCCCACGCCATGACAGTAGTTAGCTGTTTTCCCCCAACAGGTACCAGGGACAAAGCAACGGGGTAGACAATCACAAAAGGGACACTACTGACCGCAAAAAATTAAAAAGGTCTCGGCCCCTCGGGATTGGGAAACCAATGCGGGAAGATGCAGTGCCGACGGCGAAACTCCCCTGGGACCCGATTCACCCTCGAGACCCCTTGCATAAATTGGATAAGGCCGGTCTCAGTCGGGTTGGCGGTGTCACGTCGAACTCAGTGATGTCTCTCTCTGCCTACACTTGAATCCTGGAGGAGGGGCCATGCGGACTCACTTTGTGTATCTGGGTGTCTTTTGGTTACCAGGCAACGTGTCTACTTTGCATGTACATTGCGGGTGACTTCTCTGCTGCCACAGCAACGAGTCTGGTGTGGCGCGTCGGTTCGATCTTTTCTCCTCTGTGCAGCCCGTGCAAGAACAGCTGCTGAGTCTCAGAGAATGCACCCGACCACGCTACCATAAAAGCTCTCTATCCTTAGAGAGGCAAGAAGGCCCACACTGCTCACATAACTGAGGGGCCCACTACACACCAGTACCTGGTAGGAGATATGGGCCAATGTTGTGCTAATGACACACTCCACTTTAGGGAAAGATCAATGAAGCATAAAGCGCTCAACTGCACTTTTTTTCATATTCACAGGCCAGGCCACTAAACCCTGGGGGCACCAAGCAGGAATAAGTGCAGCAGGCCAGCACACAGAGTCCTTGTAGGAAGGCAGACAGTCCCTCTTGCCACCCAGCAGGTCACAGGACAGCACAACTGACAACGGAGTTCAATGGTGGTTACTCCTTCCAGCATAACATTTCCTTCTGGCAAGGTGCAGTCTGTAGAGCCAGCAGCGTCTGGTTACCAGTCCCACACAGTGTCTAAAATCATGAGGTCAGAGCCCCTGTACTTATACTCATAATATCTTTGATGTGGAGATAACTTCAATATAAAGTTTAGAAGGGCACAACACCTCCATTCAATCCCCAGCCCTGGCTCCAGACACAACAACAGGGGGGCGGAGACTGCATTGTGAAAGGCAGGCACAGCCCTATTCAGGCGCAGGCGACAACTTCTCCCACCACTCTAGCCTAGGAATCTTCATCAGGATATGCAGGGCAAACCACAGCTCCCTTTGTGACTGACTAGAGTGAATGCACAAACGGAAACCTGTCAGTCTAAACCAGACGTTGATTCGAGTCAAGCTGCAAAGCACATAGAGTCATAAGCACACAGAAATGTCCACCTCTAAAAGTGGCATTTCTAAAATAGTTTTAAAAAAATCAGTTTTTCACCAATAAGGCGGATTTAACACCATTACTCTAAACATGGCAACGCTGCTCCTTCCAGATCTGAAATTACCTCTGAAACACATATTAGGGAATTCCCAATGCAAACTTATGAGAGGAGCAGCCTCACAGCAGTGAGAATCCAAATAGTCTGTTTGTCATTACCAGGAAATGCCACACAACAAAGACACATGTCCTACCTGTTACCTACAAAGCATCCTACCCCTAGAGCTACCTAGGGCCTACCTTAGGAGTGACCAATAAGTAGTAAAAGTGGGGTTTCAGACTTGGCATGCACTTTAAATGCCATATCACTGTGACAGTAAACTGGGCACTCAGGCACTGCAGTGGCAGAGCCCTGAGACAGGTTTACAAGGCTACTTCTCTGGGTGGCACAAGCAGTGCTGCAGGTACACTAGTAGCATTTAATTTACAGTCCCTGGTTATATAGGATACCACCGTACAAGGGACTTACAGATAAATTAAATATTCCAAACAGGTGTACACCAGTCTTCCCAAGTTTACAGGAGACTGCACTTGCACTTTTAGCTCTCATCAGCAGTGGTAAAGTGTCCAGATTCCTAACACCTACAAAAACAGGTCGGAAAATACAGGAGAAAGGCAAAAGGTTTGGGAACAACCCTGCAAAAAGGGCCAGGTCCACAAGGATTTTTTAGAAGTTTGGGCCCAGGAAAACAACATAGTGTCTGATCTATGATCTATGATGGTATTATGGGCGGGATAGGCATGTTGAACAATGCCTCAATCTTCAGTTCATAATTAACGAATACACTATAGCTAAGCCAGGGCATGTTTATCTAGCTTTCATGGACCTAAAGTCTGATTTTGAACATGCAAAATTCACCAAACTCTGGAATATCCTAACGGATATGGGGGTTGAGACTAATATTGTCAACTTTCTTAGAGAGCTCCACAATGAGGTTTCATTTAGCGTGAGGTATGTTCCCATGGGGGAAATCACTGAATGTTTTTGTTTTCCTGGGGTGTTTTACAGGGTTGTGTAGTGGTTCCACTTTTATTTACTTTTTATACAAGTGGTTTAGAACAATACCTGGTCAATTTAAATGCGGATGTGCAGCCATAGGTTCTCGTTCAGTCCCTGTATTACTTTATGTGGATGGCGCTGTTTCCATTGCCAGGACAAAACTTGGGTCACAGAAGCACCTTGAAAATGTTGTGATTTTTATGAATGGACTGGAGTCAACAGTGAATCACTCCAAAAGCCACATCATGACTTATGGGACAAGGTTAGGGAAAAGTCAATTTTTATTAACCCCACCAAAACTGTACCCATTCCAGATTTTTTCTTTTTGTGTACACTTTATGATGAACATAGCACATGAATCCGATTTGGCGTTGCTACATTAGCGAAGCTTGCCTGTACTGTGGAGGGACTTTTTAAGTTTATTAAAAATCTAGGATCAAAAGGAGCTTGTGACAGTGTATAAAGCCAAATGCCTAACAATTGCAACTTATGGCTCTGGAGTTTGGGGGACTTTGGACTTTACTACCATCCAGAGAGTTGAAAATGGGTGCTTGAAAAGATTTTTGGGGGTTTCCAGAGCACAGTTACCTATATAATTCACTGAGGACTTGGTCTCAATTATGTTAACATTATTATTAGAATCCAACCGCTTCATTTGTGGCTATCGATCTGGACAAAGCTAGATACTGACTTTAGTCATTATGTGATCAGGGGCTGTGTGAAGCTGGATAAGGTTGCTAATGTCCCCTGGCTCAGGTACAGAATAAATATGAGTAATACTTTGGGTTTTCCTGATTTTTATACTAGCCCAGAGGCTTTTTCGTAAGCTTTTAAAAAACCAAAAAAGGATTGTTTCAGGAACTGGACCAGAAGTAGAAGAGACTGTGCTGAGAAAGTTAAAAGTTCAGTATGTCTGTACAGTGCTTACATTTCTGGACCAGTTATGGAACTATACCTTATATAGGTGAACAATAGTTACCAGTTGGTTCCGCCAACATGGCTGAGATTATGCCCTCTGCACTTTATGGTGGCCTTTCTAGACCCAGTCAGGTATCCAGAGGCTCTTGATATATTGTGTCTGTGTGATGATTATTCTGCACAATCCACCTTGCATTTAATGTTATTTAGTACATTTTATTCTAGGTTTAGGAAATCTAATTTATTGCTACTTTTAAAGGACATTAATGTCATACATTGTAAGTTACCTATACTGTACTTACAATCTATTCCATCTCAGAGTGTATGTTCGTTTATAATTGTTAAAATTGGGTTCCTGGTTGACAGGGGTGGAAGATATGCAAGGAAAACTGTTGTAAATAATGCCAGGTAGTCCATATACTTTCTTGATGCTCCTTTATTCAGGTAAGATGGTAAGTTAGTTATATAAAGGGGAAAACCCACCAGGAGTGGCCTCCTGCCACTCAGCCCAGATTCAACTGCCAGACATCCACACAGAACATTCTAACAAGCTCTTGCATCACACATTCTATGTTGGGCAGCAGGGACAAGTATAACACATCTCCCTTCTTTAATTTGACGAACGAGAGATATGAATAGAAATTGCGGAGAGTAAGTGAGATAACAAGTCACATCACGCAATTTCAACATAAATGTAAAATCAGATAAGATTAGCAATTTTAACATCTTCACAAACCAAACACGCAAACTAATAAATAACATTCACACCACCTTCTCTCTTCCTTAAACAGACATTACTCACACAACGAAATAACCAACACACTATCACGCCCACGCATCACATACTCAAACCAAAAACCAAACAAACCTACTGGCCAGGTCAGTAAGAGGCAAAAAGGTCCCAACTCACGGCGTAACAATTTTAAAATTGCGAATTCGCAAATCTGGGGTGCAAATTACCACGAGGTTGAACCTCGTGGTAATTTGCGAAAAAGTGTTAAAATGCTCTAATTTGCATTTTAAAACACTGTCATGTTACAGACACACATGTCCTTAGGACATGTGTGTTTGAAACATGCACTTCAAAATAAATTTCAAGGGTGCATGGGGGGGTCCAAAGGACCCCCGCCTGCACCCTTGGAATGCATCAACATTTTGCGAATTCTAATTTGCGAATTCGCAATTCCCATTGATTCCTATGGGCCTTTTGGCCCATAGGAATCAATGGGAATTGAGAAATCGCAAATTGGAATTCGCATAATATTTGCGATTCGGTAAAAATTGCGATTTTTACCGAATCGCAAATTTTATTCAATTTTAATCATGCATCCCGTTTTGCGATTCCTTATTTGCGATTCGGTAAAAATCGCAAATTAGGAATCGCAAAAACGGACTTTGATGCATGTGGCCGTTAATGTATTATAGTATTGGCATGCTTATATTGAATCGGTATGTATTTAGTAGGTGTTGGGTTATTATTTCAGGTATCGTATGTACAGTATTGGTCTTGAATTTTTAATAACATGAGTGTTTTACTTCCGTTCGTTTTTCCAAGTGTTTTTTTTTGGGTAACTTGATTATTTTCTTCGGCGTATGTACAGGTTTGGCCTTTTAATTAGAATTCTATGAGTTGTTTATTTGTTAGTAAGTTATTATTGTGTGGCTTTTCTTTTTGGCGTGTTATTTGGTCCATCATTACATGAATACATTGTTTTGTTTATTAGTTAGTTTTTTTGGCGTAATCATACTTTTCTAGTGCTTGTAATTTGGCCCTTCTTTTGTTTTTCTTGGTAATGTTGGTGATATTACATAATTGCGATTTGTTTTATTTTAGTTAACATTTAATTTGTATTCTCCTCTACTGTTTGAAATATAATTGTTTCTGGAAATATTGTTTTTCTTGCTGAGAGATGGTGTAGTGTTGCTGGGTGTTGCTGTGTGAGTTTAGGTTTTTAATGTGGTGGTGTGTAGTTATAATGTGGCGTTGCATAATTATTTTTGTTGTAATAATTGGTGTTTCTGAGTGATGTTGTGGGGGTGCTAAGTGTTGCAGTGTTGGCTATGAGTGATGTTGGAGTGGTGCGTAGTGATGTTGGTGTGTTTTTGCCTGATGCTTTGGTGGTGCTGAGTGGTGCTGTGTTGGTGTAGAGTGGTTGTAAGTGATGGTGATGCTGCTCTCAGTAATGCTGGCGTGGACCACAGTGATGCTGGTGTTGGGTGTAGTGATTATGATGTTGCGATGAGTGATGCTGTGTTGGGTTTGAGTGTTGCTGGTGTTATGGCTAGTATTTACCTTGTTGTGCTTACTTATGCTGTGTTGTTTTTGAGTAATGCTGTGGTGTTGCATGGTCGTGCAGAGTGCTGGTGTGGTGTTGTTTTTTTTTTTTGGTAGTGGTGAGTGGTGCAGAATGTGTATATTTTGCTGAATGATGCTCTGTTCTTGGTGCGTGTAGCTGTTGTGATGTTTGTTAGTGGTGTGCTACACATATGTTGAGAGGTAACGTATACTATGCTGCTGTAAGTTTCAAAAGCAGTACATAAATTAACAATAGATGGCAGGAGTGATTATATTCTAAGACAGATGGCGTAGTGTTAAAAATGGTAATATTGGGGCGTGGCTAAGATGGCGGCCTGACTGGACGCGTTTTCTGAGGCTCCCCGGCCCTAAGCCCCTAATTCCCATTTAATAGCGGGTAATGTCCCCCTTTCCCCTGCTGATCGATGCCGCAGTGTCAGCTTAACACCCGGTGCCGCCGAGGTGTTGACTTGGTGGGCGCTGCCAGCTGGGAACGGCGCGGCCGAGCTTCAGCCTCCATCGGCGCAAAACTGCAAGAGGGCGGCGGCGAGAGCCCGGCGCCTGGGGTGCTCTCCTGGTTCAAGCGGACACAGAGGCGAAACGCACGAAGATTGGCGGCTGGAAATGGCGGATGATCGGTGACGGCCCCTAGACCTGAGGCCGAACGAGTGCGGAGCCAAGCGACTGTGGTGCAGCCCAGATGAGCTACAGCGGCAACCCGGGAGAGGCGGCGGGCTACCGCAGCACCAGAGCCCCCGGCTTCGGGCCTAGTCTCGGAGCGAAAAGGACGAGCGCACGACGGGGACGCTGGAGGAAGCCCCCCGTGGCCGGCGGCCCGTCTGGTAAGGAGTGGAGGGAGGCACAAGAGTCGGCGGAGGAGCAGGCTGGAAGGCCGGGCTGGATTGGGAGGCCCCCCGACGCGCGTAGGGTGCAACGCATAGCACGCAGCAGCCGGACTCCACACACTACCGGCGATAGCCCCCTGGACAGTAACTGAGTGGGGGTAGCGCCGGACATCAGAGACGCGGCCCTGCTGGGTCATGGCAGCGGCCGGAGGGGACCAGCGGGAGGCCACATCACCTGACTCCCCGGCTTCGGGCCTGGTCCCGGAGCAGTCATTCGAGCACACACTGGGCAACCTACAAGAGCCCCTACAGACAACAGCCCCACCAGGGTAGAGCGAAGAGAGGCACAGCAGCTCACCGGAGGAGCGGGGGGGGGGCGAGCTCGATAGAAAAGCCCCACCGCCCGTGCTAACCAGGGGACCCCCCTCTGAGGCCCGCGAAGGTCGGGCCCAGCGCTGCGAGATCTCGTGCCGCGAACACTGACCCCGGGTGTCGGCGAGGGAGACAGCTTGGAGTGCTAAAACCTACGTCGGGACTGCACACAGACAGCCCGAAGGGGCCCCGAAGACCGACGGACAACAGGTGGGCTCTCCGGTCGGAGCGGCGTGGGGATGCCCCCCCGGACTGCGCTGCCGAAGGCCCCTGGGTCGAGCCTGTACCAGATTGCCAGTGGACCTGCCGGCCTGTACCGACGGCGACCTCCAAGGTCCAGTGCGCACATCGGAGACCCCCACTGAGTGTGCCCTTTTGAGGTGGACAGCGCCGCTGGACAGGGGACCCCGCAGCTCTTCGCCGCAGAGAAGTAAAGACCCCGGACCCCCGAGCCTCGGAGCCCGACACAGAGTACGGAATTAACTCCCTCTCCTACGCTGCCTCCGGCCAGTCGACGCCATGGCCAACGCGGGACGCAAAGGCAACCGTACCATAACGGATTTGCTCCACAAAAACGCTGCGAAGACGGAGAAGACCTCAGCGCAGTCGCCCCCCAAGACACCGGTTGCCGCCACGAGCACGGACGACGAATCTGCACCCATCACGAAAGCCTTCTTGGCCTCCCTCTTCAACATCCTGAGAGATGACTTTCAAACCTTGAAGCAAGAGCTTGCGGGGGAGCAGCGGGAACTACGCAGGGACGTGGATGGCCTGGGGGAGCGAGTGGCGGCGGTGGAGGAGGCAGACCAGACCCGCAGCATGGAAGTGGAACGGCTCCAGCAGGAAATTCTCTGCCAACAGGATCAGCAAGTGGATCTCCAGGCCCACTCGGAAGATCTCGAAAACCGTTCCCGGCGGAACAACATTAGGGTCCAAGGAGTTCCATTGAAATCGGAAGGGAATAGCGTCACAACATACCTACAGGACCTTTTCCGGGAGATCATTGGGGAATCAAGCGAATATGACATCCGAATTGACCGCGCTCACAGAGTCGGCCAGATGCGCCGGATGCAGGGTCCCCCTCCGGATATACTGGCCTTTCTCCCGGACTTCCCTCTGAAAGAACGCATCCTGAGAGAGGCCCGCGTGCGACAGCCGATCATCTTCCGAGGGGACCAGGTGGCCCTTTTTCAAGATCTCTCTGCCATCACCTTGCAAAAAAGACGCTCCTTCAAGGTGGCCACTGACTTCCTGAGAGACAAAGGCGTGCCCTACACGTGGGGCCACCTGTTCCGTCTCATCTTCAAATGGAAGGGGTCACTACACCAGCTTAGATCCCTTCAGGACACCTGTGCAGTGCTAGACATCGACCCACCGGAGGACATGGCCACAGGTGGGACCCCTCCGCACGGATCTGCGGACGGAGCAAGCCGGCGTTCCAGGGATAGCTGGCAGACAGTGCAGAGGCAACGCTCCCCTAAATTCTTCCAGAGGCCGGACCCTCTTCTGACCGCCCAAGAACTAGAGGCGGCGGTGCAGGAGGTGGCAGACAACACTGCAGCTAAACAGTAAGATGCCCGACAAGGGGGCTTACCCTCATTAGCCTCCCTCAATAGGGGGGAGGGGTCGGGGGCCGAAGAGTCGGCCGCCACCATGTCCTCACTTTCTATGACAATCTACGGACCTGGACTCTGTCCCGATAGGCCAGAGACTATGGGAGAAGTTCTGGGGGATGGTTCAAGGAGGGGTTGCGGGGAGGGTGTGGGAGTTGGGGAGGAAGGGAGTTGGGGGGAGGAAGTTGGGGAAGTTGGGATCGGGGTGGGTGGGTGGAGGGGGACCAGGACCCTCCTGGTGTGGTATATTAGAGTCAGAACGAGCCGACACAGGGAGCTGGCAGACCCCTGGCAAACAGAGTGCTGTGCGACCCTCATATCTCTCATGCATGGCGAACTCTGCGTTGAAGATTCTCACCTTGAACGTAAAGGGGCTTAACAACCCCGTTAAACGCAGGGCTGTCCTGTCCTTCTTAGAAAACTCAGGGGCTGAAATTTGCCTGCTCCAAGAAACTCACTTGCTCTCCAAAGACTGGCACAGAATGCGCTCAAAGGCCTTTCCACTCCAACACTATTCCTCAACCCTAGAGAAGAAAGCGGGGGTGGCCTTACTGGTGGCCCGTCACTTTAAGGGGACAGTTGGGGACAGAGTAGCTGAAATTAAGGGGAGGTTCCTTGCCCGCAACATCCGTATCGGTGGGTTGGAAATGGTAGTGGGCTCCCTTTATGCTCCGAACTCCAAGCAAGAACCATTCCTCAAAGGAGCGTTAGCGGATGCGCTGCAGCCTAACACGAAGGCAGTGCTGGTGGGCGGTGACGCAAACCTTTTTAATGGACCCCAACATTGACAGATCAGGCCATCGACAGGGGTTTGCCGGGGCGATCACACCGGAGGGGAGCCAGTGGTTGTTAGACGGGGGGTTCGTGGACCTATGGCGAAAACACCATCCCGTCACCCCGGGATTCACTTTTTACTCTCATGTACACCATACCTACGCACGCATTGACCACTTTTTCGGTAACGCTGACGTGACTCCCCTGGTAGATGATGTGGAGGTGCTCCCTGCGGCACTATCTGATCACGATGCGCTCATACTACACATGTGAACCCCTAGGGTCACACAGCGGAAGGGTAGATGGCGCCTCAATGGCGCACTCCCGCAGCACAAGGGGGTGACGCAGCGACTCCAAGACCGCATCACAGAATATCTGCAGACAAACGATACCCCGGAGGTCTCCTTGACAGCGGTGTGGGGGGCGTTTAAGGCGGTGGTGAGGGGGGAACTAATTTCTATAGCCGCGGCGGAAGCCAAAGAACGGAGAGATAAAAGGCACTCTCTGTCCACACAAGCGCTTGAACTAGAGCAAGCTCATAGCCGAACCGGAGCTCCCAAGATTTGGCGACAGCTCAAGGCGGTCAGGGCCCAACTCGCAAACTTAGATCTGGATAGGGCGGAGTATGCTGCCCTGAGACTGCACCACACTTACTACGTAGTGGCGATAAGACGGGGCGCTTGCTGGCGAGCTGCCTCAAAGCAAAGACCCTGCGGGCGAGGGTCCCCTCCATTCACACCCAGGACGGGAAGGTCGTCTATGAGGATGACCAAATTGCGGAGGCATTCCGTGAGTTTTATGCCTCGCTGTACACGGCGGAACCACCTGCCGGACAGACTACGGCAGAATCTTATCTCCGGGACACAGAGATAACGCCCCTAAATGAACCCACTAGGGCCTCCCTCGAAGTTCCCATCAGAATTGAGGAGGTCATCTCCGCGATTGCGCGCCTCAAACCTCTTAAGGCCCCAGGCCCAGATGGCTTTTCAGCGAGCTTTTATAAGGCTTTCTGCCCCCAAATCGCGCCGGTATTGACCAGACTTTTCAATTCCTTCCAGGGCAGGGGCTCCATCCCTCAGGACATGTTGGAGGCTGACATTGTGGCTATCCCCAAGCCGGGCAAGGACCCATCCCAATGCAAAGCTTATAGACCCATCTCATTACTTAACCTCGACCTGAAACTGTTTACGGGCGTGTTAGAAGCGCGACTGAGCCCGTGTCTACCGGGAATCATTGAACCGGACCAGGCAGGATTTATCCCGAGCAGGCAGTGTGCAGACAACACCAAGCTCCTGCTTCACGTCATTGATAAAGCCCACTACAATGACTCTGACGCGGTCCTTCTGTCAGTGGATGCCGAAAAGGCGTTCGACAGAGTGGATTGGGGATACCTGGACGCCGTCCTGGCATGCTTCGGGTTCGGAGACCGGTTCCGCACATGGGTCGCTAGTTGTTACGCCGCCCCGCAGGCCAAGATCACAGTCAACGGGGTACGCTCAAAGCCTCTAGACATCCGAAGGGGCACCAGACAGGGGTGTCCTCTATCGCCCCTGCTATTTGCTTTGTATATCGAACCATTGGCAAACGGGTCCGAGACAACAGGTCCATTGCAGGCGTACGATTCGGCGGGGAACCACAGACCATAAGTCTGTACGCAGACGACGTCCTGGCGGCTCCGGAGAACTCCTCAACATCGGTGCCGGCCTTCTTCTCGGAAATGGAGAGCTTCGGGAGCGTATCAGGGTTCAAGATGAATGTAGAGAAATCACTAATCTTGCCCCGAGGACGGAATGCAAAAGCTGCGAGATGTGGCCACCAGCAATACGGGGGTCTTCAGACTCAGATGTCCGTGCCCTATTTGGGCATCTCCCTAACCCCGAACACGGCCCAAACGGTTGAACAAAATTATACGGCTCTATTAGCTGCCCTGCAGGGGGACCTCGCGAGATGGCGTCGCCAACCGCTTTCATGGTTGGGACGTGTGGCGGCAATAACAATCACCCTCTTGCCGAAGGTCTTGTACTTGTTTCAGACCATTCCGGTAACTCTTCCGATAGGCATGCTCAAACAATTGCAAGACTGCATCACACACTTTGTATGGGCCGGTAAGCGCCCGCGTCTGCGCGGGGACCTGAACACGCGGGCTACGGCGGAGGGCGGCCTCGGGGTCCCTGACCTGCTCCGCTACTTCCACGCAACACAACTTCGTTACCTATTAGAAAGGAACAGCCCCGAATTGGAGAAGCGGTGGTTATTTCAAGACCGGGCTATGGGTCAGATGTCTCTATGGAAAGTCCCATTCTTGGGGCGAAAAGATAGGCCCTCGTATCTTAAGGAATCGCCCATCACGAGAACGGTAATGCAGGTATGGGAGAAGGTGGCGGTCCCGAAAGGCCTCATCACATTTCTGTCCCCGATGTCCCCTCTGTTTGGGAACCCGGCGTTCCCTCCGGGACTGACCCCCGGGTCGTTTTCACAGTGGTGGGAGTCGGAGTGCAAGGCGGCTGGCAACCTCTTCAATCCCGAGGGCTTTATGCAGATGCGCACCTTGCAGGAATACTACACACTCCCACAGATCCACCGCTTTCAGTAGTTCCAGATCAGACACAGGCTCACGGAGAAAGAAGTGCTGCCCTACGTGAGCAGACCCCTAACTGACTACGAGAAGTGGCTACACACGAAAACAACAGACAGACACGCGATCACAGACCTCTACATGTTGCTCAGTCCCCCTCCCCCTGCTACGCGGTCGGCGGGTCAGAATCGATGGGAGCGCGAACTAGGGCGCTGCTTCACAGATAAGGAACGGCTGGACATATATTTCAGGGCCCACCATACCGCCCGCAATGTGGCCAGTAAAGAGGCGGCGGTGAAAATAGCATATTACTGGCACCTTACACCGGCACGGCTACATCAAAGCAATCCACGCAGGGACCCTGGGTACTGGAGGGGTTGCGGCCAACAGGGGACACTCACTCATATCCTGTGGGAGTGCACAGAAGTCCAAGGGTACTGGGAAGAGGTGCTAAAGAGCTTTGACACACACTTTGACACAGAGATTCCCCGATTTCCCGCGTACACGCTCCTCGGCCTCCCCAACACCACCACATTCCCTCTCAAATCGATCGGGGGAGGCAGATGGGGCTAGCGATAGAGGCAGTCACTCAACACATCCTATCTCTTTGGGACACTCCGAGGAAGCCTACCCATACGGGGTGGCTCCACCGATTGTGGTATATAATGGTGATGGAGAAGATACAGGCCTCCCTCACCCAAACACAGGACACATTCCTCAACACATGGCAACCCCTGGTCTCTCTTCTGTCAGAGGAATTCAATGAGATCACCTGCCCAAAATACCTCAGGGTGCTCCAGCTTCCAGACGACTTCCGGAGGGAGCCCCGATCTCCTGATTGAACGACATATCTCCTGCGAGCCCTGTGATGTCTGGCATCAGCGCACTTACCACACCGGGGGAAGGGGAACGAGGGTGGGATACGGGTGGGGGAAGGGAGGGTGGGGATTGTTGGTTGTTCATGGGACAGGGTCAGAGCTTTGCCTCTCCCCCAGGGCCTCACTAGCATTCACGGACGCACTCTATGCTGCACAGTGAGCCCCGCCCCTTTGGAAGGGAGAGATAGATGTTACTTGCGGGGCGACCGCATGCAGGCCCGTACTGTCTTTGTGTCCTATGTTTGTTTTGTCAGAATCTCAATAAAAAGATTTAAGCAAAAAAAAATGGTGATATTGTGTTTACCTACAATGTACAGGTTGGAGTGTGCATTGGATGAAAAACCAAATAAAAGCATTCTGAACACTACGCCATCTGTCTTTGAGATTTATCACTTTTGTCATCTTTAGTTAATTTATGTACAGTATTTGAAGCTTAAATCTGCATTGTACACGTTGCCTCTACACACATGTGTATGTATATTTTTTGTAATTTTTTTATTGAAGTGTATGATGTTATTGTTTTATTGTTTTATTCCACGTATGTATTATTTGGGTTATAAACATTGCAGACGCTATGTTTTCCTTTAACGTTTGTGACGTTTTTTGTGGTTAGCGTTCTAGTTTTTTCTTAACTTCCAATCTATTTAGGGCGTTACGTAATTTCGAGCCAATCGCAGCGCTACGTTTCTTATTGAAGAAATCTCTATATTTTTGTTTTGTATTCCTTGTGTACTTAGTGTATTGATATTTATTTTTTCTGGTTAATAAATGTGCCATGTATAAATTAATACCTTTCTGAATATTTTGCTATGTTTTTTAGTATTGAATGGGATGTACCTCTGATTAATGGTGTCACTCTTTGATTTTGCTTATGTACTTATTGTTTTTTAATTGCACCTTTGCTAAATATTTTGTGCTATGTTTTAAAGCGTTTTTGACTAAATATATTGTAATGTACTTTTCGAATGTAATGTACTTTCTAGATTTGATGTATCAAAGAAGCTTTGCATTAATATATTGCAATGTATTTATTCTATGTGATGTTTTCCCTACATGTCTTGATAGTTTTGACATTACTGTGAATGAAAAAGTGTTTATTTTACTGTATTTATTTATTCACAGTGTCTTTCTTAAGTTGTTATTTTTGAATGTTTTTATAATATTTTATTTTCAGTAACAGTATATTTTTTCTAGTTATTAGATGTTGGTATTTATTATTGCAGTGGTGTTGCTTAGTGTTATTTTTTTTGTATGAGTTTTTGCGAGTGCTGCACAGCAGCACAACTTAGCATTACTCACCAACACATCCAGCATCACTCACCGCCACCAGAGCAATATCATTAACACACCAGCATCACGCACTACCACCATAGGATCACCTAGCATCACCACAGCATCAATCAGCACCACAATAGGAACACTTAGCACCACAACAGCATCACTTAACACCACTACAGCATCATTTATCACCATAACAGCATTACTCAGCAGCACAACTTTGCATTCTTTTGTTGCACATAGTTTTGTGGTGGTGCTGATTGACGTTGTTGTGCTGTTTGTTACTGTGATTGTCCAAAGTAGTGTTGTGTTGGTGTATAGTAGTAATGTGTTGGTGCTGAGTGAAAATGTGGTGGTGCTGAGTAATGTTGTTCTTGTGTGTGGTGGTGCTTAGTGATGCTGGAGTTGTGTTGAGTGATGCTGGAGTGTCGATAAGTGTTGGTGTGGTAGTGCTGTGGTGGTACTGAGTGGTGTTGTATTGATGCAGAGTGTTGATTGTGGTGTTGCAGAGTGATGTGTTGTTGTTGAGTGATACTGGAATGGTGCAGAGTGATGCTGTGTTTTTGCCTAGTGATAATGTGGTGTTGTTTAGTGATAATGTTGTGCTGAGGAGTGTTGCTGTGTTGGTGCTGAGTGTTGCTGTTGTGGTGCTGAGTGGTGCTATGGTGATGCTGAGTGATACTGTGCTGTTGTACCCTGGTACTGTGGTGGTGTTCTTTGCCCCACCACAGCACCAGTGCAACACCATCATCACTCAGCGCAACACTAGCATTACTCAGCAACATATCTAGCATCACTCACCGCCACCAGAGCAACACTCATCAACACACTAGCATCACTCACTAACACCATATGATCACTTAGCATCACCACAGCATCATTCAGCACTACAACAGGAACACTTTGCACCACAACACCATCAATGAACATCACTACAGCATCATTTAGCATCAGAGCAGCATCACTCAGCAGCACAACAGCACAATTTAGCATTTTTTTGTTGCACATACTTTTGTAGTGGTGCTGTTTGACGCTGTTGTGCTGTTTGTTACTGTTATTGTTCATAGTTTTGTTGTGTTGGTGCATAGTGTAAATATGTTGGTTCTGAGTGATAATGTGGTGGTGCTGAGTAATGTTGTTCTTGTGTGTGGTGGTGCTTAGTGATGCTGGAGTTGTGTTGAGTGATGCTGGTGTGTTGATAAGTGTTGGTGTGGTAGTGCTGTGGTGGTACTGAGTTGTATTGTATTGGTGCAGAGTGTTGTTTGTGGTGTTGCAGAGTGATGTTGTGTTGTTGTTGAGTGATACTGTAATGGTGCAGAGTGATGGTGTGTTGTTGCTTAGTGATAATGTGGTGTTGTTTAGTGATAATGTTGAGCTGATGAGTGGTGCTGTGTTGGTTCTGAGTGCTGCTGTTGTGGTGCTGAGTGGTGCTATGGTGATGCTGAGTGATGCTGTGCTGTTGTACCCTGGTACTGTGTTGGTGTACTTAGCCGCACCACAGCACCATTGCAACACTAGCATCACTCAGCGCAACACTAGCATTACTCAGCAACATATCTAGCATCACTCACCGCCACCTGAGCAACATTCATGAACACAGTAGCATCACTCACTAACACCATAGGATCACCTAGCATCACCACAGCATCATTCAGCAGCACAACAGGAGCACTTAGCACCACAACACCATCACTGAACATCACTACAGCATCATCTAGCAGTAGAGCAGCATCACTCAGCAGCACAACAGCACAACTTAGCATTGTTTTTGTTGCACATACTTTTGTAGTGGTGCTGTTTGACACTGTTGTGCTGTTTGTTACTGTGATAGTTGAATTTTATATTGTGTTGGTGCATAGTGTTAATGTGTTGGTGCTGAGTGATAATGTGGTGGTGCAGAGTAATGTTGTTGTGGTGTGTGGTAGTTCTTGTTGATGCTGGTGTTGTGTTGAGTGATGCTGGTGTGTCAATAATTGTTGGTGTGGTAGTGCTGTGGTGGTACTGAGTTGTGTTGTATTGGGGCAGAGTGTTGTTTGTGGTGTTGCAGAGTGATGTTGTGGTGTTGAGTGATACTGGAATGGCTCAGAGTGATGGTGTGTCGGTGCTTAGTGATAATGTGGTGTTGTTTAGTGATAATGTTGTGGTGATGCAATAGATAGTTAGGGTGATAGATAGATAGAGTGAGTGAGTGTGAAGGATAAATAGAGGAAGGCCAATAGAGAGACAGGGTATAGATGGATGGATTGAGTGGGGGGATGGGCGGATACAGTGGTAGGATTAATGGCTGGATGGATGTATTGATGGATGGAGAGGGGGGAATGGATGGAGTGAGGGGATGGGTGTATGGGTGGAGTGGGGTGAAGGACGGATTAAGTGGGTTGCTGCATGGATGGTTGGAGTGTGTGGATGGATGTATGGAGTAGGGGGATGAATGGATGGATGGATGGTTAGATGAATGAATGGATGCAGTGAGATGGATGGATGTCGTAGGATGGATGGATGAAAATGTTGTGTGTGTTAAAGCAAAATTGGAGCATGGCTGAGAGCTTCATGTTGTCAGCGTGCACAAAGTAAACAGCCAATGAAAGGAGAGTCTGTGTGAGGGAGTGGGTGGTATGAGCGAGAGGCGCACGCAGGAAGAGTCTGCTGGTCAGCTGAATGCAGCGTGCAGCGTGCAGAAAGAGCCAATGAAAGAGAGGCTGCTAGAGAGAAGGGGGTGGGTGGCGTGCCCTAAGTGGAGAGCCAATGGGAAAGAGGCTGTGAAATGAGTGTGGTGGCTGTAGGATGCATGATGGTGGCTGTAGGATGCATGATGATAGCGTGCTGGAGAGCGGAGGGGGATAGCGCGAGGCGTGCGAGTCAGCTGAAAAGAGCGTGCCCTAAGTGGAGAGCGAATGGGAGAGAGGCTGTGGAATGAGTGTGGTGTCTGTAGGATGCATGATGGCGTGCTGGAGAGCAAGGGGGGTGATCATCTCGAGGCGTGCGAGTCAGCTGAAAAGAGCGTGGACTAAATGGAGAGCCAATGGGAGAGAGGCTGTGAAGTGAAGAGCCAATGGGAGAGAGGCTGTGGACTGAGTGTGGTGGCTGTGGGATGCGTGATAGCGTGCTGGAGAGCAAGGGGGTGTGATCAGCTTGAGGCGCGAGATAGAGAGGGAGAGGGTGGGAGGACTTAAAGTGACGAGCCAATGAAAAAACATTACAAAAGTGCACGGGGTGTGATCAAAGTGAAGCGCGAGCTGGACAGGGAGAGGGTGGGAGGACTTAAAGTGACGAGCCAATGAAACAGCTTAAAAAAGATGCATGTGGCGAGAATGCGCGTGTTCATGTGCACTGCATCAAATCGCCAGTTTGGTTAAACTCTGGATATGCCCCTATATCTCTCGCCAGCTCGAATGCGCAAGCGCATCGGCAGGCGAGACCTAAAAATGAGTGTCTGGGAGGGCGTGGGTTGTCCAACCTACTTCTAAAAGGACAAATATAACAGGTTAATATGGAATAGTTCTAGTGTTGTCATTCCAGTCTTAGGGCCATATGTAGGTGGCCAAATACCGGTCGGTAAAGCCGAAATTCTGTACATTTTGGCTTTACCAACTGGTATTTAGCCCTGTGCGATGTACGTATTACCGAATGCCATCGGTAATAACGAAACAGTAAATCGTTACTGATTCCTTATTTACCGATTGGTGAACACCGAAACTAACAATACCGAATCGGTAAATAAAAAATTGGTAAAAAATCAGAAATGCGATGTAGCAAAATTCGGTAATACCGAATTTGACCAAAATCGATATTAACAAATCGTTATTTACCACTGATCCAAAGCAGGTGGTAATCAGGAGCAGTGCATAAAAAAGGCCCCAAAATGCAACAGTGTGAACACAATGGCGGCCTTCTACGTCATAGCAAGGCGGCTACGTTTGAGAGCAGCAGGAGGGAGGATTTGGAGACAGGAAGAAGGTGTGTACAGACTGCATGTCACACTGTTCCAATTGACTGAGCCAGAAATCCATGAGAGGTACAGGCTACACCCACACACCATCCTTGACCTGAACCTGATACGGGACCTGGAACCATATCTTGAGCATCAGACACCAAGGGCGCAAGCAATACCCACCCATGTACAGGTGCTCTGTTGCCTGCACCTCCTGGTATCAGGAAGTTACCATTGTGTGATAGCCACAGTAGGTGGTGTGTCACAGAGCTACCTATCCCATTTTTTCAATACCTTCCTGGATGCCATGATGGACAGAATGCATCATTACATAACCTTCCCCAGCACACAGGCGGAGCTGCAGAAGGCCAAGCTGGAATTCTATCAAATGGCACAGTTCCCACATGTAATAGGCTGCATTGATGGGACCCACATATCAATCTGCCCACCAGCAGCAACAGAATACATTTACCGCAACCGCAAATCCACTCACTCCATGAACGTGCAGGTGATATGTGATGCAAACTTCATCATCACTGACATTGTTGCAAAATTCCCCGGGAGTACCCACGACTGGCTGCTGGTGAATTCGGAGAAGGATACCTACTAGGTAAATCAATGTCACACACCCTGATGTATACCTTGGATTAACCTATTGGTGACACAAAATAATTGCACTTTCTTTCACATTTAGGTGACAGCGGATATGCCCTCTGGTCTTTCCTACTGGCCCCATATCTCAACCCATCCACCCCAAGGGAGAGGAGTTACAATGTGGCACATAAGGGCACACGCAACGTGGTGGAGCGCACCTTTGGACTACTAAAAAGCTGGTTCCCTTGCCTCCACAAAATTAGAGGTGCACCTCAGTACAGCCCCATCAAATGTTGCAAAATAATAGCAACTTGTACAATGCTACATAACCTTGCCACAAAAAAGGAACAGCAGTGGAACTAAATGACTCCGAGGACGAGGGCGAAGACAATCCCCAGGCAGAGCCCTGCGCAGCTGGTGTGGCAGCAGAACAGGATGGGAGACACAGACGGGCTGAGATAACATGCAACTATTTCTGAGTAAGTAAGGAGACAGAGCCAGTTACTGTATTTGTGTGATGGTGTTTAATTAGCACACCACCCGGATCTAAACCAGTGTCCAAACAGACATGGGTTACATCACCCATGAAATGCGTCAAAAATCCCAGTAGGATCTATTTCCTGCGCCCACGCGCTGCATGTCCACTTTCACTGGCCACACTGTCTGTGCTGCCGGTATGTTCCTGGGCAGCCCTGTGGCGTTCGCTGCGCCTCCTGCCCTCAGTGGAGGAGGGCATAATGCTACCACGGGTAGTAGCCTCCTCACTGTCCCCCCCGCTTCCATAGTGGCCACCTTCACATTCTGCAGCAGTTCCAGTGCAGAGGTCATTGACACCATACCCCTGGCCACATCCCTACTACAATGTGCCATCTCCTCCTGCATGGCTATTGACCTTCTGCACATTAGGGAGGTAGCAGTGGCCAGCCGGTTCACTGCCTTGGTATAGGCATGAAGTCTCTGCCTCTCTCTGCTCCTACTAAGATGGTCCTGCTCCAACTGGCTGCAGAGCTTGTCCACAGACGTCGCAATGTCTCTCATGCCCTCAGACATGTTGTCGCCCATTGCACTTATCCCCTTTTCAATTCGGTACATGTGCTTGTTCGTGTGAGACACCTCTCTATGCAATGACCGCATCTCTCTCCATTGCAGGCACTGGACCTTAAGCATGTTGCCTTCCAGTCCAGCGAAGACACTCTCACCCTGTACCGACACCTGAGGACTGGCTGGCCTTGCCCTGCGGCATCTTGTGGATGTGTGGGCGCGCACTGATGGTGTCGCAGCCCTCACCATGTTGCTGTCCTCATTGACTGGAGACTGTTGGCCCCCTATGCCTTCCTCCTCCGACTCCTCCATCTGCTGGAGGCTGGCCACGGCATGCCTCCTGTCTGACTGTGGTGGTGGTGGTGATTGTGGCAGTGGGGATAGAGTTTGGGGAGATGGCGGCTTCTCTGGTGCTGTGGTGATGTTGGGGAAGGAGAAGTTGTTGGTGGTGGTGCGGTGCTTGTGTGCCCAACAGGCATACTCTCTTCCTCCTGTCGCCTCCCCTCTGGCCTGGGTGCCTTCGCTCTGCTCCCCTCTGCAGCACTGCGAGTTGTCTCGCCTGTAATGACAGAATTTAGATATTCTCACTTCTCTGGCTGCATTTGCATTGCATTAAACATCATGCCTACAGATCACACTGACTGTCCTCTACTTGCAAATTTCTTTCACATGCTATTGGGTTCGCGAGGCTGACTGTCCTATACATCTATTCCATGAGACTACATTTCCCACAATGCATAGCAGGTAATGAGTAAAACATGGACTGGAGTGGGAGTCCCTATGCCTCTATGGGGATTGGGGTTGTGGAGGGATAAGCACAGCATGCTGGGCATGCATCCTACCTTGTTTCCTGGCAGCTCTGGCAGAGCTGTCTGCGTCTCCCACGCCACTCACACTCTCCGGCTGGAGGGTGGACTCGACCATGAGTTCCAGTGATGTTGGTGCAGGTGCTGGGTTCTTCCCTCCACCAGTTTTGCCGGCCTGCCTCTGCCTCGCAGCCATCCTTGCCTTCGCCATCTTCCTAAGGTCGTACCACCTTTTCTTGATGCCCTCTATGGAGCGCTGGGTGACCCCAATGGAATTGATTTTGGTCTGGATCCCAAGCCAGATCTGTCTCTTCTGAGACTCAGGCACATGGAGGGACTGCTTTCCAAAAAGATTTTTATGGTCCTTGCTCACATCTTGAATTAGTACCTCCAGCTCCTTCTCTCTGAACTTCAGCTTCCTTTTTCTTTCTGTTCCCTCCTTCTCTCTCTCCTGGCTTGCCAGTTCCAAGGTTTGTTGATTTTGATTTGTTGATGAGAGGCTCTGTTGCTCCTGGATCCTCAGCTCACCTGCCTGCCTCACAGTCAGCTCCAGGTTCAGTGCAGCTGCCTGGGTGTGGCCACTTCCTGTTTGGGAGGTAATTGGGATGCACAGGATTGGCTGATTCATCAAAAATCGAATTGTTGAATTACCGAATCGGTAATTACCGATTCTGTAATGGATTCGGTATTGGTGTTTCGGTATTTTTTTTTACCGATTTCTTCCGAATCGGTATTGTTTACCGAATTTTAACAAATCAGTAAATTTTAACAAATGTTTACGTACATCGGAGATACCGATCTCTTAATACCGAATCGGTAAAATTCGGTATTAAGGAATCGGTATTTCACGATTACCTACATATGGCCCTTAGTGAGGTAGATAAGCAGTATTTCTGGTCATGCAATTTCAGTCTCAGTTGCAAGATCTCAACTGTTTTCACACACTTTCCTATCCTTTTTAACATTTATTTTTTTAAACTGGCCAAACTTGATAGAATTTCCCGCTTGAATTTTCTGATGAATGCTCATGACACCTAGCTTGAATTTCAAATGCTGAGGGTTCAGTATATCAAACTTTGGAGAAAAACCAGTTGGTGGGTTTTAAATGCAATTAAAATGTAAATGTTAGTACGTTGGTGTTTAAATTCATGCTTGTTTAATTTTCATTTCCACCCATAACTCGAGCATAGCCACTATTTCTTCTGTCTGCTAAGAAACAGCAGACACTTTTTACTAATAATCTAGGAGATGCCCGCCTACAGGTGTTTATCATAACTCATCTAGACTACAGAGATTTCCTAGACTACAAAGATTTACTCTAAATCTAGCTATCCTGCTACTACAGAGCAAGATTTCAGAAATCTGACCCAGGAAAAACGCTCACATCTGGTGTCACCAAAATTTTTGTAATGCAGCGCTTAAAGTTTTTCTGCTGCCCTACAATGGTAATGGCTTAGTGAAGGATACATGCACTAAATGTGCATATCTGTATGGTGATTGCAAACATTTAGTGGCGACCTGCGCTGCTGTCCAAGGAGCAGATTTTATACACATGACCTTGATCATCCTCCTGAAACTAAGATGGGTTTTAGCCAACGTTTTGTGGAAGAAATAGCCACCCATGCCCTAGCCTCAAAACCTTTCTTCTCCTGGGTGACTTTAATTACCATGGAGAAGATCATACTAACTCAGAAGTGGCAAAGCTTATAGCAGACTTGATATTGCTAGGTTTGTATCAACGAATCAAAGGCCCTACTCACAAAGCGGGCCACTCGCTTGATTTATTATTCACTAACTCTGAGCATATTGTGTGTGAGGCACCTATGCCACTAACATGGACTGACCACTTTATGACTTTATGATTCCCTTCTATGTCCAATCTTCTCAACCATTCAATATGAAGGAAAATTGTAGAAGGGCAAAAATATCAAGCAGGCCTTGGTACTTGCTTTCTTCCGAAGCTTTCTGTGACTCATTTCACTTCAGTTTGCCAGAAATAACTTTGATGTCAATTACATTTTATACACATTTAACACCACTTAAATGGAGGTGCAGGATTTAACAGTACCCCACAAAAAATGTAGCTCCACCAAATTGCAACTGTCTGCCCTTTGGTATACTTCACAGCTAAAAATGGAAAAATCAGTCTGTAAAAACTTAGAGAGAAGATGGTGCAGAACTAAAAACTGCATGACAAAGACTCCTATAGACAAGCATTATCTCTATATCACCCAAACATCAAAATCACACATTGAAATGTTATCACTAATCAAATTGAACAGACATGCAATGCTCCTAAAGTACTTTTTAAAAGTATCCAGGACTTTACTAGTCCTGGGGCGTATGCCCAATTCTCCATAGGGTCCCAGGAACTCTGCCACTCCCTTGCTATTTTCTTTCAGGAGAAAATATCCCATAACTATCTAAAATGTAACATCCCATCCTCTACTATTGCTGGTGACTCCAGCAGTAAAAATGTTGTGATAGCAGATAGGACTTCCATCTTAAATAGGTTTGAACCCTTCACTCTAGAGGAAATCTGGAGATCCCTGGATGCAGCAAAATCAGGTTCTCCTCTGGACATTTGCCCTCCTAAAGTGATGTCATCTATATCCAATTGTCTTTCTCATGCAATCCTAGAGATATTCAATTTTATGGTAGAAACAGGCACCATCCCATCTGAATGGGAAGCCGCTTGCATTCTACCTATCTTTAAAAAAAGCTAACCTAGACCAAAATACTCTAGCTGACTATTGCCCTATATCTTTGCTACCCCTTTTGGGTAAACTGCTTTAAAGCTTAATCAATAAACAATTAACCGACTACCTAGAATCAAATCAAATCCTGGACCCATTGCAGTCCAGTTTTCGACCAGGCCACAGCACAGAAATGGCCCTACTGGCAGCTACAGACTCCCTGCGACTTGCACTTGATGCTAAAGTCCTGTCATGCTTGTGCTATTAGATCTCTCTGCAGCCTTTGACAAGGTCTCCCATGTCAGGTTGCTGGAGAGGCTGCAAGAGATTGGGATACAAGGCACCACTCTCAAATGGTTGCATCATTTCTTGGAAGACAGATACCAAACTGTTACCCCGGCCCTTATACCTCCTTCAAAATGCGACTCCACAGGGGTGTCCCACAGGGCCCTTGTTTGAACCCTATTTTGTTTAACATGTATGTAGCACCCATTCCTAAGATTGTAGAGTCTCATGGCTTCGAAATAATCTCTTATGCTGATGACACCTAGTTTTGGTTCACATTCGAATCAGACCTGGTCGCTACTAAAAAGTGCTTTGCTATGGGTATGTTAACCATTTCTAACTGGATGAATGACAATTATTTACAACTGAATGTAGATAAGACAGAGATTGTGCTGTTCGGCAAGGCCACCTCTATCTGGTCCAATGAGTGGAGGCCCCTCCAACTGAGATCAATTCTGGTGCCCAAACAATCTGTGAAGAACCTTGGTATAAAAATCGACTAAGCACTCAAGATGAATGATCATATTCTGGCTACCACTGGATTATGCTATCAGAATATGCGTCTTCTGTGCAGAATATTTCCTCATCTTCCTATATCTGCCAGAAGAACGACAGTACAAGCTCTGGTAGTAAGCAGATTAGATTACAGCAATGCTCTTCTGGCGGCAGTAAATGAGATGCTGGTAGCTAAACTACAGGTAGTCCAAAATACGCCAGCCAGGCTCATTCTCAGTCTTCCTCCTGGCACTCCTTCTGCCCCGTAGTTAAAGGATCTGCACTGGCTGACAGTGAAAAACAGGAGCATTTTTAATATCTGCTCACTCAATTATAATGCTCTAAGGAGCAAAGTCCCCAGATGCCTTCAATTGAAAATTAAAGCTCACATACCCAGCAGGAGCTTAAGACCCTGTGATAAAGCCCTGCTGTGCGTCCCCCGCATCTGTCTCACTAGACGTGGGGGGGGGGGTTCTCTTACCTGGCCCCCTCCTACTGGAATGAGTTCCTGCTGCATGTTTGCACGTACTCAAACTACTGTAAATTTAGGAAGCTGTTGAAACCCCACCTATTTTAAAACTCCACTACCAAATATTTTCTGGTACTTGTTTATAACTGCTGACAATGCCGAGATGCCCATGGGTGAGTTGTACGCTATATTAAATTTAATTAACATAACTTAACTGTTAAAATATACAAATATTTTAAACCTTAATTTCTCAAAAAATACTGAACAGATTTACATTAATAGCACACTTTCTGGCAAGAGATCTAGCTTTCTGCGAAATCTCGTGTAATTTTGTTAAGTCATCTTGGCTGTAATGCGTTTAAAAATACCAATGGAAACTGCATGGGGAAATTAGGATTTGGTAACACCCCTCTTTTTTTCGGCCCCCACTTAAAAGCTCATCCCAAAACTTTCCAGGAAGGAGCTGAGGTGGCTGAAATATTTTTTACCAATTAATCAATAGGGGGGGACTAGGGATTTGAAGGTCTGTTTCATTCCCCAGGGTAAGTAGGTAATTTATCAAAGAAGAAACAGACACTTGTAACACTTAGGCCATCGGTCATGTAAGTTTAGAGTAACCTCAAAAACCCTATGCCAATGTGGTAGATGCGGTATATTTGGTTCATCCGCCCCGCATATGGGTTGTTGGCCGTTATCATTGGTTACTCCAAGTTAGTGGTGTTGCCAGCCTCAACCCGAGGCACCTCTGGCCTGTAGTGCAGTGTCCAGAGAAAGGGAAAAGAAGTGTGTCAAATTAGAATCTCAAAAAAAGGAAAGAAGGTTTAAAAACTGAAAAATCACCCTGAATGATTTTAATTATTGGTGTGATTTTCAGGTTGTTAAAATAATTTGTTACTACTAAATTGATCGAGTTACTAGATCATAGTAGTTAGGTACACTCATTACACAAACGTCGACATGTTTCAGCTCTGTCGGCCCACAGGGGTCTATAGAGCATTCGTCAGGACTCACAATTAAACAGACAATGTACGTATTACTCACACCATTTGTGTTGTATTTTGTTAATAACCTGTGTAAATTTCCAGGGATATTGACTCCTCCGGTTTCTGAAAAGAAATAGGGAGAGTACATAGAGAAATACACACTTATTGCAAACATCCTAATTTAGGCTTGTGCATTGGGTAGAATAAAATTATTATTCATTCATTCCAGAGTCTCATCTCTGAGGGAAGAGGGGAGGGTTTGGTGGCAGGGTAGAGTTTTTTTACGCTATAAACATAGTTGTGGAAATTGTCATTTGAAGGAGCTGATTGCAAAGGTTGGGAAGAGCACACTCTGCGGGGGTAAGTTTTTAACTTTTACGCGCTGGCCTATCGGGGTGCAAGCGTAAAGGAACCTCTTAAGTAAGGTAAGCGGGTTGTTTAAAAACGCAGCGCGTTATCATACCTTGTAACCGGAGAGTACTCGCTTGCGTCGGGGGGCCCTCAGGACACAGAGCTGTATTTAAAACGTATCGCGTTAATAAATGTTACTCGTGGTCACCTTACCGGGATTCAGTTGTTAGTGCAGCATAGCTCCGCCATTACCCGCGTGTGCTTGCAACCTCGTCTTGTGCTGACTCTGCCCCCGGAAGTTCGTGACTCCGGCTAGGCAGACGTTTTTAAAGGAGCAGGCACTCCGAGCTTACGTGTTATGGGCGTGTCGAAATCACTTGTTTTTTTGTGAACGAACTTTATTAGTACATGAAGTAGATATGGCTCTTTAAATTCCAATCGAGTATTATTTATTTCATGAAATAGGCAGTTTCTTGTGTTCTTTAGAAATTGGGTCATTTAGCAAATTGGTGCCACGGAATGGAATCATTCAGGCCGTTTTCATGAGTTTTAAGGCGTTCCACCCACCTCTGTTCTTTCTCAAATAATGTTCTTTCGCATCTCTGGGACTTATCGGTTAGCATTTCGATTACTGTCCAGTGGATGTCATCGCAGGAATGACCTGCTTGCACGAAATGGGAGCACAATTTGGTGGTATTCTTTTTTAATCTAATATTGCTCCGATGTTCGCCAATTCTTGTTTTTATTTTTCGACATGTCATTCCAATATAACGCTTGCCACAGGGGCAGCTCACTGTGTAGATGACATGTGTCGAATTACAGTTCGTGTGTTGGCGCTGCTGCCTGAGGACGGTGTCGGAGAGTTGTAGTGTTTTGGAGGCAGTTGTCGTTTTACATGCTACGCATGACCCACACGGATAATGTCCGGTTACAGGTGACATAGTTATATCTCTGGGAAGGACGGCTTTCAGTTTTTTTGATGGTCGAGTATGTACCAAGACATCCTTGATGTTTTTGGATCTCCGATTGGCGAACCTTGGTCTGGGCCAATCGAAATGTCCTGTGTGGAGGATATGCCAGTTCTTATTTATTAATTTCTTTACTTCGTAAGAAACCTGGCTGAATGTTGTAACGCAGGTAGTCAGATCAGGTGTTATTTCTTTTTGAAATGTTTGGAGGAGACATTCTCTCGGTTGATTGTTGGCTCTTTTTTTACAGAGTCTGATGGTTTTCTCTGTGTAGTCTCTCTGTCTCAGTCTGTCGCTTAATTCATTAGCTTGCAATCTATAATCTGCGTTGTTGCTGCAATTCCTCTTTAAACGCAAAAACTGACTGTAGGGAAGATTGTACCTCAATGGTTTAGGATGAAAACTTTTATAGGACAAAATGCTGTTTTTGGCCGTTGGTTTCCTGAACGTTTTTGTGTGTACCTCATTGTCCTTTACGAATATGGTTATATCCAGGAAATCAAGGTTACAACTAGTGGCTGTATGTGTGAATTTTAGCCATGGGTCAAGGTTGTTAAGCCAGTTCATGAAAGACTGTAGGTCCAGTTTTTTATCCCAAATCATGATGATATCATCAATGTATCTCTTCCAGTATAATATACTGGAAGAGAAGATGTTGACCCCATTGGTTATGTGGAGTTCTTCAAAATGACTGACGTAGAGCCCTGCCACCGAGGGAGCGAAGGCGCTCCCCATGGAAGTTCCATGGATTTGAAGATACAAGTCATCCCCATAGGCAAAGAAGTTCTCCTTCAGTGCTAGTTTACAGCACTCGAGGATGAAGTGTCTTGGTGTTTTAAATTGCCAATCTCTCGAAAATAATACGTCTTCCAAGACTTGCATGGTATCATTTTGGGGCAGACTAGTGAAGAGGGCTTCCACATCTAGGCCCACGAGTAGCATCGTTTGTGGATTGAAAGGTTTTTTATCTATTTGTACCAAAAGATCACGTGTGTCCTTTAAGTATGCCGGTGTTTGTTGGACAAGTGGCTTAAGATATTCATCGGCAAATTTAGAGAGCGGTTCTAGTATTGAACCTATGCCCGAAACTATCGGACGACCTGGTGGTGGGTTTCTGTTCTTATGCGTTTTTGGCAGAGAATAAAAGTAGGGAGTGATGGGTTCTTTTGTCATCAGATAATCTGCCTCCCTAGATGTAATCCAGCCTTTAGTCTCTGCTTCATTTACCATAATCGAAATGGTATTCCTGAGTCTTTCAGTGGGGTCTGAGTCAATCTTTTGATAGAACCTTGTATCAGATAGGAGAGCTAAGCACTGTGAGTTATATCCTTCTTTGCTCAAGATAACAGTTCCACCCCCCTTGTCCGCTGGCTTGATCACTATTTCATCATTGGTTTTTAACGCTTCAAGGGCCAAGCGTTCTTTTTTGCTCAGATTTTGGTAGGGTTTTTTATTTTTCAATTTGTCTACTCCATTTAGAAGTGCCTGCTCAAAGGTCTGTAATTCTGGGTGTACAGTTGAGGCCGGTGGATTAAAGGTGGATTTATTCCTCAAAGTAGTATCACCCTGTTCTATCATCCCAATGTTGGTGTTCTGATTGGAAAAGAAGGCCTTCAATTTTAATGTCCTGCAAAATTCTGCTAATTCACTCTTCAATTTGAATGTGTCAAGTCGGGGGGTAGGTACAAATCCCAATCCTTTGTTGAGGATTTCGATCTGTTCCTTTGGTAATTCGATACCTGAGAGGTTGACTACGAGAGATTGGTTTTGCTGGTGGAGGGGTGGGATGCTGCCATACTGCGTGTCTGCACATTCCTCTGTTGGTCTTGCCATCTGAGTGATTTTTTCTTTCCTCTTGGCTGATTTTGGCCTCTCGATAAAAAATGAGGTTCTTTTTGGGTAGTGTGCATGTTGTGCCCCATCTGTTGGTCTCCCAAAGTTGGCATTTGTTGCATACCAGGATTGAATGGATCCATCCAGCCTCCATATGGTGGAACGAATGGCTGGTAATATGGCATGTTGTACCCGTGAAAAAATGGTCTCTGCCATCTATTTCCTCTCCTTGGGCGGTTTTGTCTGTAATTACTCCTGCCTCTCTTGGAGAAATATTCATCCGTACTATTGAAGGAGTTGTTTGAGGAGTTGTTTGATTCGTTATCTGATCCTGTATCCTGTGGGGAGTATTACTCAGCAGTATATGGGTGCATCTTTTCTTGGTTAAATTTTTTCAGGTCTTTACCAAGTTTATTCAACTTGCTTTGTGTGAGAAATTCCCGGGTTTCCTCCAATTCTTTATTGATTTCATCCAACCTCTGTTTGTAAACTGCGGGATTGATGCCTTTCTTTAGCTCCTTCTCGCAATCTTCAATCTCTTTTAGGAGCCTATCTGATAGTCTTTTTGCGGTTTTAACAATGAGTACTAGATAGTCGAGAGTACACTTCCACGATATTGAGGACCAATCCCGTCGGAAGGCTAAGTCGCTCAAGAAGATACGTGGGGCATTGTTGACCCAGAGGCCTCTTGGTGCTGCTTTCACTCTCAGGTATTCTGTCATAATGATACCATGTATAGATGTTCTGATCTGTTCCCTTTTCTTCTCCGTCAATTTATCCCAATCATCTGCCTGTGCTAGTGCTTCCGTGAGTTCAGTGTTCTGTAGGAGTGATTGTCCTGCCAAAATTTCATCTATGTCATTAGCGTCAAAGCTCAAACCAAGGTTCCCCTCCATTTTGAGTTTCTGGATGGTATATATATATACACAAGATGTATATATAATGTTTAATCCCGCTGCTGCACGCAGCTTAAGTACCAATTAATCAATAGGGGGGGACTAGGGATTTGAAGGTCTGTTTCATTCCCCAGGGTAAGTAGGTAATTTATCAAAGAAGAAACAGACACTTGTAACACTTAGGCCATCGGTCATGTAAGTTTAGAGTAACCTCAAAAACCCTATGCCAATGTGGTAGATGCGGTATATTTGGTTCATCCGCCCCGCATATGGGTTGTTGGCCGTTATCATTGGTTACTCCAAGTTAGTGGTGTTGCCAGCCTCAACCCGAGGCACCTCTGGCCTGTAGTGCAGTGTCCAGAGAAAGGGAAAAGAAGTGTGTCAAATTAGAATCTCAAAAAAAGGAAAGAAGGTTTAAAAACTGAAAAATCACCCTGAATGATTTTAATTATTGGTGTGATTTTCAGGTTGTTAAAATAATTTGTTACTACTAAATTGATCGAGTTACTAGATCATAGTAGTTAGGTACACTCATTACACAAACGTCGACATGTTTCAGCTCTGTCGGCCCACAGGGTCTATAGAGCATTCGTCAGGACTCACAATTAAACAGACAATGTACGTATTACTCACACCATTTGTGTTGTATTTTGTTAATAACCTGTGTAAATTTCCAGGGATATTGACTCCTCCGGTTTCTGAAAAGAAATAGGGAGAGTACATAGAGAAATACACACTTATTGCAAACATCCTAATTTAGGCTTGTGCATTGGGTAGAATAAAATTATTATTCATTCATTCCAGAGTCTCATCTCTGAGGGAAGAGGGGAGGGTTTGGTGACAGGGTAGAGTTTTTTTACGCTATAAAGGCTGGATTACATCTAAGGAGGCAGATTATCTGATGACAAAAGAACCCATCACTCCCTACTTTTATTCTCTGCCAAAAACGCATAAGAACAGAAACCCACCACCAGGTCGTCCGATAGTTTCGGGCATAGGTTCAATACTAGAACCGCTCTCTAAATTTGCCGATGAATATCTTAAGCCACTTGTCCAACAAACACCGGCATACTTAAAGGACACACGTGATCTTTTGGTACAAATAGATAAAAAACCTTTCAATCCACAAACGATGCTACTCGTGGGCCTAGATGTGGAAGCCCTCTTCACTAGTCTGCCCCAAAATGATACCATGCAAGTCTTGGAAGACGTATTATTTTCGAGAGATTGGCAATTTAAAACACCAAGACACTTCATCCTCGAGTGCTGTAAACTAGCACTGAAGGAGAACTTCTTTGCCTATGGGGATGACTTGTATCTTCAAATCCATGGAACTTCCATGGGGAGCGCCTTCGCTCCCTCGGTGGCAGGGCTCTACGTCAGTCATTTTGAAGAACTCCACATAACCAATGGGGTCAACATCTTCTCTTCCAGTATATTATACTGGAAGAGATACATTGATGATATCATCATGATTTGGGATAAAAAACTGGACCTACAGTCTTTCATGAACTGGCTTAACAACCTTGACCCATGGCTAAAATTCACACATACAGCCACTAGTTGTAACCTTGATTTCCTGGATATAACCATATTCGTAAAGGACAATGAGTTACACACAAAAACGTTCAGGAAACCAACGGCCAAAAACAGCATTTTGTCCTATAAAAGTTTTCATCCTAAACCAGTGAGGGACAATCTTCCCTACAGTCAGTTTTTGCGTTTAAAGAGGAATTGCAGCAACAACGCAGATTATAGATTGCAAGCTAATGAATTAAGCGACAGACTGAGACAGAGAGACTACACAGAGAAAACCATCAGACTCTGTAAAAAAAGAGCCAACAATCAACCGAAAGAATGTCTCCTCCAAACATTTCAAAAAGAAATAACACCTGATCTGACTACCTGCGTTACAACATTCAGCCAGGTTTCTTACGAAGTAAAGAAATTAATAAATAAGAACTGGCATATCCTCCACACAGGACATTTCGATTGGCCCAGACCAAGGTTCGCCAATCGGAGATCCAAAAACATCAAGGATGTCTTGGTACATACTCGACCATCAAAAAAACTGAAAGCAGTCCTTCCCAGAGATATAACTATGTCACCTGTAACCGGACATTATCCGTGTGGGTCATGCGTAGCATGTAAAACGACAACTGCCTCCAAAACACTACAACTCTCCGACACCCTCCTCTGGCAGCAGCGCCAACACACGAACTGTAATTCGACACATGTCATCTACACAGTGAGCTGCCCCTGTGGCAAGCGTTATATTGGAATGACATGTCGAAAAATAAAAACAAGAATTGGCGAACATCGGAGCAATATTAGATTAAAAAAGAATACCACCAAATTGTGCTCCCATTTCGTGCAAGCAGGTCATTCCTGCGATGACATCCACTGGACAGTAATCGAAATGCTAACCGATAAGTCCCAGAGATGCGAAAGAACATTATTTGAGAAAGAACGGAGGTGGGTGGAACGCCTTAAAACTCATGAAAACGGCCTGAATGATTCCATTCCGTGGCACCAATTTGCTAAATGACCCAATTTCTAAAGAACACAAGAAACTGCCTATTTCATGAAATAAATAATACTCGATTGGAATTTAAAGAGCCATATCTACTTCATGTACTAATAAAGTTCGTTCACAAAAAAACAAGTGATTTCGACACGCCCATAACACGTAAGCTCGGAGTGCCTGCTCCTTTAAAAACGTCTGCCTAGCCGGAGTCACGAACTTCCGGGGGCAGAGTCAGCACAAGACGAGGTTGCAAGCACACGCGGGTAATGGCGGAGCTATGCTGCACTAACAACTGAATCCCGGTAAGGTGACCACGAGTAACATTTATTAACGCGATACGTTTTAAATACAGCTCTGTGTCCTGAGGGCCCCCCGACGCAAGCGAGTACTCTCCGGTTACAAGGTATGATAACGTGCTGCGTTTTTAAACAACCCGCTTACCTTACTTAAGAGGTTCCTTTACGCTTGCACCCCGATAGGCCAGCGCGTAAAAGTTAAAAACTTACCCCCGCAGAGTGTGCTCTTCCCAACCTTTGCAATCAGCTCCTTCAAATGACAATTTCCACAACTATGTTTATAGCGTAAAAAAACTCTACCCTGCCACCAAACCCTCCCCTCTTCCCTCAGAGATGAGACTCTGGAATGAATGAATAATAATTTTATTCTACCCAATGCACAAGCCTAAATTAGGATGTTTGCAATAAGTGTGTATTTCTCTATGTACTCTCCCTATTTCTTTTCAGAAACCGGAGGAGTCAATATCCCTGGAAATTTACACAGGTTATTAACAAAATACAACACAAATGGTGTGAGTAATACGTACATTGTCTGTTTAATTGTGAGTCCTGACGAATGCTCTATTGACCCCTGTGGGCCGACAGAGCTGAAACATGTCGACGTTTGTGTAATGAGTGTACCTAACTACTATGATCTAGTAACTCGATCAATTTAGTAGTAACAAATTATTTTAACAACCTGAAAATCACACCAATAATTAAAATCATTCAGGGTGATTTTTCAGTTTTTAAACCTTCTTTCCTTTTTTTGAGATTCTAATTTGACACACTTCTTTTCCCTTTCTCTGGACACTGCACTACAGGCCAGAGGTGCCTCGGGTTGAGGCTGGCAACACCACTAACTTGGAGTAACCAATGATAACGGCCAACAACCCATATGCGGGGCGGATGAACCAAATATACCGCATCTACCACATTGGCATAGGGTTTTTGAGGTTACTCTAAACTTACATGACCGATGGCCTAAGTGTTACAAGTGTCTGTTTCTTCTTTGATAAATTACCTACTTACCCTGGGGAATGAAACAGACCTTCAAATCCCTAGTCCCCCCCTATTGATTAATTGGTACTTAAGCTGCGTGCAGCAGCGGGATTAAACATTATATATACATCTTGTGTATATATATATATACCATCCAGAAACTCAAAATGGAGGGGAACCTTGGTTTGAGCTTTGACGCTAATGACATAGATGAAATTTTGGCAGGACAATCACTCCTACAGAACACTGAACTCACGGAAGCACTAGCACAGGCAGATGATTGGGATAAATTGACGGAGAAGAAAAGGGAACAGATCAGAACATCTATACATGGTATCATTATGACAGAATACCTGAGAGTGAAAGCAGCACCAAGAGGCCTCTGGGTCAACAATGCCCCACGTATCTTCTTGAGCGACTTAGCCTTCCGACGGGATTGGTCCTCAATATCGTGGAAGTGTACTCTCGACTATCTAGTACTCATTGTTAAAACCGCAAAAAGACTATCAGATAGGCTCCTAAAAGAGATTGAAGATTGCGAGAAGGAGCTAAAGAAAGGCATCAATCCCGCAGTTTACAAACAGAGGTTGGATGAAATCAATAAAGAATTGGAGGAAACCCGGGAATTTCTCACACAAAGCAAGTTGAATAAACTTGGTAAAGACCTGAAAAAATTTAACCAAGAAAAGATGCACCCATATACTGCTGAGGAATACTCCCCACAGGATACAGGATCAGATAACGAATCAAACAACTCCTCAAACAACTCCTTCAATAGTACGGATGAATATTTCTCCAAGAGAGGCAGGAGTAATTACAGACAAAACCGCCCAAGGAGAGGAAATAGATGGCAGAGACCATTTTTTCACGGGTACAACATGCCATATTACCAGCCATTCGTTCCACCATATGGAGGCTGGATGGATCCATTCAATCCTGGTATGCAACAAATGCCAACTTTGGGAGACCAACAGATGGGGCACAACATGCACACTACCCAAAAAGAACCTCATTTTTTATCGAGAGGCCAAAATCAGCCAAGAGGAAAGAAAAAATCACTCAGATGGCAAGACCAACAGAGGAATGTGCAGACACACAGTATGGCAGCATCCCACCCCTCCACCAGCAAAACCAATTTCTCGTCGTCAACCTCTCAGGTATCGAATTACCAAAGGAACAGATCGAAATCCTCAACAAAGGATTGGGATTTGTACCTACCCCCCGACTTGACACATTCAAATTGAAGAGTGAATTAGCAGAATTTTGCAGGACATTAAAATTGAAGGCCTTCTTTTCCAATCAGAACACCAACATTGGGATGATAGAACAGGGTGATACTACTTTGAGGAATAAATCCACCTTTAATCCACCGGCCTCAACTGTACACCCAGAATTACAGACCTTTGAGCAGGCACTTCTAAATGGAGTAGACAAATTGAAAAATAAAAAACCCTACCAAAATCTGAGCAAAAGAGAACGCTTGGCCCTTGAAGCGTTAAAAACCAATGATGAAATAGTGATCAAGCCAGCGGACAAGGGGGGTGGAACTGTTATCTTGAGCAAAGAAGGATATAACTCACAGTGCTTAGCTCTCCTATCTGATACAAGGTTCTATCAAAAGATTGACTCAGACCCCACTGAAAGACTCAGGAATACCATTTCGATTATGGTAAATGAAGCAGAGACTAAAGGCTGGATTACATCTAGGGAGGCAGATTATCTGATGACAAAAGAACCCATCACTCCCTACTTTTATTCTCTGCCAAAAACGCATAAGAACAGAAACCCACCACCAGGTCGTCCGATAGTTTCGGGCATAGGTTCAATACTAGAACCGCTCTCTAAATTTGCCGATGAATATCTTAAGCCACTTGTCCAACAAACACCGGCATACTTAAAGGACACACGTGATCTTTTGGTACAAATAGATAAAAACCCTTTCAATCCACAAACGATGCTACTCGTGGGCCTAGATGTGGAAGCCCTCTTCACTAGTCTGCCCCAAAATGATACCATGCAAGTCTTGGAAGACGTATTATTTTCGAGAGATTGGCAATTTAAAACACCAAGACACTTCATCCTCGAGTGCTGTAAACTAGCACTGAAGGAGAACTTCTTTGCCTATGGGGATGACTTGTATCTTCAAATCCATGGAACTTCCATGGGGAGCGCCTTCGCTCCCTCGGTGGCAGGGCTCTACGTCAGTCATTTTGAAGAACTCCACATAACCAATGGGGTCAACATCTTCTCTTCCAGTATATTATACTGGAAGAGATACATTGATGATATCATCATGATTTGGGATAAAAAACTGGACCTACAGTCTTTCATGAACTGGCTTAACAACCTTGACCCATGGCTAAAATTCACACATACAGCCACTAGTTGTAACCTTGATTTCCTGGATATAACCATATTCGTAAAGGACAATGAGTTACACACAAAAACGTTCAGGAAACCAACGGCCAAAAACAGCATTTTGTCCTATAAAAGTTTTCATCCTAAACCATTGAGGGACAATCTTCCCTACAGTCAGTTTTTGCGTTTAAAGAGGAATTGCAGCAACAACGCAGATTATAGATTGCAAGCTAATGAATTAAGCGACAGACTGAGACAGAGAGACTACACAGAGAAAACCATCAGACTCTGTAAAAAAAGAGCCAACAATCAACCGAGAGAATGTCTCCTCCAAACATTTCAAAAAGAAATAACACCTGATCTGACTACCTGCGTTACAACATTCAGCCAGGTTTCTTACGAAGTAAAGAAATTAATAAATAAGAACTGGCATATCCTCCACACAGGACATTTCGATTGGCCCAGACCAAGGTTCGCCAATCGGAGATCCAAAAACATCAAGGATGTCTTGGTACATACTCGACCATCAAAAAAACTGAAAGCAGTCCTTCCCAGAGATATAACTATGTCACCTGTAACCGGACATTATCCGTGTGGGTCATGCGTAGCATGTAAAACGACAACTGCCTCCAAAACACTACAACTCTCCGACACCCTCCTATGGCAGCAGCGCCAACACACGAACTGTAATTCGACACATGTCATCTACACAGTGAGCTGCCCCTGTGGCAAGCGTTATATTGGAATGACATGTCGAAAAATAAAAACAAGAATTGGCGAACATCGGAGCAATATTAGATTAAAAAAGAATACCACCAAATTGTGCTCCCATTTCGTGCAAGCAGGTCATTCCTGCGATGACATCCACTGGACAGTAATCGAAATGCTAACCGATAAGTCCCAGAGATGCGAAAGAACATTATTTGAGAAAGAACAGAGGTGGGTGGAACGCCTTAAAACTCATGAAAACGGCCTGAATGATTCCATTCCGTGGCACCAATTTGCTAAATGACCCAATTTCTAAAGAACACAAGAAACTGCCTATTTCATGAAATAAATAATACTCGATTGGAATTTAAAGAGCCATATCTACTTCATGTACTAATAAAGTTCGTTCACAAAAAAACAAGTGATTTCGACACGCCCATAACACGTAAGCTCGGAGTGCCTGCTCCTTTAAAAACGTCTGCCTAGCCGGAGTCACGAACTTCCGGGGGCAGAGTCAGCACAAGACGAGGTTGCAAGCACACGCGGGTAATGGCGGAGCTATGCTGCACTAACAACTGAATCCCGGTAAGGTGACCACGAGTAACATTTATTAACGCGATACGTTTTAAATACAGCTCTGTGTCCTGAGGGCCCCCCGACGCAAGCGAGTACTCTCCGGTTACAAGGTATGATAACGCGCTGCGTTTTTAAACAACCCGCTTACCTTACTTAAGAGGTTCCTTTACGCTTGCACCCCGATAGGCCAGCGCGTAAAAGTTAAAAACTTACCCCCGCAGAGTGTGCTCTTCCCAACCTTTGCAATCAGCTCCTTCAAATGACAATTTCCACAACTATGTTTATAGCGTAAAAAAACTCTACCCTGTCACCAAACCCTCCCCTCTTCCCTCAGAGATGAGACTCTGGAATGAATGAATAATCATTTTATTCTACCCAATGCACAAGCCTAAATTAGGATGTTTGCAATAAGTGTGTATTTCTCTATGTACTCTCCCTATTTCTTTTCAGAAACCGGAGGAGTCAATATCCCTGGAAATTTACACAGGTTATTAACAAAATACAACACAAATGGTGTGAGTAATACGTACATTGTCTGTTTAATTGTGAGTCCTGACAAATGCTCTATAGACCCCTGTGGGCCGACAGAGCTGAAACATGTCGACGTTTGTGTAATGAGTGTACCTAACTACTATGATCTAGTAACTCGATCAATTTAGTAGTAACAAATTATTTTAACAACCTGAAAATCACACCAATAATTAAAATCATTCAGGGTGATTTTTCAGTTTTTAAACCTTCTTTCCTTTTTTTGAGATTCTAATTTGACACACTTCTTTTCCCTTTCTCTGGACACTGCACTACAGGCCAGAGGTGCCTCGGGTTGAGGCTGGCAACACCACTAACTTGGAGTAACCAATGATAACGGCCAACAACCCATATGCGGGGCGGATGAACCAAATATACCGCATCTACCACATTGGCATAGGGTTTTTGAGGTTACTCTAAACTTACATGACCGATGGCCTAAGTGTTACAAGTGTCTGTTTCTTCTTTGATAAATTACCTGAAATATTTTTTAGGAAAGTTTCACCAAACTGTGCCAAAGTTATTAGCAAACCAAAAAAAAATCCTATCTATATCCTCTCCATGGTCCGCTTTTGCTAGTGTCAAGGCGCTCTTAGGTGGTGTGTCCTCAATCGCGATAGGACCACGTCGTGGAATATTTTCCACAAGTACTGCTCTTCCAGTACACAAAACGAGTCGCACTCCCGGTGGTGGTTCCAATATTTCTGAATTCAATCAGTGAAGGATTTGCCTTGGACAAATCCTTCATTGATTGAATAAAGAAATATTGGAACCACCACCCCGGAGTGTGACTTGTTTAATGTACTGGAAGAGTAGTGCTTGTGGAAAATATATATATATTCACAGAAAAAAACATAGGTTTGAGGGGTGTTATAGTTAGCTGGCCATTTCACTCATACAAAACCATAGCAATACCTCTGTTATAGTCTATAACTCGCGCGCCCGCAATGCTCTGCTGATGATGTCACATATTGCATCATTCATGACATGGTCTGTGACATCACAGATGGCATCACTGATGACATCTCAAATGACATCATCCAGTGAATGTGGTTTAGTTTGAAATTTAAATATGTATTATATAAATAGCAATCTGTACTAAAGATTGAGTGGATATAAAACTGTCTGGCTGGAGGATTTAGTAGCTGTCTGTCTGTTTAAGTGAGTAATTAAAAGTGTCTCACTTAATACAAGGATTAGTAACTAAACTATGGGAATGTGTGCATCACTGTCTCTGTTGTTGTATAACATGCTGCATGAGTTGGTCACTAACTACATGAGTGTGTATATTAGTTATTGATTAGTTGGGTGAGTATTTGTATGGGACACTGAGTTTGTGTGTGGTTGGATGGGGTGTCTGTAACTCTATGCATAGATGTGTGAATGGTTGAATGACTAGGTGTATAGGTTTAAGAGTGCATGTGGAAACAGTTGTTTGGGTGACTGAGTGTATTTATTTGTGTGTTGGTGAGTGAATATACGTTTTAGTTGTACATCTTCAACAAAGTAAAAAAAAAGGCATTGTATGTGAGAGTTGGTGTATATAAATAAGTATATTTAAGAGTCAGTGATTTTGAGAGTATAATGAGTGTATCATTGTAATGGTGACTTTTTAACATATTAAGTATGAGTTACTATGTGTTTTTATAAATGAGGTGTTGTTGGATATTTGTGTAAGTGACTAAATGTAAATGTGATTAATTTTTTTCATGAGTGAGTAGGATGACTGCATAACCGACTATAATGACTGCTGATGTATCAATGTCTATATATGTGTATAAGTGCATTTTGATAGTGTTCTACTAATTAGTAACTGCATGTATAAATGATTCTGTTGTTGAATGGGTAGTTGTGTGTGTAGACTTAGGAATCAGTGAGTGGATATGTAGTAACTGGTATTGGTGTGTCAATGGTTTCAAAAATGGTACTCTGTATTTTACAGTGAGTGATGAAAGGTTATACTAGTGTATGATGCGGTGTATCAGATTGTCACGTGGTTGATGACATCAGTGATGTCACTAGTGATATCATCAGTGATGTCACTGACCATATCATGAATGATGCAATATGTGACATCATCAGCAGTGCATTGTGGGCGCGCGAGTTATAATTAGCAGAACTACCTATAACGAAGGAATTTCTATGGTTTTGTACGAGTGAAATGGCCAGCTAACTATAACACCCCTGAAACCTATGATTTTTTTTCCGCGAATTTCTAAGGTATTTTAAATGCAAATTTCTAATTATAACGTCACTGAAACCTATGATTTTTTCAGTGAATTTCAAAGCTTTTTTAAATGCTAATTTTTAAGTGTGATAGTAGTTATACCTATTTTTTTGTACTGACTTTCTACAATTTTTTTAACTGTTTATTTATAAATATTTTATTAATTAAATAACATTATATATTCTTTTGAAAATTGCAACATTTTTTTTAATTCAAACTGAAATATTGATAAATTTTTTGTTTTCATTTTTTATTTTAATATATTTATAATATGTTATTTTTTTTTAAAAATTCCCTAATTTTTTTGGGAGTCGTGCACTCAAAGCGTACACACCAAGGTGGGTGCGTGGATTCTAGCCGCCATTTTAGAAAAGTCATGAAGGATCCGCGTACGGTGTGCGACGGCTGCGGGTTTTTCAGTTACATCATATACATTTAATATTACGTGATGTGCGCGATTGGTATGCGACCAGTCCGCGTCCCCTGCTCCCACGCATTCGCGTCACATGCGCAGCAAGGTACGAGACGCTTGCGCGGTGGCGGGTCCCGCGTGACGTCATATACATGCTGGGTCGCGCTAGGTGCGCGACTCTCGCAAAAAAAAATTATGTTCCAAAATGATATGTATGTGTCTTTAATATACATATTAGGGCAAGAGATTATCTAAGATATTCATAAAAAATAATATATTTGTACTTATAATAAACTTATATTATTTTTAAATATATTTTCGCGAAGTCGGGTGCATGCATCGTGAGCTCAGAGAACTAGGTCAGCAGAGCTGTTGTAGAGCCAGAGAAACCAGGTCAGCAGAGCCGTTGTAAAGCCAGAGAACCAGGTCAGCAGAGCTGCTCTAGAGCCTAAGAAGCAGTTCAGCAGAGCTGCTCTAGAACCAGAGACCCAGGTCAGCAGAGCTGCTCTAGAGCCAGAGACCCAGGTCAGCAGAGCTGCTCTAGAGCCGGAGAGCCAGGTCAGCAGAGCTGCTCTAGTGGCCGGGAACCAGTTCAGCAGAGCTGCTGTAGAGCCAGAGAAACCAGGTCAGCAGAGCTGCTTTAGAGGGAAAGAACCAGGTCAGCAGAACTGCTTTAGAGCCAGAGAACCAGGTCAGCAGAGCTGCTCTAGGGCCAGAGTACCAGGTCAGCAGAGCTGCTTTAGAGCCATAGAACCAGGTCAGCAGAGCTGCTCTAGAGGCATCGAACCAGGTCAGCAGAACTGCTTCAGAGCCAGAGAACCAGGTCAGCAGAGCTCTTTAGAGGGAGAGAACCAGGTCAGGAGAGCTGCTTTAGAGCCACAGAACCAGGCCAGCAGAGCTGCTCTAGAGCCAAGGAACCAGGTCAGCAGAGCTGCTTTAGAGCCATAGAACCTGGTCAGCGGAGATGCTTAAGAGCCAGAGAACCAGGTCAGCAGAGCTGCTCTAGAGGCAGAGAACCAGGTCAGCAGAACTGCTGTAGAGCCAGAGAAATCAGGTCAGTAGAGCTGCTTGAGAGCGAGAGAACCAGGTCAGCAGAGCTGCTTTAGAGGGAGAGAACCAGGTCAGCAGAGCTGCTTTAGAGCCAAGGGGCCAGGTCAGCAGAGCTGCTCTAGAGTCAGAGAACAAGGTCAGCAGAACTGCTTTAGAGCCATAGAACCTGGTCAGCAGAGCTGCTTTAGAGACAGAGAACCAGGTCAGCAGAGATGCTGTAGAGCCAGAGAACCAGGTAAGCAGAGTTGCTCTATAGCCTAAGAACTAGGTCAGCAGAGCTGCTCTAGAGCCAGAGAACCAGGTCAGCAGACCTACTGTAGAACCAGAGAAAGCAGGTCAGCAGAGCTGCTTTAGAGGGAGAGAACAAGGTCAGCAGAGCTGCTTTAGAGCCATAGAACCAGGTCATCAGAGCTGCTTTAGAGCCAGAGAACCAGGTCAGCAGAGCTGCTTTAGAGCCAGAGAACCAGGTCAGCAGAGCTGCTTCAGAGCCAGAGAACCAGGTCAGCAGAGCTGTTCTAGAGCCAGAGAACCAGGTTAGCAGAGCTGCTGTAGAGCCAGAGAAATCTGGTCAGTAGAGGTGCTTTAGAGTGAGAGAACCAGGTCAGCAGAGCTGCTCTAGAGGGAAAGTAACCATGTCAGCAGAACTGCTTTAAAGTCATGGAACCAGGTCAGCAGAGCTGCTTTAGAGCTAGAGAACCAGGTCAGCAGAGCTGCTGCAGAGCCAGAGAAATCAGGTCAGCAGACCTGTTGTAGAACCAGAGTACCAGATCAGCCAAATATTAGGTCAGTAGAGCTGCTTTAGAGCCATGGTTAGCAGAGCTGCTGCAGAGCCAGAGAAATCAGGTCAGTAGAGCTGCTGTAGAACCAGAAAAAGCAGGTCAGCAGAGCTGCTTTAGAGCCAGAGAAATCAGGTCAGCAGAGCTGTTGTAGAGCCAGAGAACCAGATCAGCCAAATATTAGGTCAGTAGAGCTGCTTTAGAGCCATGGTTAGCAGAGCTGCTGCAGAGCCAGAGAAATCAGGTCAGTAGAGCTGCTGTAGAACCAGAGAAAGCAGGTCAGCAGAGCTGCTTTAGAGCCAGAGAACCAGGTCAGCAGAGCTGCTTTAGAGCCAGAGAATCAGGTCAGCAGAGCTGCTTTAGAGCCAGAGAACCAGGTCAGGGGGCAACGAGGCCCATGACGGATGTTTGGCGACCTGTTCTGCAACCCCAGAACTATCTCTACTGATGAGGGAATCAATCCTGAAACACGAGCTAGGCTCGTGTCTAGAGATGATCATAATACAAGTACTTACTTGCACCGATTGAGGTGAAATACTTTGGAAATTTGAACTTTGAACTGTTCTTGAAAATACTTGAACTGCAAAGACCATGATGCAGTGGGGCGATACGGCGGAAAAGGTCAGCGGTGTGCTCCCAACTCCGGAATCCCCTTTTTCTTGGCTCCCAGTAGCCATGTAAGCTGACGAGCTTGTTGGAGATGCACCTGCGCGCCAAAGGGGCAACGAGGCACGAGAGAACCAGGTCAGCAGAACTGCTTTAGAGCCAGAGAACCAGGTCAGCAGAGCTGCTCTAGGGCCAGAGTACCAGGTCAGCAGAGCTGCTTTAGAGCCATAGAACCAGGTCAGCAGAGCTGCTCTAGAGGCATCAAACCAGGTCAGCAGAACTGCTTTAGAGCCAGAGAACCAGGTCAGCAGAGCTCTTTAGAGGGAGAGAACCAGGTCAGGAGAGCTGCTTTAGAGCCACAGAACCAGGCCAGCAGAGCTGCTCTAGAGCCAAGGAACCAGGTCAGCAGAGCTGCTTTAGAGCCATAGAACCAGGTCAGTGGAGATGCTTAAGAGCCAGAGAACCAGGTCAGCAGAGCTGCTCTAGAGGCAGAGAACCAGGTCAGCAGAACTGCTGTAGAGCCAGAGAAATCAGGTCAGTAGAGCTGCTTGAGAGCGAGAGAACCAGGTCAGCAGAGCTGCTTTAGAGCCAAGGGACCAGGTCAGCAGAGCTGCTCTAGAGTCAGAGAACCAGGTCAGCAGAACTGCTTTAGAGCCATAGAACCTGGTCAGCAGAGCTGCTGTAGAGACAGAGAACCAGGTCAGCAGAGATGCTGTAGAGCCAGAGAACCAGGTAAGCAGGGTTGCTCTATAGCCTAAGAACTAGGTCAGCAGAGCTGCTCTAGAGCCAGAGAACCAGGTCAGCAGACCTACTGTAGAACCAGAGAAAGCAGGTCAGCAGAGCTGCTTTAGAGGGAGAGAACAAGGTCAGCAGAGCTGCTTTAGAGCCATAGAACCAGGTCATCAGAGCTGCTTTAGAGCCAGAGAACCAGGTCAGCAGAGCTGCTTTAGAGCCAGAGAACCAGGTCAGCAGAGCTGCTTTAGAGCCAGAGAACCAGGTCAGCAGAACTGCTTTAAAGCCATGGAACCAGGTCAGCAGAGCTGCTTTAGAACCAGAGAACCAGGTCAGCAGAGCTGCTGCAGAGCCAGAGAAATCAGGTCAGCAGACCTGTTGTAGAGCCAGAGAACCAGATCAGCCAAATATTAGGTCAGTAGAGCTGCTTTAGAGCCATGGTTAGCAGAGCTGCTGCAGAGCCAGAGAAATCAGGTCAGTAGAGCTGCTGTAGAACCAGAGAAAGCCGGTCAGCAGAGCTGCTTTAGAGCCAGAGAAATCAGGTCAGCAGAGCTGTTGTAGAGCCAGAGAACCAGATCAGCCAAATATTAGGTCAGTAGAGCTGCTTTAGAGCCATGGTTAGCAGAGCTGCTGCAGAGCTAGAGAAATCAGGTCAGTAGAGCTGCTGTAGAACCAGAGAAAGCAGGTCAGCAGAGCTGCTTTAGAGCCAGAGAACCAGGTCAGCAGAGCTGCTTTAGAGCCAGAGAATCAGGTCAGCAGAGCTGCTTTAGAGCCAGAGAACTAGGTCAGGGGGCAACGAGGCCCGTGACGGATGTTTGGCGACCTGTTCTGCAACCCCAGAACTATCTCTACTGATGAGGGAATCAATCCCGAAACACGAGCTAGGCTCGTGTCTAGAGATGATCATAATACAAGTACTTACTTGCACCGATTGAGGTGAAATACTTTGGAAATTTGAACTTTGAACTGTTCTTGAAAATACTTGAACTGCAAAGACCATGATGCAGTGGGGCGATACGGCGGAAAAGGTCAGCGGTGTGCTCCCAACTCCGGAATCCCCTTTGTCTTGGCTCCCCGTAGCCATGTAAGCTGACGAGCTTGTTGGAGAGGCACCTGCGCGCCAAAGGGGCAACGAGGCACGAGAGAACCTGGTCAGCAGAGCTGCTTTAGAGCCAGAGAGCCAGGTCAGCAGAGCTGTTCTAGAGCCAGAGAACCAGGTTAGCAGAGCTGCTGTAGAGCCAGAGAAATCAGGTCAGTAGAGCTGCTTTAGAGTGAGAGAAACAGGTCAGCAGAGCTGCTCTAGAGGGAGAGTAACCATGTCAGCAGAACTGCTTTAGAGCCATGGTACCAGGTCAGCAGAGCTGCTTTAGAGGCAGAGAACCAGGTCAGCAGAGCTGCTTTAGAGCCAGAGAAATCAGGTCAGCAGAGCTGTTGTAGAGCCAGAGAACCAGATCAGCCAAATATTAGGTCAGTAGAGCTGCTTTAGAGCCATGATTAGCAGAGCTGCTGCAGAGCCAGAGAAATCAGGTCAGTAGAGCTGCTGTAGAACCAGAGAAAGCAGGTCAGCAGAGCTGCTTTAGAGCCAGAGAACCAGGTCAGCAGAGCTGCTTTAGAGCCAGAGAATCAGGTCAGCAGAGCTGCTTTAGAACCAGAGAATCAGGTCAGCAGAGCTGCTTTAGAGCCAGAGAACCAGGTCAGGGGGCAACGAGGCCCGTGACGGATGTTTGGCGACCTGTTCTGCAACCCCGGAACTATCTCTACTGATGAGGGAATCAATCCCGAAACACGAGCTAGGCTCGTGTCTAGAGATGATCATAATACAAGTACTTACTTTCACCGATTGAGGTGAAATACTTTGGAAATTTGAACTTTGAACTGTTCTTGAAAATACTTGAACTGCACAGACCATGATGCAGTGGGGCGATACGTCGGAAAAGGTCAGCGGTGTGCTCCCAAATCCGGAATCCTCTTTTTCTTGGCTCCCGGCAGCCATGTAAGCTGACGAGCTTGTTGGAGATGCACCTGTGCGCCAGAGGGGCAACGAGGCCCGTGACGGATGTTTGGCGACCTGTTCTGCAACCCCGGAACTATCTGTACTGATGAGGGATCAATCCCGAAACACGAGCTAGGCTCGTGTCAAGAGATGATCATAATACAAGTACTTACTTGCACCGATTGAGGTGAAATACTTTGGAAATTTGAACTTTGAACTGTTCTTGAAAATACTTGAACTGCACAGACCATGATGCAGTGGGGAGATACGGCGGAAAAGGTCAACGGTGTGCTCCCAACTCCGGAATCCCCTTTTTCTTGGCTCCCGGTAGCCATGTAAGCTGACGAGCTTGTTGGAGATGCACCTACGCACCAGAGGGGCAACAAGGCCCGTGACGGATGTTTGGCGACCTGTTCTGCAACCCCGGAACTATCTCTACTGATGAGGGAATCAATCCCGAAATACGAGTAAGGCTCGTGTCTAGAGATGATCATAATACAAGTACTTACTTGCACCGATTGAGGTGAAATACTTTGGAAATTTGAACTTTGAACTGTTCTTGAAAATACTTGAACTGCACAGACCATGATGCAGTGGTGCAATACGGCGGAAAAGGTCAGCGGTGTGCTCCCAACTCCGGAATCCCCAGGACAGCAGAGCTGTTCTAGAGCCAGAAAACCAGGTTAGCAGAGCTGCTGTAGAGCCAGAGAAATCAGGTCAGTAGAGCTGCTTTAGAGTGAGAGAAATAGGTCAGCAGAGCTGCTCTAGAGGGAGAGTAACCATGTCAGCAGAACTGCTTTAGAGCCATGGAACAAGGTCAGCAGAGCTGCTTTAGAGCCAGAGAACCAGGTCAGCAGAGCTGCTTTAGAGCCAGAGAACAAGGTCAGCAGAGCTGTTGTAGAGCCAGAGAACCAGGTCAGCAGAACTGCTTTAGAGCCAGAGAACCAGGTCAGCAGAGCTGCTCTAGAGCCAGAGAACCAGGTTAGCAGAGCTGCTGTAGAGCCAGAGAAATCAGGACAGTAGAGCTGCTTTAGAGTGAGAGAACCAGGTCAGCAGAGCTGCTCTAGAGGGAGAGTAACCATGTCAGCAGAACTGCTTTAGAGCCATGGAACCAGGTTAGCAGAGCTGCTTTAGATCCAGAGAACCAGGTCAGCAGAGCTGCTTTAGAGCCAGAGAACAAGGTCAGCAGAGCTGTTGTAGAGCCAGAGAACCAGATCAGCAGAGCTGCTCTGTAGCCTAATACTAGGTCAGCAGAGCTGCTTTAGAGCCATGGAACCAGGTCATCAGAGCTGCTTTAGAGCCGAAGAACCAGGTCAGCAGAGCTGCTCTAGAGGGAGAGTAACCATGTCAGCAGAACTGCTTTAGAGCCATGGAACCAGGTCAGCAGAGCTGCTTTAGAGCCAGAGAACCAGGTCAGCAGAGCTGCTTTAGAGCCAGAGAACAAGGTCAGCAGAGCTGTTGTAGAGCCAGAGAACCAGATCAGCAGAGCTGCTCTGTAGCCCAATACTAGGTCAGCAGAGCTGCTTTAGAGCCATGGAACCAGGTCAGCAGAGCTGTTGTAGAGCCAGAGAACCAGATCAGCAGAGCTGCTCTGTAGCCTAATACTAGGTCGGCAGAGCTGCGCTAGAGCCAGAGAACCAGGTCAGCAGACCTGCTGTAGAGCCAGAGAAACCAGGTCAGCAGAGCTGCTTTAGAGGGAGAGAACCAGGTCAACTGAGCTGCTTTAGAGCCAGGGAACCAGGTCAGCAGAGCTCCTTTAGAGCCAGAGAACCAGGTCAGCAGAGCTGCATTAGAGCCAGAGAACCAGGTCAGTAGAGCTGCTTTAGAGCCAGAGAACCAGGTCAGCAGAGCTTCTCTAGCTGACACTGACTTACAGACACTGACTGACACAGATTGACTGACTGGGACTGACACTGACTGACACTGATTGACTGACTGGCACTGATTGACTGGCACTGACTGACACTGATTGACTGACACTGAATGACTGACTGACACTGACTGGCTGACACTCACACTGACTGACTACTCTCTACTACTCACTCTCTACTACTCTCTACTACTCACTATCTACTACTCACTCTCTACTACTCTCTACTACTCACTCTCTACTACTCTCTACTACTCACTCTCCCCTACTCTCTACTACTCACTCTCTACTACTCTCTACTACTCTCTCTCTACTACTCACTCTCTACTACTCACTCGCTACTACTCTCTACTACTCACTCTACTACTCTCTACTACTGCGCTCTACTACTGCGCTCTACTACTCACTCTCTAATACTCTCTACCACTCACACTCTACTGTTCACTCTCTACTACTCTATCCTACTCTCTCTCTACTACTCACTCTACTAATCTCTACTACTCACTTTCTACTACTCTCTCTTTACTACTCACTCTCTACTATTCACTCTCTTTTACTCACTCTCTACCACTCACTCTCTTCTACTCACTCTCTACTACTCGCTCTTTCTAGAACCACTTTATTCCAATCAAGATGGCTTCAGGTGTGCCATACTTTTGTCAAAAGTAAGACTGTTAGCGCTCTAGTTGTTCTTTAGGACACTCTGGGACATTCTGTCACTGGGCCATACTTGGGCTACATCTGGGTGATGTTTGTGCTACATTTGGGCTCTTTTGTATCTGGTGGCCATCTTGGGAGACTTATTTGTTATGAAGTTTCCTAATTTCCTCATTTACTACAGTCTCCTCAGTAGGAAATACTTTCCGTTTTTTACTTTGATTCCATCAAGAAGGCATTCAGATGTGTCACACATTTGCCATAAATTCAGAATGTGAGCACTCTAGTTGCTTATTATATCACTGTAGTAAAGCTACTGCTCACCAGGGAAGTATGCTGCTGGTATTGAAAGTGCATGTTTCAGTCTGCATGTCAGAATTTATTAATGAAATAGAAGAGGATTTGAGAAGTCACTCAAAATGTGCCCTAATTTTTCTTTCTGCAGCACTAATCATACTTTCTATGGGAAAATGAACCTCCTCTTTGTGTTCCTTTTTAAATTAAATGTTTTAGGAGTTACCACTTTATTCCAATCAAGATGGCTTCAGGTGTGCCATACGTTTGTCACAAGTAGGACTGTTAGCGCTCTAGTTGTTCTTTAGAACATTCTGGGAAGCTGCAGTAGAACACAAAGGAATCAACTGACAATCTCTGCCCTTGTTAGATGTACATGTTTTACTGAGATTGTCAGACTTCATTCTCACATGACTGAGAAAGATAATGTGAATTTACAGAAAATATGCTCTCAGTTTAGCTTATAGATCCCCTCCCAAACCTCTCTGGGAAAAGCATGAGAAAATAGCGTTCTCTCAAACATGATTCATGATACCCCAGCAGAAGGCTTTTTCACACTGTAAAATCACCTTAGAACACACCACAATTCCTAAAATGAGTATGGTACCATCAACAAATGATTTATAATGTAACTAAAGTCTTAAACCTTCTATTAATTGCAATGCTTTTTAATGAGGTGCTATCATGTATATTGGTCCCAAGATGGCTGCCAACACTTCTTGGATGAAGTGCTGACAGGCAATCAGATCTCCCGGTGAGATGTGTGGTATTTTTTTCCTTTAATATCTAAAAAACTACTGAACAGATTTACACCATTTAACAAATAGGAACGGCTCTGAACCAAGGTCTACCTTTCTGCCAAATGTGGTGCAATTCCATTCAGCAGTTCAGGCTGTAGCTGCGATTAAAGGTTCCTATAGAAAATTGCATGGGGAAAATACGTTTTGGGACCTCCAACAGCCTCTCCACACGAGAGAGGAAATGAGTCGCAACCTCTGTCCGGTTTAAAAATGCGTTTATTTTTCTTTTCAAAAAGCGGCATAGTCCTGTTTGGCTCTAATGCATTTCGCTCACCACTGTGAGCTTCGTCAGAGAGGAGGCGCCGCAGGTTCAGGTAATTACAGCTCACCCACACGACCAAGAGTGTACCGGTGCTTCCGTTTTTTAACCCCTTGTTGGGTACCGCATTTCAGCTGTTCTTTTGAGTTGCTGCATGCTGGGTCATGTAGTTTGCTGCAGCCTTCCGTGCGTGCTGGATTCAAATTTGCGCCTCCTATGCCATCCGGAAAACCCTGAGAATGTCCTTTTAAAACATCTTCTGGGACCCAAACCATAGTCCAGTCTATGGGAGCACCTCACACCCTTCGTGCTTCACACGTTCTGCAAAGTGGTCCAGGTTCGGGTGTGAATGGCGCTCTTGGCGGGCGGTGCGTTTCTCTTGGGCCGGACCTTGGCCACATAAATATTCCAACAGCCTCTCCACACGAGAGAGGAAATGAGTCGCAACCTCTGTCCGGTTTAAAAATGAGTTTATTTTTCTTTTCAAAAAGCGGCATAGTCCTGTTTGGCTCTAATTCATTTCGCTCACCATTGTGAGCTTCGTCAGAGAGGAGGCGCCGCAGGTTCAGGTAATTACAGCTCACCCACACGACCAAGAGTGTACCGGTGCTTCCGTTTTTTAACCCCTTGTTGGGTACCGCATTTCAGCTGTTCTTTTGAGTTGCTGCATGCTGGGTCATGTAGTTTGCTGCAGCCTTCCGTGCGTGCTGGATTCAAATTTGCGCCTCCTATGCCATCCGGAAAACCCTGAGAATGTCCTTTTAAAACATCTTCTGGGACCCAAACCATAGTCCAGTCTATGAGAGCACCTCACACCCTTCGTGCTTCACACGTTCTGAAAAGTGGTCCAGGTTCGGGTGTGTATGGCGCTCTTGGCGGGCGGTGCGTTTCTCTTGGGCCGGACCTTGGCCACATAAATATTCCAACAGCCTCTCCACACGAGAGAGGAAATGAGTCGCAACCTCTGTCCGGTTTAAAAATGCGTTTATTTTTCTTTTCAAAAAGCGGCATAGTCCTGTTTGGCTCTAATGCATTTCGCTCACCACTGTGAGCTTCGTCAGAGAGGAGGCGCCGCAGGTTCAGGTAATTACAGCTCACCCACACGACCAAGAGTGTACCGGTGCTTCCGTTTTTTAACCCCTTGTTGGGTACCGCATTTCAGCTGTTCTTTTGAGTTGCTGCATGCTGGGTCATGTAGTTTGCTGCAGCCTTCCGTGCGTGCTGTATTCAAATTTGCGCCTCCTATGCCATCCGGAAAACCCTGAGAATGTCCTTTTGAAACATCTTCTGGGACCCAAACCATAGTCCAGTCTATGGGAGCACCTCACACCCTTCGTGCTTCACACGTTCTGCAAAGTGGTCCAGGTTTGGGTGTGAATGGCGCTCTTGGCGGGTGGTGCGTTTCTCTTGGGCCGGACCTTGGCCACATAAATATTCCAACAGCCTCTCCACACGAGAGAGGAAATGAGTCGCAACCTCTGTCCGGTTTAAAAATGCGTTTATTTTTCTTTTCAAAAAGCGGCATAGTCCTGTTTGGCTCTAATGCATTTCGCTCACCACTGTGAGCTTCGTCAGAGAGGAGGCGCCGCAGGTTCAGGTAATTACAGCTCACCCACACGACCAAGAGTGTACCGGTGCTTCCGTTTTTTAACCCCTTGTTGGGTACCGCATTTCAGCTGTTCTTTTGAGTTGCTGCATGCTGGGTCATGTAGTTTGCTGCAGCCTTCCGTGCGTGCTGGATTCAAATTTGCGCCTCCTATGCCATCCGGAAAACCCTGCGAATGTCCTTTTAAAACATCTTCTGGGACCCAAACCATAGTCCAGTCTATGGGAGCACCTCACACCCTTCCTGCTTCACACGTTCTGCAAAGTGGTCCAGGTTCGGGTGTGAATGGCGCTCTTGGCGGGCGGTGCGTTTCTCTTGGGCCGGACCTTGGCCACATAAATATTCCAACAGCCTCTCCACACGAGAGAGGAAATGAGTCGCAACCTCTGTCCGGTTTAAAAATGCGTTTATTTTTCTTTTCAAAAAGCGGCATAGTCCTGTTTGGCTCTAATGCATTTCGCTCACCACTGTGAGCTTCGTCAAAGAGGAGGCGCTGCAGGTTCAGGTAATTACAGCTCACCCACACGACCAAGAGTGTACCGGTGCTTCCGTTTTTTAACCCCTTGTTGGGTACCGCATTTCAGCTGTTCTTTTGAGTTGCTGCATGCTGGGTCATGTAGTTTGCTGCAGCCTTCCGTGCGTGCTGGATTCAAATTTGCGCCTCCTATGCCATCCGGAAAACCCTGAGAATGTCCTTTTAAAACATCTTCTGGGACCCAAACCATAGTCCAGTCTATGGGAGCACCTCACACCCTTCGTGCTTCACATGTTCTGCAAAGTGGTCCAGGTTCGGGTGTGAATGGCGCTCTTGGCGGGAGGTGCGTTTCTCTTGGGCCGGACCTTGGCCACATAAATATTCCAACAGCCTCTCCACACGAGAGAGGAAATGAGTCGCAACCTCTGTCCGGTTTAAAAATGCGTTTATTTTTCTTTTCAAAAAGCGGCATAGTCCTGTTTGGCTCTAATGCATTTCGCTCACCACTGTGAGCTTCGTCAGAGAGGAGGCGCCGCAGGTTCAGGTAATTACAGCTCACCCACACGACCAAGAGTGTACCGGTGCTTCCGTTTTTTAACCCCTTGTTGGGTACCGCATTTCAGCTGTTCTTTTGAGTTGCTGCATGCTGGGTCATGTAGTTTGCTGCAGCCTTCCGTGCGTGCTGGATTCAAATTTGCGCCTCCTATGCCATCCGGAAAACCCTGCGAATGTCCTTTTAAAACATCTTCTGGGACCCAAACCATAGTCCAGTCTATGGGAGCACCTCACACCCTTCGTGCTTCACACGTTCTGCAAAGTGGTCCAGGTTCGGGTGTGAATGGCGCTCTTGGCGGGCGGTGCGTTTCTCTTGGGCCGGACCTTGGCCACATAAATATTCCAACAGCCTCTCCACACGAGAGAGGAAATGAGTCGCAACCTCTGTCCGGTTTAAAAATGCGTTTATTTTTCTTTTCAAAAAGCGGCATAGTCCTGTTTGGCTCTAATGCATTTCGCTCACCACTGTGAGCTTCGTCAAAGAGGAGGCGCTGCAGGTTCAGGTAATTACAGCTCACCCACACGACCAAGAGTGTACCGGTGCTTCCGTTTTTTAACCCCTTGTTGGGTACCGCATTTCAGCTGTTCTTTTGAGTTGCTGCATGCTGGGTCATGTAGTTTGCTGCAGCCTTCCGTGCGTGCTGGATTCAAATTTGCGCCTCCTATGCCATCCGGAAAACCCTGAGAATGTCCTTTTAAAACATCTTCTGGGACCCAAACCATAGTCCAGTCTATGGGAGCACCTCACACCCTTCGTGCTTCACACGTTCTGCAAAGTGGTCCAGGTTCGGGTGTGAATGGCGCTCTTGGCGGGCGGTGCGTTTCTCTTGGGCCGGACCTTGGCCACATAAATATTCCAACAGCCTCTCCACACGAGAGAGGAAATGAGTCGCAACCTCTGTCCGGTTTAAAAATGCGTTTATTTTTCTTTTCAAAAAGCGGCATAGTCCTGTTTGCTCTAATGCATTTCGCTCACCACTGTGAGCTTCGTCAGAGAGGAGGCGCCGCAGGTTCAGGTAATTACAGCTCACCCACACGACCAAGAGTGTACCGGTGCTTCCGTTTTTTAACCCCTTGTTGGGTACCGCATTTCAGCTGTTCTTTTGAGTTGCTGCATGCTGGGTCATGTAGTTTGCTGCAGCCTTCCGTGCGTGCTGGATTCAAATTTGCGCCTCCTATGCCATCCGGAAAACCCTGAGAATGTCCTTTTAAAACATCTTCTGGGACCCAAACCATAGTCCAGTCTATGGGAGCACCGCACACCCTTCGTGCTTCACATGTTCTGCAAAGTGGTCCAGGTTCGGGTGTGAATGGCGCTCTTGGCGGGAGGTGCGTTTCTCTTGGGCCGGACCTTGGCCACATAAATATTCCAACAGCCTCTCCACACGAGAGAGGAAATGAGTCGCAACCTCTGTCCGGTTTAAAAATGCGTTTATTTTTCTTTTCAAAAAGCGGCATAGTCCTGTTTGGCTCTAATGCATTTCGCTCACCACTGTGAGCTTCGTCAGAGAGGAGGCGCCGCAGGTTCAGGTAATTACAGCTCACCCACACGACCAAGAGTGTACCGGTGCTTCCGTTTTTTAACCCCTTGTTGGGTACCGCATTTCAGCTGTTCTTTTGAGTTGCTGCATGCTGGGTCATGTAGTTTGCTGCAGCCTTCCGTGCGTGCTGGATTCAAATTTGCGCCTCCTATGCCATCCGGAAAACCCTGAGAATGTCCTTTTAAAACATCTTCTGGGACCCAAACCATAGTCCAGTCTATGGGAGCACCTCACACCCTTCGTGCTTCACACGTTCTGCAAAGTGGTCCAGGTTCGGGTGTGAATGGCGCTCTTGGCGGGCGGTGCGTTTCTCTTGGGCCGGACCTTGGCCACATAAATATTCCAACAGCCTCTCCACACGAGAGAGGAAATGAGTCGCAACCTCTGTCCGGTTTAAAAATGCGTTTATTTTTCTTTTCAAAAAGCGGCATAGTCCTGTTTGGCTCTAATGCATTTCGCTCACCACTGTGAGCTTCGTCAAAGAGGAGGCGCTGCAGGTTCAGGTAATTACAGCTCACCCACACGACCAAGAGTGTACCGGTGCTTCCGTTTTTTAACCCCTTGTTGGGTACCGCATTTCAGCTGTTCTTTTGAGTTGCTGCATGCTGGGTCATGTAGTTTGCTGCAGCCTTCCGTGCGTGCTGGATTCAAATTTGCGCCTCCTATGCCATCCGGAAAACCCTGAGAATGTCCTTTTAAAACATCTTCTGGGACCCAAACCATAGTCCAGTCTATGGGAGCACCTCACACCCTTCGTGCTTCACACGTTCTGCAAAGTGGTCCAGGTTCGGGTGTGAATGGCGCTCTTGGCGGGCGGTGCGTTTCTCTTGGGCCGGACCTTGGCCACATAAATATTCCAACAGCCTCTCCACACGAGAGAGGAAATGAGTCGCAACCTCTGTCCGGTTTAAAAATGCGTTTATTTTTCTTTTCAAAAAGCGGCATAGTCCTGTTTGGCTCTAATGCATTTCGCTCACCACTGTGAGCTTCGTCAGAGAGGAGGCGCCGCAGGTTCAGGTAATTACAGCTCACCCACACGACCAAGAGTGTACCGGTGCTTCCGTTTTTTAACCCCTTGTTGGGTACCGCATTTCAGCTGTTCTTTTGAGTTGCTGCATGCTGGGTCATGTAGTTTGCTGCAGCCTTCCGTGCGTGCTGGATTCAAATTTGCGCCTCCTATGCCATCCGGAAAACCCTGAGAATGTCCTTTTAAAACATCTTCTGGGACCCAAACCATAGTCCAGTCTATGGGAGCACCTCACACCCTTCGTGCTTCACATGTTCTGCAAAGTGGTCCAGGTTCGGGTGTGAATGGCGCTCTTGGCGGGAGGTGCGTTTCTCTTGGGCCGGACCTTGGCCACATAAATATTCCAACAGCCTCTCCACACGAGAGAGGAAATGAGTCGCAACCTCTGTCCGGTTTAAAAATGCGTTTATTTTTCTTTTCAAAAAGCGGCATAGTCCTGTTTGGCTCTAATGCATTTCGCTCACCACTGTGAGCTTCGTCAGAGAGGAGGCGCCGCAGGTTCAGGTAATTACAGCTCACCCACACGACCAAGAGTGTACCGGTGCTTCCGTTTTTTAACCCCTTGTTGGGTACCGCATTTCAGCTGTTCTTTTGAGTTGCTGCATGCTGGGTCATGTAGTTTGCTGCAGCCTTCCGTGCGTGCTGGATTCAAATTTGCGCCTCCTATGCCATCCGGAAAACCCTGAGAATGTCCTTTTAAAACATCTTCTGGGACCCAAACCATAGTCCAGTCTATGGGAGCACCTCACACCCTTCGTGCTTCACACGTTCTGCAAAGTGGTCCAGGTTCGGGTGTGAATGGCGCTCTTGGCGGGCGGTGCGTTTCTCTTGGGCCGGACCTTGGCCACATAAATATTCCAACAGCCTCTCCACACGAGAGAGGAAATGAGTCGCAACCTCTGTCCGGTTTAAAAATGCGTTTATTTTTCTTTTCAAAAAGCGGCATAGTCCTGTTTGGCTCTAATGCATTTCGCTCACCATTTTGAGCTTCGTCAGAGAGGAGGCGCCGCAGGTTCAGGTAATTACAGCTCACCCACAAGACCAAGAGTGTACCGGTGCTTCCGTTTTTTAACCCCTTGTTGGGTACCGCATTTCAGCTGTTCTTTTGAGTTGCTGCATGCTGGGTCATGTAGTTTGCTGCAGCCTTCCGTGCGTGCTGGATTCAAATTTGCGCCTCCTATGCCATCCCGAAAACCCTGAGAATGTCCTTTTAAAACATCTTCTGGGACCCAAACCATAGTCCAGTCTATGGGAGCACCTCACACCCTTCGTGCTTCACACGTTCTGCAAAGTGGTCCAGGTTCGGGTGTGAATGGCGCTCTTGGCGGGCGGTGCGTTTCTCTTGGGCCGGACCTTGGCCACATAAATATTCCAACAGCCTCTCCACACGAGAGAGGAAATGAGTCGCAACCTCTGTCCGGTTTAAAAATGCGTTTATTTTTCTTTTCAAAAAGGGGCATAGTCCTGTTTGGCTCTAATGCATTTCGCTCACCACTGTGAGCTTCGTCAGAGAGGAGGCGCCGCAGGTTCAGGTAATTACAGCTCACCCACACGACCAAGAGTGTACCGGTGCTTCCGTTTTTTAACCCCTTGTTGGGTACCGCATTTCAGCTGTTCTTTTGAGTTGCTGCATGCTGGGTCATGTAGTTTGCTGCAGCCTTCCGTGAGTGCTGGATTCAAATTTGCGCCTCCTATGCCATCCGGAAAACCCTGAGAATGTCCTTTTAAAACATCTTCTGGGACCCAAACCATAGTCCAGTCTATGGGAGCACCTCACACCCTTCGTGCTTCACACGTTCTGCAAAGTGGTCCAGGTTTGGGTGTGAATGGCGCTCTTGGCGGGCGGTGCGTTTCTCTTGGGCCGGACCTTGGCCACATAAATATTCCAACAGCCTCTCCACACGAGAGAGGAAATGAGTCGCAACCTCTGTCCGGTTTAAAAATGCGTTTATTTTTCTTTTCAAAAAGCGGCATAGTCCTGTTTGGCTCTAATGCATTTCGCTCACCACTGTGAGCTTCGTCAGAGAGGAGGCGCCGCAGGTTCAGGTAATTACAGCTCACCCACACGACCAAGAGTGTACCGGTGCTTCCGTTTTTTAACCCCTTGTTGGGTACCGCATTTCAGCTGTTCTTTTGAGTTGCTGCATGCTGGGTCATGTAGTTTGCTGCAGCCTTCCGTGCGTGCTGGATTCAAATTTGCGCCTCCTATGCCATCCGGAAAACCCTGAGAATGTCCTTTTAAAACATCTTCTGGGACCCAAACCATAGTCCAGTCTATGGGAGCACCTCACACCCTTCGTGCTTCACACGTTCTGCAAAGTGGTCCAGGTTCGGGTGTGAATGGCGCTCTTGGCGGGCGGTGCGTTTCTCTTGGGCCGGACCTTGGCCACATAAATATTCCAACAGCCTCTCCACACGAGAGAGGAAATGAGTCGCAACCTCTGTCCGGTTTAAAAATGCGTTTATTTTTCTTTTCAAAAAGCGGCATAGTCCTGTTTGGCTCTAATGCATTTCGCTCACCACTGTGAGCTTCGTCAGAGAGGAGGCGCCGCAGGTTCAGGTAATTACAGCTCACCCACACGACCAAGAGTGTACCGGTGCTTCCGTTTTTTAACCCCTTGTTGGGTACCGCATTTCAGCTGTTCTTTTGAGTTGCTGCATGCTGGGTCATGTAGTTTGCTGCAGCCTTCCGTGCGTGCTGGATTCAAATTTGCGCCTCCTATGCCATCCGGAAAACCCTGAGAATGTCCTTTTAAAACATCTTCTGGGACCCAAACCATAGTCCAGTCTATGGGAGCACCTCACACCCTTCGTGCTTCACACGTTCTGCAAAGTGGTCCAGGTTCGGGTGTGAATGGCGCTCTTGGCGGGCGGTGCGTTTCTCTTGGGCCGGACCTTGGCCACATAAATATTCCAACAGCCTCTCCACACGAGAGAGGAAATGAGTCGCAACCTCTGTCCGGTTTAAAAATGCGTTTATTTTTCTTTTCAAAAAGCGGCATAGTCCTGTTTGGCTCTAATGCATTTCGCTCACCACTGTGAGCTTCGTCAGAGAGGAGGCGCCGCAGGTTCAGGTAATTACAGCTCACCCACACGACCAAGAGTGTACCGGTGCTTCCGTTTTTTAACCCCTTGTTGGGTACCACATTTCAGCTGTTCTTTTGAGTTGCTGCATGCTGGGTCATGTAGTTTGCTGCAGCCTTCCGTGCGTGCTGGATTCAAATTTGCGCCTCCTATGCCATCCGGAAAACCCTGAGAATGTCCTTTTAAAACATCTTCTGGGACCCAAACCATAGTCCAGTCTATGGGAGCACCTCACACCCTTCGTGCTTCACACGTTCTGCAAAGTGGTCCAGGTTCGGGTGTGAATGGCGCTCTTGGCGGGCGGTGCGTTTCTCTTGGGCCGGACCTTGGCCACATAAATATTCCAACAGCCTCTCCACACGAGAGAGGAAATGAGTCGCAACCTCTGTCCGGTTTAAAAATGCGTTTATTTTTCTTTTCAAAAAGCGGCATAGTCCTGTTTGGCTCTAATGCATTTCGCTCACCACTGTGAGCTTCGTCAAAGAGGAGGCGCTGCAGGTTCAGGTAATTACAGCTCACCCACACGACCAAGAGTGTACCGGTGCTTCCGTTTTTTAACCCCTTGTTGGGTACCGCATTTCAGCTGTTCTTTTGAGTTGCTGCATGCTGGGTCATGTAGTTTGCTGCAGCCTTCCGTGCGTGCTGGATTCAAATTTGCGCCTCCTATGCCATCCGGAAAACCCTGAGAATGTCCTTTTAAAACATCTTCTGGGACCCAAACCATAGTCCAGTCTATGGGAGCACCTCACACCCTTCGTGCTTCACACGTTCTGCAAAGTGGTCCAGGTTCGGGTGTGAATGGCGCTCTTGGCGGGCGGTGCGTTTCTCTTGGGCCGGACCTTGGCCACATAAATATTCCAACAGCCTCTCCACACGAGAGAGGAAATGAGTCGCAACCTCTGTCCGGTTTAAAAATGCGTTTATTTTTCTTTTCAAAAAGCGGCATAGTCCTGTTTGGCTCTAATGCATTTCGCTCACCACTGTGAGCTTCGTCAGAGAGGAGGCGCCGCAGGTTCAGGTAATTACAGCTCACCCACACGACCAAGAGTGTACCGGTGCTTCCGTTTTTTAACCCCTTGTTGGGTACCGCATTTCAGCTGTTCTTTTGAGTTGCTGCATGCTGGGTCATGTAGTTTGCTGCAGCCTTCCGTGCGTGCTGGATTCAAATTTGCGCCTCCTATGCCATCCGGAAAACCCTGAGAATGTCCTTTTAAAACATCTTCTGGGACCCAAACCATAGTCCAGTCTATGGGAGCACCTCACACCCTTCGTGCTTCACACGTTCTGCAAAGTGGTCCAGGTTCGGGTGTGAATGGCGCTCTTGGCGGGCGGTGCGTTTCTCTTGGGCCGGACCTTGGCCACATAAATATTCCAACAGCCTCTCCACACGAGAGAGGAAATGAGTCGCAACCTCTGTCCGGTTTAAAAATGCGTTTATTTTTCTTTTCAAAAAGCGGCATAGTCCTGTTTGGCTCTAATGCATTTCGCTCACCACTGTGAGCTTCGTCAGAGAGGAGGCGCCGCAGGTTCAGGTAATTACAGCTCACCCACACGACCAAGAGTGTACCGGTGCTTCCGTTTTTTAACCCCTTGTTGGGTACCGCATTTCAGCTGTTCTTTTGAGTTGCTGCATGCTGGGTCATGTAGTTTGCTGCAGCCTTCCGTGCGTGCTGGATTCAAATTTGCGCCTCCTATGCCATCCGGAAAACCCTGAGAATGTCCTTTTAAAACATCTTCTGGGACCCAAACCATAGTCCAGTCTATGGGAGCACCTCACACCCTTCGTGCTTCACACGTTCTGCAAAGTGGTCCAGGTTCGGGTGTGAATGGCGCTCTTGGCGGGCGGTGCGTTTCTCTTGGGCCGGACCTTGGCCACATAAATATTCCAACAGCCTCTCCACACGAGAGAGGAAATGAGTCGCAACCTCTGTCCGGTTTAAAAATGCGTTTATTTTTCTTTTCAAAAAGCGGCATAGTCCTGTTTGGCTCTAATGCATTTCGCTCACCATTGTGAGCTTCGTCAGAGAGGAGGCGCCGCAGGTTCAGGTAATTACAGCTCACCCACAAGACCAAGAGTGTACCGGTGCTTCCGTTTTTTAACCCCTTGTTGGGTACCGCATTTCAGCTGTTCTTTTGAGTTGCTGCATGCTGGGTCATGTAGTTTGCTGCAGCCTTCCGTGCGTGCTGGATTCAAATTTGCACCTCCTATGCCATCCCGAAAACCCTGAGAATGTCCTTTTAAAACATCTTCTGGGACCCAAACCATAGTCCAGTCTATGGGAGCACCTCACACCCTTCGTGCTTCACACGTTCTGCAAAGTGGTCCAGGTTCGGGTGTGAATGGCGCTCTTGGCGGGCGGTGCGTTTCTCTTGGGCCGGACCTTGGCCACATAAATATTCCAACAGCCTCTCCACACGAGAGAGGAAATGAGTCGCAACCTCTGTCCGGTTTAAAAATGCGTTTATTTTTCTTTTCAAAAAGGGGCATAGTCCTGTTTGGCTCTAATGCATTTCGCTCACCACTGTGAGCTTCGTCAGAGAGGAGGCGCCGCAGGTTCAGGTAATTACAGCTCACCCACACGACCAAGAGTGTACCGGTGCTTCCGTTTTTTAACCCCTTGTTGGGTACCGCATTTCAGCTGTTCTTTTGAGTTGCTGCATGCTGGGTCATGTAGTTTGCTGCAGCCTTCCGTGCGTGCTGGATTCAAATTTGCGCCTCCTATGCCATCCGGAAAACCCTGAGAATGTCCTTTTAAAACATCTTCTGGGACCCAAACCATAGTCCAGTCTATGGGAGCACCTCACACCCTTCGTGCTTCACACGTTCTGCAAAGTGGTCCAGGTTTGGGTGTGAATGGCGCTCTTGGCGGGCGGTGCGTTTCTCTTGGGCCGGACCTTGGCCACATAAATATTCCAACAGCCTCTCCACACGAGAGAGGAAATGAGTCGCAACCTCTGTCCGGTTTAAAAATGCGTTTATTTTTCTTTTCAAAAAGCGGCATAGTCCTGTTTGGCTCTAATGCATTTCGCTCACCACTGTGAGCTTCGTCAGAGAGGAGGCGCCGCAGGTTCAGGTAATTACAGCTCACCCACACGACCAAGAGTGTACCGGTGCTTCCGTTTTTAAACCCCTTGTTGGGTACCGCATTTCAGCTGTTCTTTTGAGTTGCTGCATGCTGGGTCATGTAGTTTGCTGCAGCCTTCCGTGCGTGCTGGATTCAAATTTGCGCCTCCTATGCCATCCGGAAAACCCTGAGAATGTCCTTTTAAAACATCTTCTGGGACCCAAACCATAGTCCAGTCTATGGGAGCACCTCACACCCTTCGTGCTTCACACGTTCTGCAAAGTGGTCCAGGTTCGGGTGTGAATGGCGCTCTTGGCGGGCGGTGCGTTTCTCTTGGGCCGGACCTTGGCCACATAAATATTCCAACAGCCTCTCCACACGAGAGAGGAAATGAGTCGCAACCTCTGTCCGGTTTAAAAATGCGTTTATTTTTCTTTTCAAAAAGCGGCATAGTCCTGTTTGGCTCTAATGCATTTCGCTCACCACTGTGAGCTTCGTCAGAGAGGAGGCGCCGCAGGTTCAGGTAATTACAGCTCACCCACACGACCAAGAGTGTACCGGTGCTTCCGTTTTTTAACCCCTTGTTGGGTACCGCATTTCAGCTGTTCTTTTGAGTTGCTGCATGCTGGGTCATGTAGTTTGCTGCAGCCTTCCGTGCGTGCTGGATTCAAATTTGCGCCTCCTATGCCATCCGGAAAACCCTGAGAATGTCCTTTTAAAACATCTTCTGGGACCCAAACCATAGTCCAGTCTATGGGAGCACCTCACACCCTTCGTGCTTCACACGTTCTGCAAAGTGGTCCAGGTTCGGGTGTGAATGGCGCTCTTGGCGGGCGGTGCGTTTCTCTTGGGCCGGACCTTGGCCACATAAATATTCCAACAGCCTCTCCACACGAGAGAGGAAATGAGTCGCAACCTCTGTCCGGTTTAAAAATGCGTTTATTTTTCTTTTCAAAAAGCGGCATAGTCCTGTTTGGCTCTAATGCATTTCGCTCACCACTGTGAGCTTCGTCAGAGAGGAGGCGCCGCAGGTTCAGGTAATTACAGCTCACCCACACGACCAAGAGTGTACCGGTGCTTCCGTTTTTTAACCCCTTGTTGGGTACCACATTTCAGCTGTTCTTTTGAGTTGCTGCATGCTGGGTCATGTAGTTTGCTGCAGCCTTCCGTGCGTGCTGGATTCAAATTTGCGCCTCCTATGCCATCCGGAAAACCCTGAGAATGTCCTTTTAAAACATCTTCTGGGACCCAAACCATAGTCCAGTCTATGGGAGCACCTCACACCCTTCGTGCTTCACACGTTCTGCAAAGTGGTCCAGGTTCGGGTGTGAATGGCGCTCTTGGCGGGCGGTGCGTTTCTCTTGGGCCGGACCTTGGCCACATAAATATTCCAACAGCCTCTCCACACGAGAGAGGAAATGAGTCGCAACCTCTGTCCGGTTTAAAAATGCGTTTATTTTTCTTTTCAAAAAGCGGCATAGTCCTGTTTGGCTCTAATGCATTTCGCTCACCACTGTGAGCTTCGTCAGAGAGGAGGCGCCACAGGTTCAGGTAATTACAGCTCACCCACACGACCAAGAGTGTACCGGTGCTTCCGTTTTTTAACCCCTTGTTGGGTACCGCATTTCAGCTGTTCTTTTGAGTTGCTGCATGCTGGGTCATGTAGTTTGCTGCAGCCTTCCGTGCGTGCTGGATTCAAATTTGCGCCTCCTATGCCATCCGGAAAACCCTGAGAATGTCCTTTTAAAACATCTTCTGGGACCCAAACCATAGTCCAGTCTATGGGAGCACCTCACACCCTTCGTGCTTCACACATTCTGCAAAGTGGTCCAGGTTCGGGTGTGAATGGCGCTCTTGGCGGGCGGTGCGTTTCTCTTGGGCCGGACCTTGGCCACATAAATATTCCAACAGCCTCTCCACATGAGAGAGGAAATGAGTCGCAACCTTTGTCCGGTTTAAAAATGCGTTTATTTTTCTTTTCAAAAAGCGGCATAGTCCTGTTTGGCTCTATATATATGTATATATTCACTGAAAAAACCATAGGTTTCACACCAGTTATAGTTAGCTGGAAATTTTACTGACATAAAACCATTGAAATTCCCACGTTATAGTTAGTTGGACTCACTATAACTTGCGCGCCTGCAATGCACTGCTGATGATGTCACATATTACATCACTCATGACATGGTCAGTGACATCACTCATGACATCACTGATGACACCATCCAGTGAATGTGTGTCTTTCTGAAAAATAAATATGTTTTATATATGTATTTGTAAAGGTGGATGGAAGAATAAATGTTTAAATAAGTGTCTAAATGGATGTTTTTTTTAAATAAATTGATTGGTTAACTGGCTTATTAAGTGTATCTTAGTGAATACATGTATTAGCGAGTAATGTTTAAATATTTAAATGTTTGTATCAGTGTTTCACTTTGTGTATGAGTGGCTGCATGGGTTGGTGAGTAGCTACATGTGTGTGTATATGGGTTATTAGATTTTTTTTAAGTATCATTATGAGTGTCTGTATGGTTTGGTGGGGGTATTACTTAGCACATAGATGCATCAATGACTGACTCACTGTTTGTATGTGTTTTGAAGACAGCTTATGTGCAGGACTGTATGGGTGGATGAGTGTGTATATGTGTGTGTTAGTGAGTGAATGACTGTCTCACTAGTGTCTTTATCAGTAACTACATATGTTTTAATCTAGTATATGTGAGTATTGATGTATTTAAGTGAGTAAATGTGAGAGTGAGAGATTGTAAGAGTTCCTGTTTAAATAAGTATGTGTTTCTATTAGTGATTGTTTAAGAGAGTAAGTATGTGTTAGCTGCCTTAGAAGTAAGGTGGTAGTGTGTGTATAGCTGTATATGCAAATAAATGGATGTTTAATAGTTTATTTGCATGTGTGAGTATGTGTGTGAGTAACTTTTGGATGACTGTCGGTGTGTAACAGGATGTATAGGTGTATCACTACATATGATGAGTGAGTATATGTATGAGTGACTATATAGAACTGTTGGTGAATGAGTGTGTGTACATAGATGGCGAATTACTGAATTGGTTGTTGTAACTGGTATGGGTATCTCCATGTTTTTGAAAATGTTAGTTTCTATTTTTGAATATGTGTTTCAAGGGTTACATTACACTGAAAGGAGGTCTGTCACTCTGTCACAAGGATGGTATCATCAGTGATATCATAACATAACATGACATAACATGAGTATTTGTAAAGCGCACGTTCACCACTACGGGCCTCTTGGCGCTGAAATAACAGATGTTTGTTGTTACCCAACTCAATGGTACTCATTTTATCGACCCCAAATGGATGAAAGGCTGAGTGGACCCGCCGGGATTTGAACCTGTGACCATGAGGTCGAACACAGGCCCCTGCAGTAGACGAATTAGTCCACTGAGCCACCAGACCCGGCTTCGGCCTCTCTCACTCTCACTCTCACTGATATCATGAGTGATGTCACTGACCATGTCATGAGTGATGTAATATGTGACATCATCAGCAGTGCATTGCAGGCACGCAAGTTATAGTGAGTCCAACTAACTATAACGTGGGAATTTCAATGGTTTTATGTCAGTAAAATTTCCAGCTAACTATAACTGGTGTGAAACCTATGGTTTTTTTCAGTGAATTTAATAGGTTTTTTAAATGCTAATTCCTAACTATAACTGGTGTGAAACCTATGGTTTTTTCAGTGAATTTCATAGGTTTTTTAAATGCTAATTCCAAACTATATATAAGGCCCCAAACCTATTTTTTTTTCTTTGAATTTCAAAATTTTGTTAATAGCAAATGTCTATAGCTATAAAATGTAATATTTTTGAAAATGAATGAATCCTATATTTTATTTGTATTTAAAACAATTTTTTTAACGTATATATATTTTTTTTTTTTTTACCCTGGAGCGTTCCCGGCGCGCCCCGGTGAGCGCCCCGGAAAGCGTAGTCTTTTGAAGCGCCCCGGGCGCGCTCTGGAGAGCGTCCCGTTAGCGCTGTTGCCGCGAACGAAAACATAATCGTGACGTATCGCGTAGCCGCGTCCACGTGATACGCACGGCGTAAGCGCACCCGGAAGCACTCGAGCAAATACGATCGCGCAACGTAAACATGTGATGCGCTTACGCGACGCGACGCGTAAGCGCGTCGTTCATGTGACCTGAAAATAACACTTTTTATTGGTGCAGAACAGTTTTGGTTTCATAATGGTGAAATCCCTGGTCTTGTGACCTGAAAATAACCCTTCTCATTGGTTCAGGCCTTTTTTTTTCCAAATGATGAAAGACCCCACCTTTTTTCCTAATTCTGACTTTGTCCTTTGACTTAGGAAGACCTCTTTTGCAATATTTCAAGTATATTTTGTACTTTGAAATGGCTTCAATAGCAGCAGCAGCTGGAGCATCTGCACCACCACCACCACCACAACCACCAAGAGGACCACCACAAGATTACATTGGTGGTCAACAAGAGGAGGAGGAGGAGGAAGAGGAGGGGAGGAGAAGATGGCTGCAAGAACACAATACCCCATACCAGCCAAAGCCACACATTCTATGGGAGTTTTTTTCGATCCCAGAGGGCAAGAAAAAAGTCAATGCAAGGTGACTTGCCTAATCTGTGGCATGAAACTTTCCAGGGGGAACCCTAATAAAAAATATTCATTCGGAAACAACACCATGATTCGCCACATGCAGCGCAGGCATCCGATGAACTATTCTGCTGCTGAGATAAGAGAACTGGCCAGTAACCTTCCCCAATCTTCAAGCACACCTCCAAAAGAAAGCAACCCACTCCATCGGGACCAGAGGCAAGAGAGACGATCCCTTGCATTCAGCCACGGTTTGCGGATTTCCGTATAACATGTATCCATTGTGGTAAGACCATCTCCTATGGTGAACTGAGCATAAAGCTTATAGTCCTTGCTGGGGACAACCACAAATGCCCCAAACCCTAATTTTTTCTTATTTTTTTTTGCTGCAGTTGAGCCTTTTTCAATTCCCTGTTTTTTCGTTTCTCCCCATAAAAATAACAAAAAAAATATAAAATAGTTCATAAAGCCAAAAAAAGTACAAAATGTTCCAAAAACACAAAAAAAATATAAAACAACAAAAAGAAGAAAAAAACAGTTCTTTTTAGCACTACCTCCAATTTATAAAAAAAGGCTACATTTTTTAATAACTCTGTCATTCTTCTTTCCCCATGGGCTGCTCCCCGGGCCGCTCCCCGGTGCGCGTACCGGGCGCTCTCCCCACGCAAATAAAAAAAAAAATTTATTTTGCACCGCGGGGCCCTTTTATAGCCCCCACATCAAACCTAGGGGGTCAGGGGGTCTACCCTACCCCCTTATGGTAATTTGCCCCTTTTTTTTCCACCTCTTGCGTCTCGATCCTACCGAGACACAAGATGGCGTCCGGTCCGGACTGTTTCGAATGTTTACAGACACCCGAGAGCCAATCAGCTTTCGGTGCACACCTCGCGTGTCGCGCCCGCTGCGCTCCCCGGTGCGCGTACCGGGGCGCGGCCATAGATATATATATTTTTTTGAACCTAAATTACTCAAAATCCACTGGAGCACATATCTTGAGACATAGCAAAGGCACATCCGGCTACCAGTCCCTACAATTTTGCCAAGTTTGGTGGAAATCCATTCAGCCGTTCGGGCTAAAAGTGAGTTTGACCGCCCTATGGAAATTAACATGGAGAAAACACGTTTTGGGACCCCCCTTTTATCTCGGCCCCCGCTTGACGAATCCCCCCCAAACTTTCAAGGAAGGACCGGAGCTCCGCACGGCAAATTTGAGCAAAATTTTCAGGCAGATTCGTCAACCGGCGCCAAAGTTATTCCAAATAGAATTTTGAGATTTTGCATTGAAAAAAATCCTAATATATCAGGGGCGCAACTAGAGCCAAATTTTGGGGGGGGCTAAGAAAAAATTTCGGGGGGCTGACTCTTCCAGCAGTAATTAGAGTGGAGATGCAGGGGATCTAGAAGGGGTGAAAAAACTAACAAAGCCTCATTTACAAGCGGATGGTCTTTTAAAGACCTGTGAAGTGCTTGGGTGATGCTGTGTGTGTGCCCGGGAAGCTGTCTCAGCCCGGGATGCCCCACACGACGGGGGGGGGGCTGAAGCCCTTTGAATTCAATGGGCGTTGCGTGCCTGATATATATATATATATATGAGAGAGAGAGAGAGAGAGAGCGCAAGAGAGGGAGAGAGTGAGAGACATCCTTAAAATCATTAGAATGTTACATTAAAATAACTATATAAAATCATTCATCTTGATATTTATAATACGCTTGTAATAAATATATATATCAACCCCTTATTTGGAGGTGGGGACAGTCCATATTAACCATTAGTTACAAGCCAGCTTCAGCTTCATGAGTACTGGTACTATATTTTAAAAGTACTCCACAGACATATATTTGTTTTAAAGATAGGCCAAGTAACAGACTCACATAGCCACCGCTCAAATTAACTCATATTTCCCTATACTAATCCCCCACTAATTATTTTTGGGTTCTGGAGTAGCGAGCTACTCACCGAAAAACGCTCCGACGCCTTGTCAGAGGTAATAACTGCTATATAAAGACACTTACAAATACAATGCAATGTGTAGAAATACAACAGCAGGTGCTACACAGAAGATGTAACCAACAGACAAACACATGTTTACGGGTTATCTTTTGCACAGATCCGTTCCTTTGCCAGCATGGCTAATACCTAACTTGGGTTGAGGAGGATGGGTGTGTGTGTATGTATGTATGTATGTTTGTATATATATATATATACAGTTCAGTTCAATAACTTTTATTCGATTACCACATATATAATCATAAAAAGTACATAATTTAAAAATACAAAACAAAACATTTCATCATAAACATAAATTTAAAAAGAGCAGAATTTAAAAAGTACGTAAAAAAACTTAAGGTTTCAGTATTTCTGTTCAGTTTGTAAGTTTTTGGCGTATTGAGATGGTGGCTTTTAAAAAAGTCGCTATAAATTTAGATACATGAGGTGAGTCCAAACATTGCAAAAAAAGGAATGCAGAATAACACTGTCTATTACCACTAGATCGAAGAAGTGGAAGAATCCAAGATTTACGGGGGGATTTGTAATATTTGCAGAAGAAAATAATATGAATCGTTGTTTGTGGAGATGTTCCATCGCATGGACAGTTCGTGAGCGTGCGGGACCAGTTGTGGGTTTCAGGAAAAGAAACTAAACGGAAAAAGGTGTTAAAACGAAATCTTGTTAATAGGTATTTCTCCTGGTTTGATAGAAAGTAGGACAAGTAGGGTTGCATACCTTTGAGTGGCTGTATTGCGCAAATCTGGGTATTCAAGGTTTTTATAATCTCTGTCTGGTTTCGCAGCTCTCTCAAATGAGCCAGGCACATCGCCTTTAGCTGTTTTCTGGAGATGTCTTCAATACTAGGGGGGTCATCGAAATAGGACTTGTAGCCAAGATCATTAAAAAAGTTCCGTACGTAGACCAACCATGAGATCTTGTGCCAGTTTGTTAGAGCTAAACAGTCTGTGATCAGGGATCGTGTTAGGTGGCACTCGGGTTTGGACCATATACGTTGCCACAATAGAATAGGTTGGGAACGGATTGTGTCAGTGATGTATTCCATGCCAAGCTCCCTATGGGAAGCAAAGTTCGGGGCGCTTTGCTGGAGGGCCAACACGTATTTGATGAAGCCGTTCTCTGTTACTTGTAGGTGATCTATGTGGCCGTGCACCCACACCCCTGCTCCATAGATAGCCACATTGTGGCATTTAGCGTAGTAAACTTTCAAGAGTTCTGGTGGAGCAGGTTTCCCTAGTTTTCTCGAAAAAGAAATCAGGGCCGATGTTGCACGTCGAAAAAGAAGGTTTCTAGTGGCCGTAGCTTGACGCCAGTTTAAAGCGTCATCCACAAGAATTCCCAGGTAAGGGTAGACAGAGGTTTTTTCCAATTTTATATTATCCACCAATATTGGTTTAGGGTTTTTGATCCTGGGGCCAATGTGCATGGTGAAAGTCTTTTTTATGTTAATTTTCAGGCCAAGTGAGTCCATGAAGCTGCTATATTTATTGATTTGTTTTTGTAGTTGATTTAGTGTACGGGCCAAAATGACTGAATCATCTGCGTATAGCAGTGTCGGTATTGGACGGTGGTTTATCTGGGGTAGATCCTGGCTCCCTTCCAGCATAGCCTGCTCTAGTCCATTGGTGTAAAGATTGAACAGGAAGGGAGCCAGTACACAACCCTGTCTTACTCCTTTTGTTATTGAAAATGAGCGGGACAGCTCACCGTTGGTACCGAATCTGACTCGCCCTGAAGCATTGGAATAGAGTTCACGGAGGAAGACTATTAAAGGTGGATCCACTCCAAGGTCATTGAGTATTTTCCAGAGTTTTTCAAGTTGGACGCAGTCAAATGCCGCACTGAGGTTGACATAGACGAGAAAGATGTTACCTCCTTTAGCGCCAACATATTTCCCGGTCAACAGGGAAAGGTTCAAGGCCTGTTCCACGGTCCCGAGCCCCTTCTGGAAACTGTATTGAAGGTCGGTCATGATGTTATTTTCCTGGGCCCAAGATTGTAAACGGTCCAGGAGTACTCGACCTGCAATTTTGCCCATGGAGTCCAGGAGGGAGATTGGCCTGTAGCAGGCTGGGTCGTTACGGTCGCCTTTTTTAAAGATGGGTAGCAAGATTGACGTTGACCATGACTGAAAAAGCCCAACCGATGTTACTGCTGCCAGAACCTGAGTAATTATCGGTGACCAGAGTTCTATGTTGTGGAGAAAAATGTCCATTGGAACTCCATCAGGGCCCGGAGCCTTGCCTGGTTTCGATGCCTTAATTGCTTTAATAACTTCACCATGGTGGAAATGGATGTTTATCGGATAGATGTTTTTATTCGATGTATGGGCTTCACTTGGTTCTGTTCCTATTCTGCGGCATTTTGTAAGGATGGACCGAAGATTTTTGAGAAGTGCATAACCCAGTCATCCTCCGTAACTGCTACATCTAGATGCTGAACTCCTGCACTGTTGGCCAGAAAGGGGGATCTTATAACTTGCCAGAATAGGGCGCTGTCCTTTCTTAGGCAACTGTCATGAAGTTGTGCCCATAAGTCTTTCTTGATTTCTTTTTTGCGTTCCCGTCTGGCTAGGTTATAGAGTTTTCTTAGGTTGGAAATTTCCTCTTGATTTCTTGTGGGTCTACGTAAGGCTTCTTTTAGGCTTGAGAGGGCTTTTCGGCAAGCTGCATCGAACCATCTCGTAGTAGAGGGCTTGGTGTTCTTTAGCTTGACAAAGAGTTCATTATCGATTGTTACCAAAATGTTCTGGAAGCTATTGGCGATTGACTGAGGTGTAGTAACTGAAGATTGGCATTCGAGTATCCACGGCTTCGATTTTTCAAGAATCTTTTCTGTTACTACCACCGGGTCAATCTTGGCCCATTTGACTGTATAGCCGTTCAGTTTATTCATGGTTAGTGAGTTTTGATTTAAAAGACTCATTTTTGCAGAGTGTCCTTTGGCCATTTTTGGGGTGATTCTTACACTGATTGGGTAATGATCACTCGTGACGTTTGTCCCAGTTACAAAGTCGGTTAGTTGTCCCTTAAGTGAATGGGAGGACAGTATATAGTCTATAGTGGTTAGAAAACCTCTTCCATGGAAAGTTGGGGAAAAATCCTTCTGTGGCTCTACTAGCTCGTTTGCAAAGTCCAGATCTAAGGAAAATAGAATCTCATTTAACTTGTTTCCACAGGTCGAGTGAGCAAAATGGGGCATGGGACTACCATGTTCGTTTTGTGGTCCACAGTTTCCATTTTTGTGATTGGGACATAATGGAAGATTAAAGTCACCACCCCAGATTAAGTGTACTATATTTAAGTTAAGATCATTTTGCTGAGACAATAAAAAAGTGGCAATCTCTACTAGGATTGTCAAACAATCCAATGTAGTTGAGTTATTGTAGTAATTAATAAAAATATAGGTGGAGTCACTTGTGAAGTTTATTTGCATGATTTGATAGGTCGGGAACTCTTTTAACATTTTAATGGATAAATAGGGGAGAGTATTGGCGACATAAATCACAAGACCCCCCTTAGGCCTGCCCAAAGCTTCTGGACTGCTGGGATAAAAAAGGTTTTGTATCCCGTTAAATGATTTGCAGTAATAGACCATGTTTCCTGAAAACAGAGTACCTGGTGTTTCCTTACTGTTTCAGACCATGATTCTATCATTAATTTGGAAAACAGTCCTGCGACATTCCAGTACATTATGGAAAGGTTCAGTTTGTTGGGATCAAGGGATACGTGTAAGACAGGGGGCTCACTGGGGGGACTCTCTGTTGGAATGGGAGGAGAGTAAATAATATCTCTTGGATCGTTTGGGTGGTGAGAATTTAGATCTATGCTGTTCCTGAGGATAACCGAAGCTGTGGTCGTCGCTTCGTTAGGGATGGCGTGGCAGGTATCTACGATAGTCCCTGGTTGGGTGTTTGTATTAGTGAGTGAAGTTTGTTTTAACTGTCTACCGGGTTTAGATGGGCATGACTGAGATCTAGGGATCGGTGGAGAGAGCATGATATGGGAGTTCTTTCTCTTATTTTTTTGGGGCCTTGACGGTCAATCCACCATCTCTAGGCAGTCATAACGGTTTCTTGTTGGAAGACCCTGCCAGCCCTCCAGTGGATGATAGGGTCTACCTTGCCAGGGCTGTTTATGCCATTCCCTAGTTCTATTCCTATTTCCGTGACCATGGCTATATCCCACCTGTTTCCATTGGTCCCATTGGTCTTCTTGGGAATACTGCCAGTTTGGGATGGGAATATATTGATGTGTATTCAATGGAGGGTAGAAGAAGGAAAGGTGTTGAGCGTCTATTCCACCTTTTTTCTCCAGTGAGGGCCATGAACAAATGTGATCCACAGTAGATGGATCCCTGCAGGTTACTATAATGCAGTCTCCGTGGATCGACTTGGGTTCTTCACCTATCCATATTACTCTACGGACTGTGGAGATCCCTCCCGAGTGGTATGGTTCTAATGGTCTGTTTATACTTAGCCACTGCATGACCTTGTTCTTGAGTGACCAGGCAGTTTCAGTCATACCTTCCGTTAATTCAGGTACGCCTGTGAGAATGATTGTATATGGGGTTGCCTCTGGTGGGAGGTGCACTGGGCGCCTAGATCTTGGTATCTTTTTGGATATCAGCTGGGGTTGTATAACTGACGGTTTAGAGGGTGTAGGTGCCAGTTTATGTATAGTATGATTCATGGTTGCATTAACTGCCCTTTTCCCAGTTTTCCCTGTTTTTGCCGGACCTGTACTGGGCGTGTGCTGGGGCAACTCGGTAGTGGTTTTAGTCTTTTGTACACTAGGCGTTGAATCTTGCTGTTTTTGGATTGGAGCACTATGTTTTGGTTTTTGTGAGGATGGAATGAGCGGGACAGGTTGTTTAGTTACTACAACTGAATGAGGTTGGTGTGATACTTTTGAGGGATGAGTAGCATTTCCTGTCCCTTGCTTAGCTGGGTGTGGATTTTTTGTACTGGGGTATGTCCGTAATAGGATTGCTAGTTGAGCTTCCAAGTTCCTTATACTGATTTGTATAGGTTTTAGCTGCTGAGAAAGGAGATCTTTAATTGAGGTGAGTATTTGCGATGTCGTTTTACATATTTTACAGGGGTTATCTGTATCCTCAATAAGGATAGGAGGTAGTAAAAAGTTGTTTTCGATTGGAATTGTTGTCATTAGTTGTGCGGGTTGTGTTGACTGTTTAGATCGATCCCTCCCGGGTTCCCTCTCAAGTCCCAGAAGGATGTCAGACGCTGTTATATTATCAGATGGATTCATGTTACCTTGTTTGGGGATAGCTCCTTCCCTTACACCTCGAAGGTGATTATCTATAGTAGATTCTAATCCTTCGAGTGTTTGACAGGATTATACATCCGGGGTGACCTCTAGGTCGTCTGTTAGTTATGAATCAGAGTCTGATTGAGTTACTGATAAATCAACTGAGCATGGCACTGTATTGATCTCAGCAACAGTCACAGGTAAGGGGAGGGAAGAGGTAGATAGGGTATGCTGATCGGGAGATGGAGCAGTTGCTAGGAGGCCCAGGGACGAGCGTTTTGCTTTCATGAGGTCCAGAGACACTCTGCGTTCCAGCAGAGAGATACTATGATCAATCGCCTCGTTTGTCCGTGAGATGAATTGGTCTATCGGACCGGTGATTTGAGCTACAGCCAGGGCAGTTTTGGTTTTACTTCTGGTTCTACCAGGCATGGTGGACATATATCAAATACTCCTGCGTACTGGGAGGTGAAAGAATAGACAGTAAGAACCAAGGGGGGTGGCCTGGTCCGGTCTCTACCGGGCACTAACGGGCAACAACGGGCCCGCCCTTGGCCCGGGCTTCGCCCGGCGTCCCGCGGCCTCAGACCGCGCTCCTCTCGGCGGCCAAACTCCAAGATGTCAGGGGAGTCGGGCGACGGGAGGCGGGAGTGCTGGCACCCAGATCCAGATGGTCCTCGTCAGAGTGGTGGACGGCTGTTTTCCCAAATAATCACAGGCAAGAAGGGTTGTGTGGTTTCACAGAGTTCCCCCCCTCGACCTGGGTAACGCTGTATTTGAGCGCCTCCTGGCGCGCAAATGTCGCGGCGTGTGCCGCTTGGAATGCTGGGTCTTGTGGTCTTTCGCCTCAGACCGCGCTCCTCTCGGCGGCCAAACTCCAAGATGTCAGGGGAGTCGGGCGGCGGGAGGCAGGAGTGCTGGCACCCAGATCCAGATGGTCCTCGTCAGAGTGGTGGACGGCTGTTTTCCCAAATAATCACAGGCAAGAAGGGTTGTGTGGTTTCACAGAGTTCCCCTAAACTTTCTGTAATGGTGGACTGTTCACTCGGGCAGAATAGACAGTAAGAACCAAGGGGGGTGGCCCGGTCCGGTCTCTACCGGGCACTAACGGGCAACAACGGGCCCGGGCTTCGCCCGGCGTCCCGCGAGACGGGGGTGTCTTGTGGTCTTTCGCCTCAGACCGCGCTCCTCTCGGCGGCCAAACTCCAAGATGTCAGGGGAGTCGGGCGGCGGGAGTGCTGGCACCCAGATCCAGATGGTCCTCGTCAGAGTGGTGGACGGCTGTTTTCCCAAATAATCACAGGCAAGAAGGGTTGTGTAGTTTCACAGAGTTCCCCCCCTCGACCGGGGTAAAGCTGTATTTGAGCGCCTCCTGGCGCGCAAATGTCGCGGCGTGTGCCGCTTGGAATGCTGGGTCTTGTGGTCTTTCGCCTCAGACCGCGCTCCTCTCGGCGGCCAAACTCCAAGATGTCAGGGGAGTCGGGCGGCGGGAGGCGGGAGTGCTGGCACCCAGATCCAGATGGTCCTCGTCAGAGTGGTGGACGGCTGTTTTCCCAAATAATCACAGGCAAGAAGGGTTGTGTGGTTTCACAGAGTTCCCCTAAACTTTCTGTAATGGTGGACTGTTCACTCGGGCAGTCTCGTCCTCGCCGAAGCAGCGGTACGGGGCCAACTCTCATCCTCACGTTAAGAAGCAAGTCAATGACTCAATATACACACAATATACATATATATATATATATATATATATATTTCACAAAAAACTTCGCCCAATTAGGAGATCCTCACAGCAGGAAGGTATGAGTATTGCTTTTATTTGCAGAAGCGAGAGTTACCATGTGCATCGATCTGTCCCAAAAGGTTCTGATGCCTGACGCGTTTCATGCACTGCTTGCATTTCTTCAGAGGCAAAATGTTCGTTACAACGCAAGCAGACAGCACCACTCTTATCAACTGTTACCACCTGCCCCAATAGGCGTTGGCTTGCGCTATGAATGGTGGTCGTTGTAGTGCTGAAGTGTTCCTCATGTGAGGTGCTTGCGTGATGCAAAGACATTAAAATTAATAACTACCCAAGTGGGTCTGGAAACAGTTCGGCTCACAGTAGCGCTGCCATTAGAACTTCCACACAGCGACCTTCCTGCCCTTTCTGTCGCTCGTCGCTTGACCACAGCAACAGTCCATGTTTCCCAGGAAGGGCTCTCCCACGACCGGGACCGGCCGTTATTCTTATTTCACAAAAAACTTCGCCCAATTAGGAGATCCTCACAGCAGGAAGGTATGAGTATTGCTTTTATTTGCAGAAGCGAGAGTTACCATGTGCATCGATCTGTCCCAAAAGGTTCTGATGCCTGACGCGTTTCATGCACTGCTTGCATTTCTTCAGAGGCAAAATGTTCGTTACAACGCAAGCAGACAGCACCACTCTTATCAACTGTTACCACCTGCCCCAATAGGCGTTGGCTTGCGCTATGAATGGTGGTCGTTGTAGTGCTGAAGTGTTCCTCATGTGAGGTGCTTGCGTGATGCAAAGACATTAAAATTAATAACTACCCAAGTGGGTCTGGAAACAGTTCGGCTCACAGTAGCGCTGCCATTAGAACTTCCACACAGCGACCTTCCTGCCCTTTCTGTCGCTCGTCGCTTGACCACAGCAACAGTCCATGTTTCCCAGGAAGGGCTCTCCCACGACCGGGACCGGCCGTTATTCTTATTTCACAAAAAACTTCGCCCAATTAGGAGATCCTCACAGCAGGAAGGTATGAGTATTGCTTTTATTTGCAGAAGCGAGAGTTACCATGTGCATCGATCTGTCCCAAAAGGTTCTGATGCCTGACGCGTTTCATGCACTGCTTGCATTTCTTCAGAGGCAAAATGTTCGTTACAACGCAAGCAGACAGCACCACTCTTATCAACTGTTACCACCTGCCCCAATAGGCGTTGGCTTGCGCTATGAATGGTGGTCGTTGTAGTGCTGAAGTGTTCCTCATGTGAGGTGCTTGCGTGATGCAAAGACATTAAAATTAATAACTACCCAAGTGGGTCTGGAAACAGTTCGGCTCACAGTAGCGCTGCCATTAGAACTTCCACACAGCGACCTTCCTGCCCTTTCTGTCGCTCGTCGCTTGACCACAGCAACAGTCCATGTTTCCCAGGAAGGGCTCTCCCACGACCGGGACCGGCCGTTATTCTTATTTCACAAAAAACTTCGCCCAATTAGGAGATCCTCACAGCAGGAAGGTATGAGTATTGCTTTTATTTGCAGAAGCGAGAGTTACCATGTGCATCGATCTGTCCCAAAAGGTTCTGATGCCTGACGCGTTTCATGCACTGCTTGCATTTCTTCAGAGGCAAAATGTTCGTTACAACGCAAGCAGACAGCACCACTCTTATCAACTGTTACCACCTGCCCCAATAGGCGTTGGCTTGCGCTATGAATGGTGGTCGTTGTAGTGCTGAAGTGTTCCTCATGTGAGGTGCTTGCGTGATGCAAAGACATTAAAATTAATAACTACCCAAGTGGGTCTGGAAACAGTTCGGCTCACAGTAGCGCTGCCATTAGAACTTCCACACAGCGACCTTCCTGCCCTTTCTGTCGCTCGTCGCTTGACCACAGCAACAGTCCATGTTTCCCAGGAAGGGCTCTCCCACGACCGGGACCGGCCGTTATTCTTATTTCACAAAAAACTTCGCCCAATTAGGAGATCCTCACAGCAGGAAGGTATGAGTATTGCTTTTATTTGCAGAAGCGAGAGTTACCATGTGCATCGATCTGTCCCAAAAGGTTCTGATGCCTGACGCGTTTCATGCACTGCTTGCATTTCTTCAGAGGCAAAATGTTCGTTACAACGCAAGCAGACAGCACCACTCTTATCAACTGTTACCACCTGCCCCAATAGGCGTTGGCTTGCGCTATGAATGGTGGTCGTTGTAGTGCTGAAGTGTTCCTCATGTGAGGTGCTTGCGTGATGCAAAGACATTAAAATTAATAACTACCCAAGTGGGTCTGGAAACAGTTCGGCTCACAGTAGCGCTGCCATTAGAACTTCCACACAGCGACCTTCCTGCCCTTTCTGTCGCTCGTCGCTTGACCACAGCAACAGTCCATGTTTCCCAGGAAGGGCTCTCCCACGACCGGGACCGGCCGTTATTCTTATTTCACAAAAAACTTCGCCCAATTAGGAGATCCTCACAGCAGGAAGGTATGAGTATTGCTTTTATTTGCAGAAGCGAGAGTTACCATGTGCATCGATCTGTCCCAAAAGGTTCTGATGCCTGACGCGTTTCATGCACTGCTTGCATTTCTTCAGAGGCAAAATGTTCGTTACAACGCAAGCAGACAGCACCACTCTTATCAACTGTTACCACCTGCCCCAATAGGCGTTGGCTTGCGCTATGAATGGTGGTCGTTGTAGTGCTGAAGTGTTCCTCATGTGAGGTGCTTGCGTGATGCAAAGACATTAAAATTAATAACTACCCAAGTGGGTCTGGAAACAGTTCGGCTCACAGTAGCGCTGCCATTAGAACTTCCACACAGCGACCTTCCTGCCCTTTCTGTCGCTCGTCGCTTGACCACAGCAACAGTCCATGTTTCCCAGGAAGGGCTCTCCCACGACCGGGACCGGCCGTTATTCTTATTTCACAAAAAACTTCGCCCAATTAGGAGATCCTCACAGCAGGAAGGTATGAGTATTGCTTTTATTTGCAGAAGCGAGAGTTACCATGTGCATCGATCTGTCCCAAAAGGTTCTGATGCCTGACGCGTTTCATGCACTGCTTGCATTTCTTCAGAGGCAAAATGTTCGTTACAACGCAAGCAGACAGCACCACTCTTATCAACTGTTACCACCTGCCCCAATAGGCGTTGGCTTGCGCTATGAATGGTGGTCGTTGTAGTGCTGAAGTGTTCCTCATGTGAGGTGCTTGCGTGATGCAAAGACATTAAAATTAATAACTACCCAAGTGGGTCTGGAAACAGTTCGGCTCACAGTAGCGCTGCCATTAGAACTTCCACACA